>NC_063265.1:12116441-12742691 GCF_019578655.1 Ricinus communis
GTGATGATCTTGAACAAGGAAATCTCATTTCCAAGACGGAGACTTTCCTGAGTTTTATACTGCTTTCATCATGGAAAGATATATTTCAGATTTTCAAAAGCTGTGAGGCCATTTCTTCATGGGCGAAGAAATTACATATCCTGAAACGATGCTCTGAAGCCATTGCTTGGAAGGCCAGCATAGACCAAAAAGATCTCACGTCTACTGATGATGCGTTGAACTTTAATTCTCAAGAAAATAATGCAGAAAATTTACAACATGGATGCATTTCTGAGAATTGGTGGTTCGACGATGTTTCATTTCTTCGAATAGATCAATTTCTTGAAGTCATTGAATGTATTAAAAGAAAAGGGATAAGATCAGAACTTGTTGGTTCATGCATAGCTCACTGGACGGAAAAATGGCTTTCTCAAATTCCTTTTGGGCAGCACAATCTGCCAAAACATCTAACACACCAATTACTGAGAGTTACTGCAGAAAGTTTGATTAAGGTACTTCCTCCGGAGAAGAATTCAGTTTCTTGCAATTTTTTGCTTCACCTTCTTAAGTTGGGAGTTATGATGAGAATTAATTCTGAACTATCAAATAAGCTGGAACAAAGAATAGCTCTCATGTTGGAGGAATGTTCTGCTTCAGATCTTTTGGTCAAGAATTATGACACAAACAATAGTCTTTATGATGTGAAACTTGTTGCAAGGGTAGTGGAAGCATATCTTTCCTCTACGTTGAAGAATCCAGCACCAAGACTGTATGTTGTTGGAAGGTTGGTGGATGAGTATCTTACAATGATTGCTAGAGATGAGAAGCTTTCAGTTGAACAGTTCCAATTGATAGCAGAAACATTACCAAAAGATGCAAGATATTGTAATGACAAGCTGTATAGGGCCATAGACATGTATTTCAAGGTATCTAAAAAGTTCATTCTCTTAGTACTATAATCTTTAAGCTGATACTAAAATATGTAACAGTGAGCTCTTGACCAATACAGGCACATCCCACTCTAACAGAGGAAGAAAGAACAAGCATATGCAGAGCCATGGACTATCATAAACTCTCGAAAGAAGCTCGCCATCATGCGATGAAGAATGAAAGATTACCCTTGTATTTTTCAATGCGAATTATCCTTCTTGAACAAGTAAATGTGACGAAGTCAATGACAGGCAATGGATCCAATTACCGGAGAACAAGGACTCAAACTATCATCAGAGTGAGCAAGGGATTAGATCAGGGATGCCTGACATCGAGGAAGGAGATTAAGATGATGAAGCAAGAGGTTGAGAACATGAAGGTGCAGCTAAATGCATTGCAAATGTGTAAAATGCAGCTTCAGAGACAAGTAAAGGGATGCACTTTCTAGAAAAATGGTGTAGGTAATTCAAAAACAATAAATCATAGCATCTTCAGAGAGCAGTGCTCTCCTGGAGATTTGTACTGTAGATTATGGTTAAAATGCCTCTTATTTATTTAATTAGAACTAATCAATTAAGGTAGACAACTTCTGCATTTGTGTGATTTCTCAATAAGGGAAAGAATGTTACAGTTTATCTTTAATTCGTTGTCCAAATAAATAAAGGGGAAAAAGAGAATGGATGCTTAATGACCTAAAATTTAGCTGGGCACCTTGATGATATTACTCAATTGCAGCTGCAGTTTCCTAGTTCTACTTAATTAAAGCTAAATACTTGCAAAAAATTTTAATTTGCAGGAATAATATCGAAAATATGATCAAAGGAAGGATGACTAGAAAAATCAGGTTCTTTTTGAAATCAAACAAAAAGATAACACTTCAAAATCACAATGTTTAGCTGTCTAAAAGGGACACATTAAGCAAGATACATGTGTTGAGGGCACACAAACTGACAGAGACCAGAACAATTCTTTCTGGGGAAAACAAAAGGAATAGTATTACAGAGAAGCAAGTTCTGTATATCAGGAAAACTTTCTGCCAAAATTCTTTTCCCATACTAAACGCAAAAATGCATCACATAATCAGTTCAAAGTGAAGTTAGAAGTAAATTAACTCATTATTCATTGGCCTAAAAGAAATTAATCTCATGCTTCCATTTAACATCAATGCATGTTGTTAAATATGCCAGAAAACCTAACTTCTCCAATTACAATGTACATAAGAAGAAGTTTTAGCTAAGAATTTCCTGGCACTTCATCTTGATAAGTCTAAAAAGATAATGAGTAGATGCTGATTCAGATTTTCTTCTTCAAGACCTTCTGTCATGGAGCTCGGTGGATTTGTTTTCTATCCAAGTAACAACTCATTATGATCTGCTGCTTCATCTTACTAAAACAAATTCTATAGCTGTCTTGATTTATGATTTGGCAATGGAAATCAGCTCATATGGTAACAACAGAAAGACAAGAAAGAATATGATAGATAAGATCAACCTGAAAAGAAAAAAAAAGAAAAAAAGATATACTGGATGTAAAGCACTTTGTGCAAGCAAATGGCAAAAGGGAATATAAATCAAAGATTAGGTTTTTCTTTTCTTTTCCTTTCATAGCTCTCCGTAAATTGTTTCACTTCAAACTCATCTCTAACATGAAGATCGAACTTAATGATCAAAATTCAGAAGACAGCAACTGCAACAAGGGAAAGGAAATATGCAGCAGTGGAGGTGATACTAAAAGCCCTTGGCCATACAGGGTAAAGCTCACACCAGACAGTATGCGATGGGACAGCTTAAAGATTTCTCCTTCAAGGGAATTTGAGGATATCATTTTGCAGAATATATCTGCAGCTAGTCATAAAGCTTTGGAAACTTGGCAGCCTATTGAAATATCAATTTATGATGTTGATACTCATGAAACTTATAAAGTACACTTAGCAAAGAAAGAGTCCTTTTGGTTTGAACCATTACCTGATATAGGCCAGAAACAGCAAAAATCTGCAACTTCTGGTATTATAACTGCACCCAAGTCTTCATATGAATCAAAGGAGATGATAGCAGAAAATTTTGCTTATTCTCTTCAACCTTTTAGACACATTGTCAAGAAGAGAGGCCTTAGTTATGATCAAGAGATAGGCTTAAACTGGTCCGGCAATAGAATTGTTAACAATATAGACTTCTCAGTTTTACAGGCACCAAGATTTGGGTTGCAAGACATCAGATTTTGAGAGATGAAAGAAGCAAACTTTCTTGGCTCAAGAGCAACAGATGTTACAAGGTCGATGCTATGTGATTGATGACGATTAATAGGCAGTCCATGTTTTACTTGCCTTGATCCTTTGTCATACAATTTCCAATTATAGTTTAACTTGTAAGCTGATTCAGGACATCTAAGCAGTCAAACAGTGAAAGAGTGCATTTTTTTTCTTCTTTTGTATCAATGATCTCTCTATCTATTCGCACTCTTGTGGCATTGTTGTCGTCTTTATCCGCCTATAGTCCAAACTAGTAACCTCTAGTAGGGAACAATAATAATGAGAGTTGCATACTCTTTTTTTTTGTTTAATAGAGAATTCACTTGAGTTATATAGAAAACAAAGTTCAAGCAAAAATGTAAAAAAATAAAATAAATCTAAATTGAAAGTAAAGCCGAACCGCCACTCTACCTAGCCAATAAGTAGCAGCTCCATACTGACAAAAAAGCGCCATTCATATTCACTTTTCTGCAAATGAAAAAACACAAATTAGCAATCTGAAAAATTGCTTCTAAAGAATTGAAGAAAACATGGACCAAGAAGAACCTAAAACCGTCGAGAATCAATCTTCTTCTTCTCCTTCAGGGGACTCGAATCCATGTCCCATCTGTCTCGGTCCTTTCATTCAGGAATCCTATCTTGATACTTGTTTCCGTACGTTTCTTGATTCTCTCTCAAATGTTTTCTTTTTTGTGTTTCGAAAATATAGGTTATTAATTGACCCAACTTATTATTTGGTTTTTATATGAGAAATTTTCTCGTCATGCGCTTTGTTTCAAAAAACACTGATTAGGTTCTTAAGAATTTGCCAAGAATTTTGTTGAACACAAAACAAGTTCAAACCTTTTTTATTGTAATTGTGTACTATGTATGCATCAATACTATCTGGGTATTTGAGCAATTTTATCATACATTTATATAGGCCTCTTTTGCAGCATTTTATGGGTGCTTGTGCATATATGTTGGTTTTTGGTCATTTATTCAAATTCCTATATTGCAGATAAATTTTGTTATAATTGCATTTTGCATTGGACTAAAGTTATTGGAAGGAAAAGGCATTCTCCCTCACCTTCTTCTGTAAAATGTCCTTTGTGCAAGGTTTGTTTTGTTTCAGATCCTTTTTTAAAATTATATTGTGCTCTAGTTTTAGTTTACTATTTCTTTTGCTTCATCGTTTACAGACATGATGTCAGTGTAAATAATTGTCTGCTTATGTTGCTATCGTGCTCTAATTTTAGTTAACTATTTCTTTTGCTTCATTGTTTACAGACATGATGTCAGTGTAAATAATTGTCTGTTTATGGTGCTATCGTTCTATCAATTTGCAGACAGAAAACCATTCAATTATATATGGGTTTGATGGAAGTTCATTCCAAAGGCATTATACAAATGTAATTTGCCAAAACAGGTATATCTCTATTTCTCCTTTTAAATATTTTCATATTGTTAGGTATTTGTATTTACTGTATTTTTGCTTTTTTCCTTTCAGTTCTTTCTTTTCAAAAGAACACAAGTATAGATTACAATGCTATTATACTAAATCAGGTTTCCTACTGCTTCTCATTTTATTTCTGGGACTTAAAATTGATATTAGCTTTCTTATGTTATATCGTGACACAGCGATGCTGGATACTTATGTTTTCAGTCAATTTTGCTTTCAATCAGGTTCTTTGAGCAAGATAGTTAATGTATTGCGATACTGGAAGTCCCGTAAATATCTTCAGCCAAATCGGTGGCTGCAGCGTTGGTTGAGAAGAGAAATTCAAGCTCTTTTGCAGGTCTGTCCTCTAATTTCAGGTTTTCCTGTTCTTGTCCTTTTTTCCTGTTACATACTTGGACATCCCACTTAAATGTTATTGTATCATGTAATGTGTTTAATATAATCTGTAAAGTAGAACAAATATATGCCACTTATAAAGTTGAATGCTGGTAATTGGAGATGCTCAATCAAATGTGTATTTGTAATGATGAGAAGACTGTATAGGCTGCATTTTCAAACAAAACAATTCTTTATCATATGGAGCCACAAGCAGCATTAACTAATGTCTTCTTCTACTTATCTTTCAATCAGTTCAGACTGGTTTTCTATTTCTTTAGTGCCAGTGTTTTGAAGGCACTGCTCATCCATCTCTCTTACACTGAACTTTGTAAATAGAAGAATATTGAGATTTTGGTTTGTGTATCTTAGACTACTAAAAGAAATACAATAATGTTTTTGTATATAACAGCAATCCAAGCCCATCCTGGTTTTTGAACTTGGAACATGTAATCTTGGAAGATTCTACAAGCTCTGGTTTATTATCAACGACTAACTTCTCTTGTTACTCCACATTGCAGGAAGAAGATGTTGAGATTATTCTACATCATATTCTTGGTGTTGTTGATTCATTCCAGAAAAGGTGCATTCTTTACTTGCATCTCCTTTTTATTGGTTGATGTGCTAGTTAATGATGAAAGTCAACTACACGATTCTCTCAATTGGATTCTTTATTCTTCAAGTTCTTTCAGTAATTGTAATAGAAAGTTTGACAACCTGATTTCAACTTGCAAGTCACGTGTGCTATTGTTTTTGCTAGGAGTGAAAAAACTCATCAAATGAATATGCCTGAAACAAAACAATCAGAGTTCAGGACTCTAGTCTCTGATGCAGCCAGGCCTTTTCTAGCAGCAAGAACAGATTGGTTCGTGAATGAGTTGGAACTATTTCTTGCTTCGGGCTTCAACATTGAAGCCTATGATGAAGTTTACATGCAGCAATTAGGTTGGAACGCTCCTACAGTGACTGGTGAGGCTGCGGATGCGGAACCTAGTGAACAGAGACCTGTAATCCCATACTTGTACATCTTCGATGATGACTCTGATGAAACTGAATGAGACTGTAGTAGAACCTAATGAACTATTATACACCTGTAATTCCTTATTTCTATATCATAGATGATTTGAAGTTCTCCTTCCAATGTAGAACCATGAAACTTGCATTATTATTGTTGACAAATACCTTTAGCTACTCTGATACTGTGACATTTCATTGTCTGCTTGCTTGGAAATGAAAAAAGACAAAACCAGAATCCGGTTCTTCCGTTTGTAGTTTTTATGCATCATAAAAGTAAGCAAGTTTGGTGCAAGATCAACTAAAAACATTTATAGATATTATCTGCTTCTACTGACTCATGGTCTCACATGGATCCTTGTGGATAAGAGATGAGATTTAACCTTAAAAAGGCACAAGTCCCAGTTTTAGATGTAGTTTCATGACACATCAATTTTATGAACTTGCCATTACCCTCTGTTGCTCCGTCTTATCTGACTCTAACCAATCACCAGCCTGCCAATGGATTAAAGGATGGCCAACTGAAAATGATCAAATTGTCCTCTGGAAAATCGGGAGGCCAGCCAAAGCAGCCTGTCAAATTGATAGGGGTAAAAAGGTCATCTGATTCAGTTATCTGATTTATCTTGTGCGTAGCCAATATCTTTTCTGATTTTAAGAAAGTTGGGATAGAGCACAGAGTCTCACAGTAAGAGCGGTAACAGATATGGCAATAAGCCCGGACTACGGAGCTTTCATGGAGAAGTTTGTGCTGAAACCGAGCTCTTCATCTGATCAACTTCCCTTGCATAGTCTCACCTTTGCTGTTAAAGATATGTCAGTCCCTCAATTCACTTCTTTTCCTTTTGTTTTCGTTTTCTTCATTTTCTCTATTACGTATTTCTTGTCTTTTTCTTTCAGTGGATTCATGAATATTTTCAGATACATTATTCCCTTTCATTGCATCTTTGAGCTCAAATGCCAATTCTGGCTTTTGGGTTTTGATGCATACCCTTTAAGTTTGGAATCTTGCGAGTAGTCATTTTTATTTTACTGTTAATTTTATCATGTTCTTGTGTGTGATTTGTTAACTTAACTGATTGTACCATGTAATTAGATTTGATGTGGATGGATATGTGACTGGTTTTGGCAATCCGGATTGGGCAAGGACTCATTCAGCTGCCACAGCAACCGCTCCTGCTGTTTTGGCTGTACTAAGAGGAGGAGCCACTTGTGTTGGTAAAGTTATTATGGATGAAATGGCATATAGGTGAGAATTTGAAACATATGAGATTGACTAACTTGTACAAATTTTGTTCTTTTACTCGTGAATTATTATACAGACAAAATAAAGTTCAAGTTCTTCATGAGAGCTAAAGTCACTGATTCACTTCAACCTCATTTTGCATAATTAAAGTCCCTTGAACTTTCATGTCGTATTTGTTTCCTACACAACTTAATGGTTGTATATTGGCAGTATAAATGGAGAAAATGCACATTATGGAACGCCTACAAATCCTTCTGCTCCAGATCGTGTACCTGGAGGATCTTCTAGTGGGTCTGCTGTTGCAGTAGGTGCAAAGCTTGTAGACTTCTCCTTAGGTGAATATTCCAGTGCACAATAGTTATGCATACAGCTTGGTTTACCACAACTTAATCGAAGTAAAAGATTCTCTTTGCTACAGGATCTGACACCGGAGGAAGTGTAAGAGTACCAGCATCATATTGCGGTATTTTGGGGTTTCGACCTTCACATGGTGTTGTTTCTGTTTCAGGAGTTATTCCAATGGCTCAGAGTTTTGATACTGTGGGTAAGCAACCAGCACAAGGCTCCATAAGTCCATATTGACTGAATTCGTGGGACTTAATGAACCCCTTCCTTTGCTCATAGTTGTGTGAATTTTTAACAAATTGCCAGAGTGATTTAACTTGGAAATTCATTCTTTGACTTCAAATCTTCATTCAGGATGGTTTTCTAGGAATCCAGTGATTTTGAAACATGTTGGACGCCTTCTACTTCAATTGCCTGATGTGGATCGAACCAAACCAAATCAGATATTTATTGCAGAAGATTGTTTCCAGCTTTCAAGCATTCCAAAAAAGCGAGTTAGTCAAGTTCTCGTTAAATCAGTGGAGAAGTTATTTGGGGGTCAGTTTTCTGTTATTTTTCAAGTTCTAAGGCAAAAGTTTAAAAATTCCAGTTTAATTCCCTAGTATGTGAAGGAACATTTTTATGCTTCACATGGGATTGATTGGACAATGGTCACATCAAGACAAATATGATATATTAATGAACTTTTTCCCTTTGTAGAATCCAGCAGGAAAAGGGAGCTCATAAGTGCACTTTTCATTGTATTTGGCATTTAAATGCATTTTAGAACTGCATCAGTTTGCTCACATGGGGTGAGAAAAGAGTTCTTAAATTTGTTAATACAGGTGATATTGTGAAACATGTAAACCTTGGGGATTATGTTGAGGACAAAGTTCCAAGTTTGAGGCATTTCATGAGTAAAGAAATCAAAGAGCAAGAGTATAATATAGCACCCTTGGCAGCCCTCTCAAGTGCCATGCGGATGCTTCAAAGGTAGCAAATGAAAAACCGTATTACTATGTCCAGCTAGCTCTATAGCATCTTTGACATCTACAGAATTTTCTCTGAATTGCTTGATCTATCAACCTGATGATTGTTATCATGTCCCTATGGTCGTGTAAGATGAAAAACTGTATTTGCAACTGCTAGCAATGACTCTTGGATTTGATTTCAGTTTGAAGGTATGAATTCAAGACTAACCATGGTGAATGGGTTACTACTGTCAAACCTGATTTTGGTCCAGGCCTAAAAGAACGAATATGGGAAGCTGTTCGATCAACAGAAGAAAATATTGATGCCTTCCAATCTGTGAGGACAGAATTACGTGCTGCCCTTACAAATCTTCTAGAGGTACTCCCTCTGGCAATTGCTCCCCAAGCCAAATATTCTTTATCAAAGAAGAAAGCTTTAGGCTTATGTTTAGGTTATATGTTAAACACATGTTCAGTTGATTAGTTATCAACATCAGACTTCCCTTTGATTTTCATAAGAGAAATGTCGCTTAAGGTAATCAATACAATAAGGTTTCTTTGTGTAGTTTCTGTGTTTTATAGGCTTGCATTTCCAATTTGTTCACTTTAAGCACAAAAATCTTCACCTCTGCTAGATAAATCACAGACAGTTTCTTGCTCATTATTTTACTTTATCCATTAATCTTAATGTGCTCATCTAATAATATAAGTCCAGGAGTTCGGAATCATTGCTATCCCTACAGTTCCAGGGGTCCCACCGAAACTAAATACAGATCCAACTACTCTGGAAATTTTTCGTGCCAAGGCTTTTAGCTTGCTCTCAATCACTGGAGTATCAGGATTCTGTCAGGTCCTCCTCTCTTGCTCTTTTTATTGTGTGAGAAACTTTTCATTTCCTTGGATTGGGTTTTACAGAAGTTTTTGCGCTATCCTGTTTCTCTGAATATCATACTAAACTACAGGTGAGTATACCACTAGGCATGCATGATGGTCTTCCTGTATCCATTTCACTGTTAGCAAAACATGGTTCGGATGTTTTCCTGCTAAATGTTGTTGAAACCCTTTATGACACTCTCCAAGAAGAGGTCTGCAATATCTGAAACATAACGTGCCAGAGTTGCCTTAAATAAAACACGGTGAGAGATTATACTGTTTGTTAATTCTTTTATTACCACTTGACATAACTTCTCTTTTTCTTTTCAAAGTTGAACTAGTAATGTCAATGACATTTTACCTGCAAACTAAGTGCATCCTTTACTCCTTGCAACTGAGTAGTGCAGAATCATGAAACTTCAACATCTCCAGCTCCTACATCCACATAAGTACCGAGTCAGATTTGCAAGTTCAGAATATGCAAGAAATCATTCTTGCAGACTATTTAGGATTGATTTTGTACTGTATAATATGAAACATGTAACTTGCTGAACTTTGTTATTTTATTTTAACTTATTTATATATGGGGAAATGTATATGCAAAGATATGGGCCATAACACAAGGGGTGCACTACTGCATTGCACTATGGGATTTTGCCAATTAGTCAATGATTTTTGGTAGGTAGGAAGAGCCTATTAGACTTGCTTGATCATTCAAAGCACTTCTATGTTAGTTGTATGAGCAATAAATATAAACAAATGGGTTCCATAGGGTGGGAGGATTCCATTTCCAACACTGAGGGACTTGTGAAGCACGGTCCAATCAGAAAGCAACTCTGTGCATCTCTACCGGTGGTTTAAGGATTGCCATTTTCTTTTGTCTGCTTGTTTCGAGAATTAAACAAAACCTTTTTCCTTTTAGGAATGGCTAGAATTTCACTAATTTCTTTTAATAAAATGGAAAGGATAAAAAGATAGCTATTCGTATATTAAGAATAATAATAATAATAATAATAATAAATAATTTATAATTAACATCAAATAATGAAGAACATTAAATTTTTCAATCTACCTAACATAAGCAAAATATTCCCTTCACCAGATGATCCATTCTCGAAGGTCCCACAAAACCAATCCTTTGTCTAACTACGCGCGAAAAGCGCGAGTGATTGTCTTTCTATACATGAATGCTAAGTGCGAAACACCAACGGAAAAGAGAATTTTGTTTTCTCCGCCATAATTATCGAGTTCTTGCCTATTCATGTCAATGTCTTTCTTTCATTAATCTCATTAACTAATGCTTTCTTAAATCTCTGAAAGTGCTAAAGTCTCTATCTTTAACAACCAGATAAATTGATTCTTCGAACTGGGAATTGAGAGCCAAAACAATGGAAGTGAAAGCAAGAGCACCTGGGAAGATAATTCTCTCCGGTGAACATGCGGTGGTGCACGGCTCCACTGCAGTCGCTGCAGCCCTTGATCTTTACACTTATGTCTCCATTTCTTTTCCCTCTTCTGGTAAAAATCTTTTCTTGTTGGTACTCTAAATCACTTCTCATTTCTTTTCTATTTTTCATGCTTCAAAGTCGTTGACTTTTTTTTCCTCCTAAATTTACCTCGGTGAATGTACAGGTTATTTCAGGTTGTTTTTGAATTGGGTTTGTTTGTAATGTTAATTGGAAAAATACCCTTTTGATTGTGCCAATACTGTGTTATGCATTTTATCTTTCTAATTCTCTTTCTTGAGTCGTTGACTCTTTTTTTCTCGTGTTTCGGTGACTTAAGCATGATATGTGAAGGTGATCCTTTGACGTTATTTTCTTAATTTGGTTTGTGTAGGATGTTGATTGGAAGATTCCCTTTCGAGAATTTGTCGACATACTTTGTAACGTTATATCTTGCATATTTTGCTTCAATGTGTTCTAAACATGGAAATCCAAGTTCTTTTTTTTCCTCTTTTGGATTGTTTCTGTTTGAGGGTTATTTGAAATATTAACTGGATGATGCCCTTTTTAGATCTTTGATATCTTGAAACTTTTGAGGTTAAGTATAGTTGTCTTCCATTTTCCGCAAGGTTACTACTTAGCATATGTGTGGATCGGATTTGCATATTGTTTTGGAGCTAATTTTTAGTGGTATATGATCGTAGGAAGTCTCATAGTTCTTGGTCAGTTCTGTTCCACTGTCAATGGAAGGTAAACTCGCAGAAAGGAAGATATTCAGATTGCTGGTTGTTGTGCTTATGAAACTAATAATCTAGAGGAACCACGGAAAATTTTTTAATCAGTTGGAATTTCTTAGGGACAGCTCTAATAATGACCTAATATCATAACTCATAATTACACTATTTTTTCCACAAGTGATTAAAATCATAGGTGTCTATGTTTCTTACCATTTTTTAGAGGGATGGATAGCTCTAATAGGGATTAACAGTCATGCCAGCAATTTTTTTCTTTCTATTTTATCCATTTGTCATTCTATCTGCAACATCACTTCTCATGACCAAATACTTATCCAAAATCTGAAAAACGTTTAGATTAAATTGAAGCATTTGTCAGGTAACGTCCCTTTGATCTTGCTAGTATGAGAGTGATTGCTAATTTTCATCAAACATGTCCAACTGTCTTTCAATTTAGTAAATAATGGCTCTACCACAATGATGATCAATCACATTTGGCTTTACAGTTTTTTACTAAGAACTTGTGCACAATTCTGCATCTTTCTTGTATAGTTACATAAGTAGCCAAAATTTGAAAGTCACTATATTAACTCTGTGGGATTTCACTTGTTTCTATCATACCAATACTGTATTCTCTCCCTCTTCCAGTCCCTTTCATTTAAATGATGAAATGATAATTTCAAGTTTTTTGATTGGATTTTTGATGGAACATCGTTTTCCCATAGGAAATGATGGTACACTGAAACTTCAGCTTAAGGATCTGGCACTAGAATTTTCATGGCCAGTTGCTAAAATCAGAGAAGCATTACCTAACTTAGGTGTTCCATCCTCTTCGACACCCACCTCTTGCTCAATAGAATCACTTAAGTCAATTTCAGCTTTGGTTGAAGAACAAGACATTCCAGAGGCAAAAATTGCACTTGCTTCCGGAGTGTCGGCCTTTTTGTGGTTATATACTTCTATACAAGGGTATGCTTGTAATATTGCACTGTTATCCACTTTTTATGTTATCTTACTTTATTCCCTAATTTGGTTCATTTTATATCAGATTTGAACCTGCCACTGTGGTTGTCACTTCTGACCTGCCACTGGGTTCAGGCCTAGGCTCATCTGCTGCCTATTGTGTTTCTCTTTCGGCTGCTCTACTTGCTTTTTCAGACTCTGTAGACGTGGATAGAGGGCACCAAGGGTGGTTAAAGTTTGGGGTACCTGACCTTGAATTATTAAACAAATGGGCTTTTGAAGGTGAAAAGATAATTCATGGAAAGCCGTCTGGAATAGACAACACGGTCAGCACATATGGTATGTAAACTTGGTGAGCTTTACTAGAAGAACATCTCATATATACATGCTTCACCTGCCATATCTCTTTCTTATCATAATGTGTAGGTCTAGGTTCTGCAATTAAGCATAGCGTGGAACAAAATAAAATGTGTCTCCTGCTGGTATTCTTAGGACAGGATGGGAAAATTCTGACCATTGGTTGTTGTACTGTATTAGAGTATTTTGTTTTCTCACTTAGCAAACACAGGATTGCATTATACTATGTACTCACTTCTTCCCTCTTTAACAGGCAACATGATCAAATTCAGGTCTGGTAATCTGACTCGCATGAAGTCTAACATGCCACTGAAAATGCTTATTACCAACACAAGGGTCGGAAGGAATACAAAAGCACTGGTTGCTGGGGTTTCAGAGAGAACCTTCCGTCACCCTAATGCGATGAGTTTTGTTTTTAATGCTGTTGATTCGATCAGTAACGAACTGGCTAATATCATCCAGTCTCCTGCTCCAGATGAGCTATCCATAACTGAGAAGGAAGAGATGCTAGAGGAGTTGATGGAAATGAATCAAGGTTTACTCCAGTGTATGGGTGTCAGCCATGCTTCTATAGAAACTGTTCTTCAGACGACATTGAAGTATAAGTTGGCTTCCAAGTTAACTGGAGCCGGTGGTGGGGGTTGTGTGCTGACACTATTGCCAACCCGTATCCTTCATGGCTTTGTATTTAGTTATATCTGTTTTTGCTGTTTCAACTTATCTTTACTTGCTTTTGGCATGTATCATCGAGCTTTTCCATGCTTTATTGTTGCTTTGGTATTCGGAAAAGAAACGCCATTAGACTGGTGCCAACACTTCGTTCGTCATCAATCATTCCGGTTGAAATTGGTTTGGACATTTGAATCGCGTATTTGCGTGTCACGCAAGAGTGTTAGGGGATGATATAAGATTATTTATCTAACACGATGGTGTCATGATATTAACTCATTTTATTACATGTTTCCCTTGACTCGTGATTCAGTGCTATCAGGAACTGTTGTTGATAAAGTCATTGCTGAACTGGAGTCATCCGGATTTCAATGCTTGATTGCTGGAATCGGTGGGGATGGTGCTGAAATTTGCTTTGCTAGCTCATCCTGATCATACCACGGCAATTTAGGACTTGATCTCTAGTGTCAATTTTGAAATAACACTAGGGTTTGGATTCATCTGATGTCAAAATGTACATTATCCTGTTGTATTGTGGCTTCTATTTTTTATTTTTCTTTTTGTGTTGGGTTGAGTTTTTGGAACATTATGGGTGGGACATTCATCTTCAATTCTTTTCTTCAGTATTCTCGAGAGCTATAGAGACGTGGAAACAATTGCGGAGATCTATGAGTGGTCTTCAGTTTAGCAGTCAGGATGTTATCTGTCAAGAGTTAACTAAATGAATCCATCCAGTTCTTGGGCAACGATGTGTAAAACCATATGATAGTGATCTGCATCTTCATTTGAGTGGTTTCAGGAAAGAGTGCGCCATTGTATCTTGTGCTGTAGTCTCTTTAAATTTATCATGCAGAGTTCAGGATTCTTTTTTATTTTTTATTTTTACTTTTTACACTTAGATTGTTCATGGAGTAATGATTCCAAGTAGGATGTAAGTTGCTGTTTCTTGCAGATGGCAATCCTGCAGAGAGGCGAAACAGTAACCTAATGTGCCTATAACTTCTGGAAAGAAATTAGGCGGCTTTCAGAAGATCCTTGGCGGGAAACAAATATTCTTCTCATCCATGAAAGTTCTTGCAAAAGAATCAATGCTTCATCTGCTTTTAATTCTATCCTCGTTTCAATTGGTTGTAGACAATTCTATTCAAGAAATTAGCACTCCCTTGTATCCTTAAGGCTTCAGTCACATCCGTACACAAAGGAGCGTTCAAATCACAAACAACAGCTTTAACTTGCATAACTCTATTGTTCTGATCATGTACTGACCTGCCACACGAAATTTTTTCCCCCGTGTGCAGCAGCAGCTTAGATTTCTTATATATTTGACAAATTGAATTTGCAACTGTTCTTTATTGGTTAACAGTGGGAATCCGCTTCAACTTCCCATAACTACATTGCCAGTTATTCTTATTAAATATCACATAAGAGTAACAGTGGCTTTGATCTTGCAGAAAATAATACTGCATCGCCACAAAAATGGACAGACAGAGAGACTGAACATGTCTAATTTTGTACCCCAAAAACATCTTTAACATTCTCATTATAGTGACTTTCTATCAGCATGCCAACGTACCATATATAACAAACACGAAACTAGAAACACAAACAGTACAGGAAATTAACACAGGCCCAACGCCTACATAAAAGCATTAAGCTATTTACTTCCATATTCACAAGGACCAAAAGATCACTTATTATCAGCAGGCAGGTAATACTTCAACCATTGATAATGGCGCCGCCTGCAAGGACCAAAATATGACCATAAATACTACATAAAAGTAATATTGTTCATCAGTCGAACAGGGAACAGCAATAACTTACCATTAGGGTGAAGAACTTGGCCAGTGATGTATGATGAGCAGTGGTTACAAGCAAGGAAAACATAACATGGTGCAACCTCAACTGGCTGGCCAGCTCTTTGCATCGGCACCTCCTTCCCGAAGTTGGCTACTTCCTCTTCATCAAACGAGGCTGGTATCAACGGAGTCCAAATGGGTCCAGGAGCAACACCGTTGACACGAATTCCTTTGTTCACTAGCTCAAGTGCAAGTCCTCTTGTGAAAGCCACGATTGCTCCTTTTGTTGCGGTGTAGTCAAGCAGCTTAGCATTTCCTTTGTATGCATTGATTGACGTTGTGTTGATTATGGAGCTTCCCTCTTTCATGTGCTTCAGAGCATGCCTGCCATCATTTGGCCACCATCACCAACACGTCAAAGAGCGAAAAAAACCGAATGATCCATATAAATGTTAGTTGATGAGTGACTAGATATAGAATTGCATTTGGGTACCTAGTGGCGAAGAAGTAGGAGAACATATTGGTCCTGAACACTCTTTCGAGTCTTTCCTCATCAATCTCCTGAACAGAACCAGCCTTGTGTTGCTCAGCAGCATTGTTGACCAGAATATCAATGCGGCCAAAAGCATTAACCACTTCATCAATCACTTTCTTACAATTCTCATCATACCCCAGATCAGCTGCTATTGCTATAGGTTCCTTGGCATCAACAGTCTTGCTCTTCTTCAGCAGTTGAATAGTATCCTCAGCATCCCTGTCTTCTTGTTTCTTCACGTATGTGAAAGCAACTGTTGCACCCTCGAGGACAAAGCTGTGGCACACCGCTCTTCCAATGCCAGAATCACCCCCAGTCACTAGCGCAACCTTTCCCTGCAAAAGAGAAAGATAAAATAGAACTACATAGTTAAATACCTAAGCATACTATTATTGTCTCAGTGGAACTGGAGTTATAATTAGTGAAAGAATTACGCACCCGGAGCTTATCAGAAGGCTTGTAATCAGAGCGAGCATACTGAGGGATAGGGTCCATTTGATGCTCTTTCCCAGGCTGCGATCCTTGCTTTTGAGGAGGGAAACTCTGGCCACCAGAAGCCATTCTCACAAACAAAGCAGTGGGTATTCCTTGTTGTCGACTGGCAGGTACTAATACAGCTGGAAACCGAGTTTTCCAATAAGTTCTGATGTGGGTTTTAGTTATAGACCAAGAACAAAAAGAGGAAGAAGGTGCAAATGCAAAAGGTCTTGACAGTGAAATGAACCGAGGCAGCATACATATAGTGTTAGTGAAGCCGTCTAGGATCAGTATGCTAAGCAGGAGTACGTAGCAGTACTGATGATAAAAAAAAGCTGTTTTCGAAGTGGAGATATATAGGGACTTTTAAGTGGACACGTAGGACCACGTGGCAAGAACAGAGGAGGCACGTGTCTGTTAGCTGAATCCAGTGGAAACGGTCGGTTTTGTTGGGGATGAAGAATTCGTTGTTCTGAAGTACAATTGCTTTGGTTAGAAAGAAGTTCTAGCTCTTTCTCTCCACTTGTAATTTAGATTGGGGTCGATCCGTCTGCCGATTTAGATTTGGATATTAATTTGAAAAGTCTTGATTATGTTTTTAACTGAATTTACAAATTTTAATTATGCATCAAATTTAGTTAATAGTTTAGAGTTTAGAGTTTAGAGTTCAATAATTAATACCGAGACTCTGCTCAAAATTGAGAAATTCAGTTCAGCTTAGAATTTAATCTTTCAACAGGTCTACTCCATCTCCTATTAAAAGAATATTTATAAGAGTTTAAATTAATTATGAATTATGTAACAGATCAAATCAATCTCTAGTTGTTGGATCTAATTATTCAAAAAGTTAATGAAATCATGAGCAAAATTTTGGAGAAAAAAAAGAAATAGTAATCAATAGAAAATTTAACATTTACTTAAGAATCGTGTATTGCAAAGATTTTCTATTAATCTGATATTGATGATCAAGACTCTGGAATCATGTAACCATATATAGAAGAAGCATGGAACACGTAAAGGGGCATACAGCAGGAACCTTCACATCCAAGGCAAATCAACAAAAAGTATAATAGAATTAAAGAGTGGAAAATCAAACCTGTCGAATAATTCGAAGAAGCTTAATGCATACGAAGTTCCAAAAGCCAGTTTCTTTTCTTTATTCCTATAGCTACTGTGAATGCTTTATATGATCATATCTCTCTCTCTCTTCAGTACGCATGTGTCCTTTGTTAATTAGCTATGGCCTCTCTCAAAGTTGCCCTCTTTCTTCCTCTTCCTCTTCTTCTTCTTCTTGCCATTTCCTTACTTTCTTCTCCAGTGCACTGTGATGGTATTCTCCCTTTCCTATGTAGTTTATGGCTTCTAATTTTCTAGTTATGTATACAAGAATGTAACATGAACCTCCTTTTTTTTGGTTTCGAACTTCTTTTCATGCCCAAAAATTCAGTTGTTAGTTTAATCTAGTATTTTGATTTACTTCATTCTTTTGTATGTTTCTAACTATATAATATCTTTTTTCTTTTCATAAATATATTAGTTGCATTACTCTTAAATTCTAAGAGGAGACTTTTGGTCACGCACTGCAAAATTTTATTAAATGTTTAACCATTTACATTGTATAGCTTGATAATTCTGTGTGTGTTCCGAATACTAAGTTTGGACAATTCCTGACAGTCGTGTTCTTTAATGATGTCTATTTATATATTTTTTGATAATTTATGTATAATTTTAATTTACAGATGAAGAAGACATTCTAATCACATGCCTAAACAGTCACAGGGCATACTTAAACCTCCCAGTTTTCGTCAAAAACGAAGGAGCAGATTGTCTAGCCGACGAAGTTGCTCGAGAGTTAGGTGACGAACCGTGCAACAAGACCAACACCAATAACCCATTTCAAGTTGACCACAACATTACTGACCTAATATCCAAATGCGACATCAACATCACCCACACTAAAGATGGTGCAGTATTGCCTGTTTGTGTGCCTGAGTTGGAGCCAATTGCAGTCTTTACTAATTATACAAGAACCCACTTCGCCAAATACATCAATGACTCGAGATTTGCTCAAGTTGGAATTGGCAGTGAAGGTGAATGGATGGTGATTGTTTTGAGCACAAACACTAGTAGAGGTGACTTTGCTGCTTTTGCTGGAACGAATAGTTTGGTTTCTGCCATTGGTTTCGGACATTGCCTTGTGTCCTTCTTGTTGGGAATGCTTTTCTATTTAGCAAACTGAAGTGCCGGGAATTGAACATACTATACTGTCTTACTATAAGAAAGTACATGTTGTTTTTATTCATTCATTTATTTCTATTTATTTTGTATTGTAACTTATAACATGTATTTATTTATTATTTATGGTTGACCTACGTTCTTATAAGATTTTATATTCATCTTTTATTATAAATATATACAAGATTACGGATAAATTTAAAAAAAAATATTTCTGAAATTATTTCAGAACCTTGACCATATAATACTTCATATTAAAATTTAGTATACTTTTATATTTAAAATTAAATAAAATTTATAATTATAAAAATTATAATTTAATAAAAATTTAAATATTAATTTTTTTATAAATCAATACTTACCATCGATTACAACATAAATGACCTAAGCCATGATTGTAGGACAGATTTAAGGTTCATGCATTAGGAAATTTCTTCTTCTTGTTTTCCTTTGGGGGTTAATTATTAACTTATTCGATTTCGATTAAAACATATTGATCTTATCCGGACAAGTACTGATTTGGATCAACGGCTTAAACGCCTTGAGGCTCGTCTGTTCGTGTCAATCCATTTGAAGCCAAAACCGTACATGTAGAGTTCATTAAATTTGCATGGCTGCCACGTGCAGATACAATCAGTTTAATACTTGTCCATTCGGCAGCAACATTTGGAATGTGTAATGAACACATAAAAGGCACCTGTAAGTGTTCAAAATCCCAATTCAGTTCGGATCAAAAACAGGTTTACAGTTTAAACCAACTTCAAACTCATTTGCTTATTATATCTGTGATCCTTGTTGGGATCTCTCGTAAAGATCAGAAAGTTTAGTTCTTTTGGCACAGAATTTAGATTACTTTTTTGCTAGTTCAATATGGCCTCTTGCAAATTCAACCTTTCATTGTCTGTGTTGGTTCATGCCATTTTCTTGTTTTCTTCACCGCTAGTTCTCGCTGATGGTATTCTCTCTATCATATAATTTACTCTTGAATCAGTTTTACTATTGCCAGTTCTCTTTTATGTTCAACTTCTGTCAATTTATACAATATGCAGATAAGGAAAACAGTGTGCTTCAAGGTATAAACAGTTACAGGACATCCTTGCAGCTTCCAGCCCTTACTAAGAATGACAAGGCAGGATGTCTAGCTGATGAAGTTGCCGACAAGTTACAAGACCAACCATGTAGTTCTGCTGGTGCCAGTTCGGTTCAGTTATCGAACTACCCCGAACTACTATCAAAATGTGGCATCGACATTAACCATACTAGAGATGGGGCAGTTTTGCCTGTCTGCGTGCCGAAACTGGTTCCAACACTTGTGCTTACCAATTATACGCACACCCAACACGCCAAGTACATAAATGATTCCAGGTATACTGGAGTGGGAATTGGGTCTGAGGATGACTGGATGGTGGTTGTTTTGAGCACCAACACACCTTCAGGTAGTTTCGCAGGAGCGAACAGTTTGATGTCAAAGATTGGCTGTGGTCATTGTTTGATGTGTTTCTTGATGGGGATTATGCTTCTTTTCGTTGTCTATTAAGTTCTCGTCCTTTTGTGCATATATATATATATATATATGTATATATATATATATATAATGTTCTATTATGTGTTGTGATCTTAATTTGTGAGAGGACAAAATGTAATAGTTAGGTTACTCTATTAGTTTTATTTTCTGCACAATTATTCTCTCTTGAATTTTCCAATGAATTAATGGTTGGTTTGATCAGCATTTTCCAAATTAATGTAACCAGTAAACAAGCCTTCACAGAATTAAACACCACGATCACCAAATGAAGGCACGAGAACAATTACCCATTGACATTCCACGGAAAAGTGTTCTTCATTGGTGAGATATATGTCTGTAGGATCATCGTCGTCCTCATTATAAGCATCGTCCTTGGAGAAATAGGTAGTGGAAAGTGGAATGTAACTGGTGCATCGCGAAACCAGTTTATCCATTAATCTGTAGTGTCAATTGGATTTTACGCAACTTGGCAGATTGCTGGCGCCGGCGGCCTTCATTTGGTAAGTGCTTTCCTGTTATATGTCGACGCGCTTAATCCGGCGGTTTGTAAATTTTATGAAAATACATGCCAAAGTATTTTCTTTTCCAGCTGAATTCTAATCGGACATGAATTTGAAATTAATTATTTGATTTCAAGTTTAGTTTTAATCCGAAGAGAAGGGTATATCTGTTCTAGTTTTTCTTTCTGTATAATTTAACTCAGAATTGGATATCTAAAAATTTTACATTGTATGTTTAATTAATTTTTGACACATTTTTGGCGTAATTTTATAATTTTTTATTAATTAATTATATTTTTGATTAAGCATTCACTTTAATTTTATAAAATATATATTTTTTATTAATTAATAAATTAATAATATTTTAAACTAAATATCGTATATTTATTATATTTTAATATTATATTTAATTGATAAATAATTTTTGATAAAATAATAATATTAATTTTATTTTTTAAATATTAGTTATATTTTAATATTATATTAACTAATAAATTAGTTCTATTCTAACAAGGTAAAAAATATTTTTAAACATTTGAAAACGTAATTAAATTTTTTGACTCAATTAAATTTATTAATTTTTATAAAAAAATTAATTAAGTTTTATTTTTTATTGTCAATTAAATTCATTAATTTTTATAAAAGATTGGATTTAATTTCTATAAAAGATTGAATTAACTTCTAAGTAAAAATGTCTAAAATTTCATTAAGTGTAAAAATCTCATTATTTTGAAAGCGTTAAAAATAACCGTTCTAAATATTTTAAAATCATGTCTATATTACATGAGAATGAAAATATTAAGCTATTTTTTCTCTTTATTTAATTTATATTATATTTCTTACAATCAGATAAAATATTTTTAAATTTTCTAAAGAAATCTAATAAATTTTTTTTTAACTCAATTGAATTCATCAACTTTTATAAAAGATTTAGTTAAGTTTTATTTCTTTTGTTGTCAATTAAATCCATTAATTTTTATAAAAGATTCAATTAATTTATAAGTTAACAATGTCTAAAATTTCATTAAGTGTAAAGGTCTCATTATTTTGAAAGCGTTAAAAATAACCGTTCTAAATATTTTAAAATCACATCTATATTACATAAGAATAAAAAAAATTAAATCACTTTTTTCTTTTTATTTAATTTACATTATATTTCTTTCAAGAAATGGTATCATTTCATAAAGCATATATCTTTGTGGTTTTATTGCATAAACATATTGAAGGCGATGAAATGTAATTTAACTCAACAACTTGTACTCTCTCTATTTACAAATGAGCATGATGAAAAAGACAAAAGTGTTGCTGTCATTTCAGGTGAGGAAAGAAATCATTGTTCTTATTTGTAAATTAAGATTTATAAATACTAATTGTATAAAAATAAAAAGTCTCATTCATATGATATAACGTGTTTTTAAAATATTCAGAGCGGTTATTATTCTCACACTTAAAATAATGAGACTATCGCACTTAAAATAATGAGAGCATCGCACTTAATGGTATTTTGGACATTATTAGCATTATGGGTTAATTAGACTTTTATAAAAGTTAATGAGTTTAATTGAGCCGAAAAATAGGATGAGAACTTAATTAAATTTTTTATAAAGAATAATATTAATTGAGTAGAAAAAATGATGAAAACTTAGTTAAACTTTTCTAATAAGTTTAAGGGCATCTTTGTCCCTTTTGTCTTTTAAAAAATAACATCTTAAATTATATTTTTAAAATTATATTCAATAATTTTTTTTTTAGTTATATAATGAATTTTTAATTTTAAAAATAATTACACCAATTATACTATTAAGTTATATAATATTAAATTCATTATAAATATTTTAAAATATTAAAAATATTTAAAAATAATTAGTTTGCTATTATTTTTTAAAATATTACAAATTAAATTTTAAATATTGATTTTTTTATTAAATTCTATATACAACACATATATAAACGACAAGTTTTAAAAAATTTATACACAAACTGTAATAGGCCAAGCCAACAACTACTAGATAACTTTATATCCTATAAATATTTACACTTAGTAATGCGTCTACCATAAATTTTTTAAATATATTTATCAATTTATTTAGTAAATAAAATAAAAATAGTTTTATTAATATACAAATCCTAAAATTATATTAGAAATTAATAAAATATACATTAATGATAAATATTACCTGATTACAAATACGTGAATAAATTTCATATATAATCATATTTTATAGTATATAGCAGAAATCAAGTAACAATAATTACAATAATAATTGCAATGTTAGAAATTAAAAAATATGCACATGCTTTTTTTGTAATCTATTCAAATGTAGAAGTTCCATTATGCAAATAATATATAGACACTCTTAAATATTATATAATTTTTTTTATTGAAATTAAAATCTTAAAATAATGTGAAGAATATGAAGCTTTAAAGAAAAACACACTATAATATAAAGTTCTGCTACAAAGATATTTATAATGGCTGGCTAACAAATCTACCACTAAACACGTTGCTAACTAGATACTAAAATTCAGCTAACTAATTCCTATTCCTTTGGCATCCCTTAGGAATAGGTCTTTATTAAAACTAACTTATCTTTAAAGACTACTTCAACAAATCCCTCTTGTAAACTGCTATGCATCTTGCGTGCAGTTTACCTCACATGCTGACCATACACCGAGTTGTTTTATGAGTCGTTCGAAGGTTTCCAATTTCAGAGCTTTGGTCATGATATCTGCAATCTGATCTTCTGTTGAACAATGCACTAGTTCCACAATTCCTTCATTCGTAAGATTACGTAAAAAATGAAACCTTACATCGATGTGCTTACTCCTCTTGTGCAGTACTGGATTCTTAGAAAGCTTGATAGTTGAGCTATTGTCACAAAATATTGTTGTTCTTTCATTTTGAGGATGCTTGACAGTTTCCAGTAGTCTTCTCATCCATACTCCCTGGCACGCAGCAGAAGCAGCTGCCACATACTCTGCTTCAGTTGTTGATAAAGTTACGACCGGCTGCTTTTTAGACATCCATGCTACAGCTCCACCTCCTAGGAGAAAAACATATCCAGACGTACTCTTACAATCATCAAGATCTTCTGTATAGTCACTATCAGTGTATCCAATTAAAGTTGTCTCCCCTCCCTTCTTGTAGAAAACTCCCAAATCAAGAGTCCCTTTAATGTAACGAAGAACTCTCTTTGCAGCCTGCAGGTGTAAGTGTGTAGGATTTTCCATAAACCTGCTAATCAAACCAGTAACAAACATAAGGTCAGGTCTGGTTACAGTTAAGTAACGAAGGCTGCCTACAATCTGCTTGAAAAGCGTTGAGTTGATTTTGATTCCAGATTCATCTTTCACAAGCTTTATTCCAGGAACAATTGGATTCTTCACAGCATTGCTCTCTAACATACCGAAACGCTCGAGAACTTCTGCAGCATACTTCTTTTGGCTAATAAAAATTCCTTCTTCATTTTGCAACACTTCTACTCCAAGAAAGAACCTCATCTTCCCAAGATCAGTCATTTCAAACTCCTCCATCATAGATTTCTTAAAACTTTAAAAACATATTAACATCATTGCCAGTAAAAACAAGATCATCCACATATAAACTGATAATAAGAATTCTATTATCCATACCATGTTTAATAAAAAGTGTATGTTCGAAATTGCACCTTTTAAATCCTTCCTTCATGAAGTATGCTTCGATTCTTGAATACCATGCCCTTAGAGCCTGTTTGAGACCATAGAGGGCCTTCTTTAATCGATACACCTTCTGCTCCTCTCCTTTTCTTTTAAAGCCTTGTGGTTGACTGACAAATACTTCCTCAAGTAGTTCTCCATGTAAGAACGCACTTTTCACATCTAGATGATATAGATTCCAGCCCTCCTGTGCAGCAAGCGCAATTACCAATCGAATGGTGTCCCATCTTGCTACTGGAGCAAAGACTTCATTATAGTCTACTCCATGTTCTTGTGCGTAACCTTTCATTACCAATCGTGTTTTGTATTTATCCACCTTCCCAAGCTCATTGAACTTAGTTTTAAATACCCATTTGACACCAATTTCCTTCGCATTCTTTGGCAGCTCCACCAACTCCCATGTCTGATTTCTTTCAATGGCCTGAATTTCTTGATTCATTGCATCTTGCCATTTTATACTCTTCACAGCTTCTTTGAAATTAACTAGGTCTATGGCTGTAAATAATACCCAGTTATTGACTTCTTCTTCCTCTGAGGAACTCAAACCACTTCCACTAACATAATCATCTAGCCACGTTGGAGGTTTGCGCACCCGATCTTGTGTAGTTGCTATATCTTGAAGCTCATCTTGCACAGCTTGTGGTGTGGCTTCCTCTTGTTCTTCCTCACCAGCAGACTCATCATTCTGCTCATCGGCTTCATCTCCTTTTTCGATTTCAACTTCTTCCCAGTCTAGAGTACCTGCTCCTGATTGCTCATGGTTGTTATTCCAGTTCCAACTTTTATTTTCTTCGAAGATAACATCTCTGTTGATAATTATGCACTTGGATATCGGATCATAAAGTCTGTAAGCCTTAGATTTTGAGCTTACTCCAAATAGCACACAACTGAAGCTTTTATCATCCAGTTTGACCCTCTTCTGATCAGCTATATGAACATGAGCCACACACCCAAACACTCTGAAGTAATCGACACTTGGTTTGATGTTGCTCCATGCTTCTTCAGGAGTTTTATTCATTATTGCAGCTGTGATACTTTTATTCATAATATGGACACACCATTGAACAGCTTCAGCCCAGAAAATCTTTGGTACTTCTTTCTCCGATAGCATACTCCTCACGTTATTCATAATAGTTATGTTTCGCCTTTCTGCCGTGCCATTTTGTTGAGGCCTGTATGCAGCAGTTAGCTGCCTTCTGATGCCATTTGCTGCACAAAAGCTATTAAATTCGAGAGATGTGAACTCCCCTCCTCTATATGTACGCAAACAGATTATGGACTCTCCACTTTCCTTTTCCACATGTTGTTTGAACCTTTTGAAGACGTCAAAAGCTTCAGATTTCTGACATAAGAAATAGACCCATAACTTACGAGAGAAATCATCAATCAAAGTAAGCATGTACCTCTTTCCACTATTTGAAGCTGGTGATATTGGCCCACATATGTCTGCATGAACCAATTGCAATCGCTTAGAAGCCCTCCATGAGCTTTTCTTTGGCATTTTTTCTCGATGTTGCTTTCCGATTAGACAATGTGTGCACAGTTTTTTGTCGTTTGTTGTAAGATTAGGAAGGCCTTCCATTAATTTCTGATGTTGCATGGTCTGTAAGCTTTTGTAATTCAAGTGTGCGAATCTGCAATGCCAAAGGTCCAGCTTGTCTTCAGTGCCTGCCGTTTGAAAACATGTCGGAGCAAGTGACACCGAATTTGTCTTTGTTAAGGTTGATGCAGATAAAACAAACATCTGATTGGCTGTCATTGCAGTCTTCATGATAAGCCCTTGGCGTTGATGATAGAGTCTGCATTCACCATCTCGAATTAAAATTGCAATGCCCTTCTCTTGCAGTTGCCCTATACTCAGAAGATTGTTCTTCAATTCTGGTATGTAATACACATCCGTAATTACTTGTACGAGACCTCCGACTTTTAACTTCACATTCCCCTTGCCTGCGACTGCAATTCTGGTGTCATTTCCTAATTTGACAGTTTGTTTGAAGCTCTCATCAATGTGTGAGAACCATTTTTTGTCCCCACACATATGATTAGAACATCCGGAATCTAGAAACCATACATCCTCCTTTGCTTCCCGCATCTCTACATGGGCCATGAGGACAAGTTCTTCCTCATCTATCTCAGCATACTGTGCCTTATTATCCTACCTCGGACACTCATATTGGAAGTGTCCAAGTTGGTGACATTTGTAGCACTCAACAATGGCCTTGTTGAATGCATGCCTGCCTCTACCTCTGCCTCGTCCTCGAGCAGCACTGCCACGTCCTCTCCCTCGATATCCATATCCTTCATCTTCGGTTGCAGCCTTCAACACTTGATCCTCTTCTCGATCTATTCTCTTAAATTTTTGCTCATGAACAACAAGCGAGCTTTGGAGCTCATCAATGGTTATAGAGTCTGTATCGTTAGATTCTTCAATCAACACAACCACATATGTAAACCTGTCAGTGAGCATTCTCAAAATTTTCTCAACCACTTTTGAGTCTGGCATCACTTCACCGTTGCTCCTCATTTGGTTTATGACTGCCATTACTTTAGCAAAATACTCAGTGATAGTATTACCCTTCTTCATCTCAAGAATTTCAAAATCTCTCCTTAGAGTGTTAAGAAGAGACCTTTTAACTCGAGCATTTCCTCCAAACTTGCTCTTCATGGAATCCCAGACGATCTTTGAGGTCCTCCAATCAAGTATTTGTTCAAAAACAACTCGATCAATTGCCTGATACAAATAATGCTTTACCTTGTGATCATTAGTTCTCGCTTCCTCTAGTTGTGCTTCCTCTTCTTCTGTTAGCACAAATCCCATCATAGGTTCTGCAAAATCTTTCTCAACAAAACGCCATAAACCCTTTGCTCTAAGCAAATTTTCCATCAACTCACTCCAATGGTCGTAGTGGATCCCATCAAAATGTGGAATTGTAGTGAGACCCTTCTCGTCACTTGACATTTTTGCTTATAAAAGGCTCTGATACCAATTTGTGAAGAATATGAAGCTTTAAAGAAAAACACACTATAATATAAAGTTCTGCTACAAAGATATTTATAATGGCTGGCTAACAAATCTACCACTAAACACGTTGCTAACTAGATACTAAAATTCAGCTAACTAATTCCTATTCCTTTGGCATCCCTTAGGAATAAGTCTTTATTAAAACTAACTTATCTTTAAAGACTACTTCAACAAATAATACATATTTTTAACTTTTTTTGAATAACTAATTTGGAACTGGATTTCTAAAACCAAAACAAGAATATGAACTTTCACTATTTAGTTTTTCTTTCATTACTGATAAGGGTCATTTTTGAAGATATCAGAAAAGCTTATAATTAATTTACTCCTTACAAATATGAGGGACACAATTTTCATTTAATAAATTCTTAAAAGATAAGAAAATATATGTTTTTAAAACCAGAAAAAAAAAATCATTTATGTTTTATTCCTTATGCTGCCACATTTATTTTTTTAATGTATAAATCTTAATCTTAATCATCACATTTCAAATTATAGCATTATTTCTTATAATTTCTTCATATTCTCAACACATTAAATGGATTGACTTGATCAGTGATTAAGCAACAAAGATATTGTTTTAATGTATAATTAAAAGAAATACTAAAAATCTATTTGTTTAGAAAAGTTAATTAGGTAATTAAGACTATCTAGAAATTACAAATCTTAATCTTTTAATTTTTTCTTTTTTAAAAAAAAAAGAAAAAGAAAAAAGGAAACTACAAATCTAAGAAACGGGTGGGTCATGGTGCCAGCTCAGAATCCAATCTGTGTATTTTATAAAATAAGCCGAGTGCGCGCACAGGCTTAACGTGCGCACTTACCTGCGAAAACAGAACAAAAAGCACAAAACCATCATTACAAACGGAGACAGAGAAGGTCAGATGGTGGCGCGTTGTCGGAGATGGTAATGGACGAGGGCTTCTTTGGCGAATTCACTTTCGCTCCATCAAATCAGACCGTCCATGCTAATCCATCACTAACCAACGGCCGAGATTCATCATCTGCCAACGCCGACGATGATGATTGGGGAGATTTTATCATCAACTCCGGTGGACTCCCCCATACCCTATCACTCCCGAGAATCTCATCTTCTACAAATCATCATCATCAAAAAAAGGATCCATCAGAACCGAATTCGGCTCCGGGTCGAGTAAATTCAGGTTTGGTTGAGTGGGAGAAGCCAAAAGGAGCTTTGCCTCTTTCAATTTTTGGTCTAGAGGAAGAAGAAGTAGAGGAAGAAGAATCAGGTTCGAGTGCAACGTTGTTTAGCGATTCTAACGTTAAAAAAGGATCGGGTTCAAATGTGAATGCGAATGTCAGTGGATCAATTGCTAATGTTTATAATAATACTAATAATAAAGAGGGGGATCTTTCTATACCTGATTTATCAAACGGAGTTAGAACGAATTCACAAGTAACGGATTCGAATGGTAAAAATGAGGTGAAATTGAATTTCGATTGGGATCCATTGAATTTTAATTCAAATGGATTGAATTCTATTACAAAAGAGGGAGATTTGATTGCAAATGGAGCTAAATTAGGTTTATTTGATAGCAATGATGATGATGATGGATGGGAGTTTAAGGACGCAGAGCCTAAAGCACCCGTAGTTGAGGACATTGCTGAGGTAATATATTGTAATTTTGATTTTGTGTATTTGTATTATTATAAAATCACTTTTACTCTTTGTTTAAAATTTTTGAGATAATTTTGATGCCAAGTATGCTAAGAGTGTGGTTTATATCAACGCTACTTATCTACGGGTTTCTAAGGTAACTATTCTTGCCATTCTGTGAATGTGCGCTTTGGTTTAGTTATTCATTTGTTTCATTTTTATGGAGTCAGAAGAACCAGATCGAGAATGAGAATGGACCACCATCTAAGTCTAATGGATTTAACACGAATTGGAATACTCCAAACTTGGATTTTAGTGGGTGGAGCTACAATGTTAATGGTGTTGTTTCAAGAACAAATTCATTGTTGAAGGGTCCTGTTGATGCAAATAGAGAATCTCCTGATGATGATGATGATGATGATAACGGGTGGGAATTCAAGGCTGCAGATTCAAAACATCAGGTTGGAGATGGAAAGGTAAGAATAAGATGGTTAACTTTTGTTGTTTAGTTGATAAACTAACCAATGAACGCACTAGAAGTTTCTGCCTCTCCAAGCAAAAGTAGTAGGATAATTATGCTTCTTGGATCCGTTTGTTGAATTGACCGTATCATCAGAAATTTCAGGTTGGCCAGGTCAATACTGAACATTTGCCTGTCTTAAATTTTGATGGGTCTACTTCGAGCTGGGATGTCTTCTTTTCAGGTTCAAGTGCAGTGAACTCAGATGAGAAACATTTTAATGGGAACTTAATCAATGAAAAAAAGGATTCTGGTAGTGCTGATGAATGGGCCTTCAAGGGCGTAGAACCAGAGTTACAGGTCAGAGATGGGAATTCCGAGGTAAATATATGATTCTTGTCATTTGCTTGACTTTGAGTTTGTTGTTTTTTACCTTCTGTTTGATTGCTGGAAAACCAAGCAAATAATTAGAATTTGAACCTTTTATGCTTTATATACATAACGTTGTTTGGGTGTCAGTTTGAGACTTTGAGTAGAAGTCCTTATCTATTCAGCTGCTAGGGATTGAAGTATCTAAAATATAAAGTTATCATTTCATTTTCCATCTCCATTTTTTTAATTATTTTAATATTTAATTGACAATTTGAAAGTTGCAATAAGAAGCTACAGGTTTGTGTTTTCATGCCCGTGGTATAACAGTATGATTTGATATTCTTCAGATCAACAGTGAAAATTGGTCGACAAATTGGACAAATCCTAGCTGGAATGCATCGAGTTTGGGTGGAAATGTGCACCCAAATTTAAATGCGTTGAATTTGGATATGAAGCAAGTAAATTTGAATTTATTTGATGAAAATGTGGATCTTGGGGGCAATGATGGATGGGAATTCAGGATTGCAGATACAGTACTGAGGACTGGGGATGGGAACATTAAGGTGTGTTTGTACAGTTTGCTAGATTTTCAAACCTTAAATTTCTTATTTTGGTTTCCTCAAGATACATAATTCAGATTCTGATTTGAGTTTTATATTGTTTGATCCTTATGGAAAATTCTGCTTAGTTTATTTTTCTCTCTGTGGGTTTGTGCTCTTTGAAAATTTCTGTTTGATATGTAAAGGCTTAATGTTGGCCATCAGACATGCAAAAGTAATGTTAAGGATCCTAGTTTGGTTTATCTGAGTCCAACATTCTGTGATTTCAAGGATGATGGGAGAATGCCAGAAAATTTTGGTGGAGCCATTAACACATTCGGTTTTGGCAGCAGTGTTCAAGTTTCTGGTGGTCTGTATAGTGCTCCAGAAGGTATTTTGCAGATATTAGGTGAATCAATCTTCAAATTGATTTTTCAAATAAAATTAAGCAGAATGGCACTGAAAATGGAGTGCATTTTTCCTCAGTTGATGCGAACATTGGTTCTGATGAAGATTCCTGGGCTTTCAAGGATGCATTTTCAGAAATCACATCAAAAGATAAGGTGTTAAGTTAATATAACTTGTTGAATTGCTCATTGTGGACTCAGTTTAGAATTATGAATAAGTACATTTTGAACTTTTTCTTTTGTTGCAGGAAGAGCCCCGGGTTCCTGAAGATTCTTCTGCTGTGAAAGTCTCAGTATATGATAGTGAAGTTCAGGTGGGTTACTAATTTAATATGCTTAGTGTTTTGAGAAAATTCTATGTGTCCTTTGCATTTAAGAACAAAATTGCATGCTGATTGCGAATCTAAAGCACAAGTTTACCAGTGATTTTTTGGCCATCCTATTATTGTTATTAACTGAATGCAATATTCTCCCTCTAATATTGATAAATTTTCAGAAATTCTTGTTCACCAACTAGATATTATCTTATTCATGCTTGAGACTGACAGAGTGATGTTTCCTGGTGCAACACGACCAAAACTTTGTTCTTTTGAGTCACATAACCTCTTTTGCTCCTTTATGGTCAGGGGAACAAGGTAAGAGCAGGTAATCACAAGGGAGCCTTGCCCCTTTCCATTTTCGGTGATGAAGAAAAGGAAACAGATGATTCTGTGATTTATCAAGACATTTCAACCCAGATGCCCACCTCTAACTCAAGAGACAGTATAAAGAGTCCTCGTGTAGATATGTCTATTGATGATCTAATATCAAGTTTATACATTCAAACTGAGCAGAATGATTCAGTTAATTGTGCACAAAATTTGAGTGAAACTGGGTTGGATTCCACCAAAACTGCATCCATCTCTGATTTAACAAATGCTAATTATGATCTTGATGATGATTCCTGGGAGTTTCAAGATGCCGTTACAGGAGCTGAAGCTGAAGATCAGACCTCTGTTCTTGGTATTGGAGAGTCTCAAACAAAATATTCTGCCAAAGGAAAGTTAAATGATTGTGTGCAGTTTTTTTCAACTTTGAAGGAAGAACTGCAGCGTGCGACACTTTGCCTTTTTGAAAATCTTAAGGTCAGTTGATTTTTATGAGATATCTCAACCACTCCCCCCTCTCCCCCTGTCAAAGGTTGAGCACTAATGGCATTAAATTTTGAAATCTGCTTTTTGGTAGAAAGCTCGAAGTGCTGCTGCTGTTGCTGGTGAAGATGCTAACATACAAGCTCTGGATAAAGAAATACAGGTCAGTACCTGTATCTTGTTATTTGTGTCTTTTGCCATCTTCATTGTTGTTTCCATGATCTTTTTTTTTTTTACTTTCTATTTTGAAGGTATGTTTCCTGTCTCTGAAAATTTTAGTGAGTCCTCAGAACTTGACAACTGCAATGAATACGTGGCAGGACATCTTTTTGCTTGGATAACTTTCTGATTGAATTTTCTTTCTTGATAGTTCATTTTCAAGCTCTCTCTCTCTGTCTCTCACATATGTCACATACCATGATCATGTTGATGTAAATTTCCACTTACCATTTATGTCTGATATACTCTGCTGTTTGTGAATATTATGCTTCTTAACTAGCAATTGCTTTTGCAGTTATAAATGAGAAAAACATTTGGGTTTAAAACTTGTTCACGTCTTCTCTTATAGGATATTGATAATGATCTGCACCAACAGAGCATTTTCTCCAGTAAAGTCCACTCAGACAATTATTCACCAGGAGATGTATGCCTCAATGTCTTTATTGACGTTGTGCAAGAGCCAAAGTTCCAAGGTTTTGAGTCAGAATATGAGTTAACAAAGAAACTTTCACTAGTATGTATCTTGTTCTTATTTATCATGAAAAAATGCAATGAATTGTTTAGTGAACCATTTTGCTTTATTTTGGTGGTTTGGGATTATTCTACTCAAAATGCTGACATTTATGTATTGATAGGCAGAGAATGATCTGAGATCAGCAGTTGAACTCCTCAAATTTGTGAACTTAACATTACAAATTTTAACATTAGTATCAGAGGAGGTGCAAATGAATTATGTTTCTACATGGTTTAAGATGCTGTCTGTTTGTGCTCAAGAGCTGAGGCATGGTGCCTTCATTTGGAAGAAATCTTTGGAAGAGAATGTACACGACCAGCTATTATCCAAATCTCAAGGTATCTATCCATTAGCATCATTTATGATCAATAGTTTTGGCTATCATGGTCTGCCTTTTATGTATGTAACTTTCTGATGTTTTGGCAACTCCAGGAAAGAAGTATTTCCTTGCCCTTGGTGAAATATACAGAGTTGTTGAAGTTCTTGGATCCTCCATCAAACTTTACAAGCCATGGATATTAGCAAGCTCAACAGATCCCATGAACATGTTTACTCTTCTAAGCGAGTGCTCTTCCCTATGGTCAATTTCAGGACTTGAAGAAGCTCTACAAAGCATTTTAAATTTAGTTGATTTTGAAGATTTTGGAAATCTTAAGACATTACTAGAATCTATCAAGTTTATACATGACCTTGATGCGCACACGCTTTACAATCATGTTTTCTCAGGCCATGGCCCTGCTTGTCAACTGTCAGCTTTAACTGCAGGAACAGTGCCAGGTAAGCAGAGTATTTATCATTTAGTTGTAGGAGTTGCTAGGCCATGGACAACTGCCTTCCCTCCAATGTAGTTATGGCTTGTAAGCTAAACGCCACATATTTTTAACATGGCCATTATCAACATATAGTTATTTATGGCAACATTTACTAACTTTCTGCTTGTTGACTGCTTTGGGAGCCATTCTGCACTAGAAATGCTGGCATGTGCACATAATGCATGTAGCTTATGTCGAATAAATGATTATGTCTAAACTTCTGATTCTTTTGAAGCAGGGATGAAAACAGTAGTCTGGAATGGAGATCATTGCTTCCTCACGCTAGCTAATTTATGGGGAAATTTAGTTAGCAGTGATTCCCCAAACTTGCCATGCATACATGATGGCTAATGAGAATGTCAGGGTAAGCTGGAGAAGGTCTTCTAGGAGCTATTTGTTGGAGATCACCATCTCATCACATTAAATCATTTGTGACAAGCCTTGTGGGGCATAAACAATTTCTATGAGCTCCTGGGCATGAATCACAAGCTGCACCAGCACAAAGAGGGCACTCGGGGAATTAAAATTACAGTCGAAACTGAAGATGTAAATGACTGCACTGGAGCTTGGAGCGACACAGCAAGGGTTCCAGGTTAAACATTATATTTATTAATTTACTGGTTGCATTTCATAACATGGAATCTGTGGCGTATCAATTGGATATGTTGTGAAACGGGGAAATCAAACACCCATAATAGGTAGTAGGAGTAGGATTGTGACATGCATGTGGGTTGCTTTTGCTCATCTCTCCGTCCACCTTTGATTCTTTCCTTCTCATTTGCAGCATACGCTGTAAGAAAAAGTGAGAAAGTATTCATAGTAGAATAAGTTGCATCCGATTTATTGTAGAGAAATGGATAATTGTAATAATCAGTTTTCAAATGGAAGCACTTCGAGGAATCAATAGGTGTCTCTGGTCATCATGCATAAATTTGTGGAGCACCAAATGCTTTTGATATATTTTGTAGATTGTGCTTGGCTTCGAATACGACATTGAGTTTCACACATTTTTCTAACAAGGATTCTTTCTTTTCATTGTTTTTGTTTTCGAATTATTGCCAACAGTAAACGACATTTGATTTTGTGTTTTTCTATTTACTCAAATTTGTTTACATTTACAATCAAGGAAATTCAATTCAAGGCCCCACAATCATCATGTAAATATCGAAAATAATTTTGCTCCTTTTAAAATTATTAAATTAGATTAGTATTATGCATAAATTTCATTTTTCGTATATATATATACTTTCACATCTTATATTTTGTTTTGTGGGTAGATGCATTTTAGACTCTCTTATCTTCAATCTTTTCTAAACCCACCTAAAGCTTTTGACTGTGATGTGTGCTATGCTGAGATAGACAACTTTAGGAGGGTCTATGTATGTGGCTCACTGAAAGATAGGGTCTTTCTTGAAATAATTCTAAAAATAATGGGGTCAAAAGTTTAAAAAGGAAAGTTAGAAACTTTTAAGTTTTTAATTTTGCGGGAATTTGTTGTCAATAGCATAATTTGAGTCAGTTTCACTATTAATATTGATAGTTGAAAAGGTTAAATTTTCATATAAAATTAAAAATACTAATTAGATTATTCGCTGATCATTAAACTTAAAGATGGTAAATTATGTAATATTATTTTATGCTTGCGTTCTAATGATTGGATCGAATTTATTCCGACAACCGTTTGTCATGTCCGAAGAAAACTAAAATATGAAATGAAGATTTTTACACTTAATTATCTTATTCTTTGGCTCTCTAAAATTTATTTTGATTTTAATAATAACGCATATCACACCCTTTTTTTTTGTTTTAACTGATATTTTAAATTCTATTTTTTCTCTATTAGTAAGAATTAAGAATAAGTAAAAAAAACTCATGAGATGCAATTCTTTATATTTAGATATTTTGTTATAAAATGCTTTCTGTTATACAAATGATGTTCTTCCAACCGAACAACACCTTTAGACATATTCTAATAATTACTCTTAAGTATCATGAAAAAAGAAATTTGAACAATTAAGACTGGATAATATCATTTTTTTTCTCTTTTAAAAGCTACTGGTTACTGAATATAAACAGTACAGAGATTTTAATTTCTCAAATTTAATAGTGATTTGATTCTAACACCCTTATAGTTAAAGTGTGATGTAAACAATTTGGAAATTTGAATTGTAAAGTTATATGTTGGCGCTAAAAGAAATTGTTGAATGAATTGGTGACGAATTCTATCCATTCCTAAACTGTTAGTGGCTGAGCGGTTAATGACCGCTAATTATTACGATGGACAACCATTTAGCTACGGGCGGGATCCATTAGCGACGAATGCAATAAGATTTTTCATTGCTATATGAAACAGGAAGTGTTCTAATTAGCAACACAGTTCTAATCCGTCACCTAATGGGCCTATCCCTCGCTATATAGACGGCATGCCAACAGTCGCTAAACGACACTAGCGAGGGATTCTTTAGCTAATTTTTTTTAAAAAAAGATTTTAAGTTATTCATTTTAATTGGATTGCTAAATCTGTCCATCCTTAGTTTCTATCATTATTATGTCGTTTTTTGTGTCAGCTCATTCAACAAAACAAAATGAAAAATACGTGAAAATTGATGAGTAAAAGGAAATGGATTAGTCTCTAATAATAGACTACTCCAAACTAAATTAACCTCACCAAAAAGGAACTCAATTTGAGGACCTTAGCTTTGACTCTGTGACCCAGCTGTTTTCAATTTTGTTGTTTTTACACTTCACCAAAGTCCAACATGTTAATGCCAATGTTGAAAAAAAAAAGATAAGAAAATAATAACAATAATTCAGACGGCTTACACTTACATTACGTGGTGTTTGGAAGTGGAAGGAAATGGAAAAAGTATGGTTAACTGGTTGGCATACAATAAGATATCAGTTTATTTAATTAATGAATATCTGTCGTACTTGAAAGAGAAAAATACAATGTTGAAATGAAAATTTATAAATATATATATATATATATATATATATATATATATATATATATATATATAATAAACTATGTGCTTAAACTTGCACTAATTTAAATATATTAAGACAGCAGTTTCATCATCTTCTTATACACATGGTAGCATATCAATATGGATACAAAAGCTCCAAAAACATTACAATAAAGGTTTGTATTCTAATGGAGGAACTAAGTATACAAGTAGAACAATGGAAGTAACATTACCAGTATATCCTATATATCGAAAAGCATGGTAAAACCAAAAAAAAAAAAAAACAAAAAAAACAAAAACAAAACAAAAGAAGGTCCCTTATATTTAAGCTCGTCATTTGCATTGTAACATAAATGAGCTTGGAATCTAAATAGCAGGAAGGGATCACATATATTGTATATATGTACATCTCCTTAAAAGATTCGTATAAATCAATTCTTTCTTTTCTTGAAAGCCTACTTGTTGTGTAGAGGGTCAGGGCTAGAGGGTACTTCTCTATTGATGGTCGCAACAAAGCCATTATCACCTGTAGTGTCATAACTTTGTTCTTGATTATTATTCTTGGGTTCTTCTTTGTTATCTTCTACTTTCTTCAGACACCTTGCTCCATCAACTCCATTTTGAAAAACTGATGTACTCAGCATTATCAGCAAGCATAAACACCCAACTTTAGCCTTTGACAGAAACATACTCTTACCCTTCATTTGAGCTGCAGAAGTGAAGCACAGCTTCAATGGTCGAAACGAGAGAGAGAGATAGAGAGAAAGAGAGAGGTTGGAGTTGTTGTTTATGGAGAGGTTGGTGTGGAATTTAAAGGAAAAGGATACAAGAAGAGTCAAATGGGGTTATGAGTGTAAAGGTGAACAGTTTGGTCAAAATTCTCTCTATGCATATTACAGATAAATGGCTGTCAAAATTTTTTTTTTATATGCTATTGGGTTGATGTCTCCTATGTTTCTCATCTCTTAGCTGCAATAAAAAATAATTTATATTTCTTTTTTTTTCTTTCTCTAGGAATCAAGTATCTTACTGTCACAAGCATATAGAACTATTATACTAGCTCCTATGCTTTCTGTCAATGAGAAAAGAAGGAAAAGAAAAAACAGAAAACGAAAAAACCCTAAACAAGTGGCCAATCACACAAGCATACATTGTATATATATGACCGTTTAATCCATAAGTTGCACGAAAAAAGATGTAGTGATATGTAATGTGTGAATAGAGCAGAAGCTAATTGGTATTTCTTTTTCTTTGTAACACTTTTATACATCTAAAAGTGAAAGGGAAGAAAGTGTTGAGTTGTAGTAAGAATTAATAAATGAAGGAAGAAGAACATGTTCATGGACTGCTATCACTAAAAACAGGAAAAAACCTAAAATCTTCAGCAAAAACCTGTCAAACGAAAATATGGATAGTACTGAAGTAGTCAGCACATTGTGTTTGTGTGTCAGCAGTTCTCATTTTGAGAAGCTTCAAGAAAATAAAAAGTGAGAAATTGCTGAGGAAAAGCATTAGTCATCCTCACCGACCAATTGTCTCCAATCCTAGACTGTATCAGCCAATAATAGTCAAATTCATTTCACTAATTGGTATTTTAATACATTAATTAAACATTTACCAAACCTAACTAACACAACCCAAAACGTTGTGTTAAAAAGGGACCTCAAATTCAGGATCTTAGCTTTGACTTGTTTTTGCTTTCTTGATTTTCCTCTTCTTAAAGTCTAAAAGACATGCCAATGTCTATGCTTATGCAGTTTTCTAGAGAGACATTTGCTGTTCTCTTCTTTCTGTCTCTTTCTTATATATATATATATATAATGCTTGTTTTTTTTTTTTCTTTAAAAAGAAAAAACAAAAACTCTGAGTATCTGCCTTGAGAAGAAACAGCACATTTTGTTAAAAAGGCATCTTTTTCTCTAAGTTTTTTTTGTTGGGATTAGGTCTACAAAGTTATACAATTTACAGTGTTTTGTTTCTTCTTTCGGACTTTGTTTTGGCAAACTCTCACACTTCATCTCTCTCATTCTCTCATTCTGATTTGCCTTTCATTTTTCTCCTTTTCATTATTCATTTGTTCTGATAGCAAGTGCCACTCAAATTCTTTGGAAAAATATAATCCAAACAAAATTTAGTATCTTAAGATTTTGGGTTAACATATATATATATATATATATATATAGTATTCGGCTTCTCTAACCAAAGCACTAACAATGGTATCCGAGCAAGAAAATAAAAATTAATGGAGATTTTTTTGTTTCTCTCCCTTCTTAATTCTTTTGCAAATAAGATGTCATCTCTAATATTATAAGTTATCTTGGTGATGGAAAGGTTACTAATGCATCACTGTTAAGGTTTGTAGGTCATTATTAATTACCACTGCATATTTTACATGCCTAAATATATGAATATCGCATTACAAATTAAAAACTTTAGGTTGCCTGAACATTTTGTTTAATTATAAGCCATCTGATAATTAATTTTGAGAACTCAGATTATTTATCATGATTTATTGTAGCAGAATATAGATGAAGTGTGTGAGAAATACCATTAGTTTATATGTATGATCTAGTAATTATTATAAGTATTTCCTTCGAAAATAAGCCATAGCCTACTTAATCCGGTTTAATCAACCGTCAATTAAAGATTATCATTATAAAAATAAAAAGATTTCAAGTTCATCCTTTATCAATAGAAATTTATTATTTTTATAACGAATGATAAAAGAATAACTATACTTATTATACATCATGCAAACCATTAAACTCTTAATTAATAAAATAAAAATGAACCCTCCAATATATAAATAAAAGTCAATTAAAAGAATCCATTAAGGTCTTAATCAGGTTAATGATAAAAAAGCAATGCAACAAAAAGAAAAAATATATATATAATTAAATGGTCAAATTGCAAATAAAAATGAAGTGAAGTAAATATCTGAACATCCTCCACCATTTCATACTCAAAACCATATATGAGTTAAACAAAATTAATGAACACTGATGCTACTAATAATTTTATAAAAATCAGAAGATAATGTGTTATTGGACAAGTTGAAGCCAATAAAAATGAAGTCATATGTTAAAGTATACACATATATTTTCATAAAGCATAATGATCATCTAGATCAGCTGTTGCACTTATAAATGACACATCAAAATTAGTGGCAAATTATCAATTTCACATAGGTTGTCGGATTAATCACACTGTTCATGATATTGATCTATTGAAATTATATCTCGATATTTTTTTTTTAATTTGAATATGTTTGGACTTTAAATTTAATTTTCCGTTATATTTAGTAAAAATTTATTAAAAAATTTATTTTATTTGAAAAAAATATATGATAGAAAAAGTAAAATAGAAATAATAAAGTTGAAAGAGATATTTTGATGTTATGAAATATATTAACTTGATGTGAAATTCATTTGAAATTCTATCTATTTTGTTAAAATTTAATTTAGTTATAATAAATTCTATACAAATTTAAATAGGTAAACTTATAAATTAATTTTTACTTCATTCAAAGCACGTTTTATTTACTTGTATGGTTTATTTAAATTTTAAATTATTTACATTTTAATATTCTTATGCAGAAAAAGAAATACAATTAGAAGAGCAAAATTCACGTAGTTTAGGATAATATTTGAAACTCTAAATTATCAATTTAAATTTTTTTCATTTTAAAAGTAAAAAGATCAAAATGATAAATAATTATTTTAAAAAAACTATTTACATTATCGAAATACTAATAAAATAAATATTGTCGAAAACCGCATATTGAGACGGCCCTGCACTATCAATAAATTATTGAAAGTAGTTTGAAATTGAGAAAATATTTTTTATAAAAGAATTATAATGAATATAATGATGAAATACATCAAATCATGGATACCAAATAATTTCTTTTCTGAAAATGGATGAGTTTAATAACACAAATTAAGTTATAAATCATCCTAAAGCTTGAGGGTTACATTTTAGGGTTGAACATGGAATTGGTAGCCAGGTGATAACTGGGAAGTTGCATTCTAAAGTCTTAATTCTTTTGCGACTCAAATATAATGCAATGATTAAGATGAACACCTTTTGTTTCTAAATCCACAAAATGCTAATTATCAAATTACAAGTTGAGGCTCCAATAAGACACATCCCAACCTCTATTGTTTGACTTGTGGGATGGTGTTTATTATATCGCCAAACACATGAAATATATAACCTAGTTTACCTTAAAAAATCTAAACATTTACTAAATTTTGAAATTTCGACCAATTCTTTAAAAATTGTCAATTTAACTATGATTTAGCCATTTGAGTGCAAATTGAGTTAATTAAATAACATAAATAGTGAGATAGACGCCAATTAAAAAATAAAAAATCTAAATTGATAGGTCTTAATACCACATTTTTTATATATGTTTAATTTTAAATTCTCATTTTTTAAAAGGCATCTACATTACTACGTTACATAATTTTGAATAACAACTCAATTTGACTCGTAATTGCACTCAATTAATCAAATTATGGCTAATTGACAATTTATAAAGAACTGACCAAAATAATAAAATGTCATATATATTTGAATTTTTTAGTATTAACCCTTAAGATATATACTAGTCACCTAGTTCAACTGATTGAATTTATTTGAAATTGTTATTAAATATTAAAAAATAAATTTAAAAATTTAATTCAATGAAGTAAGAAATAATAATATAAATATTCATCGAATTTTGCACTTTAAGTTCATTTAAACTATTCAATTTTAATTTTAATTTTGGTTATAATTTAGTCATCTTACTAATAAGGAAATGATATATCGTATATTTCTCTCTTAATTACTTTATTTTTCAAAATCAATCATTAATTATTCATGTTATGTATCAATCTTTCATTTGTAAAGTGAATAAAGTTCTCTCTCAACCACCATTTGCAAAGTGAATAAAGTAAACACAATTAAAGTTAAATGATTAGAATAAAATAAATTAAAATTTTATATGATCAAAACGAAACGTTATTCCGAAAAAATCTGATATAAGAAGTTGGATGACAACTTTGTCATCGCTCACGACCCGATTGCTATTATTTTAGCAAAAGTAGCAAGTTTGTAAGAATGCTTCAATGTGCTTACGGGTGTCCAATTTGGCAAAAGGGTGTAGAGAGGAGCGGCTCACTGGGTGGAATCTTCTCATTGCGAATCGGGTTAAACTCGAGTCAATACTGATGTCGACACTGCCGCGAGGGAGAGAGTTGTGGCAGGGCTGCTGCTGGAGGATGGCGCCACGGATCTGGGAGTTTTTATTTTTTATTTTTTCTTGGTATTTTTACCCTAATATCAATATCCCTTTTTCCAACTACTGTTAACAAGCAAGCATGCGGCAGCCCTAACGCTCATTTTTCGGCAACCAAACGCAGTTTACATTATAAAGATTACAAAGTGATAAACGAAATTGAACTAAGAAAACAGACATCCCAAGTTCGGAGACAAATAGTCACTTGAATTGTATATAAGCCATAAATGAATGATTACATGAGGATTCTAAACGTTGAATTTTATACGGGCAAGATATTGTGAGAACATGACGTCAATAGACCAAAAAAGATTTCATTCTGATATACAACCTTTCATGAAGTTCATTCTCATACTGTAACAGTGAACAAATAAAGCTTCAAAACCACAGCTAGAGCCAACTGCAACAGAAAGATGCTAGCTACAATCAAAAACCACCTTTCGCCTGCAGATTTAATGTGAGTTCGGAGATTAAGTGCCACAAAGGTTGCTGACATGAACCCTGCAACACCTGCAATCACCCATCTGAAAATTTCCAAGGGTACAATGGAGAGACACTGCAACCAAAAACATGAGAATTTCAGTTGACTCCAAATTCATATTGCAGGGTTCGTGAAATCTTCATTTGTTGCATAGAAAATTACAAACAGAACAGTCTCATGCTTCTCAATGAAGAATTGCTTCTACAAAAATGTAGATTATACATAAGACAAGATGACCAATTACAGAAGTCTGACATTGCTACTGTAAATTATCAAAACTTGCTGCTGAAGAACCAATTCAAAATCAGAATTTACTATCATATTAGTCAAATCCCGTTTAAGCTCTAATAGTTTTCTTTTTTCATCAGTAAGCCCGTTCTTCCAAAATTTAAGGTCATTTGCTTTAAATCTAACCGTTACCACCTGAATGAATCTGGCCTCCGAGAGTATTAATCAGTTGAGAATCACTTGGGCAACACACCCATATAGGTGTGATCTTCTGAACAGCAAGTTTATGAAACAGCAACATTTGACCAGCAATTTCTATACAAGGCAATTTTAACAAAATGCTTTTTGTGATAATTTATAGCTTAAGCGCCTTATCCTTCAGATCTATTTGTTGACTGGTTAATGAAAAGCTACAATCTCCTTATGGTTGTTTACATAAAAACAAAATTTATTGCTTGTGTTCCTTCTTTTTTTTTTTTTTTTTGCTTGGTTGTATTTTATCAAATGTATATAGGCAAAGATATAATAATACTTGAGAGAAAATGAAAAAGAAAAAACTTACCAGTGCTGGAATAAAGACGAATAGGGAGTAGCCGTAAAGACAAAACAATTGGGCAAGGCCTGATGGTGCTGAGAAGTACTTGAGGATTACATACAATCCAAGGGGAATAATGGTGACATAGCCATAGAACACACCAGCAGACCACGTCACCAGATTTATGTCATATTCCCATTTTTTGTTCTGCAGTTTGTGTGCTACATATGTCACAAAAGTGCCAATGGCAGCTGCTACAAAGATTAGGGTAGTGCATATCCAGAAAGGTCCATACCTACACAGATATTAACATTTAAGACACATTTCTTACCTACAGAATAAAAGCGAAGAAGAGAGAATGGACAGATGGGTACAGTAGATCCATTATATATAATGAATTTGCTAGGTCCATTATTTAGTGGCTTATATCTGCCAACCATAACTGATTAGCACGACAAAAGGGCTGATAAAAGCATAAGAATCTCATTGTCTTGCCATGCATTGATGACATTTAAAAATAAGAATTATAAAATTTAGTTCTATAAAGCAACAAAGAAGAGAATTACAATCTCAAGATTTACTACAACCTAAAGACATGACATGGGATCAAATTAATAACACAGTTACAGAAGAAGAAGTTGAGCATAGTATGAAAATTAGCTGACATGATAACAGTCACATTTTAAGCAGCACCTACACAATCCATAAGCATACATATGTCATGAAATTCAACAGTTCAAACTTCAAATAACTTCTCACTTCTAGGAGAGAAAGGTTCTAGTTGACATGTATTTGCTCTTGACATCTACTTTGCACAAATCCACTCTTCCAAGTTAAACCCTAATCATCATCAGCGAAGCCTTAACATACAAGCAGCTAAAGAGGCACCTTTTGTGAACACTAAAAATCCAGAAATACCAAACCATTGTATTCAATTGCCAAACTACAGCCATACCCTCTGAGAAATAGCATAACAACAATTTTACAGGTCAGCTTTCCAAGTTTCCATATCATCATATTAATGCAGGAATCTCCATAAATGTTGCATTTTGTGATTACAATACCATATCCGACCACAGAAAGCTCAATATCACTGTGGGCATGACTCAATTTTATAATACAAAGATTATCAACTATTATCTGAGAATATAAGCTAAGTGGTGAAGTCTTCTTTTGTTTTCTTGGTCAAACATCAATGAAAAATTTTACATAAAAGATACGTTTCAAAATCAATAACAGATTTCTGATAAATCCAATAATAGCACATAAAAACTCAACAATATGAAACAGAAAAAATGAGTCAGGTCAAGCAGAGAGAGCTCACAAATCTGGGTTGCCAGCAGTTTTCTCAGTAAAGGTTCCTCTGAATGGAAAAAGAGAATCTTTGATTCTCTCTAAAACATCTGTAGTGTCAATATCAAAGTATGGCTTATATGCAGCAATTGTGAACGTCCGAAACCAACCACCTTGCTGAGGTTCATCAGAACCAGAAACTGGTTTTGAAAATGTATCTGCACCAATCAAATTCTGGCCATTATATTGACCCATCTGCAATCTATGAGCAAGTCACTTGTGCTACCCACAAAGTAATGAAATTGTATGAAAAATTTTAGGCTGTGTTAGCAGCTTCAAGGAAGCTATATTCAAGCAAAAATTTGTGGGCTACATTTATTTCAATCAACATCTCCTAGCTTACTTTCACTCGGTTTGCCTGGAAATTGATATAGAAGAAGAGCACTCCCCCAATCAATTAAGGTCATTTCTCCTATTTTTGAGTAGTCTTAAGAGATTATCCAAAAACCATAGGGATTTCCCGGTGGTCCAAACCACGCCCAAGTTGCTAAAAATCTCTGCTTGATAGAAATCTTCACTAGTACTACCATGAGTCCATGCAATACAAATATGTAAGCCTTTAATATAAACTCCTACTCATGCTAAAATGTATACATTTTCTCAGTACATATATCAAAATCTAACTTTGCATAGTTGACACCAAATGAAACCAGAAAGCTTAAGTTACACCACAAACAATTCAATAATTAGACATATCACTATCTATAGCTATTCATAAAATTAAGACAGAAAATGAAATCATAAAGAAACAATATACAAACCATCAGCATCACGAGGAGGATGTGAACCACCGGAGATTTTCCCTTGTGCGGTTGATGGAGGAAATGTCTGAAGAGTTGAATCTGCAACAACCAATCATATCACAAAACTGAAAAATCAAAAATCAAACAAATTACACTAATTAGCAATTAGCCACACACCAGCATTCCTAAATTGATGGCGGTGCTTTCCAGAAACCAAACAACTACAGTTATCCAAATTGATCTATCTAATGAGAGTAATACCTGAGAATTTGACGGACACGTGGCCTGGATCTGGAACAGCCTAACGAATCAAAAACCAAAAAGAGATAATCAGATCTCAGTCTAATTCGTATTATATACATCAAAACAAATTTTTTTATAATAATAAAAAAAAAAAAAAAAAAAGAAGAGAGGAGAATACTTACAGGTACGGATCCCGAGACTTTTTGATTATCAAGACTTGTGTAATTCCCTGACATCATCTTTTCTAGTTTTCTCTTCTCTTTTTTGTTTGTTAGTTTTCTGTTTCAGCTACCAGATCTCGCTCCTCTTCTGGTTGCTCGCTCGATAGCTTCCGCGTTTGAGTTTGTTTTTGTTATTTTTTATTTTTTAGTTTTTATTTATTTATTCATATAGTATTAATTTGTCTTGCATGCAAGCGAGAAGTCTGCGTCCGGTAATAAGTAATTAAGGAGTTTAATACTGCGATTACTTAAATGATGGAACCAATTTCAGAATTGGGCCCATTTACATTGAAGATTCAACCATGGGCTGAAATGGCCCATTAGATTCATCATATGTATTTTTATTGAAAATGTTAAAAGGTGTGTTTAAAATTGTTGTTAAATGTTGGAAAATAAATTTATAATTTTTTATTTAATAATACTAAATTTCTTTAAAATAATTTGTAGTGTGCTTTTTGAAAAAATTTCTATTTCTTTTAAATAATTTTTTAAAATTAAAAAATTTATATTTTTTCATTTTCAATGCCAACGATTCTTAAAACTCTTATGGTTGTGTTTGTAAAAATGTCTTTTACCTTTAAAATTATAATTGTAAAAATACATTTTACTTTTTCTTTTAGTTTATAAAAATTAATTTTTAAAAAAATTAAACATATTAATTTTTGTTAAATAATTTTGATAAAAATAAATCATAAATTATTTAGTCTATTAAATTAAACAAAATCTGAACCTAATCCTTATGTTTATCCAATGTATCTCCACGCCATATTGGATATAAGGCTAATCCATTTTCTGAAATACTTTAAGTTTAAGCCTTCCAATAATGTAACAAAAAAATCAAATTTGTCACCTTTCTTCAAAGATACATATACCTTCCAAATTTCTCGTAACACCGACACCATATTAGTTTTCAACCAATTATTCTAACAACCAATAATAAATTAAATAGACTTTAAATAACAAAAAACTATAAAAAGATAATAATTTACTCACATATTTATCGCTAAATAATAAATAAAAAAATCTAAGCTCGATAATAAATAAAAAAATTTAAACTTGATAAACAATAATATGTCACGCCACCCTTTAGTTATAAATTTTTTTAATAAAATTCTAGTCCTATGAGGAGTTCTAGTCCAACTAAAAATCATAATCCAACTAGAATTATACAAGAGCCACTCAAATATGATGGACTAATGATTATAGCTTGTATAAAAAAATCCAAGAATACTTTAGGAGTGCTCGTGAAGTAAAAATTGAAACTTGAGTTGAAGATACAAAGTCCCAGTGAGATTGGGCTTAATTAAGACAATGAATCTCAAGATACTCTTATCAACTTAATTCAATACATGAAAGTATGATCAAGTTAAAATATGCCCAAAATAAACAAATCAAGTTATTTTGAGTCCAATACTTAAGCATGAGTCGCTTATTATATGTTACTTAAGTCCAAATGCCATATTTATTATATGGACTAGGGTTACACGAATTTTAGAAATATTTATTTATTTAAAAAAGTTTTTTAATAGTTAGAAGTCTTGTTTTAAGTTATTCTTTTAGTTTAAGAGTTCTATTCATAATCCTATTATTATTTGCTTTCTTATTATTATAGAAATAGATTTTACTACGGCCTATATAAGCTAGTATGAATTTCTATGTAAATGTTGGTTGAATATTGATTATTTTGGAGTTATTTTTTTTCTTTTTCTTTATGAACTTGGTAAATTTATCGCGTGAAGACTTGGTATTTTATAAACTTAGTTTAATTTGAACTTTTATTCATGTTAAACTGCCTTTAATTCTTTATAATTTAAGTTTTCAAGTACAAATTATTTAAAAATTTTATTGGAAGTTAAAATTTCTTCACTTGATTAGACGAACAATCCCGACACAAGTTAACAACATTCGTACGAGTCATAGATGGTAACTTTATAAAAATAGATTGACAAAGTGTTATAATAATTACGGAAAGAGAGGTTAATTTTAAAAATCTTAGAATTATATTGGTCCTCTTTCAATAAAAAAATCAACGTTTTTGGATGTAACCCTGACATAAAATTAATCATTGTCCTTGAATCATCCCTGTAAATCTTATTCCGGACATAGCACCTCAACACTAAAATCTGCTGCTGAAAATGATAAGCAGAAACTGAAACTTCATAAAAGAAACAAGTCTCTTTGCAGACTAAGAATTTTCGCAGTATATTATTTCTCACAAATTATAGTTTATCCTAGGACTAATTTTGTATCCCTGCTAAAAAACAGTTACCCTTCCAACTTGGGAGTATTTATTCTTTGCCATTTAACCTTCTTGTTTGAGGAATGAACCTGGCTTTTTGACAAAACCTGTCTATTTTACGGATATCAAATAGAGCTCACTATTTACAAAGAAATAAAGCATTCTATCAATGATGTACTTCTATCAGGCACTTTTTAGTCTGCTCCTTGGGACCAATAGGTACCTTCTGATTGCAAGTATGAGAACCCAAGTACTTCTGGAAATTTTCTCTTTGATCATCAAAAGCAATGCTGAGCTCAGTACAGTCTTCAAGATCTGAGCTTGCAATCCCTTGAAAAACCCCAAAACTCCTTCCCTTTTCCATATTGCACAGACGACTCCAGGCACCGTCTTCCTGGATTTTGATTTACCTTTCTTACTTTCGTCATCCGAGTCTGCTGCTTGAATCATTACCTTGCACCTGCATGAACAATGAATTTTAAATTTTTTTGGCTCAGTAAGTGATTAAATATCACTAAAATGATAGCCACTCACCTGATTGCAGGGTAAGTAATAACAGTAGCAATACTCTTTGAAACTGCACCCAAAACAAAAGCTGAAAATGCAGAAAGGGCTTCCACAGAGGAACTACTGTCTGCTGTATTCTGCTTTCCCTTGAGAAGTCTTTGTTTGAGCTGATCAAACACTGTATACTGCATTAAGAAGAACTCTGCTTAGTTCATCTCTTAAATCAGATTTTAACCTCAAAATGTATACTTTGAACTATAAGGCCAAGTACCTGAATTGCAGGATTAGAGGTCAACAAAAGAGAGATGCCAAGGCCATCAAATGCGTCGCCCCAATTGCCCTCTGTCAAAGTCTGCCAGAGCCCTTTTGATTTGCCAAAGGCACTTGTCTGCATCCTTGAGGAGGCAGTATCTAAGGGCTACACATAAATATAGACACGAACACAATCTAATATTACATTTTAACATTCAATATTCATGTAAAAATGGAAAAAAAATAAATAATTGAACAGGCCAAGGAGAAAATGGAGACAAATAGAAAAGTGGGAACAGCTAAGACATTTCAGAACAACAATGAGTATTGACTCCACAATTTCTTGGTCTTTTGCTTATTGTTGCTACTGTCAAGCACACCAATATGCCAAAACACTGATGCACAAAACATATGGAAAAAAATTTGTGATTTTCAGTATAAAATTAATGGTAATTGCAGTTATGTGATTCACATGTCACATACCAAGGATACCATATTCTGAAAGGTTATATACTGTAAAATTGTGATTTGCTTGCATATGCACTAAGAAAAAGTTCAAAGTAATTTGCTTGCACACCAGCATCAGTAGTTTCAAAAATCCATTTGTAACCTCTGAATGCATGACGTTTTAAGACATAAGCTATAACATTATATATATTGAGTTACAAGAAACTAGATATTAGAAAAATTATATTATTCTAAACATGGAACATTATTATTCTAAATTAGTGAGAGCATCTCAAGAAACATGATTGCTAGTTACTCACTTGAGTCACAATGGCAGTGCAAGCGCCAGCAGCAGCAGCAAGTACCAAGTTTGCTTTTGTTCCAATTTTTTTGAAACCACTTTTTTCCAGATATAGTCTTTTAAAGTAGCTGTACCCATAGAAGTAAACAAATTGTGAAATGAAAGACTGAAGATTTTTTGTCCCTAAGCCTTGGTAAAGGGAAAGAATTTGTCCATTGGATATCGCTTCAAACAGAACATCAGAAAGGTGCCTGCATAATACAAAAAACAAAATCAATAAACTACAAAAGTAGAAGTTTTACAACACAAAGTTCACTGACCTAAAATTTGTTCTTAGTATGGAACATTTGGCCAAAAGATTAACCTACAAGCCACCTAGGAATTAGGATGTTGTGAATGATCTACATTACACAATAAGGTAAAAGGCCATACCACAGAGAACAAAACTCACAAGTAGCACTTTCAATCCCATTAATGATTCATTGAAAGAGCACAACAGAAATATAAGAATAGATGGTTCAACCAACCAACAAAAAAAAAATTCCGATGCCAGTCACCTTAAAGAGATAGAAAAAATAATTTATCTTTGATGTAAAATAAGTTTCAGCAGAATTAATCCACAATGTTTTACAAGAAAGAATTCATCTTATGAAGATATTTCCAACCTCTCCATGCAATTCATTTTCTTAAGGAAGATTTAGAAGGAGAAATTTGGTAAACTTAAAAGCGACTAATGAGAAAAGATAATATATACTTCAGTCAGGTATTGCAGCATATGAACTGAATGAGTAATCAGGGAAGCAAGAAATGGTATTAATAGTCTAACAAGGAAGGCCATACATCCAGGGTTATCTCTATCAAGCATGTCAAGCTCATTATCATTGAAGCAGTCTCGTAGATAATTGGTCTAAAAAAGTAGCATTAGTTGAAGTATAATGCCTAAGAAAATGGCCAGTTAACATGCAATCTTGAGTCATTTTGTAAGCCCCTTCCAAAAACCAAGAGTGTATCACCAGAACCAAACAGACTACAATCCGTACTTGAAGAATTGAAGCTTGACAGAAGCACTAATACTATAGTTGAGCCTATGCAAGTCAGTCGTGGACCCATATCTGAAGCTTACCAGACACACTTAGAACCTCAAGAGCATTAAGGATATCCAACTAAATAAAAGCATGGCCCTTGCAAAGAAACATTAGAACATGGAAAAAAGTAAAGCTATCCACATGAGTGCAAAATATGCAAGGGGTTAAGGTTGACTAGTTAGAAATATCTCTCCAGCTCTAGATGCATCGCACCTCTCAATTGTCCTAAAATCATGACTTTATATTTCACACGCTTCTTACAGACATACGGACCAGATAGCACTCAATGGTCCAACTGGTGAAAAGATCGAATTCCACAATCATACAAATTTTATATATATATATATATATATATATATATATAATAACATAAACACCATAAAGAAAACTACCACCAACCTCAAAAAGAAGAAATCAACTTTTACATGAACGATATAAATACAAGTTTGAGACCTTGATTTGGTTCTATTTGAAACTTCAACGAGTTCCACAGGTTAAAAAACACACCGACAACATAAAACTAAGCAATTTCCAATCTACCCAATTGTGTTTACCGCTGGATCATGATCACACAGCATAAATGATACAAACCCAGATCAACAAAAAGACTAAAAACGAAACATGCAAAAACTGTGATAGAGAAAAGAGATGGGTAAATTACCTATATTTTCGCTGACCATGAGCACGAACCTCCGCTTGATATTTGGTCTTACAAGTATCAAGAGGGTACAAGATCGTTGTACTGAGTAAAGAACCAATGGCACCTGAAGTAGCCTCTGAAAGAGATTCGAGATCAACAGCCATGTCTTAAAAAGAAAAAATAAATAAATAAAGAAAGAAATCTCTAATGAAAGTTTATGCCTTTTTAACAAAAAATGGAGATAGGATCATTTAAGAACTTGAGATATAAAAGTTTGTGTATTTATAGTCAGAATGATGGAGAACAAGATGGTGGGTGGAAGAAGAAAATAAGAAACGGGAAGGTATGGGGAAAATGACGGAAACGCAAGAAAGTGTAAGTTGGATTTGGCGTTTCTTGGGAGTTTAAAAAACGTGATGCTACTGCGATTTGATTGTTTTCCGTTTAAAGAAAGTCAGGTTGATTTAACGGTGCTATCTGACGGATTGCACTAGAGGTTTTTTTTTTTTTTTTTTTTCAATCTTTGTTTTTGTTTTCTGAAAAAGATAAAGAGTTGTTCACTTGCACTCATAGTAGTGATAATGAGTGAAGGCCATTTTAATATGTCATTGTTTAAGTTAGATTTAATAAAATTATTTCAATAATTAAGATTTAGATATTTTAAGTTAGATTTAAGTTAAAAATGTGATCCATTCAAGTCAAGTTTACATTTTTTAAGATTCTATAATTTAATTATTTATTTGTTATAGAAATATACTATTTATTATGAGATCATATGCATTTTATATTATTAATCATGAAAATTTCAAAAATTTAAAAATATATCAAAATTTTTAATAAAATCAAAAAATAAATATAAAATTATTATTATTATTTTAAATTATTTAAACGAGTAACAAACCAAACTACTCCTAATCATAAATACTATAATTTATTAAATTATTTATTTAAAAAATAATTCATTTACTATTAAATTATAATTTTATATAATCGTATTATTATGAAACTGATTATTTCTTCAAAATAAAATAAAAATGTAGTATGAATTATTTTTTTCCAAGAAAAATAAAAAAAAATTCAATTGGTCAAAATGACAAAGTGCACGTGTTAGTCACGAGTGACTAGTACAATTTTTCTTTTCAGAACTTTGTTATAACCTATTTCTTTTTCCGTTGATGGAAAGTAAGGGAAAATAATAAATAAAATGAATGAAGTCACTATGGCGCGGGGGTGGGCCGTCAGCCGTTGTATCCTAATTACTTCTTACTTAGTGCGGTACATTTTTCACTTACTCCCAAAATTCGTTTTTCCTTTAAAATTTCAAATGCTAATATTTTACAATTTTATATTATATATAAATTCAATAGATAATATATAAATTTAGTATAATATGTTTGTATTAAGAATTAATTAAAATATAGATAAATAATTATTATAAGTAAGCAATTATTTAATTATTATATGTATTTTATAAAAGAAAAAAAACTAATAACCGACACTTAAATTATAAATTTTAAGAATTTGAATCATAAAAATTAAAATTAAATTTCCATGTGATATTGAAAATAATAAATTATAAAGATAATCACTTAAAAGAATGTTGAAGATAAGAATTTATTAATCTGATAGTATAAATAGAATATTAATAATTATTTATAGAAAAATTAAAATCATATGGAGTATTAAATAAGAAACCATATTTATTTATATAACTTATCTTTCCATATTTGTACCTTTAAAATATAATTTAATAATATAAATAACAAAATCAACCAATCACTTTTGTTAGATACAATAATACTTTATAGTTACAATTTTTAATTCCACTACTAAGCGATAACTATGCTATTAAAGTAACTTAAAAAATGAATTAATATTACTATCACATCGGATTGAAATTTATTAATTTATTTGAAAAAAATTAAATAAAACTAATAAAATTAAAAAAAAAAGTTAGTGTTATAGAATATAATAATTAATATAAAATTTATTAAAAAATTCTGCCTATTTTATTAGAATTTTATTTAATTATAATAAATTTTATATAAATTTGATTATGTAAAATTTTAAATTATTTTTATTTGATTTAAAGTATATAAATTTTAAATTTATAAAATAAATATTATATATTTTAATTAACCACACAGTATACAATTCAATTCAATAATATCGGAAATGGACTAATAAAAATGATAAATTATGTAACGTGAACAGTTAAAAATCGTAGCTTGTGTTAATGAAACCGTGGGCAGAAACTGTTTTGGGCTTTTTGGTATGCACCATCAAGCAATTCAGAGGTCAAAAATCCAATGGTCAACGCGCTATCCAGCTTCAATCTCGGCGGTCCAATTTTGACACAGATGATTTAAGAAAAGGCCCAAATTTTCTGGTGATGCGGCGTGGCTCTAAAATCAGAGTGAAACAGGAGATTACATTTTGTAAATTGTAATTTTTGGTACAGAGGCCAACATTAATTGTTGTCTTTAAAATTTCAGACATTTTCGGATCAAGAAATCGACAAAACGACACATAGTAATACGATGCCGTATCAAGAAATTCACGAACCGAGAAAAAAGAAAAAGGAAAAACCTTGTTGAGTTGTACTAGGCAATTTTAACTTCATCGTGAACCTTCATAGCCTCTTGCACTAATTTACTTCTTCTTCTTCAAGCCTCCATTAACGATAATATTAGCCACCGCAAAACCCCTTCATACTCTAGGGTTTCTGGTGGCTAACTAATTTTATTCCTTATCAGAATCTTACTATTTTTCAAGGTCTATTGCACTCTCTCTACTTTTAATTTAAATTTCTCATAACACCTGATACTCAAATTTATTATTTTATTCTTTTTAAAAAAGGAGTCCTAAAAACAGGTTTACACTTTTGCCGCTACGCAATCCCTAGTTTCTCAATTTAACTCCTCAAGCCCCCTCAATTTTCTGAAGTTATTGCATTCTTTTGCATATTTTATATATTGATTTTGATCAGTTAGGTTTTTGTTCTTTTTTCTTTTCTTTCTGGTTTTACAGTGTTGCTTTAAATTAATTTCTAAAAATGACGAAAGCTGCCAGTGCAAGTGCTAATCCAGGAGGTCGAAGTGGGGTCCGTATTGTGGTAGCTGGTGACCGTGGTACTGGTAAGTCAAGCTTGATAGTTACTGCTGCCGTCGATACTTTTCCGGCCAATGTTCCTCCCGTTCTGCCCCCTACACGGTTGCCTGAGGATTTTTACCCCGACCGTATTCCTGTTACTATCATCGATACTTCCTCCAGGTATTTTTTATTTATATATTTTGTTTTGAGCTACTAGAAGTTGAAATCTAATGCTAGATTGATTTTCGTGACGATATTTTTAGTGTTAAGTGATGGTATCAAAATGTGTGATTAGATATTTGAGTTTACATTGGGGTCATGAAATTTTTTCTTAAAGTAATGGAATTTTTATTGTACGTGTGATTTTAGAGTGGAAGATTCTGGTAAAGTAGCTGAAGAATTGAAGCGAGCTGATGCAGTTGTTCTAACCTATGCCTGTGATAGGCCAGAGACTCTTGATCGATTGAGTACTTTCTGGCTTCCAGAGCTTCGTCGACTAGAGGTTTCACTGTCATATATGCTTCTGTTATTTCTGTTTCAATTAAGAATCTCACTGGACATCTATGAATCATTTGTGGAGGAACAAAGTACCCATAGGCATGTGCTTTTGTTAAGCTGACTAAAATTCTTTTACCATTGGAATCTAAAACAAATTCTCACTGTTAGTGAAAAAATCATTATTCTAATTTTGTGGACTTCTCTCGTCAGCATGTTCTTGAAACTGTATCTCTTTTGTAGGAATAACACAAAAAGAGAGAAATATAGAGAGTGTGTTTGTGTGTCTTCCATATATTTCTAATGGAAACTTGTGAATGAGCAGGTGAAGGTGCCAGTCATAGTGGTTGGCTGCAAGCTGGACTTAAGGGATGAGAACCAGCAGGTGAGCTTGGAGATAGTGATGTCACCAATAATGCAACAGTTTCGGGAGATTGAGACTTGCATTGAATGTTCAGCATATAAACATATTCAGGTATATTTTGATGCCCTGTTATTGCTCTCATTTATCTTTTTATGCTTTTAAGGAGAGACATAGATCTTTAGAGTAACTTATTTACGATGTTATACTCTTTCACAGTATAGAAAAAAATGTCTTTTGAAAGGCATAAGCAGCATCTTTTTGATATGTTATTCATTGTTTAATTATTGGTCCTTCTGATTGCTCCATAAGATGATACTTTCGTCAACTTGTTATGAACACGGACTCATGTTTAAACTAACAAAGAGAAGGATATGATTTTAATTTCTTGGAGCCTGCAATTAGTTAGTATATCACTCTTCTTTGTGGTCCTTTAGGTGGTGTTTTTGACTTCTGCAATTAAGAATCTGATTATTAAATTTTGATTTCTCTTTGCAGATTCCAGAGGTTTTCTACTATGCACAAAAGGCAGTGCTTCATCCAACTGGTCCACTGTTTGACCAGGAATCACAAACATTAAAGCCCAGATGTGTGAGAGCCTTGAAGCGTATATTTATTCTTTGTGATCAGGACAGAGACGGCGCCCTCAGTGATGCAGAGTTAAATGACTTTCAGGTATGCATTTCCATTCTTTGGTCCATCCTCTTTCTGTATTTGTTTTCTACCCTTCTTTCATTTCTGTGTGGGTGGGGGTTTGATGTAAAATTCATTCAATATTTAATTTATGTCTCCTATCTAGACGTTAAAATTTTGGAATTTGATATATCAGCCTTAAAATATCTGATAACAGTCTTCAGAAGTTATGGGTTTCAAATGTCATGTCACTTTTTATGATTAGTGACAATCCTCCCTGCTCTGGTGGGGAGTGAATTTGAAGTCTGGGCTTGAGCACCTAGTAACCTGTGGGGGGTTGGATACTGATATGGTTCTGAAAGTATTTTGTGGTTGAGGCTTGTTAAAGATCTAACATTATGATTGTCATCAGGTCAAATGTTTCAACGCTCCATTACAGCCTTCTGAAATAGTGGGTGTTAAGAGAGTTGTGGAAGAAAAGTTACCTGGTGGAGGAGCTACTGATAGAGGAGTCAGCGAACGTGGTCTTACCCTGACAGGATTCCTGTTTCTTCATGCATTGTTCATAGAAAAAGGACGTCTCGAGACAACTTGGACCGTCCTAAGGAAATTTGGATACAATGATGATATCAAACTTGCTGATGAGCTAATACCTACATTCAAACGAGCTCCCGATCAGGTAACCTTTTGCTAAAGGTAAAACTGATCATCATATTGGCCATTTATCCCGCAGAATTTATGTCCCAATGACGCATACCATAGTCTTGAATTGGTATTATGTACATGGGATCTTCAGTCATATGTTTTATCATCTTCAGCAATTACCTTCTACTTGCTCTCGTTACTAACACTGTATGCTTTTATTTGGCTATATTACCAGTCCTTCTGTGACTTTGGACAGGGTGCTTGTTCAAATTGCTTATGTTTAGTTGTGATTTGTTGTAGAGTGTAGAGCTCACAGGTGAAACTATCGAATTCTTGAGGGGAATATACGAATTGTTCGACAGTGATTATGTATGTTACCATGTTTTCCTTTGTTCTTTCTCAATAATAAATGTAGTGTTCTATTGTTAATTTTCATTTTTTTTTTCTTGTGCAAGCACATCATTCACTTAGATTAGTCTGATGATTCTTATTGCCATAGTTTCGGAGTACTCAAAATTTGCTTTACATGGATATTGTTCTGACAGGATAATAATCTGCGACCTGCAGAACTTGAGGATATTTTTTCTACTGCACCAGAAAGGTACTCTAGCTTTCTCTTGAGGCATTACTATTACTATTTAGTATCTCTCGACTTACAAGTCAGTCTTTCTCCCATCTTTTTATTGTTTGTTTGATTTTGGACTTCTTTGAATATGGTGACTGTTTTATTTAAATTTCGTATTCACATTAGTATTGTTGATGAACACGTGGAACCTTCGCACATTTGTAAATGTTAATTTGTATTTCTGATGGATGTTATGATAAACTGGTTCTAACATGGTTTTTTGCCATCTAAGTGCTATTCACATACGGATTAGAGTATTTATTCTTTACTTTGTGTTTCCAATGTAAATATCCAACCTTATTCCTATATTACATTTGACAAATATTTTTTCAACTTCAGCCCTTGGGATGACGCTCCATATAAGGACGCTGCAGAAAAAACTGCATTGGGTGGGCTGTCAGTCAATGCATTTTTATCAGAGGTATTCATGTACTATACTCTCTCTCTCTCTCTCTCTCTGCCACTTGATGCTCGCTTATGCTGATTGTAATGACATATTTATACAAGTTTTCTTTTGTGCCATGCCCAACCAGTTTACCTATTATGAGATTTCATGTTGAACTGATAATTCAATATATGACAACTTACCATTGTTTCTTCCATTTAGTTGTATGTTAGGATGCATTAAAAACATCATGATTTTACTTATTTTTATATTTTTGGGGGTGGATTTACTTAGTTTTGTATTTTTGGGTGTGGGGGAGGCAGTGGTGGTTGGCTCATTAGCTTGACATCCTCTAAAAAGTAGCAGCATTTTAAACAGTTTGAATAATTCCGTCACTTAGTGGCTACACTTAATAAGAAATATATATGTTTCAGTGGGCCCTAATGACACTTCTAGATCCATCTCGTGCTATGGAGAATCTGATCTACATTGGATATCCTGGTGATACTTCTGCTGCTGTCCGTATAACAAGAAGACGGCGTCTGGATCGCAAGAAGCAACAATCTGAAAGAAATGTTTTCCAGTGTTTTGTCTTTGGACCTAAAAATGCTGGGAAATCATCATTATTGAATTCTTTCATTGGAAGGTTATTCTTTCAATCCATACCTGAAAGCCATATTTATTTTCTGAATCCATAGCTGAAAGAATGTATAAATTAGGTGAAGTAGGTAAGATTCTGTGTGATAATTAGTTTTCATTATTTATGTTTAGTAACTTTTTTGTTGGTAATTGTGAATGCAGGCCATTTTCTGAAGCTCCTTCTTCAACTACTGAGGATTCTTATGCAGTGAATGTTGTTGATCTACCCGGGGTATGTAGCGCAGCATAGTGTTTCTGCATCCTGAATATTGATGAGTGGATAGAATATGCCCCTATCCCTATGTTTGGACTTTGTGCTGTTTCTTTTTTCTCGTTTGAGGGTTGGAGGGAGAGTTGACTGAGGGTCATATATTCACATACTGTGATGGGATTCTACAAGCCCGCAGTTAAATCCCTGTGTGAAATACTTGAAGGGATGGGGTTGTGTGACAAAACTTAAAGGGATGGAATATTGTGGATACATATTTTGTTGCAAGATATGCACTCTAAATTTTGTTTTACTTCTCAGTTAATGGTTGTCTTTGTTTTCCAACAATAAAAGTTGGCATCTCTCATTTGGGGCTGCCAATATGTACCAGTTTGCCTATGTGGCTAGGTTAAAGACAGCCGCATCGGTATGCAACTTGAGTTGGATTCTAATGTTTTCCGCCTTCAGAACTTTATAGCTAACACACGGTCTGCATGATTAGTGTCCTCCATGATTTTGCTATTAACCCTTTGATATACATGATTCTTAGGGGTATAATACCTAGCTGTTTCTTTCCTTTCTTTACTTGCATGTCCTCTTTCTGGATTGGTGATTCAAATGCCTTGTCAACTTATACTCTATTATGGCCTCACTCTGCTATCTGACTAAAGCTGTTTGAGTGTTCTTTTTTCCTCAGGGAATTAAGAAAACCCTGGTTTTGAGAGAAATTCCTGAGAATGGAGTTAAGAAGCTGCTTTCCAATAAAGAGTCTTTGGCATCATGTGACATAGCGATCTTTGTTCATGACAGGTAAAGAGTAGGAACCTGTTAAATTTAGTCAATCTAATCACTGTAGTTGGTCATGTCATTTGCTTGTAAAATTTGATTTAGATACTATTATCCTGTCATTACGAATTAAGTTGCCTGCTACCTGAGCAACATTATTAAGTTCAACTTATTTAAGGTAGAGTGCTGTTGCAGCTCTGATGAGTCCTCCTGGAGGAGAGCAACTGAATTGCTTGTGGAAGTAGCTAGTCATGGTGAGGATACTGGCTTTGAGGTGCCTTGCCTAATAATTGCAGCTAAAGATGATCTAAATTCATTTCCCATGGCAATACAGGAATCTACAAGGGTATTTAGTTTCTTCATTGACTCTCTGCTTTCATGGATTCAAGTAGATTAAGTTAATTTTTATCATGTATGTTCTCAGTTTGAAAACGTCTGCTCGTGTAGGCCTTTGTCTTGATAGCAAGCGCGCTGATATATGTTGTGTGATTTTAGTTGTGTCAGTTGGAAGATGCTATTCACCTTTCAGACAGTTCTTTTATTGGTTAGCATGTTAGGCTTGTTGCCAAAATAGTTGTCCCAGGGAACAGTTAGCTTGTTTTCATGGTTGGTTTTGCAAGTATGAATATCATTGAGGCAGACTTAGTAACAGCCATTGTCGTTACAATATTTGGCTTTTGTAGGTTACTCAGGATATGGGAATAGAGGCTCCTATTCCCATCAGTTCTAAGATGGGTGATACCAACAATGTCTTCCGTAGGATTGTTAATGCTGCAGAACACCCTCATTTGAGCATTCCTGAAACAGAAGCAGGGAGAAGTCGCAAACAATACCATCGGCTTATCAATCGCTCTCTTATGTTTGTTTCAGGTGTGTTGATTTTCCAGGCTCCTAGCACTATCAAGTTCTCAGAGTAAATGAACTTTGGAACTTCGTTTTTGGAAATTTCTGATTTATTGATGTTGTTTTCTAGACATTGATATTTCGTTTTGTACTTGGACATCTACCATGTTAATGACTTTGTTTCACTTTTGTAGTTGGAGCTGCAGTGGCCATAGTTGGGCTGGCAGCTTACAGAGTCTATGCCGCAAGGAAAAGTACATCTGGATGAAGGCTAAAGGTTTACCTCATTTTGGATTTCTCATATGGCGTCGGGTGGTGGTTGCCAGTTGAGGGGTCCTGGTTGTAGAAAAATATGCATTTTATCCTGATGCTTGTTATTAGTTTTTGACATTTTCAACTCTTTTTCTTCATCAGGAATTAAACAGTTTGGGTGGGAGAGTCTCACCAGTTGAATGTTTACATATGTACCATGATATTAGTTATTGTGCAGGGCTTGTGCAATAATAAAAAAATTTTGCCTACTAGTACGTTTCCTGTTAGCCTTTCCATAATCTGCAATTTGTCTTCTGTAAATGCACTTTTGTATCTTTTGTTAGAATCATGACATTCTTGTAGATGATGGATGGTAGCGTTGACCCAGATTGGTGAGGTTGATAACTAAATTCAAGGATTCGATTCTTACAAGGTAGTTTTATTTAAAATATCAAGACAGGTATACAACTGCATAACCTGCAAACCACTAATTTTTTCAGTAGGAGCACGTTCAAGTTTTCCTGAAGGTGCCACGAGGGACTATGGCAATGCAACTTCGAAAGAGTAGAGACTTGGTCTAATTGTTTATCTGCTGCATTATGGAGCTACATGCTAATTGCCAAATGGTGAATCTTGGAGGAAGATTATTTTAGGCGCATGCAATGATGGTTCACTTGAGCGAGAATTTTTAGAATTCCTGATTCTATAATCTACAGTGAGCATTATTTAGGGAAATTCTGAAACCAAAGTGAAAAAAAAAAAAAAAAAAGAAAGAAAGAAAGAAAAAGAAAGTAAAATTCCATTTAGTTGGTTTGGTCATGTACAATGCTAAAAGATGGCTGCACCAGTTTGAAAGAGGAAAGCCATCAGTTTGAAGGAGTAAAAATGGTTGTCGAGACAGATTGAAAGATTGTGCCTGTTTCTTTCTTCTATGGTCAGTCCAGCCAATTTTCGCCCTTCTATTTTTCGTTCCAACTGTATTAGCATGCTTGTTACAACAAGAGAGTTGGTTCTTTTATTACGTGGCCCTCTGGCTCTGGCTGAAACTAGCAAAGGTGGATGCATTTTGGATGTCACTTCTGTTTTGGCGGCCTACTCCTTTAGGACCATGGACATGGATCGGCCTTTCAATCCTGTACTCTCCACCACATTCCCTTTCTAGTTTTAAACAATAACTCCTAAACGCTTCAACTGTTACCTGAAGTCTAAAGTCCAAATTGAACAACAACTTCGTCTCCATTCTATTCATTTCTGGTGTGCTTACTCCTCCGACTTTTGCATAGTAAGCATTGTTGTAACACCTGCAAATTTGAGTGAAATAGCCAATCAAAATAAGACCAATAAGAAGTGCAGTGCATTAAGTTCAGTCATCAAGTAAAGTCTGAAAAGCAATTTCATACTCCTGAAAACAACAGAATTCATCATATCAAAGTGAAAAATCTTACTTCTGCCACAAATTTTGAGCACAGTCAAGATTTAAGCTTTCTGGGTTTTGATGATAACAAGCACTTACTCATCATCCAGAAATTTTGCAGCTAGCATGATGCTTGTGATCAGAAGACGGTGTACATTGAGGGAAGTGAGGCATGCATCCATTCGACGAAGAAATCTCTCCACATATATGTAAGCAACAACAAAGCAAGACGTGCTGCACTTTGTGTACTTAAAGACACGTTCAATGTATTGTCTAATACTCAAGGAAGGTGATCTTGATCCATGAAAGACTGTAACGACATCTTTCCTTCTTGATCCTTCTAACAATCTGTCATTCTTTTGAGTTGACCTTTCAAGAACAGATGCAAGAAGAAGTAACACCCTTGGAGTTCCTGAAATTCTCCCACCAGATTCATATAATCCTAAAGCTGAATATGTTTCTGATCCAACCATAACTTCCATACCGTGTCAAATCTGCACATACACGTGAGGGAGGACTTGCTAAATATATCAGAACTGCCTCATAGCCACTAGATATTGTAAATTCTGAAATAGGGCATATCTTCAAGAAGATATATATTTATACATCAGTGATATAAAAATTGCTTTTCGAAATTGATTCTTTTCTTTCAGTTGAAGTTGTACTCGAGCATACTTATGTGACCTCAGAAATCAAGGAATTCTATTCTTAGTGGGCCAACTGGGAGAATCATTCAATCCTTTACATTGCACTAGAAAAAGTTCCTTAAGAGACTATGGGCACAACAAGGAATACTCCAACAGTATTTATCAAGTTACATACATGTGCTGCACAAGGGGATGAAATTATATGGGGTGGATAGGCATGCTCCTTCAATCTGTTTCCGGCTAGGGACAAAAAGCTTGAAAATTAAAGTAAAAGGAATCCAATAATATTTCATGTTGCTCTCAATCAGTGCAAAAAGTGCTGCTCCCTGGTTAGTGCAGAAACTTCAAAGATTTAAGGCATCAGAACACGTTCTCCACTTTGAGATTTGAAGTATTTATCACCCCCAAATATCAGTCCCACATACACTATATTAGTTAAACTAAAGGTATTAAATTAAAAAAAAAAAAAAATAAGGCATAAGACATATTACTGTGACATGGATTTTAAAACTTAAATGGTAATAACAAAAGAAAGTGAAGAACAAACTGGATTGCTAATACATTTTTTATAATTTTTTTTTTAAAAAGTTTGTTGGAGAACAAACTGGTGTGGAGTCTATAATATAGAGTAGTCATTCTTTTATACTCGTTATAGTGTACAAGAGAGAGTGTAGAAGAAAGGTCTTGATCTCGAAATCTCTTACTCCCATAAGTAAACGCTCTTATATTTGTACTAGACCTAAAATATATTAGAAATAAAATTGGGCTGGATAATGAATATACTTAGTCCATCATTGACCTGAAAGAAAGGGATTTACTCATAATCATGTATTAGACTCATTCCTCATACTGTTGGAATCTTTGTTGTTGGCTAATACTTTTCATGTCAATTTGTTAGATAGTTGGACCAGAAGCTGACAGCTCACCAGATGTGGACGAGGACATACTATGCCTACTTGATTATGGTAGAATGTCACTATATCTTCTAATAAAAAAAAAATTATTCCCATAAATAATTAAGAATTTTAAAAGAAATTAGTACGGAACTATTATTAATAGTAGTCTTTTAGCTGTTATATCTTGCATAAAATAAAGGCTCATCATCTAATTAATTGGTAAATTGGAAAAATGATTCAAGATTAAAAACAATTATTCAATATTTCATCAAGTTGCATTTACCTTTAGATCACAATTCAATGAACCACAAAAGATTATATAGTTAATATTTCGATCTTATGGTAGAAAAATAAAAATATTCTTTCTTCGTAGTTTGGGGATTATAGTCCACTTCACTAATTATGGAGATGTCTTTTCAGCTTCTGCCAGCATCAATTTTTATGGCAAGAAAATTGGGCTTTTTCCACTTGAATATGTACTTGTGATATTCATAAATTGGACTTCATATGTGCATATTGTATAATATATGGATAACCCAAATCACATTTAGGATCTAAATTCTCAATGTCTATTTTTAAAGTAATCTCATTCTATGATTAGATTAAGGCCTCAAAGTCATATTTGTTATTAGTATATGCAATTTTCTTTTACCTATCAGCATTCACCATACCAAAAAACACTGTAGGCAGGCAAAGGAAAAGGTTATAAAAGGGTCGTCAACGTGGATATATATATATGTGGGTCATGAGTTACACCTCCTACTTATTATTGATTTTGTGCTTAATCAATTTAAGAAACAATCCAAAATTCTGACATTGCATCGCATGGATAACATGGGTTTTCTTTTTTCTTTTTTTAGCCATATTATATGCTCTATATTAGGTAAACAAAACAAAAATAATATCATAATTTATCAATTTAATTTTGTGGCTTCGATACCTTCCATTTCAAATAAAGCTTTACATTTCTGGATATATTCATGGCACGAGCATGACCTGCCGTTAATTCTGATTGATTGATCCCTAATCTCAATTCCGTGTATTGATTTTCTTTACCACTAAATTAAATGACTATTATGGAATAAATTTATAATTTATTATCTATCATTTTTATATTATATTATTCTTTTAGCAGTGATATGAGTCAATATATATAAATTCATTTTTATAGCTATCATCTAAACTTTTAACTCCAGAATCAATCACTAGTTAAATGCTTTGGCCTCTGGTTGCGATATTTGGAATGTAACGGGCAACAGAAAGACAAATTGACCAGCAACAATGGACGTGCAGGCAAACCATGCACTCATATGATATCATATAATACATACCAACTCCCATTATTATTATTATTATTATTATTATTATTACCATTCTCTTCTCTTTTATCATTTACTTGATTACTATAAATACTATATGTGAACAAAGACTTTGCAGAGGTACTCAAAATCAATTATGCCTCACCAAAAATCATGTCAAAAACTCTTCACCATCTATCTCATCTTGCTCTCTTTAACCCTCACTTTTCTTGCTTTGTCTTTTAAGACAAAACCCCTTACTACCAACCCTTCACTTATCCATTCTACCCAGGATTGGTTTGATTATCTTCTTGCTAAAAAGATAGATACCAAGAGAATCAAGATTGGATTAGTCAACGTAGATGACGATATAAGGAGTCTTTATGATACATACGGATTAGTTGAGACTGTCCATGTTGATTTTGAGCCTATTCCAGAAGACAGAAAATGGGAAGACTTCTTCCCTGAGTGGATAGATGAAGACGAGAAGTGGGGTCCGCCGCGGTGCCCGGAGATCCCCATGCCACGGCTGAAGAATTACCGTGGCTTGGATGTGGTGGTGGCTAGGGCTCCTTGTGTTGGTACTGGTGGTGGGAGGAAAGGTATCAGGGATATACGCAGGATGCAAGTGAATTTGGTGGTGGCCAATCTTGTGGTTGCTAACGGATGGGTCAAACCTGATATTGATCGGACGGTGTATGTTGTGTTCATGGGATCATGTGGGCCCATGCAAGAAATTTTCAGATGTGAGGATCTCCTGTCACATATAGGTGATTATTGGGTGTACAAACCTGATTTAAAGAAATTGAAGCAGAAACTACTAATGCCTGTTGGTTCATGCCAGATTGCCCCTCCTTATGCACAGACAGGTACGTTTTAGTTTGATCATCGCTAGTCTCTTTCTTAACTTGTTCTAATGGAAATTACAATTTGATTCTTGGGTGACTCTGCAACGTGCAACTATATAAGGAAAGCGTACTGGCAATGGTAATCAAAACTTGGAGTTGGTGGGTCTTTGTTGAGATTCCATTAGATTATATTTATTAATTAAATACCTATTACGTGTATATATAGGCATTGACAAATCAAATTCTATAGCTTTATATATGGCAACAAAAGAATAGCTTTGTATTTCCGTTTCCATTTTTAAATCAATACTCTTCAAGTATACATTAATTAGCATGGATTTTATCTGGTAACTTTCAGAAGGATAAATACAAGGGTAACCCTTCATGTATAAATATAGTAAAAATTAAGTAATTTTATGTATATATATTGTATAAAAATATCCTTTTTATTTTTAGTTACATATATTTTAAAATAATTAATTTATATAATAAATCTAGTTAATAATTATTATAAATGTATATACCATAAAAATAGCTAAATAATAAAATATAATATTATTGAATATGTAACAAATGATAATATTATATTCATAGAATATTTGTAGGGTCAAATACCTTTCGTGTGAATATGTAGTTGTTGATTTGCAGGTGATGAAATATGGAGACATTATTTGTTAAAACCAATGAGCCTAAACCAGACCACATACAAACGAAGGATTGCCTACGCAACAGTCCTCCATTCATCCGGAGCTTATGTTTGTGGTGCAATTGCTTTAGCACAAAGTATCATTCAAACCAACTCAACCAAAGACCTAATCTTACTGCACGATTCATCCATAACTCCAAAGTCTCTCCGAGGATTGAGAGCTGCCGGTTGGAAAACCAAGTTAATCCAACCCATCAGAAGCCCTTCCGCCAAGCCAGGATCATACAATGAGTGGAACTATAGCAAGCTTAGACTTTGGCAGTTAACAGATTACGACAAGGTTATTTTCATAGATGCTGACATTGTAGTGCTTAAGAACATCGATCAGTTCTTCACTTTTCCACAATTGTCAGCATCTGGCAATGACAAGTCGTTCTTCAATTCAGGGATCATGGTGATAGAGCCATCAGAGTGCACATTCCAGGACTTGATGTCGAAGACTCCCAAGTTAACTTCTTATAACGGTGGTGATCAAGGGTTTCTTAATGAAGCATTCACATGGTGGCACAGGTTGCCTGCAAGGTTAAATTATCTTAAGGTTTTTCGGGGTCCAAGAAACGAGAATCATCCAGTCCCAGACAATCTTTATGCAATTCATATGTTAGGGTTGAAGCCGTGGATGTGTTATAAGGACTATGACTGCAACTGGGATATGAAAGATCGCCATATTTTTGCTAGTGACTCGGCTCATCGGAGATGGTGGCAAGTATATGAAGCCATGCCCAAGAAATTGCAGAAATATTGTGGGTTAACGAAGCAAATGGATGCAAGAATCAGGAAATGGAGAGGGATAGCTAATAAATTAGGTTTGCCAGATGGGCATTGGAAGATCAATGCAAGAGACCCCAGGCAACACCATTTTGTTGGATGATTTCTTTTCCCCCAGTTTTCAAACTTGTAGGTAGATATATTACCTATCTTTTAGGACTGAAATTGTCATAAAGTCCTAGAAAATTACTGTATTATACATATTTTTATTTGATGTCAATCAATATTAATTTTTATTTTCTTTAAAGTTATAAATAAGAGATAAAATCTCGCTTAAGTTAAAAAGATATATATTATTATTACGCTAAATTTATAAATGTAAATTTTTTTTAAAAGGATAAAAGTATTGTTAAAATAAAATATAAATTATAAATATATTATTAGGCAATTAATTAATTATTTAAAGATCATGTTATGGAATTATAATAATTATTTCTATTGATTCGACTTTGCAATGGAAAAGAAAGATATTGATTATAGACAAAGAAAATGGATCATGGTGTTAGCTTAAATGTGGGATTTAATTAGCCAATTGTGGCACTAAAAGGAGCTCCTGACTGACATCGCAATTTACTTCATAATCTTAAATTATTGAATTTATATGTCATTCCTTAGCTTTTATCTTTTTGACTTGGGATTCTTCCCATACTTATTAGCTCAATAATATATGTAATTACAAATAAAAACATAAACTGATAGATAATTTAAAAAATTACAAGAACTCTATAATAAATAAATAAATAAATTATAAATAGGATTAGGTAAAATCCTGTGAATGCTTTGACCGCTTGGGGCAAGGCAAGAAAATGTACCTTTCTAGTCCATAGATATGAAGGTTAAGCTTGAACAAACGGAAAAAATGGGACTATGGTAATTTCGGGTTTGGAATCTTTAAATTAAAATATATACTTTTAAGGTACTAAATCTGAGTTTTATAATTAATTTGTATATTTACCTAAGTATTTACTAATATCGGACTTGTCATAAGTACGAAGAACTGATTTAATATATAAGAATTAAAAATTAAAGTGGTTTTATAATGACTTAACATAATATAAAATTGAAGGTCTATTTTTTCTTTTTTGATAATAAAGTAAGATATTTTTCTATCACGGCCGCCTTCCTTTTTTCGGCATTTATTCATCTCAAAAGAAAGAGCTAGCCAACCTCACAAATTCCATTCTAGTTTTATAATGATTTACATTTATATAATTATTATATTTTATATAAAAAAAATGAGAAAAATAATCAGAAAAATAAGGAGTCACGATAAAGGTGACGAAGTAACCAAAAGTGGAGAGTACCAGGAAGAAGAAAAGATTTGTGATCCCCCGACTGGAGGGAGAGAGCAAAAGCAGCAAAATTGAAGTTGGACTCCCTGGAAACATGACGAAGAAGCATTTGAAACTTGGCAATCCCCACATATAATATAACTGATCTCATGGACAAGCAGAACATCATGTTTTCATTCAGACCAATTAAACTTGGGATTGCATTTGAAAATGCTGCTTCCAATATCTTCTTCTTCTTCTTCTTCATCCTTTATCAACACACATTTTGCTTATAAATAAAACACATAATATAATTTAACTAATACCCAACTCTTAAAATGAGGGGAATTTATTAAACATTGGATAAATACATTTATTCTTGTTTATTCATTTTAGAAAAAAAATGTACTCTTTACTTGTCACCGAATTTAGCTCATGTTTCTCATTTTCTTTCAATTATAGAAACAAACTAAAATATTTATCGCAAAACTGATTACATCAATAAAATTAAAAAGGTTTAAAATAATATATTTCATGAACAATAGTTTTAATATTTTTTTTCTAAAATTTTTCTTGCTCAATTTTTTTTTTTAAATCTCATTCGTTCTTACAGTATAATATGTTTCAATTCATTTAAAAAGTTTATGGTTTTCTAATTGATAATTAAAAGAATTTATAAGCACAAGTCAACTCCAATATGTATAACAAAGCTCAAAAATAATTTAGTAACAAGAACTTCATAACACTTTATAAAGTTTCATTGATGTAGAAGCTCCAAAGAACCCAAAATTTGAATGAAAACAACTTCATATAGAATTTAGTCATATTTCAAATGTGTTTTCTTTATATTTTCTCATAAAGAACAATAATTTAAACCTTCTCCCAACATGTGAAGATAAATTGGACTATTATGTTAACATAGAGTTCAAGGTTGCAAACTCATCGATTCTCTAGGAATTTTAAAGCTAATTTTCTTGCTAATTTTGCTATAAACCCTGTAAATCAAAGCCATTTTATTTTTCAATTCTTATAACCCGGAAGAGATAAGACTTTATCTTTTTGAGTTTTAGTTGGAATAATCAAAATCTCAAACAAAATGTGACCTGAATAATTTTATAAGAAATATAAATGCCTCAAATAGCACTCTTCAAGAATTCGAAATCAAAATCTTTTAGCATAGTAGAAGTACATCTTACTAATAGTCGATCTATAAAATTAAGTTTATAGATACAATTTTATAAATTTTTTAATATTTAATATAATTTATAACATTCTATAAAATAATAGTAAATTAATTATTTTAAAATATTTTTAATTATTTTTTATAATTTTATTGGTGTAATAAAATAAAATTTATTTTAAAAATATTTATTTATTAATTATAATATTATATAAATTAATACTATCAATATAATTGATATTATTATATTTTAAAATTAAAAATTATTATAATAATTAAAAATGAATTTATTAGTAAATATAATAATTAAAAATTAATTTATTAGTAAATATAATACTTAAAAATATTATATTTTATAATTAAAATTATTATCTAATTAAAAAATTAATTTATTAGTTAATATAATATTAAAATATAAATTAATGTTATTTTTCAGAATAATTATTATCCAATGAAAAAACTAATAAGAAAATTAATTGTTATGTAATTAAAAAATTAATTTATTATTAATAATATTATATTTTAGAATTATAATGAATTTTTAATTAGAAATATACCTTATTAATTAATAAATTAATAAAAAAATCAAAAGATAATAATTTTATATATAAAAAATAAGCATATGTATTAAAAGAATCAATAATTTTAATGTGATATTAATTTTTTAAAATGAATATCTTAGGTTGTCTAAAATTGAAAACATCTAGTTTTGATAACAAATCAGTGTTTTAAAAAATTATGCCTTTATAATATATATTTGTCTATTCTTAATTGTATATTTTGTTTAAAAAAAAAAAACAGTATGTTTTCTACTTTCCCTCTCTCTCAAAATCCAAAATTTCACTCTTTTTGCCGACCAAAATCGAACACAGTCTCTCTCTCGTAGTCATAGTGTCTCTTTGCTTGATTCCTTGAGAAAGAATATAATAACAATAATAATGCAAGATTTTCTGGGATCAGTTAGGCGATCAATAGCATTCCGTACACCAGATAATAATCAAGAAAACAACAATTTCAATCCATTAGTAGAAAAGATCAATTCTTGCATTCGGAAATCAAGAATTTTCTCTAAACCCTCTTCTCCTTCTCTTCCAATGGCTCCTGTGATCCGGTATCGTAAAGGAGAACTGATTGGTTGTGGCGCATTCGGCCATGTTTATATGGGCATGAATCTTGATTCTGGTGAACTCTTGGCTGTGAAACAGGTTTCCTCATTTCCTTTTTACTGTTTGCTTTATGATTCTATCTGGGTTTTCTTTAGTTTTAGGTTTCTACTTTGATTTTCTTTTTCTTTTTTTTTTCCTTAAAAGAATGGGTTTTGGTTTATTTGATTTAGGTAATTCTGGGTTTTGGTTTCTGGTTTTTTTCTTCTTTTTTGAGTTTTCAACATTGTGCTTTTGGGGTTTAGTTTCAATTTGAGTTTGTATAAATTTCGGGAATTTGATTTTTGTATTTTGGATTATTATTATTAATATTATTTTTTTTGTTGTTGTTGTTGTTATTTTACCTATGGTTTTCGGGTTCTGTTATATTTCACTTCTGGAATTTTTTTTGACTTACTTTGGTTTGGCTTTGATTTTAACATTGCATTTGTATCTTTGTTTCCTTCTAGGTGTTGATTGCAGCTAATGGTGCTACAAGGGAGAGAGCTCAGGTAGGAATGGATCACAATGAATTGTATCAGAATTCCTCACTTGAATGATTAGTGCAATTGTGTAAACCTCTTTCCTCCAGAGAAGGAGACTTTTATCTAAATATAGGTGCATTTTTTCATTCAAGTATATAGAATGCATTCGGGTGGCCCTGTCAATTTCATTACTTCAGTAACCTGGGAGACAATTGATTTCTTCTTTCTTATATGCTGAATTTCTGTGACTTACTGTATGGTTGCCAAGAGAAGTTTAAAGTTAGGATTACTAATCTTTAACCAATTCAAATTGTTCTCTTCTGCCTGATTATGTGAGACTGAGAGACCTTCAATTTTCTCATTTCTCATACATTTGGATATCTCAGGATTCTGATGTTTAATTTCACTTCTGCATGTTATGTCATTATTCAAACAGAATGCACCAGAACCTTTTTGCACTCCTGAAGTTTATGGTCCTAGAACCTTGCCTGATTTTTTTGGATTTGTGATAATTGCTATAATCATTGTGCTCTTTGATGTGGATTTGGAGTGAATTGATTATGGTTGAGGTCATTTAATTTCTTATTGATGCAAGTAGGCCCATATCAGAGAGCTTGAAGAAGAAGTGAAGCTTTTGAAGAATCTCTCCCATCCCAATATAGTTGTGAGTAATAATGATTGTTTTCTTCTGTTTATTCAGTGAACCAGAAGTGCATCACTGCTCTGACTGTGTTGTGTTTGCCATGTATGATCTTTAGAGATATTTGGGTACAGTAACTGAGGAGGAAACCTTAAACATTCTGCTTGAGTTTGTTCCCGGGGGATCAATTTCATCACTTTTGGGGAAATTTGGATCCTTCCCTGAGGCAGTAAGTCTCACCAACTTTACTTATGTATTTTAGGTTACTTGGTGCTAATCTTGTGTGCTAATTTCTTAAGTAGGTTATAAGAACATATACACAACAATTGCTTCTGGGATTGGAGTATTTACACAATAATGGAATTATGCACAGGGATATCAAGGTGCCTTTAAATCCCCATCCCGTGAAATTGCATCTGAGAAAAGTTCTTTATCCTTTTCCTCATCTTCTCAGTATTAATAGTGATATGTATTCCAGGGTGCCAACATCCTTGTCGATAATAAAGGATGCATTAAACTTGCTGATTTTGGTGCATCAAAACAAGTAGTTGAGCTGGTTTGCACCTGTCCCTTAAGTTTCTTGTTGTTGATATTTTTAGCATTCAATAGAAATAGTATCTATATAATTACTTCTAGTTGCTTTTCTTTGATTTAATGAGATGCCTGTTGTATAGGCCACCGTTTCAGGGGCCAAATCAATGAAGGGAACTCCATACTGGATGGCTCCAGAAGTCATTCTGCAGACTGGGCATAGCTTGTAAGGAGAATTAAATTCCTCTAAGCATATGTGTGTTACATGCTTGTGCTACTTATTCTCTGATTTTCACATCATGGTGCTTTTGACTTTAGATTCTGCAAGATCTTGTATTACACTCTTTTGTTGCTTAAATTTCTATAACATATTGTTGATAGTAAGGTATGCACCTTGAAGTTAAGACAGGGATATTCTTCCCAAAATAGGAGAAAGGGAATTTGAGAAATAAGGGTCAGTGCTTATTCAGTTCACAGTCATTCAAGATGCGATTAATTCCATCTCAATAGTTCTGAAATCTAAGAGGCATGTATGTATATATTGATTTGGGGTTACAGCCTTATGAAACCTAAAGTGTTTGCATTTGATCTTAAGAATATTTCTCATATTAACTATCCATTCTAGTTAAAGCGACAATTTCATTTCCTTTCATCCTTCTTGGCTTAGTAGAAAATGAGTTGCCTGAGTTGAAATTGAATTGATAAAACTAACAAAACAGAATTAGTTACGAAATGGGAGATAGCAATGGAAGAAAGTAGCATTCATTTTATTCCTTTATAAGAAGCCAGAAATTTGTAATGGTTAAATTTAATGTCCTTTCTCTCAAGTTTGCATTGCATAATTCAAATGTTGGTTCATGAAATCTGAGGGGTTAGGGAATTTTGTTGATGCATGCCTGTAAATTTGCTCTAGATTTGGTGGCTAAAGTTAGAATCCAATAATTAATATCTTCTTGTAGTTGTGAACTTAAGAAGACCTTTTCTCTATGATTAATGGATCAAAATGTTATTCATCATGGTTTATATTGATGAATTGAACCTCACTGTTATATTGTATAATAATTCCTCAGCTCTGCTGATATATGGAGCGTCGGATGTACAGTAATTGAGATGGCCACAGGAAAGCCTCCTTGGAGCCAACAATACCAAGAGGTACCTGATCTGCTGCTAGCTATTAAGAGTTTTGGGTTTATGTAATATAATTTGCATCTGAGACATTATTTTAACAATGGTTTTCATCAGGTTGCCGCCCTCTTCTATATAGGGTCGACCAAGTCACATCCAGAAATCCCAGAACATCTCTCTGCTGAAGCAAAAGATTTTCTCCTTCAGTGCTTGCAAAAGTAGGGGTTTTGTGCCTTTTTCTTCTCTTCTGTTTTTTGGTATCAAAGTCAAATTTCCATTGTCCTGATAATGCTTCTTGTAGTGAAACAGAAAGTTGGAATTGGGGAATTCAAAGTTACTAAAATTTTATAAGATATTGGTTGCACCATTATACTATGTTCACTTTCAGCTTTGAGAACAAGTAGTAACCCCAAAACTGTAGTTTTACTCTCATCTTTGGACTTATGATATATGTAATTTCCATTGACAGGGAGCCAAATATGAGGCCAGATGCATCTAAATTGCTGCAGGTGATTCTAATTTGATTTCCATCTCGAATTATTGGTCTTATTGTTGACGTGGCTTTTAACTTTTTGAAATAATGTTGATGAACATAGAGGTTAGACGTGACTTTCCAGATTATGCTTAGTGATTTAAGATAATTGTAAATGTTCATTCAAATGCAGCATCCCTTCGTTACTGGCCAGCAATTAGTATCTGATCCTGTTGGCACTTCCAACATGGTTAGTATACTTGGACTGGATTCTGGGTTTGTTGGTTTTACTTTCTTGTAGATCATTTTTTGATAGAAGGAATTTCTATTTACCATCAGGAAACTTCTCCAGTTCCTCTGCAGTCACCTACTGAGGAGCTTCAAACCTTGTAAGTTTCAATTTGGTTTTATTTGAACTACTGAAGCAGTATGTTATTATTGCCTTCATGATGCTTTGAGTGATAATAGTGTCAACTATTTGCCAGCCAGATGCCATCTGTCTCTGGCTCAATGGATATTTGTAACTTGGGCAGTTTGAGCTGTTCAGTTGATCCTAAGAAACTGTTGGAAAGCAAGGATTTATGGAGAACAAATAATAGTGATGATGATATGTGTCAAATGGATGGAGATGATTTTTCTCCATCGACAAGTAAAGTAAAGCTCAATTCTGTGTTGATTGCTGATGACTTTTACAAGGTGAGCACCTGCTTTCATGTCTTTCTGATATTTTGTCTATATTTGTTAGCAATTAACAGTTTGCTACTGTGAATCACTAACTGTGCTTGTTAGAGTTGTTACTCCAAACATGAGCTCTCTGGAGATTGGAAATGCAAATTTGATGAAAGTCCAGAACCAGAACAAGCAGGAATAAAGTTGGACATTGATCAATCACAAAGGGACAATAATTTTTCATTTCCTTGTGGAGCGTCATTTTCAGAGGATGATGATGAGCTTACTGAGTCCAAGATTAGAGCCTTTTTGGATGAGAAGGTAGTTGTGCTTTTAGTTAACAATGAATTAGGCATTTGCAGTGACATTGCAGATATGATTTAAGTAGACTGTTATGATGTTGAACTGGAAGTTGATGTGATGTGTCAGGCTTTAGAACTGAAGAAGCTGCAAACACCTCTATATGAAGAGTTCTACAACAGTTTGAATTCAACACGTTCTCCAAGCTTTGCAGAAAGTTCAAAAGAGGAAACTCCCCCAAATTACTTAAAATTACCTCCAAAAAGTAGGTCGCCCAGTCGGGTCCCTGTTGGAACCTCATCGGCAGCAATTGATGCTGTTAGTTCTGGAAGTCCTGGAAGCAATAACAGGCGTGTATCAAATGTTGGCAATGCAAGTGATCAATCTTTAGAGGAAAATTCATCACCTCAATGTAATGATCAGAAAGGATTTCTAGTTGATGATCCGCCAGAATCAAGTAGCCCAAGGTTAGTCCATAAGTTGGTTGCATCTTTTTGCTTGACTCAATGTAATCCATTATTAGTTGGGAAATAATCTGAATTGGGACGTTTGCTACACAGTGTAAACTTTTCTGAGATCCAGAGGAAGTGGAAAGAAGAGCTTGACCAAGAGCTTGAGAGAAAGAGAGGTTTGGATATCTTGTTTGTCTAAGTATTAATTACTTAGTACTTCTGTGACATTCTTTGGTTTGTCGCATCTATATTTATCTGAAGAAATTGTCAGAGGAAACCAGTTTTTGGTGCATCCTCTGTGACGAATGTATGATTCTGAAAATTGTGTTGGCAGAGATGATGCGGCAAGCAGGCACGGGAGGTAAAACATCATCCCCGAAAGATCGAGCTTTGAGCCGGCAGAGAGAGAAGACAAGATTTGCATCTCCAAGCAAATGAGTGGTCATTCTAAGAGTGAGGAGTTCAAGCATTAGATTTAAAAGTTTTGTTCAGTGTGCATAGTGTGGTCAGTTTGCTAGCTCTTGTGAATGCTGGGGCTTTATTCAGCCAAAATGGTGCCTGTTGTTGTTGCTGCACTATATATAGGGCTTTAAGAGAAGGGTAAAACTCCTGGAGATAAAAGTTTATTGTTCCCTTTACATTTGAGGGTTGGGCACATGTTTCTTAAGTTTGTAACCAGTGGCATCAATGTACAATAATCATGATAAGCTTCTGAAATTTTGTCTCATTCTTCCAGCTTATTGTTGTGCCTTCTTTTTTCATTGGGCCAACTTTTATAAGAAAATACTAGTGCTACAATGGGATTCAAGAACAATTTAGAAGCATTATTCATCCATTACTGTTTCGAAGTGGCTCACGGTGACCATTTTCGCAAGTCTTAAAAGAAAAAAACTTGAAACTTCGCTCAGACAATGAGAATCCAATATATGTACTATGTAGGCGTTCTTGATGAAGCAAACATACAAGTAAAAAGAAACAAACATACAAGTATAGAATAAAAGATTCGTAAAAGACACGGAATCAAAAAAAATTTGAAACTTCGCTCAGACAATGAGAATCCAATACATGTACGTGTCATACTATGCAGGCGTTCTTGATGAAGCAAACATACAAGTAAAAAAGAAGCAAACATACAAGTATAGAATAAAAGATTCGTAAAAGACACAAAGAATCAACTATGGACATTGATTAAGAAAGTTTCCAACTTTCAAACAAATCTGATGAACTAAAACCAAAAAGCAGAAGTCAAAATCTTCCCAATGAAAACCTTCTTGGCATTGAAGCTGGACGCTGTTTCAATCCACTCATTAATCCATCAGTCTTCTGTACACTACTTTTCCTGGTCTTCAATGGAGATACCAATCTGTTAGCCAATCTTGAAGGCGAAAATGACCGACGCAATTTTGAAGCAGTTGACACCTTAGGCGATAATTTCTTGCTGAAGTTTGCAGGTCTAGTAGGTGATATAGAAACCACTGGCGAGCTCTTAATCTTCACTTGAAACTTGGAAGCAGATGGTGGCGACTTTATCAAAAACTTATGTGGAGTAGTCTGTTTAGTTGTAGAAATAACAGGAGACCTTGTCCTGCAGAACTTCTGCTGCTGTGTAGAATCCGTAGAGAGGAATAAAGGGTTTGGAAACAATACTGTCTTTCTAGCCCACGGCCTATTCCTTGGAGACACTCTATTTGCCAAATATTTCGGTGTGTTTTCTTTCTCTACAGCTCTCTTCTTTGGAGGTGAAACAACCTTGAAGTTAATGCGTGATCGAGCTCTTTGGAGAGTTGGAGAAGTGGATTCTAATCGGATAGATTGTAGTTTATTTTGCTTTTCTTTCTTTCTTTTTGACTTGAGTTCAGTGTTCTCGTTTGGTCTGTGTTTCCTCTGTTGGGTAACTGGAGTTTGAGGATCTTCTATAGTGGATTTCTTGGTTTTACAGGCAACTGCTTCAACAATTTCTTTTGCAAATTTGCTTGCTTGTAAAATTTCTCCAACTGTTTCTCCGACTAGCATTGCTGGTAATGACATTCGCTTCCACTCTCCTGCATAAAACATTTAAACTCTTAATCCAATAACTGGTCTAACTGGTTGACAAGAAACAAATCCAAAAAACAAAAAGGATTATTAATCATCTCAAAGAAAAATACCTACAACACTTGCTGGCAACTTCCCAACTGGCGATTTCTTAGGAGTAGCATTCTTGATCCTTCAAATTGGCAAGGACAATAGTCAGAGATAAGCAAAGCTCAATTCTTTTTGATAAAACACGAGCAAAAAAAAAAAAAAAAAAAAAGAAAAAAAACCAAGTATATCTTTACCTTAAAGATTCTTGCTTGCACCTGAGACTAGTTCTTAGATAACCTCTGGTACTTCTAGGACTGAGACTAACCCCAGATATCATCTTATTCCCACCTGCCACTGTGAATTGAAGCTCTTGCAATCTAGCCATGCATTTTTCCACCTTAAAAAATCCATGAAAGAGAAAAAGTAAATAAACCCATTGGGTTATAAAACTGAATAATGGTAGCCTCAACTAGACCCATGTTTGAATTTTTCCTTTTCTTTAGAACCAAACAGCCAATGAAGTGTGGCAGTTTGAGCTAGAAACTGCAAGTAGATTTACCTTCTTTACGGTTTCCCTAATTAGAACAGGATTGAGTGGTGCCACCATTCTCCTCTGCTTTGGTGGGGTTCTTGCTACCATGATTGCTAATTCAAGGGGAAAGTAAAAGAACTCCAAGTGGGTCTTGCAACGATCTCTTCTTTTGTTTTCTAAAAACCCATAAACTAGAAAGACAGAATTGAAAATGGGGTTTCAGTGAGTATATGGGTCACCCTTTAGTTCTATCATCTCTGCATCAACCTCTAAGCAAACTCTCTCTCACTTTTGTTTTGAAGTGAAATAAACTGAAAAGTCAAAAACTTTTGGAGGATTGAATTAAACTTTTTGTAACGGATCTTTTTTTGGTTCTCCAACGGTCACATCTATCTATTTCTACGCCAATGGAAAATCGCAAACGGCTACTTTTATTTTCCATTTAAAATAATATCGTCTATTATATATACGTTCACTATAATATTATTTAGAATGAGTGAATCTGAGCCGTTGATTTCTATTTTTCTCTCTTCAATTTTCACACAGATTATAAGAAATTAAAAAAGAAAAAAGACGTTTTCCTTTTTTTATTTTGTAATTATTATTTGGCTAAAAAAGGAAGATGAATTTATGAATTTGATAAAATTCTTGATCCATTCAAAATCTTTAGCATGTGAAATTCTTCATTTTTACGTTATTATTAGTTTCTTTTTGTTATTATGTAATCTTAATATTTACTTTTTAAAAAGTATGCAATTAAAAAAAAAATCTTTTCTATACAACGAAATCCTAATCTTTTATCAATATTTTTAAGGGTTAAATACTATTTATCTTATGATGCTTAATCTAATATATGATTATATTTTTTTATTCTATTAATTTTTTAAAAAATTTTAATAAAATTATTATCATTCCGTAATAGTTTAATAATTAAAATGATAATTTAACATTATAATTTGATCATTGAACTTATTTTCAAGTATCAAAATCGTTCAAGCTCTATCACTATAATTTAATATTATAAATTGATCATTAAACTTATTATCAAGTATCAAAATCGTCCAAACTCTATCATCATAACTTAAGATTACAATTTAATCATTTAATTAGATACTAGAATTAATTTATGTTAAAAATAAAATTAGTTTTAGACAAATTTATATTTGATAATATATTTAAAGATAAAATTATAATCATAACTTACCTAATTTCAACCAATAGTTAGTTTTATAAAATACTAAAAGAAATTTTAATATAATAAAAAAAATTACATTAAACTACAAAGTAAATAGTATTTAACAATGTAAGGTTTTCTTTTTTGCACAAAATACTCCCTTTATTGAACGGATTGGATTGCAAGAGTCCCCAAAATCGAAGATTTCCTTCCTTTTCTTCAGAAACAAAACAACCTATAAATCTGCTAATAGCTTTATATTATTCAGGGGAACATCACATGTAATACTACAGCTTTCTTAATTAAATGGAAACTGGTTTTGATATCTAAATTGGAACAACCAATTCATGATTGTATAATATATATATATATATATATATATATATATATGCACTGCTTTTAAATATGATTTTATGTTGGAACAAAACTCTCTTTTTCTATTATTTTTCCAAACCAGAAAATGAAAATTTTAATTACTACAAACACATATAAACTGAATAATTAAAAAATATAAAATAAAGAACATATGCCAAACTGATTAGTTTTTGGCCTTCAGACTTGTATTCCCCAGCAGCTGGTTGCATTATTTTCTGAGAGTTTTGTGCTCACTTATGTTTGATGAGATTCCTGAGGGAGAAGAAGCAGAAATGTTATTTTATATTAATATCTATATAGTAATTTAATGATATTATTATCAATTTTTTATTCTCTCTTTAATTTTGCTGTCTTATTTTTTTATTTTAAATTTACTCTTTGATATAGGGTTTTATTTTCCAGTTTGGGTATTTAGGAAAAAAAATTCCAATTTAGGGTAAAAGTGAGAGATTTTAAATTTAGGATAGTTTGAGAAGTAATTCTCAATTTACGGTAAAAATTTATATATGTGGACACTGTCTGCCAGTTGGACCGGCCGACAACATGTGTGCGTGTTGAGACCTGTCCGTCAATTGAATTGGTAGAAATATAAATTTTTGTTAATTATGGACTCTATCCGCTATTTCAATTGATAGACAGGTTCTGTCCGCAATTTGAAATGGGCTAGAGGACATGATAGGTTTTATCATTTTAGGGTAGAAATATACAAAATTCTAAATTTAGAGTTGTTTTAGAAATAAATTTTATTTTCTATATTTCTACTCTAAAATGATAATATTTTTTTAAATGTATTAAATTAAAAAAAAACCCCTTTGATATATTTATATATTTTAATTTTATAATATTTGTTAAACTTATTGCAAGTAGTTATATGCTTGTCTAGAAATATTAGCGGTTAAATTTGGGAATTGATGAACTGAATTTGAATAATTGGCTTTATTATAACCTAATTAAATTCCTAAATCAAGTAGTACCTTTGAGGTACTTATGTCCTGGGTGCTACCTTGATTCAGGTTAATAGAGGAGACGAAAGACTTGTATTTATTATTATATTCCTATTGTCACCTAACATAATCTTGTTTTCTTCATGAATACAGTGATCAATGGCAAGAAGCATGGAAGTCTGTGATCAGCAAAAACTACAAGAAAGGAATAGTCGTCTGTGTTTTCCCCCATCACCTCCTAAATCACATCCATGGCTTGTTTTCATGCACGGAAAGCGTGAACAAATATCAGACCTTTTTCTCTTTATCAGGCAACACTTACCAAACTAAAAGCATACCAGACATGCGTAAAAAATCTGTCGCAGCTTGTAACTTTGGATGGATGGTTTTACCACTGATGATTGTTTTCTGTTGAACCCAATATCCATGCAAAAGATTCAACTGCCACCTTGGGGAAGCTTAACCTATGACTACAATTGTTGTCTACTTACATCACCTCCGACTGATGCAAATTGTACCCTCCTTTTTATTACCACAACTTACAAAGGCATTACCTGAATTCAGTTCTGTAAGCCTGGAGACACTAATTGGTCTTACCAAGATTTAGTGCTCCGCGAGGAAGGTGTAATACGTGGTGCCATTTCTTGTGAAGGAAAGGCTTATGTAGTTATTTTTCCTTCAAAATTTGTTAGTCTTATTATTGGCACCACTATCACAACTCAGGATTTGGGAATAAAGGAAGTCCCAGGCTTGGGTGCACCAGAGACTTGCTTGACACAAAAGGCATTGGTGGAATCCAATGGAGAAATCTTTTGAGTAGAATTTAGTTACTTAGGTATTGAACATACGCATCCAACAGAAATTGTTGATATAAAGTTTGTCTGCTGGATTTTTGTAAAAGAGTTTGGGTGCCCGTAAAAAGAATAGGGGGCGATCGAGTATTTTTCATGCTCAGCCAAAGATTCAAAGGTGAAAGGAAATCCTATTTACTTCACACAGCCTGAGGACAAAATTTTATATGCTTTCAATCTTGAAGAGGAAAGCATGACCACTTTTCTACCCTGCCCCACTGTTCAGAGCCATTGGTCACAACAAGAATGGATTCTACCTCAACTTAATTAGTTTCGTGATGGTTTTAGTTACAGTTTCATTTTTGTTATCTAATAATAATATTTTATGTAATACTTTACTAGTACTTATCCATTCCTACCTGAGCAACGAAAAGCATCAATTGCTGCAATGTATGACAAATAGAAAAGAAAAGAAAAGGAACAAAGTCTCAGATGTGAGACAGAAATGGACAACAGTTTGAATTAAAATTGACTCAATTAGTAAGTAGGCAAGAAGCATACAATTTTTGGTGTGATAGATACCCCAGGGAATGAAAATTGACTCAATTATATATACCCCAGGGAATTATAAAATCTTTTGCCAAGCAAAGGGGTAGTTGCCAACTACATACAATGTCTCAATGCATCTCAGTTGAGGGTCGATAAGGCAATATAGATGACTTCCTGTAATTTTTCGGTCCTCTCAACTTGAGGGGACTCCACACCAACGATTTTCGTTGCAATGCAACAACTGTAGGATGCCTTGGCTTCCATGGACCTGCCTGTGCTGCTGGAGGGCTACCCATGAATTTACTACTGCTTCTTATGGCTGTTGGTGTTGTCTCTGACGCTGACTGGAATTCTGGCAATGGTGAGAACAATCTTGAATATCTGGCCTTTCTTGGGTCCTTCATGAATGACTGTCTTCCCATAGCACCACTGTTCTTTAATTGTGAGCCAGAAGTGCGGAGCGGTGTTGTCAAGTCTGAATTTAGCTCCGGGCGGAGAGTAGCAATAGATACCCTTCTTCTGGGCTGAAGAACCTGTGTAGATATTGTAAGAGGAGCTCTGACAGCTACAGAAATACGTCTTGGTTGCAAAAGACTTTTCGTGCCTCTTTCTCCCATTGTATTTCTTGCAATGTTTTCTTTGTCTTGCACTGAAGATCGGACAGCTGAAGCACTAGCGTTAAATTTCTTGGTTTGGAGTGGAGATGGGGGAGGAATGAAATTAGAGATTCTTCGCAATGGCATCCTAAGTTTTGAAGGAGCTAAAGGAGGTTTCTTCTCTATCTTGGTCTTCTCTGCTGCTAGCTTCAAAGATGGCAATGAAGGCTGAGATGAAGCAGTCGCAAACGCTCTGGTTTCCTGCTTTAGTCTGGTCTTCCTTTCTTCTCCCAATTGATTTTCTAGTTCTCGTACCTGTTGCCAAATTCAATTACTTGTTTATTTTAGATGACAAAATTTCCACAGGAAGACACTTAAAATAAATAGTCAGCAGATTTTTTCTCAGGTTCCCAAATACAACTCATTACCCAAAACTTAAATGAGTTTATTAACGGTTGTTTCAAGAAAAAGATTTAAATGACAACCAAATTAACCTTTTCTTGAAGGCTTCTGCACTTCTGCTCCCTGGCAGCAAGCCTTAACTGCAAGGATTGCAAATTCTCCTGTAACTTTTTTGTTTCCTTCTCATCATGCTGTAGCTTCTCTGCCTGTCGATTTACCATTTCAGGAAACTTCAGTTGCAGCCATTTCATGGAAAGAGTGAAAAGATTTAGTCAAAGAATACTACGAACCATTTGCTTATACTTAAAAAGCTCAGAGAAATCTGTCTGCTTGCGAGCAGGGCCACTTTCAATTCCACGAACTCGACTGGCAAAATTTAATGAGCAAAGAGTCTCCCCAAGGTCAGCAGCACTTGGGCTTATCTGAACAAACATCAAAGTCTTGCAATCTCCTCCTGCATTTTGGGACGTTCCAGTTAGCGTCTTTACTGGAAAAAGGACCCAGAATACTCCACTGCATAATATCAAAAATGCTAAGAAACAAAATGCTCACCTAGAGAGCTCTGCAGCATATGAGTGAGCTTCGAGTTCCTGATTTACACCGACCAAAAGATTTATCAGATATGACAATAGTGTAAGACATGTTTTATGCATTGATTCACTCAAAAGAGAGAGAGACCTGAACGGAATGTGGCCTGATTTTGATGCAAGGGAAGAAATAACGTCACCAAGTGCTGAAAGAGACTTATTAATAAACTGGGACTCCTTCAACCTTTCTCCTTCAACTTCTATCTTACCCACACGCTCACTACCAGCCAAATCTACCAGCCAAAGGTGACTCCTTGTTTTTTGTCCATCTATTAAATTCTCCCCTTTAACAGTTACTCGCAACAAGCTACACAGAAGCAATGCATTGATCATTAACATAAATATATAGGACTAATTTAATTCATCAATATAATTCTTCTTCACCTGTTTAGTTGATGTATGAAATATGTAACTTAGCCAAACCAAACTTCACTAAACAGTCCTGTTTTAATTCATCTATATAATTCATGTTCGCCTTTTAATTGATGTATGAGTTATCTTAACTTGGCTAAAACAAACCTCATTAAAGAACCAGACCTGCTTACTAAATTGTGAGATTCTATCTTACTGAGCGGAAGAAAACAAGAAACAGCAAAGGGAGAATTTGGATTACCAGTGAGAGCGGCTGCTAAGCTCATTACCATTGGTCGATCCAACTGCTCTGGCTCGGTTTCCAGACTTGAGTAGCTCCCATACTTCCTCTGTGCCATAGACACAAGCTTCAACAAGTCCAGGAACTTCTGGTGAACCTTCTGCTCCTTGCTTTATTTCCAACCTTCAGACATGGACCAAAGAATACATTATCCAATCAGCTTATAATCATATATACAAGTGATCATGTCACTGCCTCCTAAAGATAGAGATCTCTTTTGCTAAGATTATTATATTTTATTAAATATAGCCCAATCAGATCTGTTGAATCAATGTATTGTAATTTCATGTTCAAAGAAAGTACAAACACTAAAAACTCTTCCAATGGTAATTTCTGAATTTCAATCATTAATGCAATTACCAAGAATCATGGCAACTATTAACATTGGAGTAGCTAATTATCCACATGCATAATCAATTTTCTTCATCAAGCAGTAAATAACATAAACATCGGCAACAGACAGTAGGATTCAGATGACTAGAGTTTGGGGTCTATAATAGAAAACACAAGTATAAAGTAATAACTCAAGGGAAACTAACTTTTTCGGGGGCTGGTTGGTATTTTCCACCAAGAGGTCCCTTATCTTCTCATTGTACACCTCCAGCATGCTGACAAAGAGCTCATATCTCATAACATGGCTTCTCTCTTGAGAAATCCGAAACAACTCCTCCAGCGTTCTGTAGTTAACTCCCCTATTCTCAGGGGTGCCCTCCATTGTGAAAGTCTTCCCTGTTCCAGTTTGCCCATATGCAAATATGCACACATTATAGCCATCCAAAACTGAAGACACTATGGGTTTAGTCTCTGCAAAAACAGCTTCTGCACATTGTAGAGATGATTACAATTAAAACAAAACAAACATTAATAACACAGTTTCTGAATAACGAAAACAATGTTCGGAATAACATCTAAGTGTTACCTTGGTTATCTTCCGGTTTGAAAACGTGATCAAATTTAAATTGCTTTCTCGAAGCATCAGAGGAAGTAATATGCAGTTCATTTTCGAGAGACGAGTCAAATTCAACCACACAAGTGGAACCGTTGGCACTTTCAACTTGATTTATTGGTCTACATCTGCAGAAGACCCTGATATTGCCTTTAAGCTCAATTACTTCATTGTAAAGCCGTTTGCGTTCAGACGACTCTTCTAGGTACTTCTTCTTTAGAAGTTCATGTTCATTACCTGTCATCGATACAGTAATAACAACGATATTAGAATCAAGAAGACAAATGATTAACACCAAAGTCAATGATCGTAAACTGGATATTTACAGAGTAGCCGAAGAGTGTCCAAGACTTGAGAGCCAGGAAAGGAATCCGCATTAACAGTCTTAACTTGATTGGAAAGAATTGAATGCTCTTTCTTCAAATTCTGCAGCAAAAAGAATCAAAGTTAATGAACAAAGCAATCAGAGCTGAAAAACTTCTTACTAAATGAGTATAGGATGATTATACAGTTTCTTTCCCCATTTTAACATTACCTGAATTTGATAGCTCAAATTAATGATTTTTTGTAATATTGGCAATGTGGGCTCCTGAGCTGATGAAGTTTCTTGGTTTCTGCTCGATTCACTATTCTCGTTGGTAGAATTGGCAGTTTCTTCAACTATTTCTGAACCAACAACCAAATACCTCATTTAGTTCCTAGATTACGTATACAAAGTCTTAATACAACAGGGCACTAAATGTCTATTAGATTGCTATAAACAAGAATTATCAACAAAAAAAAAAAGGAATGATTTATTTTGAACTTTTAACATAAATCAACTAACAATAAGAATGACTCATTCAAACTTTTTCGTATTTAAAAATTTAATAAGAGACGTATAAATGCAGAAAGACTTAGGAACCCTGAATGTATGTATATTTACAAAATCTTTTTAAGAAGTATGGGAGCACCAGTCACAAATATCTTTAAAATTAGGTATAGAAAGAAAATCCTGATTGAATTTTAACGCTCCTTCTAGAAAAAAAAAAAAAAAACAGAATAAAAAAAATGAAAGTAATAAAATAAAATAAAAAACAAACCTGACTCGCATTTTTAATTTTCGAGAGCTTTAACAGACAAATGTGAACAAACACACAAAAAAAAAACAGCAAAAAAACCAAACATACCAATATGATTTAGTCTAAATATTGAATAAAACAAGAGACAAAACCTGCGAAAGAAGATAAAGAAGGAATGGCGTGATCGCAGTTAACTGGGGGCATTTCCACCGTTGGATCTGTCAAGTTCATAACTACTCAAATAAATTATACTCCTGAAAACTAATAAATCAAGAAATAGAATTTAAAAAAAAAAAAGAAGAAGAAAAGAATTCAGAGAGAGAGAGAGAGAGAGTACCATCCATGGCATACAAAATGAGGACGTTAGAACTTAAAATGGCAGAGAGAGAGAGAGAAAGCGAGAGAGGGAATTGAAAGGGTGTAGTGAAGTGGGAGAGAGAGAGAGAGAGAGAGAGTGTGTGTGAGTATGTAGGGTTTTGATGAGACTAGAGTTTGAATTGAAAGCGTGGAGAGCCGTTGGATTATAGAGTGAGAAAAGAAAATATGTGCAGTGGTGTGTAGCTATTGTTAGTAACGGCTATCTAAATGTCTTCGGAGCGCTTCTTTCAAAAGGTGTGAGATTTCTTTACAAATCACAATGTTTTAAGACACAACCCATTGGGCTGGCCTTAAAGCCCATTCTTCTTTCATTCATTTGGTTGGGTATAGACGACAGGTCGTTGCACCATACGATAATACAAAATCAGATATCTCTAAACTATTATTTTAATTAATTTTGACCTCCAATTCTAGATATCATTTTAAAGAAAAGACGAACAGAAGGGCAAAAAACCATAAGAAAATATGTGAAAGCGTTGGGCGTTGTTTCAGTGTGTAATTTGGGCTGAGATGGATGATTTTGGGCGTAGCATCAGACAACAACTCGGCCCAAATCGGGAGGCTTGCATGAGCATGATTGTCGATTGATGATGCATTACGCATGTATTCATTGCTACTGACAAAAGCACAAATAATAGTCTGGAAATATCGCTGACAGAGCAGTTTTTGAATGCTAATAATTTGATTAATTAAATCCAAAAAGATTATTTTCCATTATATATATATAGTTCGGTAGTTGGTAGTTAAATTTGGCATGGCTTCTTCAATACCGAGCTGCTCCTTGTTCCCCTACTCTTCGTCATCTATACTAAACAACTCAACATCCACCACTCGCTTTGCCTTATCTTTTTCACATCATATCCTTAATGGTCATATTGGGATTTTGCAAAGAACTTGTTCTAGCTCAAGAATCCATGCTAAGTTTGAGAAATTCCAAGGTGAATCTCAGGACAATCTTGAAGTTGAAGAGACCACCCAGTTGCAAGAACAGCCAGTAGAAGATAAAGAAGAAGATGACAGGTTCTTTTTCTCTTTCTTTCTTCAATAACCCTTTTTCTTTTTGTTCTTCTTTTTATTCTTGTTATGCTTTATCTCAAAAATAATTGAGGTTGATGAGTGATTAACTTATAAATAGAGGAGGGTAAACAGTTTAATGGGAAGGAAATGGACTTTTAATTATACCTTGCTGGAGTGTTCTGGATTTGGGGTTCCATGGAAATTGAATCATTCCACACTTGCATTCTGTTGATCAACCTTAATAATACATGTTTTTAGCCAATTGTACATCTGACACCCATTTTTCTGAAATTCACTCAATTCTGCACAGTCATTTCATTTTGATTTTTATCATGTCATCAGGCATTTAAATGGTCTAGATATGGGAAGCAAAGCTATTGATGGTGTTCAATTGTGTGTTTCAGCTGCTTGCCTTCTGACTTGGAGGGTGCAGTCCGGCAATCAAGTGAAGCAAGTGCCTTGTTTGTCTCTTCTGGTGGAATGAAAGCCATAGTATGTGCCAGAGTGAAATGTAATCTCATAAATAGGATTTGAAATGACTTCATGCTTATACCAGTAATCAAGAAAGAAGAAACCTTTTCATCATAATTAAACAAATATGTAATTAGTATAAAAGGAATGAAGAAACTTGTACTGCAAAACAAAAAGCCTAGCTATGTTGCTGTACTCTCTAAACCTCGTTGTAATTGCTTCAACATATTATAGTTCATTTAATCACTTGGCTCTTTACAGGTCGAGCTCCTAATCCCTCAGCTACAGTTTCTGGATGAGGAAGGTGCACAAGCTGAGCTATGGGAACTTTCAAGGATTTTCTTGGATACACTTATTGAAGAAACAGGATGTCAGGTTCATTCTTTAAGTTAATTAACTTTTATATTAGCCCAATTCTTAAAGCTAATGGCTTAAATGTACAGAATTGACTTTCAAAGATCATGAGAATTTTCTTTTTGTCGAGAACACATGAAACATTAGCTGAAACCTTAGATTTAGAATAAGGTTCTTAATCACAGATGAGCTAAACCTTCATTTGATGTTCGAGATGCCAAAGAATAAGCAAGAAATAAAATGTTGTATTCCTACAACCTCATAGTTAGATCAAAGTATCCCCAGGAACAAATAGAGACACCCGCAGTCATGTGAATCAGGTAGTACTGGAATATTGCCATGGAGCTGGCCCTAAATACTGAGTTGTTCAGTTGTATGACTTATAACTTTGTCAGCACTAAACATTTGTGTATTTCAATTTCCCTTGAAAGCACTTTAATCTAAGGACTGTGTATCTCTAGAGGACCAAGTTTTCTAACTGCCAAAAGATACATGGCTCCAATCTACATCTTTAGCTTCTAAATAACCAATCCTGAATAGTACTAAATTTAATCTGCAGAAAGTTAAAGCCATATTTCCAGATGCCGGTGCTGCTGCACTGCTAAAATATCAGTGGAAAGATGCAACTTTTGGTTTTGCAAGGTACATTGATAAGATCCTTTTTCTTTTTCAGCCTGTTGGATGAATATTTTAATAGAAAACCCAGTTAAAGTGCACTATGGTTATTTTAATTTATTTGAATACATTGTATGCTTGCTTCATTACTTGATGATGCTTTTGGCTTGCATGTATGTTTAAAAGTATGTGCTTCACTTGTTTCCAGCTTAAGTGACCGGAAGCCAGTTGAAAATGAAGATGAGATTGTGGTTATGGTTGTTCCTGATTATCAGATGTTGGGATATGTGGAGAAGATTGCATCCAATCTCTCTGATGATCCGGTATGCTCATCATTTAATGTAGTTATTATTAAATATAGTCAACAAGTTTGCATACCTATAATACCTTCACATAAAGGATTTCTCTTAATGATTCTCAAATCTTTTCTAGCCAAGACCTCTCATCATGTGGAACCCGCGTCTCATTAGTGAGGATGTTGGAGTTGGGATTAACGTCCGCAATCTAAGGCGATACTTTCTAAGGTAAAGTTTTCTTTCTATAAGCATGTTTTTTATGTCCTCAACAGTTTGTTTCTTCAACATGTATTTACTAACAAACATATCAACTCAAGTCTAGTAAATTGCTTTCCTGATATCAGGTTTGTAGAATAATTTTTTGAAGTTAGTCAGCTTAACCTTACCTACATCATGAACTACCTAAGCCTCATATTTCACTGTTGCTCATCATATATATCTTTTTCATTATCGGGCTTGTTTTATCTTCACACCACCTATAGGTGTCTGTTTTCAATCAAACTTGCCTGTATATATATTTCTAATGGTACAGCCTTTGACCTTGCTGTATATGGCCAATTCAGTCAACCTTCTGTCGACATTCGATCCTTTCTTGGTTTGCCACATTTCTTGCTTATTATACTCGATATAAATCACATTTTCGTAGTATTTCTAATTTAAAATTATGGTATCTTAATTTTCTTGATTCAGAAAATACTATATGAGGTGTCTCATGCGCCTTTTTTAATATATATGTTGCGTGATTCTCCCTCGGTTAAAGTAAAATGACATTATCTTCTTCCTATCTGATTGTAATGAGTTTTGTCTGATTTCTCTTGCAGTGCTTTCACCACAGTGTACTCAATGAGACCTCTGCCATCTGGTGCTGTATTTAGGTGTTATCCAGGGTAAGCACCTTGGCCTTTTCCAGTTCTGAATTGCTGTTTGATTGAGAAAAGATATCAAAGTTACGTTAAACTTAAATTTAAGAACAATTGGTCAGACTTGACTTCTTTACCGTCCCAAGCTTTTATGCAACATAGTCTTACTTTGAGAGCCGAGTCAGCTTAGCCTTTTATATTTCAGCCTGTTTTATGAGATAACTCCACCTCTCTTTTTATTCTGATGATCATCAGGATGTGGAAAGTCTTTTATGATGATAAAGATAGACCAAACAGATATCTGCTTGCCAAAGAGCTCATAAGGCGTCCAGATGCTGAAGAACTTGAGGTTAGTTTCCATTAAATTCGCTGGAGTATATGACCTCAAATTATATTCATAGTTTCTAATTTGATGATATTTTTCATCGGTAGATAATATTCGGAAATGGGGATGAGAAGTCAGAGCAGCAGGGCCCATCGTTTTTTAACCAAGCAGCAGGCATCTTCTCTTCGCTTAACCGGTTCATGAAAGCTATCTCAAAGTAGCTCTACGCAGCTTTTGAGTCCATTCAACTCCTTGTTTTGCTTCCTAGACGCCATTTATAGCATCAATTGTAAGAAAAAGATGTTTCCAAATGCAAAGCTGATTTGTTAATCCTGGGTTGTCTCTCTTTCTGTGATATGTTCATTTTCTTCAGCAAAACATTTTACAGATGGTAGCATACAACGCCTAGCTGAAAAAAACCAGAAATGAGATCACATCCACAACCTGTAGAACTAACCTAACTAAGGAATTTGAAACGTAAATTGACAGGGACCGCGCAAACGCAGGCCCCACTGGCACAAATTATGACGTAGGCTCTCCCGCTTGGGGAGACCTTAGGTCAGCACCCCTCCTAAAGTGCAATGGAAGTCGCACACATAGGCCATGAGACACGTTGCTCTTCCGTTATTGACGCTCATGAAAATTCTCGTAAGGCAAAACACGTTGGTATTTGCGAATCCTATCTTGCAAACAATACAGATTACTAATTTACAACCACAGGACTAGATAGAAAAAAAGGCTTGTAATCCTTAACGGGCATTTAAATTTACGCCAACAATTAAAGAGACCCACGACAACCTTAACCTAATTTGACAGGGGCCGCGCGTACGCAGGCCCCCACTGCCACAAATTATGACGTAGGCTCTCCCAACTTGGGGAGACCTTAGGCCAGCACCCCTCCTCAGTGCAATGGAGGTCACTAACCTAGGCCATGGGCCTTCATGATCACCCATTGACCCCGTCCAGGTAAGTATGGATCTACGTTGCTTGTTGCTTCTTATTTATAAACGTTAGTGTTTATCTATTCTGCTCTACTCGCCGATGTGGGTTACTTCATATGCAACTTCATTTCTTCTTCTCTCTTCCCAATCTTATTTCTTGGCCTGTAAAACATCCCCATGGTTATAGCCAATACACGAATGCGTTTATTAATAGAAGACTGATAATGTTGACGTCATTAAATTTACAAAGATTGGTTAAAGAATAAATTTTATTCTGTTCTTTCTCCATGAGAAAAGCCATGGTAAGCAATTGAGATCGGTCCCTGTCTATTTGAGACCAGTTTTACAAGTAACAATAGAACTTGTTACCAGATAGATCAAGGGTTTGTAATGCACATAGTTTCCATTAGTTACAGCAAATATTTTTTATCAAAGGTATTTCTCTTTGCTGAAAAAGCATAATAAGAAGAGAGACTGTATGGACTACACATTCCCTCAGCAGGGTAAAATCTTCCCTGCTCACTCTTCCAGTATGATATTTCATATATATGAACTTGGCACAGCCAATATGCTTCTCTTCACTGCATGCTTCAGGCGTCAGATCCTTCAATGAGAAAATGATGCTACTGACCACATGTTGAATTCAGCAACAGAGAGAACACACGGCGTTAGTTTTTAATCCAATAAAATAGCAGTCTCACTGTCAAAACCATTCCACATGTTGGGTTGAAGTCTTTGGTTGTTTCTTTGGCTTCTGATACCGATTGTTCTCATATGTAGCTTTAACTATAAGTGAATAGAGCATGTCTGCCTCGGCAGAATTATCATACGGTACACCCAAGATACTGCAAAACCAAAGCTTCATATTTATGCAGCTACAGGCCATATAGTGCATAGCAAAGTTTGCTAATGGAAGTGTAAAATGTAGATACCTGTCAAGTAACTCCTCTAGAATAATTCGCTGTGAAGGTGTCACATAATGAATACAACTTCTTGGACACTGACCAACTGCAAGCTGAACTTTGTAATCTTCACCATGCCCTGAACAAACAAGAAGTTTTCTACAAATGTTAATACTTCGTGTCCTCTTTTTTTAGATCCCAAATCATATGCAAGTAATTTCTTACCATGCTCAAATGCTAACTTTGGATTGAAAACCTACCTACTTAATCATGCTTCAGCCTATTTCCCTGCCATCTATCATAGACAAAGCTCATGGAAACAAAGAATAATAAAAGAACTCGCAGGAGAACAGACCAACCTTGGGATATTGCCCTTGCGGTTCCAGTAGAAGAAGCATATGCAAAGGCATGAGGGGCAGTTTGTACACATGAATAAGGACACCCTGCAAATATTTTTAAAAGGTGCAGGTGACAGCTAATAAGAGAGATGATTTCGAAATTACTACAAGTAGGTCCATCCATTACATGGATTAGCCGACGGATATAGAGGCATACAGGAACAAAATTTCAGCAACAACTGGTTTACATTGTTCAACATATTTTAAGGAATTGAGCAGAATGAACAAGGAAACAGGAGGCAGAATGAGCAAGATATTACCTTTGCCAGCACAAAGAACTTCGTTAACAAAGATATCAAATGCTTCACACTCTGGGTTATCGAATGGATCCAGACATTCACTACAAATACATGTCCAGTAATTAACACCTCGCATGAGAGAATAATCAGATAAAAAACACCAATCAGATCAAACAGGAAAATAAAAACAAGGACTAAATTCTAAAAACACTGAGGGCCAAGCTTCACCTTTCAATAATCTCTGATCGGCTGAAATTGGATAAAATCTGCAAAATTTGATGGCAGATACCTTTATTTAAAATCAGCAATTGATACTTAAAGATGCCATTTTGAAAATGAATACAGAAAAAGGGTACCTCATATGCTTGTATTACGCGTCGAATCATAGTATCGGGAAATTTCCGATCTCTATTAACATCAGGATGGAACTGCTTCACCTTCATAACGACAGCAGGAGAAGAAAAAGAAAATTCAATTTAAAAGGACAAATTAAATTGATGGGTAACAAAACATTAAAATTTTATATGTCAAAGAATAGTTTTTCTTTTTCTTTTTTTAACTTTGGCTCTGAAAGCAGCTTTGAGCTCAGCAGCTGAGCAGCCAGGATCAACACCGAGCACCATGTGAGCAGCAGAGGAGCTGGAGAGAGGAGTATCATCTCCTATTCTCTCTGAGCAGTTAACAGTGAATTTGGAATTCGAATGAGAAGGAAAACGAAGTGGGTTTCTTGAATTGAAGTTGGAGAAAAGATTGTGACCGTTGGGATAAGTAACGGACCTTTGAAATGGAAAAATTGGAGGGGTAGAGCCGTGGAAACACAGGCCCTCCATTAGTCTCTTCTTTTAGCAGGAGTTGCAATTACCTGTTACCTACTTTAATGAACTCAAGACCAGTAAAAGAGTCCGGATAGTTTTCTTTTCTATTCCTTTTTTTATTCTTTTCACTTGTAAGGCACAGCTAACAAAACGATGCGTTTAAACATGAATTTGTTTGCCCATTTGTGGCTGTGATAAAAAGGAAATAGAATGTCATTCTTCAAATAGAATATTCAATATACAAATTTGAAGATAGTACATGAGAAAGGGACAAAGGGGTAATAACTAAACTAATAGCCTTCCAGTCCTCTAGAAGTAAGTAAAAGTTAAATCACAGCCCTTATCTAGCATCCAATAGATCGATCATTGCTTGTACTTGCCATCTTGATTCATGTAGTAGAGAATGAACCTCTTATCTGGTACATAGCCTTCATCTATCATGAGTCTGAATAATTCTGCCAAAACACCATATATGATCTCAGCTTGTGGATGCTTTTTGTCCTCAACAACAAAGCTGTGCACTTTCTTTTCAATCTCAATCCAGCTTATACCTGTTTCTTTTGCCACCCCCATTTCTTTCATTCTCTTAATAGTCCTTGCTCTTTCATCCCATCTACCTTTACTAGAGTATATATTTGCCAGCAACACATATGGCGCTGGCTTTTTGGGTTCTAGTAGTAACAACTGTTCAGCTGCATATTTCCCTATTTCAGTATCTCCACGAATGCTACAAGCACCAAGCAGGGCTTGCCAAATAAGCACATCAGGCTTTATAGATAATCTCTCAATCAAACTTTTAGCTTCATTCAGAAGCCCTGCCCGCCCCAACATGTCAACAACACAAGCATAATGCTCTGCTCTCGGACTAATACCATATACTTTAGTCATGGATTTCAAGAACTTCATGCCTTTGTCAACTAAGCCTACATGGCTACAAGCATGAAGCAATGAGAGAAAAGTTAAATCTGTTGGCACTGCACCTTCTTGTATCATCTCTTCATATAACCGTAGTGCTCTAAATCCATCCCCATGGCGGGCAAAAGCAGCAATCATAGAGTTCCATGAGACTGAGTTTCTACAAGTCAGTCCATTGAAGACTTTGATCGACTCTTGTAACTCTCCACACTTGGAGTACATATTAATGAGCCCATTGCCAACAAAGGGATTAGAACCAAGACTTCGTTTGATAACCAATGAATGAATTTGTTTACCAAGACCTAAAGAAGTATCCACACCACATGCCCCAAGAACAGCTGAAACCATGTTTGGGTCAACCTCAGTTCCTATATTTACCATTTTCACAAAAAATTCTATAGCTTCTTCCTCAAATCCATTCTGTGTAAAACCCACAAGAATTACGGTCATGGAAACCTCATCAAGCTCAACTGCAGATTCAAAAACACGCCGTGCATCTTCCAAACTTCCACATTTTGAGTACAAGTCCATTAATGCGCTCTCAATGCACAAATTCGATTGAATTCCCAATTTCCAAACAAGTCCATGAATTTGACGCCCTTTCTCTAATGCCTGCAAACCAGAACATGCAGTCAATGAACTCAAGTATGTCAAAAAATTTGGTTCTATCAATCCACAACGCATTTGCACAAATAATCCCAAACTATCCTCGTACATTTCATTTTGCGACAGCCCTGATATGATAGCTGTCCAAGTAATAACATTTCTTTCAAGCATCTCATCAAAGACCTGCCTCCCTAAACTAGAAGATCCACATTTAAAATATGATGTCATCAGCGCATTCCCTACAGTTGTTTCCCGCTCAAAACCGTTTATAAACACCAAACAATGTATCATTCTATTGGCAAAACTAAGCTCAGGCCTATCACAAGCTGATAATATAGTTGTTAAAGTTGCTTGATCTAATCCGTATAACCCCGATTCACGCATTTGTTTAAAGTACCAAAAACCTGTATCCAAGTCCCCATTCCTCAAAAACCCAGAAACCATTGTATTCCAAGACACAGTATCTCTCGTAGGCATATCATCAAACACCTTTACAGCATCTGAGAAGACACCACATTTGAAGTACATATATAGGAGAGAGTTCCAAATAATTAGCACGTTTCGAAAATTGTGATCATTTGGGGAATCGAAAAATTCACGATTTTTGGTAATGGAGGCATGAATTGAAGAACCCAGATCAAAGTAAGCTTCCCTTCCACAGAAAGATAACAGGAGGCTTATATCTACATAATTGAGGATATAAGTAGAAGATCTCGAAGAAGGAAAGTGGTAATTTTGGGTCTTGAATGGAGAAAATACAGAAGATACCCAAGAGGGAAGCTGGGAACTTAGTTTGTGAATGACCCATTTGGTTTTCATCCATGAAAATGAGTAGCAGAGACGAAGTGTTTGATTTAGCACTAAGAAGGAATTAACTTCTCAAATTATGGTTTGCCAGCAAAACTACAGAAAAAGAAAAGCAGAAAAAAAAAAAAAAAAAAAAAAAAAAAAAAAAGAAGAAGAAGAAAGAAGACCCAGTGTTGGCAAAATGCTTCACGCCTTGGGAAAATGCTTCACGCCTTGTGTATATATTGGTCTCAGCATCTATCTTGTATCTTATAGTGCCTAAGAGGACCCAGTGTTGTAGTGAGAATGGTTTAATTTTGTATCATCACCAAAATTGCCTCTTCCATTTTGAATGACATGTAGCAAAACTATATTGTTTTCGGCTTGCCCATTTGTAGCTCCTAATTGCAAGTGGAAATCCAAAGATGATGATCAAGCGGTAAGATAACTAAATTCGGGATCATAAATAACTAAAAACAACATAACTACATTCAGAATTTCATGCATGCTTGCTGCGACTTCCCAAAGTTCAGCATCAGTAGTTCTCTAGCCTCTACTCAGAAGAACCTGCTTACTTTTCATTGCATCTATCGTAGACCAGAAATGACAGAGTACTTGAAATGCTAAACACAGTTCATTATAGCTATTTACAACTGAAAGTCCGACTACACAAGGAGGTATCATAATTCAGAAAACAGGGAATAAGATAAAAGAATGTTAACTGCTGTCTCAATTTGGTAGAGTGCTTTATTTTGATTATTGCTAGTGGAACTTTTGCTAACATATGTTTCCGCAGAAGTAAATGCCAAGCGCGCTGAAGTGGATGGATCGCATATAATGAGAAAACTTGAAGATTTACGGTCTGGCGCCGAGGAAAATAACTTCTAACCGTGAAGATGAATGATCATGCAAGATCAGAACAAGCAACCAATGGCGAGAAAGTATGCTTGCTGGTATCACAAAACATTATGTCCGCCATGGTAATTCCAGCCCTCGAGAGTTACCCTCGGGGTTACACCTGGAGGAATCTCAAAAGATATCTTGATTGGCATCACCTCTCCTGGCACAAGCGAAAAATAGTTGTCCGAGTAATGAACTGGTAGAATTCTTGAGTCTTCTCCTTCTTTGTGGTTTGCTTTTGAGGCATGAACGGAGAAATGAAGAAAAAAAGCAACTCCTTCCTCGACACCATTGATTTCAGTAACCCTCAGACCATCAGTTTCCTGTGAAAAATGTCTGAAGATCCTCTGAAATAAACTAGCTTCAGGTTTTTCCTTGGTTCCACTATTCACAGGTTCCACTGAGGTCATATCAAAATCATCAGTGCCTAGATTGGTAATGAAATTATTCTTATAAGTCGAGCATTTAGAATCCGGTTTCTTAGATGTGTTCTTCACATGCATTTCTATTTCGTAAGTGGACCCCTTTATGAAAGCCTTCGATGTTATCTTGAGGGGAACTTTTCTCCTTCTGTACGGCTCCAACAGCTTGTAATCTCCACCAGGCAAATGTAGCCAATAGAAGTTCCTAGATATAATGCCATAATCTGACATATTGTATAGTTTGAGAAGAAGAAAATAGACTGGCTTTGGGTTTTTAGACTTTGGATACTTCATCTCGCCAATGGATACTGTTTTCTTTGGTGGAACAGTGAGTTTTTCAAAAACTTTATAATATGGGCATGTTCCTGCCAGATCCCATACAGATGCTTCAATGGCTACATCGGATAGTTCCACTGATTGGGTATTGACAACCTGTTTATGGAAAAAACCCGCATAGAAAAATTTCATCCAATTGAAATAGATTATCAGTAAAACAAACACTAAAGTTAGATCTTTTCAGTGCTACAACATCTCCAGTTGATTAGGAATATAAGTGTAAAATTACCTCAATAGAGTACGTAGCCAGATTCAGCTGAACATGAATTGGCTCTGCAGCACAGCGACAGCCATAGAAACCTGCTGTTTGATCAAGAAGATGATCATAAAACTGGCCTCTCAGACCCGTCCATGGATTCTGCGTCTTCCAAATTAAGAAACCAGTGTGTTTCCTCCACATGTGAGAAGAATACCCTTCAATCAGTGCTCTATATTGAATGTAGTTCACTAGTTGGGCCTGATACAGGTTGAAAAGACTTAGAAAAGCACTAACTACATTCTGACCAAATCAGATGAAGATCTCAGAATACCTTTAAACAAAAATCATCAAGATCTGTAGGGACCCCGTACAATAAAATCTGATCATGAACCTGGCCCGGTTTTGAATAAGGAATATATGTATGATATTCCCATATGGGATTTGGGATTTCTTCTACATAACCATTGGGTAGCTTCTTAAACAGCGGAATTTGCCATCCTTCTGGAGGCATTGTCGCTCTGATGGTAGCAGCAACTGGCATTCCCACAGAACCAACCTCAGGATTAAATCCATACTTGTAGAAATCATCTCCAAAGAAGCTTTCAGGGTATTGAATTTCATAAGGGCCATCAGTGAAATCCCCCTTTCCATTCGCAAATCCATCCCACATGGATCCTTGGACATAAATACGTGTACCATCAAGATATTGACTAGGATCACCTGATTGCAAAGACAAATCTTGCACAGACTTGCTATCTTCATCAAAGTGCAAAAAGTGGGGATGAAGTTTTAGGTCATTCTTTAAAGCGGCATTGATGTCAGGTGGTGGAACTTGTTCATTACCACCAACCCAAAGAGCAAGACTAGGGTGGTTTCTGAGGAGCTTGACAGTGTCTCTAGCACATAGCAGAAAAAGATCATGGTCAAGTGGACCATCTGGATTTGATACTGGCTGACCTCTTCCATCAACATCTCCAGTAATCCAAAACTCTTGCCATACCTAAAAGACTTGGATCAGGCCATAAATAGGTGATCCAAAATAATTTTATAGCACATTAACATCAAATAAGTCGATATCTGTCCACAATAGCAGTAGCACATTGAAATCCCAAGTATGATTAGCAGAGTTCTTATCTATGATAAAAAGTCCAACATTGAGAAAAAAGACCAGAATTTCACGACACTTTGAAAACTTAATTTCATTAAATCTGCCAGTGATCCAGAGAGAGAGAGAGAGAGAGAGAGAGACAGAGAGAGAGAGAGGCAGTACTTACCAGCAAACCATAAATGTCACAATAATGATAGAACTCTGGCCTCTCAGCTAATCCACCACCCCAACAACGGATCATGTTAAAATTCATGTCTGCATGGAACTTGATATCTGTTCTGTAACGTTTTCTAGAAAGTCGCAGTAACCCATCTGACAATATCCAATTACCACCGCGGATAAAAATAGGCTGCCCATTGACCTTGAACAATCTGTAAGATACCATGGGTTTAGAAAACGATTTGAAGAAGCTGAAGAAACTAGAACATAAGACATTGACCAGTTGCTTCTATATTGTCATAGCAATACCTTCCACCAGTTAAGCTATCAATATAGCTTTCAATTTTACGGAATCCATACAGGTGGGTCCATGAGTCAGATTCTCCATATCCCTCCACGTCAACAGTAATGCTGACATTGTACATGGATTGCTTTCCCATACCATTTGGCCACCATAAATTAGGCTTGTAGAAGAAAAGCTGCCAAATTGTACCACTAGCAGATTAGGACCAGGTTTTGCCAAAATCGAATCCACATAAACAGCGGATTGTCCAATACCCAATTACTTATTACTAAACAGCTAAATATCAAAATGCTTTACTTGCAATATACGTGAATCAGGAAGAGCGACTTACTCTAAAATTAATAGAAAGAGCTTGTGCAAGAGCAATTCTTTCAGGCAAAAAAGAAAAGCAACAATAATAACAATATCAAGAGGACTGTGCTAGGGCACACAAGTAATGAGTATTAGGGCTTCGAGAAGTGCATTCATTAATTAGTTGCCTGGATGGCAAGAATATGTTAACAAGTTTCCTTGGTCTCAGTATATGCAGAAAATACGAAATAAAGCTCTAACAAAGTAACTGTTAAGAAGCCAGAAAGAAAAAAAGAGTAATTTTATCCGTGTGATTTATAGCATAGAAATATTGTTTATAGATAGAGCCATAGAGGATTGTTGAAAGGTACCACCAAATGAGGCAACGGAAAACATTTTATTTGTGACAAATCAATGAAGATGCATGCTGTAACTGACCTCGGGAAATGTATACTGAATAGATTTTCCAGCAGGAATTGAGACATGTTGTGTCTGAAGATGTTCTACCAAGCAAAAGTTTCCTTCAAGTTCCACTGTCACTTGGATATTCAAATTACATTCAGCAACCCAGGCACTGTTGTTTTCCAACTCAGTTGTAGTATGCAAATATACCCTCTTGTAACCGTCAAAAAATGTTGAAACCAAATGCGGATCTATAATTTTCACTGGCTGCACCAGATTGGAGTAAATCAATATGTATAGCTGTAAATCACTATAAACGTAATGAAACAATGCCCAAGTATTAGCAGAATTACAAATGTGAATCTCTGAATTGGATGAGATTTTGTTCATCTAAGGAAATTATAGGATTGGGCCCATATAAGCATAACAAGATGTAAGAATTTTTTTCAGAAGTATCAGATGCCTTGGAAACTTTTCATAGAAGTTAGAATGGAAATACTTTTTTAAGTAAAACTGAGCTCAAAAAATAATCTAAAAGCCAGTATCACAGCAAGTTTGGCCCCCCAATTGATACCTTCCTCGGGATATGAACCATCCAATCCTGCTAAAACATATATGAAAAGGCATGAAAGAAAACTCAGCATAATGTATCAGACTAACCCCAGTGACATAAATTGATGCCTCATCCCATATGCCAGTGTTCCTATCCCTGAAATAGTAATAGAATCACATTAAATCTGCAATGTAGGTTTCAAGCAGCAAATTCCAAAAGCATAAATTGAAAGTAAATTTGTTTTGCCTTGCCATCATGACTTAATAAATGTAGCATATGTTATATAACCAACTAAATGTAACTGCTTTCACTGTAGCTTACCACACCAGAAATTGTATTTATAACAGAAATTACAAATTGTAATCTCTTTAATCTCAAAATGTAAAAACTTGCTACCTTATAGGAGCAATCCAATCCCAACCCTCGACGTATTGAGTAGCAACATCTTTACCAATCTGACAGAAAAGGAAAAATAGACAATTTAAGGTAACACTTTATATTATTTACTATATAAGACATCATTGCATCCACCCAAGATCCAGACATCTTTCTGTAATTATGGAAATGCATTAATAACAAAAAAAAAAAAGCATATATTGTATTAATGGATTTTCCGTAGTAAGTAATGTACCTGATGATCTCCACCCTGCCCTCCCTCAGGGGGAATGCTCCCTGGATGATCTGGAGGGTGAACCAGAACAGCCAGCAAATTTGTACCTTCAGGATTTAAAATATCAGTAACATCAAGAGAATGTCTTCGAAACATCCCCTTCGGCAGCACCTTTTGGTGTCCATTTAAATATACTTCCGCAGAGTAGTTGATTGCACGAAATTTCAGCTCCAGGTGTTGATTTCCTGACTGGAACATTCCAACTACAACTAATCAGAGACAAGATATCCAAAGGGAAGTATCAAAAATCAAGAAGCACTAAAAATTACACTGAATTCTTATATATAGGGCAATAAACTGAAGTCAAAACAATAAGGCCATACAAAAAACAAAACTTGACAACAAAAGAACAGTAACTTTACGTCATAATTAACAATACTATCAGAGAATCACATACCAGCTTACACTCAAAAGTAGTGAAGAACCAAAATGTGTAGTGATCTCTGCCAGAATCAGCTATATCTATAATAGCTTCATTTTCCAAACCATAGAAAGGATCAGGCACCTTTTTGTTCTTTAGAAGAGTCCCCAAAACACTGCAAGAAAATAATAATAGATAAATAAAAAATTCCAAGAATCCATCACTGAAATGAGCAATCAAGTACTTATTCTAATTTAAAACTGAATCAGAATAAACATCGAAACTATAAATTTTCATCTTTCAAGAGGATTCGCGGCATGTCAAGCCCTGGTAAGGTTCTTCGCTTTGCATCGAATTAAACCACATGCTCCACCGCTTGTGCGGGCCCCGTCAATTCCTTTGAACTATAAATTTTCATTTGATCATTCACATTTTGCCCATTATTTCAAGATTTCACTAGTAATTCAGTACCAAAAAATTAACTGACAAATTATCCAAAATCTCTAAACAGAAAAATTAACATTGACAATGCAGTCAATTCAGTCAATGCAGTCAACAATTCGAAATTTTCTATTAAACGCTTCAAAAAAAAAAAATCGAAAACAAAGGTAGAATCATTACGTTCCAGGAATAGCAGCTTCCATCCATGGCTCAGTGGGTCCACTAGGAGGATGAGTGGTGGTGAGTTGAGTTCCATTAAATTGTACCTCCGTTGATCTCGCTGCTAGCCAGCCGGAATCAAGTACTGTCTTCCCTATTTTCGCCATTGCTTGGATCAATAATTATCGGAATCCTAAAAAGCCACTAAAGAAAAAAAGAATCCCACTCTTTCAGAAGTACAAGTGCAAGTAGAGATTTGAAGTAATAGATGGGAGACACAAGTCCTGCACCATCTGTTCATTCGAGACTCGCATTTATGTAAAACACGTGGGTTGTGTCTCTTTGCTTTTAACGGCGGATATCTCCACCGATCAGATATTTTTACCGCTCGTTTCTCGGATATACATGCGATGCGATGACCAGTGAAAAATGCGTCCAAGATAAATTCTTCTGCGCGTGGAAAATGATATCCAGCAATGACTAGTGGCCCAATGATGGCGATATTTTATCAAAACTGAGCACTTTTCCAAATCAGCTTTTAAGTTTTAGCCTTTCTTTTTTTTTTTTTTTTTTGACAAATTTAATTTTTAACTTTTAAGTTTAACCAGTTTTTTTTTTTTTTTTGTTTTTTGTTAATCATCGAACACTTCATTTCGTTAACCAGTTTAAAGTACGTGATTTGCGCGGCTTATTATTTATCTTATGTATTATAATTTTTAAGATGATTAATATTTATTATATTTGATTTATGTAATTAACATTTTATATTATTTTTTAAAGATTTTTTAGTTTCATCAAATTCTTGTGCTTTTGATTTTTATTAGTTAATTAAAAAGTTCATTCACAATATTAATTATAAATTACATATATTATATATCACATACATATTACTACTATTATTTTTCATTACAATTATTTATATTTTTGAGATGATTAATTTTTTAGTATTGTAAAAATTAAAATATTTATTAAATTAGAATTTTTTTTTTTAAATACCTTTTAAGTGGCAAGCTATTTAATAATATTGTTAAGAAAATTTTAAATTTTGATAATATTTAATATAAATAAATAATTTTAGAAATATATTGCTATTGTCTTAGAGTTTGAAACTACTCTTATTAATTATAATTATTCATATCTTTTTAAAAGTAAATAACTTTTAAAAGATTTAATATAAATAGAGTTTTAGATGAATAATTTTTATAGAGTTTAAAATTAAGTTATATTACTAAGATTATTTTTTGATATAATTATTTATATTTTTGTGATAATTAGTTTTACAGTAAAATAAAAATTTAAAATTTATTTATTTATCTAAAATTCTAGAGAAATGTCTATTTGACTTTCTCTTCAATTGTTAAATATATGGTACTTTGTATTTATTTTTAAATTAACTATAAGATTTGACATTAATTTGAGTACTAGATAAAATTTGGTGATCTGATTACAATTTGATATTGCAAAAAAAATGAGTTAGCAAATCATCCTTATACACTTTAAAAGAAAAATCTTTTCCCATTTGTATTTAAGATTCTAAAACTTTAAAACTTAAAATATATTCAATTATTGCAATATATGATAAAAAGAGAAAAATAAAAATAATTATTTTATATTCATCTTAATTCTAATAAAATGAGTAAAATATTAGAAAAAAATTGTTATAAAATCGTTTATTTACTTAAAAAAATTTATTTTTTTATTATAGAATAAATCAAAAACTTTAATTTTGCCTTAATTTTTTCTTTATTATTATTGGTCACGTCAATAAAGTTTAACTAAAGATTTCTGTTGAAAGCTAGAATTTAAAAAATAAATACTATATACTATATTTGAAAACAAGTAAAAAGTATATGAATTATTTGACAATTAAGCTCTTCTCTATATACTTTTTACTTTCTTAATACTTAATTGCCAAATAAATTATTTACTTCGAATTTATTTTCAAATCTAGCACATACATTTTTTATTCAAGTTTTTAGTAATTTATTTTTATATTAATTTCAATTTTAACCATTAGCAAATTATCAGTTAAAATTTATTAACCTGACTACAATTCTAACAACAACAAAAAAAATCAGGTAATATTAAAATTATTAATTCATTTCATACAATAAAAATAATATTATTTAAATAACAAACAAATAATATAACAACATATATTATTCTCTAAAATGTCTTACTCATCTTTATCATATATGGGAAGAGAATCTAATATTCTAACTCCTATATCTCTACTTCCATTTTTTCAGTCTTGTACATAAATTTATAGGATTTCAAACAAACATTACAAAAGAAAGTTCTTTTGAAGTGTTTATAAATGAGTTATTGACTTTAATGCTGACTCTACTTTTTTTTAGTACTGAAATTATATCCAAGTAAATAAATTTTAAAAATTTCACTAGAAGTTAAAATTAAAATATAAATTGAAGTATTTTATTAATATTAAAAATAACAAAACCGCATTCTATATTTGAAAATAAATGCAAAAATATAAATTTTTTAAGAAATTAAGCATCCTTTTAATAATTATTAAAAATCACTAACAAAACAGTTTTTTTTTTTAAAATTCATTGTAAAATAAAAGAGATTATGATAATTTTTTCAAATATTTGTATCAATTTAATTTTAGATCAATCTTAAATTAGAGAAATTTATAGATAGATCACCCTAATTAGAATCATTCTTAACTTCAAGTAGAAAAATAACTTATAATGTCATAAGTATATTTTTTATGGAATAATAATATTATATTTAGTTGAAATTTATAAAAAAAAATTATTTTACTTGAGGAAAAAATATAAAATATAAGATAAAATGAAAACGATAAAGTTGAAAGATATATTTTGGTATTATGAAATATATTAATTTACTCACGTGGAATGCATTTGGAAATTCTACCTATTTTATTAGAATTTAGTTTAATTATATTCAATTTCATATAAATTTGATTATGTAGAGTACTAAATTAACTTTTACTATATTTAAAGTATATAAATTTTAAATTTATAAATAAATTTCATAAGTTTTATGAATTTTAATCAAACAAAACACTATATAATAGTATTTTAAAAATATATTATTGTCAAATGTGCAACCTACAATTGTTATTACAAGTTGTTTATTGTATAAAGTTTGTTAATTTAGGGATTAGTTATGCATGTACACGTGGCTTTTTATGATAGAACTGAGTGTAACTGATCAGCCTATAAATACATGTGCATGTACTCTCGTAATACTCTAAGTTCAATAATAATCAGTTTCTTCTTCTCAAAGCTTTTTTTAGTTTCTTGATTGTTCTTCAGTTTATTTCATATGGTATCAGAGCTTTTTGCTCATTCTTTCCGCATTTCAATCTTAATTTTTTCTTTGAAACCAGTTCTTATCTGGGTTTTCTGATTCGTTTATAAGAATATAGTTTCTTTTCTTGTTCTTGCTATTCTTTCGATCAAGATTTGATCTTTGTGCAAGTTTTCTTTAATTCTAAAATGGCTACTGCTACTACAATCATTGATCCTTCTCACATTCTTTACTTACATCCCAATGAAAACCCATCTCTAATTCTAGTTTCTCCTGTGCTTGATGATGGTAACTATCACACTTGGGCGAGAGCCATGATAATGGCTTTGTTATCAAAGAATAAGCTTGCGTTGGTTGATAGTTCTTATGAAATTCCTGATCAATCTGATTCAAAGTTTGCTGCGTGGCAGAGATGTAACACCATGGTGGTATCTTGGCTATTCAATTCTGTCTCTCCTTCAATTCATAAAACTATTATTTAGTTGGATAATGCTTTGGATATTTGGAATGATTTGAGAGAAAGATACTCTCATGGTGATGTATTCAAACTCTTTGATCTTCAACAAGAATTGTACTCTATAGTCCAAGAAAATAAGTCTGTCAATGAATACTATGGAAGCTTAAAGGTGATCTTGGATGAACTATCCAATTTAAAACCCATACCCACTTGTACTTGTGAACCTCGATGTGGTTGTGGTGTTATGAAGACTGCCAAAAAATATCAAGAAGATGATTACGTTATAAAGTTTGTTAAAGGGCTTTGAAGACTCAAGATATTAGTAGGGTTTTTAACCTTGCTCTACAACATGAAAGGGAGTTTAATGCTACTGGAAAAGGAAATCTGACTGATTCAAATGTGTTTCTTGCTAAAAGTTCTTATGTTAGAAATGGCACTGTTAATCAAAATCAGTCTCAAAATGCTCGAAATCAAGGACATAACTTCAATGGTAACACAAATGCTAGTTAGCAGAATCAAAATGGGTTCAAAAGAAACTATCAATCCAATGTCAATATCTGAAAATATGGAAATCAACAGAATCTGAATCGACCTATCTGTACTTTCTGTGGTCTTAATGGTCATACTATTGATTCTTGTTACAAGAAGCATGGTTTCCCACCTGGGTACAAGACTAAAAGACAAAGTTATGTGAATATGATTGAATCAGAATCAATGGAGGGACAAGCAAATGGTAATTATGGAATTCCAGCAGTTAATGATGATTCAAATCTCAAATTCACAAGTAAACAATTGTCAAGATTAATGCAAATGCTTCAACAATCATCATCTTTTTTATCAGAATTCACAACCTCAAGTTAATGCTCTTACTATAAATTTTATGCCTGATACATCTGACAATTCAGGTATGCATTTCATTTCCTGTTCCTTTGTTTCTTATCCTCATGATGATTTATGGATAATAGATTCTGGTGCTACTGATCACATAGTATGAACTACAAAACATTTCTCTTCTTTCAAAATTGTTAATGGTGTGCATGTTAATCTATCAAATCATCAAAAAGTTCTTGTTACATATATTGGTCGTGTTCAATTATCTCCTGTTTTCATTCTTGAAAATGTTTTATGTGTTCTTAGTTCTCCATTTAATCTAATGTCTACTAGTCAATTGACTAAAGATGAACACATATACTTATTTCTTCATTCTAAAAACTGCATTGTTCAGGATCTCAAAACTTTCAAGACAATTGGTTTAGCTAAAGAAAATCAAGGTCTCTATCAACTTGTGATGCCCATAAAGAAATCTGATGACAAAATTTTTGAGAGATGCAATTCTTATGTTCAAACTGTTTCTAGTTCAAATTTATGGCATCTTAGAATGGGTCATTTGTCTAATGAAAGATTAGGAATGTTGAAGATTAATAATCCTAGTATTTCAATTTCTACTGAAGATCATTGTCAAATTTGTCATTTTGCTAAGCAAAAGAAATTACCCTTTCCTGTAAGCAACACTATTGTTAGTAATATTTTTGATTTATTGCATGTTGATATTTGGAGTCCAATGAAACAAGAATCTCTTGCTGGTTATAGATATTTCTTGACGATTGTTGATGATAAATTAAGATATACATGGATATTTTGTATAAAGTTTAAATCTAAAGTTTCCAATTTAATACAAAATTTCATTACATGAAACTCAATTCAATATTAGGGTAAAATGTATTCGTTCTGATAATAGTGAAGAATTTAATTTAGTAAATTTTTATCAGTCAAAAGGTATCCTGCATCAGACTTTTTGCCCGTATACTCCCCAACAAAATAGTACTGTTGAGAGAAAGCATTAACATGTTCTTAATGTAGCAAGAGCTTTAATGTTTCAAGCAAGTCTTCCTCTTAGTTTCTGGTCTGACTGTGTTTTACATGCTGTCTTTCTGATCAATAGAACTCCTTCTCCCATTATCGATAATCTTACACCCTATAAGATTTTATATAATCAAGAACCTAACTTAGCATATATTAAAGTGTTTGGTTGTTTAGCTTATGCTTCAACTATTTCTGAATTAAGAGGAAAGTTTGATCCTAGAGCAATAGCTGCAGTTTTCATTGGTTTTTCTCCTACAACAAAAGGTTTCAAACTTTATAACATGCATACCAAATCTGTCTTTATATCAAGAAATGTCTTTTTTCATGAAAACATCTTTCCCTTCTCAAAAGGTAGTTTGAAACAAAAAGATGTTACTCTTATTCCTACTGTTACTATGGAGAATCATGAGGATTATACTTCTGATAATACTTTAAGTATGCAGGAACAAAACACTGTCATGCCTACTGTAGACAGTAACCCTATCTCAAATCCACAAGAAAACACTTCTCAAACTACTGAACCAAATATCCTACCCAAACCAAACCAAAATTATCAAACCAAATCAGAAAGATCAGTAAAACCTCCTAGTCATCTTCAAAATTATATTTGTACCACTACAAAACAAATACATACATCACCTCATTCTATTGATCGTGTCATTTCTTATAATCACTTGAATAGCAAACACAAAGCTTTTACAAACACCATCACCACAATTACTGAACCAAAGAATTACAATGAAGCAATTAAACATGACTGTTGGAAAGAAGCAATGAAGGCAGAATTAGATGCTTTACAAAGCAACAATACTTGGAGTCTATGTGATTTGCCATAAGGGAAACAAGCTATTGGCTGCAAATGAGTTTTTAGAATCAAATACCACTCTGATGGAACCATTGAGAGATACAAAGCTCGATTAGTTGCTAAAGGATACACCCAGCAGTATGGAGTCGACTTTCTTGATACTTTCTCACCAGTAGACAAAGTAACAACAATTCGAACCATTTTGGCAGTAGCTGCAGCCAAGAATTTAATACTGGCTCAATTGGATATAAACAATGCCTTTCTTCATGAAGATTTAAATGAAGAAGTGTATATGACCCTTCCATAAGGCTTTGAATCATCGAGTTCTAATCAAGTCTGTAAGCTTCAGAAGTCTTTGTATGGCTTGATACAAGCAAGCAAATTTTGATCCTTCTTTGTTTATAAAAAAGAAAGGTACTTCATTCACAACACTTTTAATTTATGTAGATGATGTTATAATTGCCAGCAATGATCCTACTGAAGTAGATCAAATCAAAGCTTATCTTCATGATAAGTTCAAAATAAAAGACCTTGGAAATCTGAAATATTTCCTAGGATTGGAAATTGCGAGAAACTCAGAAGGAATAAATATTTCTCAAAGAAAATATGCTCTTGATATCCTACAAGATATTGGATTTACAGAATCAAGACCTGTTGCTACACCTATGCTTGCAAATCAGAAGTTTAATTCAGAAACAGCTATGCCTTTGAAAGACAATACTTCATACAAAAGATTAATTGGAAGGTTGTTATACCTATGCACCACAAGGCCAGATATTACTTATGTTGTACACTTTTTAAGCCAGTTTCTTGACAAAGCAACAGACGAGCATCTTCAAGTAGCTCATAGAGTTCTAAGGTATATCAAACAAGCACCAGGGCAAGGCTTATTCTTTTCAGCAAAGTCAGATTACAAAATGAAAGCTTTTAGTGATTCCGATTGGGCATCCTGTCCATTCACAAGAAGAAGCACCACAAGATTTTGTATTTTCTTTGGCAATTCTCTAATTTCATGAAAGTCAAGAAAACAAAACACTGTTTCTCGAAGTTCATCAGAAGCCGAATATAGAGCTCTTGCAGCTGTTACTACTGAAATACAATGGCTAAGATCAATGCTTGATGGATTGGAAGTCAGGCAAAATGAACCTACACCTGTGTTTTGTGATAATCAATCCGCAATCTATATTGCTCAAAATCCATGCTTTCATGAAAGGACAAAGCATATAGAAGTGGATTGTCATGTGGTTCGAGAAAAACTTCAAGAACAAGTTATCCACTTACTGCCTATAAGAACTCAACATCAAACAGCTGATTTTCTCATAAAAGCACTGCCTCTGTCGATGTTTTCTTCAGCTATTTCCAAGCTTTGCATACAAAACATATATGCTGCAGCTTGAGGGGGGGGGGGGGGGGGTGTATTACAGGTTATTTATTGTATAAAATTTGTTAATTTAGGGATTAGTTATGCATGTACACGTGGCTTTTTATGATAGGACTGAGTGTAACTGATCAGCCTATAAATACATGTGCATGTACTCTCGTAATACTCTAAGTTCAATAATAATCAGTTTCTTCTTCTCAAAGCTTTCTTTAGTTTCTTGATTGTTCTTCAATTTATTTCATAATTGTTGAGGCGTGTTTGAATTAAGTTTTGAGTTGTCTAAAGCAACAACAATTGTCTGAATGTTGAAATAGAGATCGATGTTAAACTCGTCGCTGATGCAACCCAAGTCGAAATAATTCTGAATTTCTTATGTGGTTTCTAATTGTTTAGAGTTGTGTTAATGTGTCTCTGAGATTTGTAAAAAACCAAGCAAATGCAGTAGCTCATGCTATGGTTACAATTTTTTATTTTTATGCTCGCTTTTATTCATGAGCAAAATTACATGAATTTGTGATTTTTTGCTTCATGATATTATGATTTAAGTTTAATGAAAATTTATTTGATTGATTTAAAAAATAATTTATAATTTACAGGAAAATAAACACAATAAATAATTAAAAAAATACAAGCAAAAGTGGCTTGATATAAATATTTTAACCGCTCAAGGAACAAAACCGAATTGAAATTAAAAATTGAAGATAACTTCATTTGTTTAATTTTGATTTGGTTATTATATCAATTCAGTTTGATATAGTCTGAATTTTTAATCTAAACTATTTTTAGTTCGATTCATATTAAGTATAAATATTTAATAGAATCGAACTAAATTAATTTTATATTTGTTTACTAATATTTTATTATGGTATAAAGTTTAAATCTTTTAAAATAGCTTTTATACAAATTAATGAATTTATAAACAAAGCAAAATAACCCTAAAATAAAAAATAATTGTAATTAAATAATCGGGTTTAATTTGATTTTGATTTTCTACGAAATTCATTTCATTTCGTGTTCGATATTAAGAAAATAAGAGTGACTAATAAAATGGGTAGAATGCATGACCTATTAGTAATACTCCCTCATTCTAAAATTGCCGGTCATCTTGTTTTCACTTTCGCGTTTGTCGTAATCTAACTTATTTTCTTTTAAAATTATTTATTTAATAAATAGATATTAAATAATTATATAGATGGAATTACACTGAACTAATTTTTGTATTGATATTCTAAAATTATAGCTGTTATAAGAATTTACTAAAAGCAGTTTAAAAAATGACAAAAATTGGTAAAATTGAGACTTCGAGATTTTAAAAAATAATTATTAATAATAATTTGAGATTGAGCCAAACTCTTACGAAAATGGTTAGAATTAATTATTGAATTGAATGGAAGTTTTTCTCTGTGGAATCGTCTTAGGTCTAATTCCTATTACAATTAGGTGGTTTGTGGACTTTTGTTGCTCTCCACGGTGCTTATATGCGTAATTACAGGCTCTCTTTATGCCCATGCATGCAGACGCAAAGATGAACAGAAGTACCACCGAAAGGGAGAAGCAAAACATTCAAAATCTTACTATCAAACAAAATCTTACTCTATTTAATATATATATATATATATATATATATATATATATTTAATATATATATATATATATATATATATATATTTCTTTTTCTTTTTCTATACATCCAAATAAAATAATAATATATAAAATAAATATTTTATATTTTAATATTAAATAATTAATATAATTAATAAATATATTTTAATTATTTATAAATTTAATATCTATATAGAGACATGTATGAAATCCAGATGAAGTCTAAATTTCTTGGTATTTGTATTTTACCGACGCAAGATTTTTCGATAAACGTTGATTTTGTTATCTGATTCGGGTCAATTTTGAACCGATCCTACGTTTCTTCTCCATGTTTCGCGCTTTTAATTCATCCGTACATGGGGTTTATCCGACCGTTCAATTCTAAAGAAACAGATAAGGGTGCAGGTTTGGACATTAGACCAACTACCTAATCAAACGACACAAAGTCACGAAACGTCATTGCAGCTTTAAAAAATATAAAAAATAAAAACGAGTCACTTTCGCGGGAAACTGTACCAACTGCTGACCTATTCCATCCGTTCTCTTTTCGTTTTTCTTTTTCTTTAAAAAAAAGAGCAGAAGCAATCATTATAAATAAATATCTAATGAGTTTTCCTGACGCAGAACTTTCCTGAGAAAATTCAATGGAATCAACAACAGCTCAACGTCGCCTGAAAGCAATCCGAGGCCATCTTATATCTTCTACCGTAGACGATCACAGCTCCCCTCTCCAAGCTAACCTCACCGCTTCGGAGTTTGTTCACAGTAAGCAGTAATTTATTTCTCTCTTTATAGTTCGCTAGTTACCTACTTCTTGCATATGATTTTTGAAAGCTGTTGGTTAATTATCACGCAGATCAAACGTACAGCGTTGTTTTACCTGAGAAATTGCAAACTGGAAAATGGAATGTTTACAGGTAATTCATTTATTTTAGGTATAATTTCATATTATACTGTACTGCTTAGCCATTTTTCACTTAATTTATTTCTGGTATATGCACAGGTCTGTGCGATCTCCTCTGAAGCTTGTTAGTAGGTTTCATGATCATCCAGAGATCGCGACATTACACGATAACTTTGTGTGAGTATATTTCTCTGATTTATTTATTCATTTACTTTATAGTTTAAATTGAAAACACTTATTATTAGTTAGGAGATAACAAATGCTTCCTTTAGTCTTCTTACTAATTAATGAGTATTTTTCAGTTTAAACTACTAAATGAAGAGTTCGTTAGTTGACGCTTTCAGTTTTGTGTATATAGGCGTGCTGTTGAAACGTTTCAAGATTACAAATATTTAGGTACACGAATTAGGCAGGATGGAACGGTTGGAGAGTGAGTTATTGATATTAAGGAAGCTTGTTCTGTTTCTTGGTTTTATTCATATATATGGAAAACAATTATGAAAATGAGGTTTTTTCTTTTTAACAAATGAAAAAGGTATACGTGGATGACATATGGAGAAGCAGCCACTGCTAGAGAAGCAATAGGTTCTGGCCTTCGTTATCACGGGATACAAAAGGTTTGTCTCCCTTTAGAAGTGTATTGGGAAAGTCTTAAAATGCAAGATTCAATCCAATTGAATTATTTTTAGTCATTTCACGTGTTTGGAAACTATTTAAAAACTATATTTTAATTCTTTCAAATAAAAAAATAATCATTTTGAAACAAATGAAATCATGCCATAAAACATGATTTCATAAGATTTAACTTATCTAGTTGAACTCTTGCATATGATTTATTCCAAACAAGGTCTAAATAAATTTGCATATGATTTAATTTGTACTACCTCTTGACTGTGCTACTAGGCTCTCCAGTTATACTTTTCAATAATATCTTTTACTTCAATTTGATGTACTCTTGTGAATGTTGTTGCTTCAATTGGTCTCTTTGTGTAACAGGGAGCTTGCGTTGGGATCTTTTTTGTAAATAAACCAGAGTGGCTGATTGTGGATCATGCCTGCGCAGCATATTCTTACATCTCGGTTCCCCTATACGACACCCTCGGTTAGTGTAATAAGCTTATTTCTGGAGGGTTCTTGCATGTTCTTACAGTATTTTATTTTTATTTGCAGGTCCTGATGCTGTTAAGTATGTCGTGAATCATGCTAATGTGCAGGCTATCTTTTGCGTCCCAGAGACTTCGAATGCTGTCAGTTTTATATATGCTTCCTTAATTCTTTCCTTTACTATTTGTGATATGCCAGCTAGGATTATAGCCTTTTATGACAGCATGCCTCTGATTCATGAACATTAACTATATGTTATTATTTTAATGCATGAAGCCGCTATCTGAATGATTCCTTCCAAGTCAAATCTCAACCTTTAGCCCGCCTTGCCATAATCGGGAGTATACGCGAAAAACGTGTCTCAACTACAGCCAACTCTCCTCTTTCCCTGTTGAAAAACCTTTCATTACCCCTCTTTATCTCTATGTGATGCATATTTCCGCAACATTAACAATTCATAATTTTAATATGTACTACCACAAAATTGTTCTGTTATCTATTTTGGGCCTTATAAGATACATATTTTTGTGTGCGAGTCGGTGATGATGTTATGGAATCCATAGAACGTGCATGTTACCCATCTTATGCGATACTTTATTAACAAATATGATGTGTCTTATTTTTCTTTCTTTTAAATTGCAGTTATTAAGCTTCCTGGCTGAGATTCCATCTGTCCAACTTATAGTGGTCTGCGCTTTTGAATCTCTTTAAAAGTTTCTTAATTAATTATGAATGAAGTTGTATTTAGTTCCAGTTCCTTGTTAACTTCTTTTGGTGACAGGTAGTGGGAGCTGTTGATGAACAGTTGCCATCTCTTCCTTCGACGTTTGGAGTCAAGCTCATATCATATATGAAACTGCTTGGCGAGGTAATCATTCTTTTAAAACTTACATTTTCTTATTCAGATATGTAGCACATTGCTTTTTTAAATTTTTACTTTTATGTTGAGCTCATTTAAATTGATAGCATGAGACACATGCACCAGATGGTTAATATGGACTTAGGTGGCTTTTGCTTGGACAGCTAATGAGTCAATTATTTACCTGGTAGAAAAAGAAAATCAAAACTTTACTACTTGTTCATCAATTCGAATGTGGGGCATAAAAACTTATTTTGCTGAAAATTTTCATTTTTTTGTTTTACTTTTGTTTCTTCTGTGCGTGTGGGTTGGGATGCGGGGTTCAGTGTATTTCTTATACAATTACTGGAAATTTTTTTACCATTTTTCAAAATGTTCAGTCAGACTAGCCGAGCTTCAAGTGGAACTTTGCTCAATTCATTACTATTTGCTTTATATGAATTCAATAATAGAAAAACTAATTCTCTTTTCTCTTTTCTATATAAAGTCAGGTAAATAGAAAAACTATTTGAAATGCCTTTCTTGCTTATAAAACATTCTGGTATTGTTTTCTTATTTATTTCATCTGAAGGAAAAAGAAATATAACAAAAGCTGCAAAAAGAAAATATAAGAAAGTTGGTCTGAAAGAATAAAATATAAGAAATAAGTGCTGAAGCGAAACTCTGCACCACCTTACAAACTGTTTTCTTTTAGGGCTGCAGTAACCGGCAGCCTTTCATACCTCCTAAACCTGAGGATGTGGCAACCATATGTTACACCAGTGGTACTACTGGGACACCAAAGGTAGGAAATCTTTTGTTGATTGAAACTCAAATACTCTTGTTCATTTCTTCAGCTAAAGCATTATGTTTATAATTATTTGTCTTTCTTTCTAAAGGGAGTTGTCCTGACACATGGGAGCTTAATTGCCAGTGTTGCTGGCTTCTGTCTAGCAATCAAATTTAATCCCTCAGATATGTAAGTTTTGCATTTAATTTTGTGCACAATGCAAGTTAATTTTACCAAAGTTGATATTAAGACATCTTCCATAAGAAATTTTGCATTTCTTATAAATTATGTTTGCTTTTCACAGTTATATATCCTATCTTCCTCTCGCACACATTTATGAACGAACTAACCAAATGGTGTTAGTTTACTATGGTGTTGCTGTTGGCTTCTATCAGGGGGTATGTGACTCAATTTATTGAGATCTTTAGTTGCTCTTTTGGTGTAAAGACCCTAAATATGTTACATCAATGAATGAATTGGGTGTGAGAATAGTATAATAAATTATAGTGCTTTATTTATTTTTCTTTTCACATTGTCCAAACAGGATTGCTGTGTGGCACCATCTGCTAACCTGATAAATTGATATTTGATAGCCATTGTTGAACTTCTGATTTTATTTTGTCTCTTCTCCATATTCTTCTTCTTCTTCCATTTTCATTGTCAGAACAACTGAATGGAGCATGGGATAATAGCTTGCAGAAAAGTGTTTCCAGAAAAAATTAGACTATAATAGTTTATTCACCATGTATTGATTCAATCAACAGCTTGACCAATAAGTTGTGAAGATTTTTAAAACAATCATTTTAATTTTAGTATCTTTCTTCTCTCCTTTACAGGACAATCTGAAATTGATGGATGATTTGGCTGCTCTAAGACCAACACTATTTTGTAGTGTCCCTAGGTTGTATAACCGTATATATGATGGGTAAGTTTGTAATAAAGGATAGCATGCATTATTTGGTTATAAGTTCTATACTCTACTTAGGCATGCTTAAAGTTGATTGATTATTACAGAATTACAAAAGCTGTCAAGGCTTCTGGGGTTTTGAGGGAGAGGCTATTTAGAGCTGCCTACAACTCAAAAAAGCAAGCCATAATGAGTGGTATATGTCATTGATTAGACTCTAGTTTACATCATGAATTTGGCTATACTTTTATCCTTTGTTGACGCCAGACAATACAAGACTTCTAGTTATGTATTTTAAGAATTCTGGAAGTAGGTAGAAAATGTTTGGATGCATGTTCATTCCTATTTAATCCTCTGCTATTTGTGTTCAATATGATTGTTTTCAGGCCGTAATCCATCACCAATGTGGGACAAATTGGTATTTAATAAAATAAGGGGAAAGCTAGGGGGGCGAGTCCGTTTTATGGGATCAGGTGCCTCACCTTTGTCGCCTGACATAATGGACTTTCTAAGGGTGTAAGTTCATATTGAGTCTAATTTATCATGTCATGTGAATATCTGTCTTCTTTACGTCGTTTTCATATCCGCAAGGGCAGGTGCTTTGGCTGTCAAGTACTCGAGGGATATGGAATGACCGAGACTTCCTGTGTGATAAGTGTCATGGACCTGGGTGACAATTTATCTGGTCATGTTGGGTCCCCCAATGCCGCCTGTGGTCAGTAATTAACTTTGGCTCAGAAATCAATTAAATCTCTTAGTGAATGGTGTATTTGTTGCATGTTATGTGCATGTGGTGACATCAAATTACTGGCAAAGGTTGACAAAAGCAAAATAACCTATAGATATTAGCTTATCTAATTCTTCTTTTTGGCCTGATAATTGCGCATGTTATGTAGAGTTGAATAGCAAGGGGAAACATGTCTAGGCTTGGACTGCACTATTTTATAAACGTATGTAGATATTATCTCTAATTTTGCAGTGCTAAAATGTTATACACTTTTTATGATTATACTTATCTGATACCATTACCTGTACTTTAGGGTTAGGAGTTTAAATATCTATAGCTGTAGTGAAGGGCATTGAGAAAGGGAGAGCTATGGAACTAAGGATGTGAGCCAATTGTAGGTTGCTTTCAAATGAACTATAATTTACTAAGTGAAACCTAGTGATGGAATGAAAAAATTGGCCATAGGCTTGAAGGATTAGTGTGATATAAACACTAGGACAAGAGGAAAGCTTTGTCAGAATTCTTATAAGAAGAGATAAGGATGTCATTATCTCATTTTGATGGAAAAGCTTTTAGTATAGCACCTTTTTACTCTGAGTCTATTGAGGATAGGTTTGTGATCGATTCACTGGCATCAAGCGATTCATGTGAAGGCTTTGTAGATTCACTTTCTGAGTAAACATAGTGCTACTACTTGATCATGTACCTGGTGAACACTTGTCAAGCATTTCAAAACTAAGCAACTAATTGGCTTTGGATACAAAAACAAGATAAAAGTTTCAAGTTTTCATATTGTAACTGCACAGTAGTCTCAGAATACCTCTTGAACCATGAAAATTATTAGTTACAGATTCTACATACTGCGAATATTAATAGAAATTCTTGAATTATGGAATATGCTTACAAGATGATTGAGTTTGATCACTAGTTCTTTCTTATTCTTTGATGGTCGTCTTAATATGATAATTTAGTTTTTATGTTTCCTCTTCAGAAATAAAGCTGGTGGATGTTCCTGAAATGAACTACACCTTAGATGATCAGCCATATCCAAGAGGAGAGATTTGTGTTAGGGGTCCCACCGTCTTCAAAGGCTACTATAAGGATGGTGTCCAGACGTATTAAATTTCATACACTTAGATTCTATAGCCAAAATGTTTCTTTAAACATTCAGTCTACCTAACTGCCTGCTTAATTGGACAGGAGAGAAGTATTTGATGATGATGGTTGGATGCATACTGGAGACATTGGGTTGTGGTTACCTGGAGGACGCCTTAAAATTATCGATAGGTCAGATTATGGATAAACTTCATCTATGAACTCTGACTTCAAGCAACATTGCATTCCTTAAATTTCAATTTGTATCACAAAAATCTTTACATTTTAATTGTATGCACGCTAAGTCCATTAAGCTTGATTTCGAGATTACTGCTAAAATGTGATGTGATATCATGCCAATATGAATTCTCTAAAGTTTAAAAATATTTAATCCATTTCAAGCTGTGAAGCCCTATTGTATTGCCATTGAAATTTTTCTGGAATCAGGCAAAGAGGATCTTAGTGTTACTAAAATTGAAGCACAACATTTTTGTAAGGGACTGCAGCGGGAAATAACTTGAAGTCAGGGACTTTTGGTGAAAGTTTAGTAAATTTACAAAGGAATTGACTAAATGGTTTTTGTTTATGTCAATCTAGTTGCCCGTGTTTTCTTATCCTGGAAGTCTTGTCCTTTGACAATGGCGAGGATATTGCATCAAGTCTTGAAATACTAGAGTTTTATTGATGCTTGATAGTCATTTTTTGACAGGAAAAAGAACATCTTCAAGTTAGCACAAGGCGAGTATATAGCACCAGAGAAGATTGAAAATGTATATAGCAAATGCAGATTTGTCTCCCAATGTTTTATATACGGTAAGGAAGATTGTGTTACTGTCCATATGAATGTTATTAGCTCTAATCTGTTCTCGGATTGGATTTGTTTATAGGTGACAGCTTCAACTCCTTTTTAGTAGCTGTAGTTGCAGTGGACCCAGATGTGTTAAGAGATTGGGCTGTGTCAGAGGGGATCAAGGTGGGTTTATTTATATAATTTTGGTTCTTTGACTGATTTGGTCTTTAGGGAACTCTTTGGTTCAATTACAGTCTTTCAGAAAACTTTTTCAAGCACTTAATTGCAGCAAGTTTGTCGGGATAAAAGCTAAATCCCTTTTTTCTCCTTTTCAAGCAAATTAGAATCACACAAGCTGCATTTGACTTGGTTCATGTGTGAAATAGGATTATTATAACATTAAGCTCTGAAAGACTTAATTTATTCCTTAGGCAGTAGCTATTAATAGCCAACCGTTTATGCCTACACTTGGTTTTCCATTGAGTATTCCTTGTTTAACAGATCAATGACTCGAATATCATACCACAAGATGTGATGTTGCTCACAGATATTGATATATTCAATATCTTATCATCTCAGTTTCATGAGGGTCAGCGTCCAATCTTTTTGAGTGCTTAGTGAGGGTGGCCTTATTCTTTCTTGACTTATTTATATTGAATTTTTGCACCTTGGATTTTTCCCCGTTTATACTTTTTTGAGATCATCGTTAGCCAAAAGAAGTGGTTTTGGCCGCTTTTTTCTTTTTCTCCTTTATGAATTCTTTTTTTTTGCATTTGCAGTATGATGATTTAGGACAATTGTGCAATGATCCAAGAACAAGGGCTGCAGTTCTTGCTGATATGGATGAGGTTGGAAAGGAAGCCCAGGTAAATTCTTCAAGAGGTTTGTTCTCTATCCTGTCACCGTTGAACACCCTTTGTTTATCATTATTTGCTTGTAATTATGCAGTTGCGAGGTTTTGAATTTGCAAAAGCTGTAACCTTGGTGCCTGAACCATTCTCTTTAGAGAATGGCCTACTCACTCCAACATTCAAGGTAATTGTTGCTGAATATTTTAAAATCTGGCCCCATCTTCAAATCTAAGAAGAAAAAATGTCAGGGGTTAAGGGTCCAACTGGAATTAACTGAATTATACATTTATAAGTCCCATGTCAGCATACTAAATATAGTAATTTAATGATAATTATAATTGAAAAATTTAGATCGACATTCTTTTGACAATTTATTTGAATTTTAATGAAACGATAATTTTTATGATGAAAGAAATAGTTAAAACAGGCCCTAAGGTTTAGGTTACTTACACAACCAATTGATTGTCTCCCTCAAATCTCAATCTCGAAAAAGAGGCAAAAGACAAAAAAAGAAGAAGGGGATTTTTGTTAACAAGGGGAATTTTGGCCTTGGTTTAACTTGCAAATCCTCATGAATAGGTTAATTGCTTAGCTATTACCTGGTCTGTTTAAGAGCTATGGGTTTTGGGGGAAAGGGTTTTGAAGGTGATTTAAACTTTCTCTTGGACGGTTTCCTGTTTATCTGGTTCTATTAGCTGGCTAGTGCAGTTTTTGAAGTGATGCCCAACTGCACCAAATTTTAGATCTCTAGATGCAAGGGGAACGTTCTTTATTTTTTTTGCTTTCTATTTTTTGTTTTGTTTCTGATCTGGTAATCTTGCAGATTAAGAGGCCTCGAGCAAAGGAATACTTTGAGAAAGCCATATCAAATATGTATGCTGAGACTGCTACCTTGGATTGAACATAACACATATGTTATGTGCCAGCTACATTGGCAGCACTAAGAGCAGCATCCGTTCCATTTATTGAGTTGTGGCAGTTTAAGCCCGGGAGCTCATTGTTAGTTTTCCAGATGTTCGTTGGGGAGATATTGCTCGTAGGCTTGCTGGCGTGACTGCATTCTATTACAAATTTCAAGTATGTCATTGATCTATTGACCAGAAAAATTCTTTGATGCGGGAACACATATAAACCGCAATATGTGTAAAGTATTTACTTGCCAATCCACGAACATTTCCCACTTCTTTTCAATAGGACATGCTGCTACGGTCCTAGAATTAGCTTAATCAAAAGCTTTTTGCGGATAAGATCTGCAGTCCTGCCACAATCATCAAGTGTGTGCGACATGAACATTACAACCATGCGGATGGTGCTTTCCCTGTTCATTGTTAAAGATCTCAGCTGTGTGGAAGCGAAGGAAGATTTTTCACATATAGAAAACTAACAAAGCTTAGTCCTACTACTTCATGCTGGATCTAATGGGAAGGATATTCCCACGTTAAACCTTGCTAATTTCCATGTCTTTATTTGCTCTCTGGGTACTGGATCAAAGCCATACACAATTTTAACTACACAATTTTAAACAGAAATTCTAAAGGACAAATATAATTCTGTTGAGGGGTATAATATCTACTCTACCTGTACAAATAGTTCGGTGATAGAAAGATTGAACTCAAGGCTCTTTGTTATTTGAAATTATTAGACATACAATAATAACATAAGATCGGAATCACTTTTTGACAAGTGGTCGCGTGTTGTTCCAAAGCCATTGTTGGGCAGGACTGTCAACATCAAGCAGTGGTGAAACCTGTATGATCTTAGGTCAGAATGCAAACTTTTAAATGTGCAATTAGAGACAACCTCAAACATTCATCTACACTAATGCATGTGCAATTTGGACAATCACAAATATAGCAGAGAGTTTGCAACATTGTTACCTTCTCCCAGACTTGTGAATGGTAATCATCAAGCCAATCAATCTCATTCGCAGAGAGCAAGGATAAGTCTACCAATTTAGTCTGCAGTGCAACCAGTAAAAGGTTTATGACTAGAACTATGGCAACATGGACTACAGTTAAATGGGAGTTTGAGAAAATGATTTCCAAGATGGAATTTATACAGTAAAAGAAAGCCACCGAAACTAATAATATATCGTGATTTTGGTTTGCTGAAGAACATCAAAATTCACGAGAAGGTTAGTATTACCAGGCAATTATTAGCATACCTGAATAGGGAGAAAAGTGAGTTTTTCAAAACCCAAATACTCTATTCCTCCAAAGCGATTTGGAGTGTCAGCCTCTTTCACATGCAGGAGATTCTACAAGGGGCAAAAATTAGCCATAAAGCAAGAAAGGACAAAGGCCAAAAGGATAAATGTAAACAAAGATAAGGCAACATCATATTCCAAGTCAATTGCACAAGAGAATGTCAAGTTAAAGACAACTATTCATGTGCCCATACAAAACTCATGCAGTTCGTAATTCGAAGGCTGTACTTAATGGATTAATCAACTAAGGTAAGCCTAGATTCCGTACTACATGAGACAGATCTTCTGAACCCCGAGAGTGTGCCAAGTAAGGATCACAAAATGAAAAACTGATAATTAGAACTCTGAAATTCTTTTCCTTTCCCTTAAAGGACCAAGAAAACTTGGGCAAAGCCAGAATCTCAAATTTAAGGGAGGGAGAATAACACTAATTCTATATTAAAAAATTTGAGACGGGTTTTAAGGGGGCAATCATAATTTTTCCATTAGGTATTATAATGTGATAGAAATTTTCATAATGACGAGGGGTGAATTGCCCTGGTTTTGCCCCTGCATCAAGCTATATAACAAAATTGAGAAGTTCCACAACCATTAAGTACAGATTTCAAATCTAAGAATCATTTAAGAGAGTTTGTAGGAGGGAAAAATGACCAAGAAAATCAAAAGAGAAGTCCTGCTGCCCAAGTATCTTCTCAACATCAAAGGAAATAGTGATTCCTCCAAGCCAGTCCAATAATGTAGAATGCTCGACCAACCACTACACATATAAATTCTCTAATTTCTTCTCATGGCTTCAAGTTTTGTATAGTAGTTGGCCCTCGCTAAAATTTATATGATGGTCCAAAGACTCATCGATGGATTTAATATTATAAGTAAGATGAATATCTTAGTCATTTAGCAGTTACTACAGTACCTCAATCCGAATGCCAAAAGCATGATCTTCATAATACCCTGGTTCATTGCTTACGATCATGCCTTTCTGCAAGGGGGTAGTATTTCCATATCGAAAGCTTATGCTTTGAGGGCCTTCATGAACATTTAATGCAGCTCCGACACCATGTCCAGTTCCTGAAAGATAGATTAGGAAAAGATTGTAGTTAGAACTCTACTAAGCTCTTTAAATAAGTCATCATTTTACGACCTTTGCAAAAAATTCCAATCAGCAATTCGGTCAATAAAAATGCAGGATAAGTACCATGACGATAGTCGAGCCCTATCTTCCACAAAGAAGAACGAGCAAATGCATCCAATACAAAACCAGGTGTATTTTCAGGGAAAACTGCCTGATCAAGAGCTATATGACCCTGCAATTCACAACTCCATCAGAGAACTTTAATATTTTTACCTGTTAACTGCAATAGTTCATACTGAAAAGTAGAACATTCAAGATGTAACCAATTTACATTGCCCACAAACATTAAATGAGAGAGGAATTTAATGGTAAAATATATTCTCCACAAGATCCTTTTTCGTTCAATATCTATAGTATACAAGGCAATCCGACAAAAATCCGGCACCTGCAGAACTCGGGTGAAGCATTCTTTCTCGCGTGGAGTAGGCTCACTAAAGTGCACAGTCCTGGTTATGTCAGTTGTTCCATCAACATATTGAGCTCCACTGTCTAATAGCAATAGCTTTTTCTTATCCACAACACTACAACTATCCGGTTCAGGTTTGTAATGTATGATAGCACCATTTGCACCAGAACCTGTAAGATCATCCCAAAAGTTGATACTGATGTAGCAGACCAGATACAAACAAATAACAATGGTTGTTTTGATAAGTAGTTATTCATAAGAGAGTAATGAGCCTATTTATACCACATATTGTATCAAAGCTAGTATCCACAAAACCAGCCTGCTTCGAACGGAACTCAAGAAGTTTCTCTGAAACATCTACTTCTGTTAGTTTCACATCCTTGTGAATTTCTTCTTCCAACCAGGCCCAGAACTGTGCTAAAGCAGCTGCATCCCTGCATATTAATATCTTAATAAGCCTACATATCATAAAGTTATTAGTCATATTTGCTTTTGCAATCAACAGTATATAGGCAGATATCTTTTCTTTTTCCCTTTTTTAATGAACAATAAGAATAGGTGCAAGTTCAAAATTAAATCCATATAAGCAAAAGAAGCATCAACTAGCTTCATCAAAGCTTTCATGCAAATTCTCAAAACTGCTAAGAAAGAAAAATGGCAATTAGTAAATAAAGCTGTTCTAAACATTACATCTTGACACTTGCAGAGCGTGCATACAGCACGAGACAGATGGTTCAATATTAACATCACAGTCGTGGACATACAATAACACAGAATATAGTCAAAATCATAAAATCAAGCTCTAACAAAGGATTTAGGCACCTTAAGTGGGAATTTCGCATGCCTTCTAGCTCAGCCGGATTCTTCACTGCTTTTGCTAGAGATATAGGTGATGCCCTATAAACTCCAGTAGGTCCCCAGGATTGACAATTGGAGCCATTATATTTATCATTCTTGCTATGATTTTTACTTCCAAAGTCTGCGAGATGTCTATCGCAGGCAGACTTGTAGGTGTTGACTATAGCAGCATTAACAGATGAAGTATCCAACCAAAGTTCAGTCCCTTGTGCAGCCAACCTGAATTAGGAGACCATATCTTAAGAGTATACAGAAAGTAAGTGTACAACTTCATCGGAGAAGGGACAAGCCTAAGGCCACTCCAGAAACAAATAAAAGAGTATCAGAATTTAGAGCAAGCCAGATATCTGTGATTCGGTATGGCATCAATTTGCTTGCTCTGATATATGGCATCGTTCATGTGTCACAGCCTATAATTTCACATACCTTATCCACTTAATTTGACAGTTTAGCCACACCCCACCTACAGAGGTGCAGACGTTTTTGTGCACATGTAAAACTAGGAAACAATGAAAATATGTTCTTTTCCGAGATAAAAAAGTGGAAACTGTAAACTTTTATTTGAGATTATGCAGCAATTTCAGAAAATCTTGCCACTGCTAAAGCATAAAGCTGTTAGACTGACCTTTCTATCTCAGAAAGGATGGTATCATAAGGCTTCAACTCAACACTAGCATTCTTCAAATGATTCAAAACTTCAGGTGTGACTTTAGAATTGTCCACAAATAATTTGGCACCATCAATCTCCACAATTAGGTATGCATACATAACTGGTGAATTAGGTACATCACCACCTCTCTGCAAAACAAAATCCAATTCATGATGTGCGCAAGTAGGATAGATGCTTCCAAATTGCCTTTGTTCTACATTGCTTCTGTTGTAGCAAAATCCCAAAAATATTAAACAGCTTGCTGATAATTTCTTCAATTATTATCTCCATTTCTTTATTTAAGCTAAATCGAAACTGTGCAATGTTGGTCTAAGAATATTACCAAGTTCAGAAGCCAGGCAATCTCATCAAGCATAGAAATAACTATTGCAGATGAACCAGCATCAAGAAGCAGAGACCTGAGGGTAGACAACTTCGAAACTACATCCACTCCAGCGTATTTAATGTCATGCACTCTTATTGGTTTGTTTGGAGGCTTTGGCCTTGGCTCCTTCCAAATTTCATCCACGAGATTTAAATCATACAAGTAAATCAACTTGTGATTCTTCTTAGATATAGCATCCTTCAACTCCTCAGCAGCATCAAAAGAAAAAAGAAACTGCTCCCTTCACAGAGTCAAAGATAAGGTGGCCTCATGAAATTAAAATGGTGACAAATGTCAAAGTAAATGCATATTTATAGTTAAAACTGGTAATTAGATGAAACAAAAGTTTGGGAAACAAGAAAGGGTCTAGGAGGAAAAGAAAGGTGAAAGCAACAAACTATTTAAAAGAAATGACAGAGACACATATTAAATGGGGCAGATGGTCGCAATCATTATTCAAACATATAATTTTTCTGGTAAAGGAACAGAAGAATAAAATAAGGTGCAGCAAGCCAGAGGGGGTTGAGAAATTGCTCACAGGATCAATACCAACTTTTGCTCCAGGAGGCAGTACATCATTGAGCCATTCAATTGTAGTTGGGATTCCTAGATTACCAGCCCGCATAAGGGTCCAGCTAGAGTTCAACTGCTTCTCAGCCTAATCACAATAACAACAACAACAACAACAACAAGAAAATGAACAGATTCATGTCCAGTTAGCTAATGATAATATAATCCCTCCTTTCAATTAACATAATAAAGTCACCGAAGCTTGGTCCTGCAAGAGATCTTTGAGAATGCAAGCCATAAAAGGTAAATTCTTCTCATACCTGAAGAAAATAACGACCATCTGTCCAAAGAGCTGCATTTTCTTTGGTGACAACAGCAGTGCCAGCACTACCAGTAAATCCTGATATATAGGCTCTCCGCATATAACATTCAGCAATGAATTCACTCTATCAACCACAATAAGAAGACATAATTAGAAACTATTAAAAGCTCTATAAAAACTCCAGCAAATAATTCAAATAAACATTACAAGGATATGAGCTTGACTAATAATACTCAAAATCCTTTCCATTATTGCAAGCCAAAAAAAGTGAGCTTTTATTTCTCAAAGAAATGGTGGAAAACAATAACAACTCATCTCAACTAAATTAAACACTAGACTTACCAAAAGAAAACTAAACTTAACCAAATTTACCTGATGAGCATCTTGAGAAGGTATGATATAGGCATCAATGCCAATTCCAGGCTTGGAAAACAGCTCACGAAGAGCACTTAGCTTCTCGTCAGGTTCTGATTTATTGGTGCTACTCCTCCGAACTTGAGAAGAAGGTTTGGCAGTGATAGAACTGCAATTATGTATAAAAAAAGGGTATCTTTTGATATTTGGAGAAAAGGACTTAGAGAGTGAACTAGAAAGAAAACGAGTATAGATAGAGCGAGAAGATTGAGTAAGAGAGAGAGGCTGCATCATCGGCGATGCTAGTGACTGCATAGTAACAAAAACTTATAGGGAAATTAGAGAGAGAAATGGAGAGAGAGAGAGAGAGAGAGGTAAAGATAAGGTCTTTCTTTTTCTTGGAGCAATAAATAAAGTTCAGTACTTTTGCAAAGGAACAAGATGAAACGACGTTTGAAGGAAAATGTAAGTACGCCTATACGATGACGTTTTTAGTAAAGCTTAAAAAGTTAAACCTTTTTTAAATACTCTCTGCGATCTTATGATCCTTTGTTGGATCCATTTTCAAACCTCAAGCCTTCAAAATTTCCAACAATGGCAATTATCACAGAAGAACCAGAACCAGAGCTGAGGCATAGAAAAGCAAAAAAGGAGCAAACTTTGTCACCCAATAAAATTCCAAAACCAAAAACAGAGACTAATACACAAACACCAAACAACCCATTTGTTTTCTGGTTTTACTTTACTCTTTCAGTCTCTTTAATCACTCTCTTAACTATCATTTTATCTTTTCTCTCTTCTTCATCAACAGACCCTAAATCCTTTTTTCTCTCACTTTCAGCTCCTCTGCGCCAACACTACTCTAAAGGACGTACCATCAAAGTCCAACTTGCTCAGAACCAACCACCCACAGAGATTTTCGCTGTAGAAAGTGGGAAGAAAGGTTCTTTGACTGAAAAGGTAGTGATTGTTCATGGGTTGGGTCTTAGTTCATTTTCTTTTAGGAAAGTTATTGACTTTTTGGGTTCTAATGGGATTCATGGGGTTATATTTGATTTGCCTGGAACTGGATTTTCTGATAAATCAATAGAAGTTCATGAAGAAAGAGGAAATGGGGTTTTTGAGAGGTTATTCGATGCTTATAGTTTGATTAAAGAGAAGGGTTTGTTTTGGGCTTTTGATAACATGGTTGAAACTGGTGAGATTCCTTACGAAAAGATTCTATCTCATTATAGTACATTAAAGAGTGTTGCCAAGCCTATTGTACTGGGTGGTGAAGAGGTGGGCAAGGTGCTAGGACAAGTTATTGAAACAATGGGTTTAGCTCCTGTGCATTTGGTTTTGCATGATTCAAGTTTAGGAATGGTAGCAAATTGGGTTTTGGAGAATTCAGAGTTAGTCAGAAGTGTTACTCTTTTGGATACTGGATCAAGGCCAGCCTTGCCTTTGTGGGTTTTGGAAATGCCAATAGTTAGAGAGATTGTTTTAGGGTCAAATTTTGCATTTCAGAGGTTGATCGAATTGTGTTGTTCAAAGGGGATTGGTGGTCTGGATTTGGAGGCACATAGAGTGATTCTGAAAGGTAGGGATGGGAGGAGAGCTGTTGTGGGCACGGGTAAGAAGTTGAATTCTAGCTTTAGTATTCCACAATGGGGTGGTTCGGATGGAATAAGGGGATTGCCAATTCAGGTGATTTGGTCTAATAGTTGGTCAATAGAGTGGAGTGAGGAGGGGCGTAGGGTAGCTGAAGCCCTTCCACATGCCAAATTTGTTTTGCACTCTGGTGGGCGGTGGTCTCAGGTGAGGATATACTATCATCTAATAGACTTTTTATTACAAAATATATGCAGTTTGAAGTGCATTTGGACTGCTTATCTTGGCAAACTTACACAAATTCCATATAACTTGTTATCATAGTACTAATTAGTGAGGTCAACCCATTTTTGAATCGGTTGAGACCCATTAGCAAGTGGGAGTCGACTGTTTTAAAAATGGGATTAAAGCTAGAGTCAGCTTCAGTGACAAAATAACTACTTGGTACTGTGTCTTGAACCAAATTCATGGCTGATCAGGTATAACAGAAAGACTAGGTGTATATATTTGCTTTCATGGTCTAGATGTACTTGCTTGGTAACTTGTTTGCATGTTCTCCATAGTTGATGAGCTGAAAGCAGATTTATATGTGCCTTATCAGTATGATCCTCCATAAATTTCTTTCATTGAACAATCTTCTAGAATTGAGATAATATTGTCATATATGGTCTAATTGTCGTAAAATTTATCCAAATTTATCATTATAAACATTTGAGTTGTTGCTGCCAGATTTAATCAACTGAATATGAACTTTAAGCCATGAATGTTTCCGACTAAAAGCAAGCAGAGATATTTCTGGACTTCAGATGGGAGTTGTTATCAAAGATCTACATTGGCTGAGAGTGGAGTATTTTTTAATCTGTTCATGGCTATATGGGGTTTTGATTTCAAATAGTGTTAGAAAATATTAATCTGACCTTGAAATCTAATTTTCTCATGATCTCAGTGCCTCAGCAGTCTTATTAGTACCCAACTTGACTCCTTTCTTTCACCTTTTTACACTTCCCTTTTATCTTGACCATAGCTTGCTCAAAGAAGAATGGTTGAATTGCGCCACTTAACCCAATATGTTGAAGAGGAAGGGTAATTTTTCTTGCTTGAAATGAAGCCGCAGTACAATAATAAATTTAAGCAAGGGTGTGTTTGATAAGTTTATAGATGTGCTTATATCATATTCTCCTGGGTTTCAATATGTCCAAGATAACTGGATTGATATCTTGTTGAACTAATGATCTTCTTCCCCTATGGGTACAAGGTGGTTTCAGTATAGAATTTATACCTCTTTGCAAAGATGAGAACAGTAGATACTTTTCCTCTTCAAACAATTAGTTGATTTAGTTGTTTCCTTTACATTCATTGCATCGGGGCATCATGTTACTAGCACATAATGTGCTTATATTTCAATAATCAATTTAATTTGTCTAGGCAGTTCCACTTTTTTTATTTGTGAAGAGTTATATTTAGATCACATTCATAGCCAAAACATATTATCGAGTTAATCATAAGGCTAGTATGTTTCTCAATTGCTTCTTGGATTACATAATTCACTCCTAGAATATATATTGAAATTCATCTTTATTCATGTATTCAGGAAGATGCTGCAGATGAGGTAGCTGAGAACATCATCAAGTTTGTATCCTCTTTACCGAAGTCGGATAGGAAAGTTGAAGGAGAATCTATACCAGAGCATATCCAGAAAATGTTTGAAGAAGCAAAAGAGGGTGACCATCACCATCACGGTCATGCCCATCTTCATGCGTCTAGCTACATGGACGCCTACGGCCTTGGCCATGGATGGGGCACTTGATTTATTCTCTTCTTCGCCCTGAAACTGAGATTCTCTATGGGTTCCCAATTAGGAGTGTAATGCAGGCATTTGCAGTATCTCTAGCGCAGCAATGCCCTCAGCTTGTGTGTGTAATATGCATTGTTGAAAGAACATTCTTCTGCAATGACCAACTTTTTGTAATACCAAAGATAGTGTATGCAACTTCATCATTGTGATGACCAGCTTCTATATTTGTCATAACTGAACTAATGTAATTTTATGAAAAATTTTCAGTAAACTTTGGGACATCATATGCATGTGCATAGATGGTGCATCACCAAACCCAAACGACACATACTTTTAATAAACGTCGTATTACCAAAACAAAAACGTCACTTGTTTTATAAAAAACGACAGCGGATACCAAAAGTACAACTGACGTCAATAGCTGGCATCTATATACTGGGGGGACTCAGTGACATCCACCATTCAGCATTTTCTGTTACTTTAACATCCTCCTCACGATCTCTCTATCTTTTTCTTTCTCTCTCTAAAAACGATGGGCTGTTGTGGTGACAAGGACGAAGAAGACGATTCAATTCCTAGTCTCACACGACACCTAAACTCATCCGAGATTTCGGGCGATACAACTACAATCACAATCTCTCCAATGAACTCTCACTTTGCAGCTCTCACTTGCCGAGACACACTCCGGTTAATCTTCGAGAAGCTTCCGGTTGCTGACCTGGCGCGAGCTAGCTGTGTCTGCAGAGTGTGGAAAACGGTGTCGTCTGATAGTGAAATTGTGAAAAATGCGTTTATGAGTCCCTGGAAATTGAAGGGTATAATAGGAGAACCTGTGTCTGGGAGTTTTTGGAGAGATAATGGAATTTGGAAATTTGCTATTTCTCATAAGATTGTTAAAGGTGATACTGTTGCTAGTCTTGCTGTTAAGTATTCTGTTCAGGTATAAAAGCCATTTTCTCTTTTCTTTTTCAACTTCTTAGTTGATTAAAATATGGAGTTTTACCCAATTAAAAAGTAAAAATGAAATCTTTTATCTTATATTTTAAGAGGGTATAGGAATGATTGTTGAGGAGCTTATTTTATACATGTTTTAGTAAAGTTTCAAATTTTAAAGTTTGGGTTTCTATTGGCTGATATGAACTGATTCTTGTAATTATCTTTACTGTCAAATTAGGGATTTTTAGTGGTTTGTACAGCTTTATTTTCTGTTTTATTTGAAGAGATGAGGTTATGCTTGAGGGGCTTACTTTCTACAGCTTTAAGTAGAATTGAAGTTATGAGAATAAGTTTGCTATTGGTGGAGCTTATTGTTACTATGTTTAGTTATTTCAATCTTGTTATCTTCTAATAATGATGAATGCCATGTAAAGAGTTACCGGAGCTGGATATATGCATTTATTGATGTGATTAGGTAGCGAAAACGATTAATAGAAAGTGGGTTGCTAATCAAGATTGGTGTAGGTTTCACATCAAACTGTATGCATTCACTGATTGTGATGTAATATTTGAGCTCCATTTTCTACAGAATTAAGTCTGTTTAGATAAAAGTATGGGCAATGGGGGTAATTGAACTTATGGGATGTTATGAACCTAGGCGTGAAAGGATAAGACACCTGTCTATCCTGTTTTTTCGGTAGATGTATAATTTAATGGTCAACTGGCTGTCAGCAGTATGTTGGTTAGGGAGGAGGATCAGTCTGCATAGCAATTTTAGGTTAGGGTGCTGATTTGTATTCAAAGAAAAGGTGTAGCCCAGCAGCTTATACTGGGGAGATTATATGATCAGCTGAAAGTCTGAGAAACAAATTGTGGGTGACATTAAACTACTCCAGATGTGTTTCCTATTTTTTTCTTTTATTATTTAAATATAAAAAAATTCCTACTTTGATATGGATAATTAACTTGGAAAGGAGGTTTGAAGGTTAGCTTATCAAGGCAATACCACATTAAGAGCTTGGAAAAGCAAAAGTAGCACCGCGAGGAGGGCAGCTGGGGATGAATTAGAGGTTTAATATTGGAGCTCTTTTCCTCTAACACAACCCCATCACAACCTTCTTATTCACTAAACATCCAACTTTCCCCAACATTTCTTTTTCCTTTTTAACTTCGTTTATTGGTAGACTATGAGAAGTTTTTACATTTCATTCATCTCCAAGTTCTGAGAGCAAATGGAGTAACATACATTTTCTTATTGTTTCAGGTTATGGAAATAAAACGATTAAACAACATGATGAGCGACCATGGCATACATTCAAGGGAGAGGTTATTAATCCCTATAAGCAATCCAAACCTTCTCATAAATGGCACGTGCTATGTTGAGCTGGATACCTATGCAAAAAGGGAAGTGGCAGTGCTGTATCTAGAGGGCAACCCTGGTAGAAATCTTAGTTGCTTGTCAAATTGGGGAACCTCAGACCAAGGCAAGAGAAGGATTCTCGACTCTTTAAAAAGAAGTATGCAAGTTGATGATGGAACTGCTCAATACTACTTGTCTATTTCAAATGGTGACCCCCGAGGTGCAATCACTGAGTTCTCTGAAGACCTTAGGTGGGAGAGGCAGGCGGGGTTGAGCTAGGTGAAAAGGGCACTGCTTTGATTCAGGGTTTTCACACTCCTTAAGAACATCTTGTTGAGCGAGCAAAGAGCAAAGTGTTAATATCATATATGTCTTCCTAAAGAAGAGTACACTTTGGTTCAACAGTAAAGCTGTACTCCTGTATACTGATGATGCTGAAGCAAGCCTGGAAATTCCTCCTGACATGGCCAACTTCAACTGCTTCAACTTTTTCCTTTATTGCATCTTAATAATGCCTCAAGCTAAATGTATTATTTGTATTTTGTATGTAAAGCACATAATCGTGGACGGACGGACTTTGAGTCATCTCTGTGGATTTGTATTTTATGAAATGAAAGGTGTCTTTGTCCACTTAGAATGTGTTATCACTAACAATTCTATGCTTGGTTCTCTTGTGTTTTTTAAATGTTTGTTTATTCTGAGTAGATCATCAGCTAGCTGGGTTAGACTCAGCATATATAGTTGTATACCTATTTAGGAATTATAGTTGTAATATTTTTCTATTTATTTCTTGTAATTATTCCTATATAGTTGACTTACATTTCCTGTAATTATTCCTATATAGTTGACTACCTTAAATAGGTCTAGGTATCTTGTATAAATACCTCGAGATATATGGAATAAACATAAGAGTGTTTTTCAGTCAATTGTTATTTTGGTATCAGAGCAAAAGAAAAAATTTTCCGCTGCCTTCTTTTGTTCAAACCCTAGCCGTCATCTAGCTGCAATGTCTACTAAAACTAACAACAAAGAGATTCCTGATAGTAAGAAACTCTTAACGGTGACCATTCATGAGACCTCTTCTCCAATCCATATTAAATTGAATGGTTCTAATTATTGTGTTTGGTCAAAGATTTTAGAGATGCATATTGCTGGTAGGAAGAAGAAGGGTTATATTACTGGAAGAAAGGTTGCACCTACAAAAGATGATCCGGGCTATGATGAATGGGAAGCTGAAGATGCCCTTGTCATGTCTTGGCTTATTAATTCCATGACTGATAATCTAATGTCGCACTTTGTTCAGTGTGGGACATCTAAAGAAGTTTGGGATGCGGCTAAAATGAGCTATCTTGATGTTTCTGACTCTTCCCAAGTATATGAACTGATGAAGAGGTCATTTCAATTTGCGTTAGGGTGGTCGACCTCTCCCAGAATATTTTAATGAGTTAAATTCAATTTTCATGGAGCTTGATTATCGTAGGCTCAATGACATGACATGTGCTGCTGATATTGAAAAACAAAGGAAGCGTATTGCAGAGGATCGCATCTATATGTTTCTTGCAGGTCTTGATCACAGTTTGGATCAAGTTAGCAGTCGTGTTTTGGCTACCTTCCCTTTACCAAGCTTGGAAGAAGCCTACTGTCACGACCCTACCCGTGGGCCCGTGACCGGCACTAGGGAATGGGTAGGCTTAAGGCCACTGAAACCCGTAGTAAGCCTGACACTCACTGATTTAAACAAATCTCATCTCAAATTAATATTATTAAAGCCACAATTTATCTTAACAGCTACATTCTACATAAATACTTCAGTCTGCCAGAAAAACTAGGCGAGACCTGAAACTCAGAAAATTTACAACTGATACATCTACTATTACTACTGCAGAGAATCTAAGATTTACCAATTTACATACCAAATCAAATACATCACCCGATGATGAAGGAGTCGGGTTACTGAATAAGAGTCGCGAGAGGACTAAGTCAAATCGAAAAATAAAAATGAGGTATCGGTCTAGAGTGAGTTAAAATCAAATAATCTGGGGACTATTGCAACCTTCACATGACATATTAATTATTCAAAACAATAAACCAATTTCTGAATGTAATTGCAATCATAATATATAATCATACACCATAATAATAAAATGATAAAAGGAGAGAGAGTAAATAAATAAAGACGTTTTTACTTTCACGGGACGTGTGGCTAAGTAGAACCCTAACCCCAAATTCTAACAGCCATTTTGGCTCTCTTAATCCAATAAGACTGGCGCCCCGAGAGCAATGCTCGACCAGGGACCTTACCTCCGGCAATTTACTCAAATTAGCCTAGAGAGCCATGCTCGACCAGTGCAACCCATAAAAATCTGATTACATGTCCATGATCATTACCGGTGCGCACGCGGTCCTGATGTAACCCATCAGGCGGCATGTTCTACGAAAGCCACATCCCCAAATCGAAATCATCACATATAATAAATATCATTGTATAATGAAATCATTCAACCATATCAAAATAACAATTAACAATTAAGAGTAAGACATCAGGCAACTCATGTGGAAAACTGATTATATTTGGTATTATTATAACATTACTATAATAATACTTATATTATCTTCATTAATTAATAGTCCAGTAAAATTATTTACATTGCGATACTAATAACCAAATTAAGCATAAACTTCCAAAATAGCATATTAAAATCAAACTTAGCAGTAGTGTAATGATTAAATGACTTTAACTCACTGGTTTAGGGCGACCTCCTAGCTCTGCTCCGGTGCCAAGCGAGCCGAACAAACGGACAATCTAGTCACGGAAAATAATTTATCAAAACGCTGAAACAATCGATCATTAATCCTAGGTCTAGACTCCTAGGACTGACTGTCTAAGAATCTTGACTCAGGAGAATTCTACCGAAAATCCGGCAGAACCTCCCCTACAACACGAACATTACCCCCCGTAAAAACGGGTCCAGGACCTGCCAGAAAAATACTCCAAATATCCAACAATTTAAACAACGGGAGTCGGGTCCCCAAACTTCACTATTTCCCGACTCCGCCACACAATACAAAAACACGACTAGGGCAGGCAAACTGACAATTATTTATGACTCAAAAATATCATCAAATACACAATACAATCAATAGACACACAAATTAAATCAAAGAATTTCCAAGATCAACGGCCAGAGAAAATTACCGAGACGCTCGGTCGACTCGCCTCCGGCCGCCGGAGTCCGATCGACGATCTGGACACACCATCGGACTCACAACGACGCGCTGACGATGATTCCCACTTCCGATTTTCGATCGACACCGATCATCGGAGAAATTCTTGACGATCACGACTGGGCCGATTTACAAACGGAGCCCGATCGCCACCAAACCGGTGCCATTGCGAAGCTTGAGCTGAGGAGAGTCGGGATATGTCCTCCGATCGTCCATCCTCCGCCGGAGCTCGCTGAAAAACCTCGGCTGCCTCCATTTTCTCTCTCCACTGGATCTTCCGGTTTCGGCCACCACCGCCGACACCGCCGCCGCCAAAACAAAGCCAAGAGCGAGAGGGGTCGATCGGCACCGAGATCAGCGATCACCGACGGCCGGGCGCCCGCGGCAAGGAAGCTTCGGCCATCTTCCTCCCATGAGCTGCCTTCGCCATTGGGGCCGACGCCTGAGCCTGGCTTGGCCCCCGGCCGTAGCTCCTTCTCTCTCTCCCGACCTCTCTTCTTCCCCGATTTTCTTTCCCTTCAATATCGACATTAGGCCCCCGAAAGTTTCCTTATTACAATTTGGTCCCTCAACTTTCTTAATTACTTACAATTTCATCTAGCAAGATTCCAATTTAACCCCTAAACTTTCCTTTAGCCTTTCAATTAAGCCCTTAACTAATTAATTTGGGCCAAATCCGAATTATTGAAAATACACAATTACAAAAATACCCCTGACCGACATATTTATTTACAAAAATACCAAGCTCACAAATTTCCATTAAAACCCCATAAAAATAACATTATACTTTCAATCCTTATTCCAAAAGAAATTTCCAATTTAGTCCTAACACACAATTAAATTAAATAATCAATTTCTAACTTAAAATTTAATACTACTAATCAATTATAATACCAATTTTCTCAAAATTCTTTTATAAAAACATCCTTTATAATTTCTTCCAAAATTTTTCAATATATAATTTTACTTATATAAATATGCATTTGGGAAAATTTTGAATAACCAAAATATAATCATTTCTCAAATAATTTACTTGAATAATTTCTTAAAATTTCAAACTAATTGGGTATAGAAAATAACTCATTATTAAATATATAAAAATTCTGGGTGTTACACCTACTCTTTAGTTCGTCGTGAAGTGCAGAGACAAGTCACCATGGGAACAGAAAATCATTCTGAGGCTTCAGCTCTAATGATCCAAAAGAGCACCTCTCAGGTGACTCATACATTCTGTGAATTCTCGCTTCAATTCTACACTCATTACAATAGTACCAGGCATACAATAGATGTTTGTTGGAAGAAGTATGGCTATTCGGAGTGGTATAAACTTAAACAAGCTGAGAAGAAAAATAAGAAATATACTCAGATTGTTGTTCCTGACACTTCTCCACCTTTTGCTTCTCATGTCTCTCAAGTATCTCCTCAATAAGGTAATTCTAGTCTGACATATGTTTCTACTGCTTCTAACACTTGGGTTATTGGTTCAGGGGCTACTGACCATATGACTAGTAATTCTTCTATACTTTCCTCTCTAATGTCTTCACCTATTAAGTCTGTACATGTTGCTAATAGGACTTCTATGCCAATTACAGAAGTTGGAAATGTCTCAATTTCTCCTACATTCTCAATGTCATCTGTCTTACTTGCCCCTAATCTTTCTAATAATATTCTTTCCATTAGTAAGATTACCAAAAGTCTTAATTGTTCTGCAATATTTGATTCTACTCATTGTGTCTTTCAGGACCAACGTACGAAGATGACGATTGGCATTAGTAAGGAAAGAGGAGGTCTTTATTACTTAGAAGGGGCTACAGAATTTAAATCTAAACCTAGCCATGGTTTTCAAGTAGAAAGAGAGTCGTTTGATAGAGAGAAGATTCTTTTATGGCATTGTCGTTTGGGGCATCCATCTTTTCCTTATTTAGAGTGTTTATTTCCTAAATTGTTTCACAATGTTGCTATCTCTAGTCTAAGATGTGAACAATGCATTTATGCTAAAAACCATCGTGTTCCTTTCAAAACCAGTTTCAATAAGACTTCTATTCCTTTTTCATGTGTTTATACTGATGTGTGGGGTCCTTTTTCTACTCCATCTGCCTCAGGCCATAAATACTTTGTGTCTTTTATTGATGACTGCACTAGAGTGAGCTGGGTATATTTGATGAAATCTAAAAGTGATGTTATACAGGTGATTCCTCAATTTTACAAAATGATTGTCACACAATTTCATACTCAAGTCCAAGTTTTTCATTCTGATAATGGCCGTGAGTTTGTAAATCAGTCTCTTACCAATTTCTTCCTAGAATATGGCATCCTACACCAAACAACTTGTGCCTACATACCACAACAAAATAGTGTAGCAGAGCGTAAGAATCGTCATATCCTTGAGGTTGCTCGGGCTTTAAGCTTTACTATGCATGTTCCTAAACGTTTTTGGGCTGAGTCTATCATGACTGCTGTCTTTCTTATTAATCGAATGCATGCTCGTATCATTAATTTTCAAACCCCTTTAAGGATGTTATCACAATTTCACTCTATTCTTTCTGCTCTAAATATTTGTCCTAAGATTTTTGGTTGTGTATGTTATGTTCATGTACACTCTATATATAGGGATAAGCTTGATCCACGTGCTCTTAAATGTGTTTTTCTTGGTTACTCTAATTCTCAAAAAGGCTATAAATGTTTTCATCCTCCTACAGGTAAATATTATGTTTCCATGGATGTTCAGTTTTGTGAACAAGTATCTTATTTTTTTGAGGATGTATCTATGATTCCTCTTCAGGGGGAGATTAGTAGTAAGGAAGAGGAACATTTATGGTTAGAAGAGAAGAAGTTGTGGATATCGAGTAAGGGAGAGAATTCAGCTATTATGGAGAATAATGAATCTTTAGATAATACTTGTTCTGTTGAGTTTGAGTCTGAATTTAATGAGAAAAAGGATGAAAGACCAGCTAGGTTATACCAAAACGGTTATACAAGAAGAAAGCAGAATGCCACTGTTATGCCTTCTCCTGACTCTAGTGCCCCTCTTGACGATACTACCATGCCATCGGATGACTCTTCTACTATTAATCCGGAGGTATGTGTTCCCTCTTGTGGAGACATAAAGTAAATATTAAACCCTTTGCTTGGGCATGGAATTAGGTATATAAATATTTTATCAAATATCAGAATACAGAAATAAAATAAGAAAAAGAATAGGGCCAAATAGCTTCATTTGATTATCATGAGATTATTATATCCTAAAACAGCTATAAAATAAACTTTGCAGTTGAATTCTATATATTATATAAGCTTAAATTTATTATATCATTCTTTCATGGTCTAGATTTTCTTAAAAGTAAACCAAATTTAGGTGCAAAGGAAGTTGCTACCTAAGTGCAGCCATCACTTCCATGTATGAATTGGACACTGTTAATCTTTTAGATGGATTCAAAGAAATCTTGGTCAAGTTTTGTCTGGAAGTAAACATCTTCATTTATATGATGAATGATCTCAGAATAAATTCCACATCTAAACTGGGTCCAAAAGAATAACAAAGAAAGTGTCTCACTATGCTGAGAAATGCAACAGTGCCTATTGACCAAGTCTATTTCTCTTACAAATCCTCATATTTCCTCTTATTTAATACATGTTTTAAAATAAATATATGGATTTGAACTAATGATTTTACATGAAATATAGTTTCAATATGCAGTAGCTAAATTAAATCAATTGATCACTTAGTTTGCCCAATTGAAGACTAATTGACTTGGTAGTTAGCTACTAGCTGTGTCTTTAGCAAATAATAATTTTCAAAAGTGTACCAACTTGCAAAAGCTTTTCTTTAATTTGTTTTCATATTTGGTTCAACATGAAAAACAATTATTTTATCAAATTCAAATAATAATTAAAAATTCTTTCAATTCATTTTATTTTTATTTGTTAAGAACACAAATCCTCTTCTTGATGTTCACACTTGTCAAATTCACATGAATTGACTATCACCAACCCTAATTAAATTAGATGAGTATCAGTCTTTTTCTTGGATGGTCAATTTCAATGACTTATGTAGAACAAATTAATAGAAGAATGATTCCCTTTTATCAAGAAAACCCAATGCCTTGTCCAACGCTATAGACCCATTTACAATTGTATACTTTATGCTAGTTTTTGTTCAATTATTACGGTATAATTGTATAACAAAGTATCTAATCAAGCTGTGATTGACTGTCCTAAGCAGGTTTGGTACCATTATATAATTGGGAGATAACCCTAATTTTTTATTATTTTTTTAATAATTTACACCATAGAAGTAAGCAAATTTCACAATATTAATTAATAAATAAATTCCAATACAAAAAAATTTCAACTTCCTATACCTTAATCGCTATATAAATATTATCCGTCGAACGATCCATAAATAAATTTATTTATATAACTTTAGTATTCAATTTTAAAAAAAAATTTAATTGATATTTTGGATCTTAATAAGTGTTATCCATCCATAGAAAGAATTTTAAAAGGGCTACTAGCTCTGTGTTCACATGATTGTTTGAAGAACAATTGCAACTATAGAAAAATTATGAATAGACTTTGTATAATTTATTGTGGCATCAATTCATAAGGTGGTAGATAGTATGAATTAGCATTACCTTTGGTTTGCTATGTCATTTTCAAATTCTAAAATTTTCACCTTGTTTAGTTATCTTTGTTACCAGATTCATATTGTGTTCACATGATGCTATTTACCCATTTACTGATCTGAAACAACTGTTGGCTATGTCCTACAAGGACAAGGACAACTTGGCCCTAATTAAGATCTTTTTTCCTGTTTGTTAGCCATCATTTTTCAGGAAGCAATCAAGCATGCTTCAACGACAACCCTGACTAATGAAGTGTCCTGCCATAGCCCACACATCACAGCAACAAAAGAGCACTTTGCCTTATCACGTGTGTGTCTAACTTTCAAATCACAAATGAAATTTTAATTCCTTTTTCATTTATCTTTTTAACAATTACAATTTTTCTTTTTTTTGGAAGGAGGAAAACGTGTATTTCGAACTTCATACCCATTTAGACCCATCCCATGGTATAAACGTTTTTAGCTAACCGACTGCAAGAGCGCTTTCTACTTCTAATAGACCATGAACTACATCAGAATTATTCTCAACAAGTCCATAATAAGTGATTTTATTTTTTTATTGGGTCCGGATAGAGACCAAAGATTTTGAGCAAGCGATCCGATAGCATAATTCAAAAGATAAAAAAATATAATTAATTTCTTCATATTCATTCCAAGTTCAAAGTACCATTTCTACAAATAAAAACTCTCTTCGTTGCTACATTTCTTTTTCATATAAATAGATATAGAATCTAATTTGATAATTACTTCTTTTCATTTATCGAACTTTCATTATGTCTTAGACTTGGATCATTAATCTAAAAAGAATGAAGTATAGTGTCTGTTTGCATTTGTGTCTTTATTTTTGCAAATGTTCAGTGTTTTCGAGAGATTGTGGTTCATAATTTTTATATTAATTCGTACAGTCCAACAAGAGTGGTGGGTTTCTTGATCATTTCTTGGGGAACATTTGATAGTGGATTTTCTTTATCTACTAAGACTTGCCATAGATGTGATTCTGTGAGGGGGGGGGGGGGGGGGGGGGAAAGGAAAAGAAAGTATCATTTTGTTTTATATTTTATTCAAATATGGACACTCGTTTATTTCTCAAAATACTGAAGAAATTGTAGAAATTCCAGAAGGGCTGCTGAACAAGACTCCCAAGAACAACTATTTCTTGAGATTAGCAGATTCCAGGTGAGAAGTGAAGAATCACAGAAAAATAAAATTAGAAAATAAAATAAATAAATAAAAAGAAACTTATTAACAAATTAGATTATTATTATCTTTTTGTTAATTAAGCTTTTAATCCACTGAATAGTTGACATTCACACATTAAAAAAATAATAATAATTTAAATGATACACAATAATTAATTTATAATATCACAACAATCATATCATAGACTAAATAAATAATCTGTATTAATGAATGAGTGAATTAGTTAATATTTTCATTGTGAAATTCTAAATAATTTGGAATTTGGGTCTTCCATCAATTACCCATATCATGTAATCCTTAATTTATTTAACTTAAAATTGGAGTGGAAGAGGGCAGCAACTTTTGGCACATATTCATGTCGTCTTTCACTTTGGAAAAGAAAGGTAAAATGGGCCGTCCAAAGAAGATTTCTAAATGGAAAACATACTGATTCCCATGGTACATTACCATGAGTGTTACGAGTAGGAGGAAAAAGGAAAGTTTAAAGGGTTAATATGCTTTTCAATTTTTAGAAGGAGAATAAGGAAACATGTTTGCACAAAACTCTTCCAATCAATTATTCATTACATTTCAATCCATCAAGTTAACAAGTTGATTTTATCATTTTCTGAAATGGGTTCATTACAAATTCTGAAATACATCTCAATTTTGAGCGCTCAAAGTTTTTCACATGAAATTGCATATAAGTATTATCTTAACGCAGCAAATTGAGAAAATAAAATATAGATCAATTAAGTAAAGCTTCAAACAAGTGCAATTGAAAGTGAAATACATCAGCCCTGAAATGGAAGGTAATCTATTTTAATGCTGAAGAGGTTCCAGAGAAAATTGAGAAATCATTCTCTCTATAGCTCAAGTAGTAGCTGCACAATCTTATTGAAGCAATTACCATAATTACACCATAATCTCCTATTTTATAATATCTCAATAACTTTCCTATTTCAATTATAATAATTAAATCCTCTATTTTATTTTTATAATATTCCTATATTACTGTAATAGAACCTATCCAATATGAACATTGAAGCTTCTTAGTCAGTGCCACAAACTTGATGCGAACCCCATATGCTCTTTATTTTCTTTTTTCTTTTTTCCTATAAAAACCAAACATAACCCTTCTGAGCTCACATATAACTAAAGCCAATTAAATAACTTTCATTAGTAATAACCACCTCTGCAAAATTTAGATTCTTTGTTTAGCATCTGAAGCAAGGCATCATGTTTCAGAACATAGTTGATGCCATTACTGGTGACAGCAATGGTAACAAGAAGATGAAATGTGTTAGTGGTGACTGCAAAAAGATCAAAGGTACTGTGGTGTTGATGAAGAAGAATGTTTTGGACTTTAATGACTTCAATGCCTCATTTCTTGATGGAATTCATGAGTTGGCTGGCCATGGAGTTTCTCTGCAACTCATTAGTTCTGTTAATAGTGAGCCTGGTGAGTTTCTTTTCTGTCTTTGTTTTCTTGTTGATAAATAGCGAGTTTGAGGTTCCAATTCTGACATTCACTTGGTGGTTGTTTCTTTGATAAAAAAAGAAAATTTCTTGTGTCCATATTAACTACAGTTTTTCCTTTTAATACTTTCATCAGATCCATATTTACTGCTTTCTTTATGGGATATGATTCAGTTTGGCTATAATTTACTGGGTATGTGAAAACCAAGTCAAATCATGTTACTGTAGAAAAGAAAGTAAACTAAGGAAGAAAGGTTGATCTTGTAGTTATCAGGATTTTTCAGTTGAAGAAAAGAGGATCTTGGATAGTTTCTTGGCTTTTGTTTTTATTTATCTGTTCCTTTTTTTTTCTTTCCAGGTTACATATTCATCTGTTTTCTGTTCTTTCTTTAAAATTACTTAAAAAGAGAAAGAACGAGAATTATACCATAAACCTAAAACAATACATTCTTCTTTCAACTTTATCCTCTCCTTCTTTCTTTCACCTTTCTTTGTTCATGAACTGAAAAAGCGAACTCATGTGAGCATCGCAGACACTTGCAGAAAGTGGTGTAGGACCCTCTTATGACGGTGCTGATCTGATTGTATTCATGGTAGGAATAGAAGCTGTGACAACAAAGAAAGTCACAGCCATGTTACTAGGCCACTTTTATTTTTTTAAAGGGAATAATCGAAGAATGTCAGCTGAGGCCCATTATTTTGGCCTTACTCTCAACAATAAGTCAATGACATAAACTTTGCAGTCAATCCATTATTATTTGCATTAGAAAATTCATGGCACAGCATATAATTACTGCATCTCCCTCTATTTTTCCAGTATCACTTTTTGTGTATATATATAATTATCAGATTTATCATTAGTTATTTGGAGTAACTGTTGAAAAGGTATAGTAGTATACCTGCAGTTTATGGTTAGCTTTTATCAGATTTTAATTTCTTATAATAAAGAGTGGGGTATTCGGAGAGACCAGGAAAATAATAATATTTTTCGAGCATGTTTCATTAAAAAAATTACCAATGTTAGCATGTAAAATGATGTCTCAGTTTAGCTTAGGAAGCAAGACATTCATATTCATTCTTCAATTCATTGACACATTCTTGATTGATGTTGACCATGGCAGCCTCTTATTTTTGGCTTTCTTGAAAAACCTGCAATCAATTATGTGTACATGTATATTGTTTCTCTGGTTGCATATCTATCCTGGAGGTACGGCCATATAATTATAATGTTGGAATTGGCATGCCATTTGCAGAGAATGGTCTGCAAGGAAAAGTAGGAGAGCCTGCATTGTTGGAGGATTGGATTACTACATTCACTCCTGCAACACCGGGCGATTCAGCATTCAGAGTTACCTTTGATTGGGATGATGAGATTGGAATTCCAGGAGCATTTATAATAAGAAATAATCATCACAGTGAATTCTACCTGAAAACTCTCACCCTGGAAGATGTTCCTGGCCAAGGCCGAATCCATTTCGTCTGCAACTCATGGGTTTACCCTGCCAAACGTTACAAGAAAGATCGCGTTTTCTTTACTAACAAGGTACCTAGCAACCATTTATGTACTCTGATGATAGTGTTTTTAAGTGGCTAGCTGAGTTGTTGAATATAACAGGCATATCTGCCACACGAGACACCAATGCCGTTGCGCAAGTACCGGGAGGAAGAACTAGTGAGCCTGAGAGGAGATGGAAAAGCTGAGCTCAAGGAATGGGACCGTGTGTATGACTATGCCTGTTACAATGATTTGGCAGATCCTGATAAGGGTCCGAAGTATGACCGCCCAGTTCTTGGAGGCTCTGATGACTACCCTTATCCTCGCAGGGGAAGAACAGGCCGAAAACCTTTAGAATCAGGTAATTGTATTCTCATGAATGCATTTGTCAATAAGAATCAGACCTTATACTGTTTATGACATTCTTGTATGATATTGTCCTAAGCAGATCCCAAGTACGAAAGCAGGCTGTCCCTTCTCCTGAGCTTAAACATATATGTCCCAAGAGATGAAAGATTTGGCCACTTGAAGATGGCTGATTTCCTTGCTTATGCACTGAAATCTATTGCTCAATTCATCAAGCCTGAGCTAGAAGCTGTATTTGACAAGACTCCGAATGAGTTTGACTCCTTCGATGATGTACTAAAACTCTATGAAGGAGGGCTTAAGCTGCCTGAAGGCCCCCTGTTAGATAATATAATAAAAAACATTCCATTGGAGATGCTCAAGGAAATTTTCCGAACTGATGGGGAGCGACTTTTCAAATTCCCAATGCCTCAAGTAATTAAAGGTATGATAAAGTTTCTGCTATGTTGCTGATAACAACATGTTTAAAAAAAAATTATCGTCTTGCAACCTTTCTGATGCCATTTAATTGTGATGTTCTGATTATTGGAGTAGAGAATAAGACTGCTTGGAGGACAGATGAAGAATTTGGCAGAGAAATGCTGGCTGGTGTAAATCCTGTCCTCATTTGTCGTCTTCAGGTACATCCAAGCTCTGTTAAGTTCTACTAATCTCCTATTGCTTGCCAAGAAAGCTGATGACGAATAGAGAAGTTAATCCAAAATGTTGCAATAGATTTTAAATCTTATTTCTTCCTTCTAGTCATCAGTTAGAGCTTGATGGTTTCTGAATTTGCTCATGTCTACTTCTGAACTTGACTGCAGGAGTTCCCTCCTAAAAGCAACCTAGACAGCAAACGTTATGGTGATCAAAACAGTTCAGTAACTGAAGAGCACATAAAGCATAACCTAGATGGACTGACCATACAAGAGGTAATGTTCTTTTCTTTTTCTTTTAAAAATTAAGTTTACAATCAAAATCAACTGTCACTGACCAATATGACAAACATTTTGATTGATAGGCCCTAGAGAACAACAAGCTGTACATTTTAGATCACCATGATACGGTGATGCCATACCTGAGGCAGATAAATGCTACATCTACAAAGACATATGCATCAAGGACATTACTTTTTTTGAAAGAAGATGGAACTTTGAAGCCAGTTGCCATTGAATTAAGCTTGCCTCATCCTGAGGGAGATGAATTTGGAGCCATTAACAAAGTATGCACACCAGCTGAAGATGGCAGTGTTGAAGGTTCCATTTGGCAACTAGCCAAAGCTTATGTGGCTGTAATTGACTCTGGTGTTCACCAACTGATCAGCCACTGGTATGAAACCCCCCTAAAGAGAAACAGGCTATCGGAATGAAAAGATTCATAACTTGAGTAGAGTTTCTGAATGTTTATATTTTCGTTGCAGGTTGCACACTCATGCGGCAATGGAGCCATTTATTATAGCAACAAATAGGCATCTAAGTGTGCTTCATCCGATACACAAACTTCTGCACCCCCACTTCCGTGACACAATGAACATAAATGCAGTTGCTAGACAAATACTCATTAATGCCGGTGGATTGCTCGAGTTTACTGTTTTTCCTGCAAAGTATGCAATGGAAATGACATCCAAAGCTTACAAAAACTGGAATTTCACGGAGCAAGCACTTCCTGAAGATCTAAAGAAAAGGTAAATCTTAGTCTACTGATATATCATAAATGATGTGGAAAGTTGTTTCATTTCAATGACATGTTACCTCTTTGTTATATTCAGAGGAATGGCAGTTGAGGATCCAAACTGTCCACATGGTGTCCGCTTACTGATAAAAGATTACCCTTTTGCTGTTGATGGACTTGAGATATGGTCAGCAATCAGAGAATGGGTGAAAGATTATTGCTCCTTCTACTATGAGACAGATGACATGGTTAAAAAGGATCCTGAACTTCAGTCCTGGTGGAAGGAACTCAGGGAGGTAGGTCATGGCGACAAGAAACACGAGCCCTGGTGGCCTAAGATGCAGACAAGGGAAGAGCTGATAGAATCATGCACCATTATCATATGGACAGCATCTGCTCTTCATGCTGCAATCAACTTCGGCCAATACCCGTACGGAGGCTACCTTCCTAATCGTCCTAGCATAAGCCGCAGGTTCATGCCAGAAAAGGGAACCCCTGAATATGAGGAGCTCAAGACTAATCCTGACAAAGCTTTCTTTAAAACTGTCACTGCCCAGCTGCAGACTGTTCTTGGCATTTCCCTTATTGAAATCTTGTCAAGGCATTCATCAGACGAAGTGTATCTTGGGCAGCGGGACACGCCCGAATGGACAACCGACAGTAAACCACTAGAGGCCTTTAAAAAATTTGGAAAGAAGCTGGAAAAAATCGAGGACAGGATTATAGAGATGAATAAAGATGTGGAACTGAAGAACCGTATTGGTCCAGTTTTAGTGCCATACACCTTGTTAGTTCCTAGCAGCGATGTTGGACTTACTGGCAGGGGAATTCCTAACAGTGTTTCGATCTAAACTAAAACTAGTACTTTCACTTTGCAGAATCTCATCATTTTCAAGTACCTAATATCTGTAATTCATAGTAGATGTTACAAGGAACAAATAGCTTGAGGTAATAAATTTCATAAATGATGCATACTTGGATCTTCATTTTTCTTTTGCTGATGTAATGTCCCCCCTAAATGAAACTGGTTTAATGTAAATGCTACTGTCAGAGGGAGGTTCCATCTGGGAACATAGAACTGCAAAAGCATGAAAGTTGATGACATTATTTCTAGCTTCCCCCACTTCTATTTAACAAATTTTCCTGCTGATATAGAACAGAAAAGCCAAGAACATGCTTTTTCTTTAATGCATGCTTCCGCAATCCCTAGTAATCAACTCTCAAATCATATTGGAAGTGGGAATTAAAAAAGCAAAAAACAAACCGACAAGGACATGTTGTTGTTGTTGTTTTTTTTTTTTTTTTTTCTGTTGTCAAGAATAACAGAAACCAACTGCAAGGCATATGTGGCCCGGGGCTTATATTGGTAATAATATATATAATAATTTTATAAACTCTATATATTTTTATTTCTTAAAATACAAAATCATTTATTACACTTTTTGCATTCAAATATAGAAAATATTTTTTCTAATTGATAATTCAAAGTTTTTAATAGTTTTTTGCTAAAACAAAGATAATTAAAAAATATAATACAATTATTCTGTTCAGATTATATTGTTTATATATAAGAACAAAATTATTAATATTAATATTAATAGTACTAATATTTTAAATAAACGATGTGATTTATAGAAACGAATTCTAAACAAATAAAATAAAGATATAGAATCCCAAAATATTAAATTAAGCTTAGAACCAAAAAAGAATTAAAACAAAAAATAGCACAAAGTTTTTCCACATGTATATAAAAAAATTAGAAGCCCTTTGCTTTTTACATTTTTATATATGTTAGCATACAATGGTGAAACCACGTCAGTATGCCACATAAGCATTTAGCACCAGCTGGCACTGATGCCTGGATATTTGATGACGTGTCTGCATTCTGATAGATGCAAAAGCATTAAGCACTGATTAAAACGACATCTGCATAGTGGGAGTTATCATTCATCGTCGTTTGAAGGCTGTAAATGGAAAAATAAAAGTACTCTTGTCGTTTAGCTTGGTTGAACAGTTGTCGAGAGTAAAATAACAAGTCATATGAATGAGATCAGTGGAGTAGTCGAGAAGTTTTCTGGGGTCTACTGATTCTGCTTCTCCGCCATTTTCACAATGGAAGAAAAACCCGCCAAATGACAGCTCTTTTCAAATTTTAGTTCAAAAGAAAAGAAAAGAAAATGCAGAGTCTTTCAATGCATCAAATGTTTTAAATTGGAGGCAAATTGATAAGTTAAAGCAAAGCTCGATGGAGAGTTCTCTATCGAAGTCTAGAACTTTCAGTGTAAGAATCGTATCAATTGATTACTACATGGCACCTCCAATCCCTAACATCGATATTTGTTACAGTAGCTTTCAAGGTACCAAAATTGCATTCCTCTTACAAATTTGCTTCGTTTTCGCCAAAATATCCTCCATTATATATGATAAAGTTGTTGAACTTTTGAAGGTGGGAAGGTGAATGAGGTTCCTGTTTTAAGGATATATGGCTCAACGCCTGCTGGTCAAAAGACTTGCTTGCATGTTCATAGGGTAACTCCTTATTGCTTCTCTACCTTTTAATTCTTATATCTTGCTATTTTTCTTTTTGGAATAATTCCGGCAGTGTTTTGATTTTGTGGCAAACACAGCATCTTTTTATTTATTTATTTATTTACTTCTTAAAAGCACAGTCGGGCTAGTTTTTAGAGTTTCTTGTAATTAAATGTTGTTCAATATGTTCATCTTGAAACTTAAGTTTCTAGGGATGTTTTAGTATATATTTACAGGGACTGAGTTGGATTAGTGTAAACGAAATTATACTAAACCACTGGCGGTATTTGCTTTGATTTGCACAATTGCTTGATTACTTTCTTTTCTTATCTTCGTATTATGTTTGGTAGCTGAGCAGTGAATATTCACTCTTGTAGGCTTTTCCCTATTTATATGTCCCATGTTCAGATATATCACTTCATCCAGATCAACAAGGTATAACTAAATTAGGAGTGGGTTTTATGGACTTCTTCTTCTTCTTTTTTTTCTTTCTTCCTGATTTTGTCTTTCATTTCACAAATAATGCTCAAACATGTACTCTTTAACTCGTTCGATTGTGCAGGTGATTCATACACAAATGCAATCTCTCTTGCCCTTGAAAAAGCTTTGAAGGTATGCTTGCATTGTTCTACTTTTGAGATGTTTTCTCTTTTGTTTTTTTTTAGCTCTTCTTTCCTGTAAATGTCTGATACTTTAGATGTGAAATGAGGGCATTTGGTTTGAACTTGCAGCTTAAAGGTAATGCTGGTTCAAGAAGACAGCATGTTCACGGCTGCAGTCTTGTACGAGCAAGGAAATTTTATGGTTACCATTCATCAGAAGAGCTCTTTTTCAAGATATACCTGTATCCAAATGGTTTCTTATCCATATTGTCTTGCACTTCTTTCTCTTTTCATAGTGGTTGGAATTTGCATTTATGGGCTCCTTTATAAAATCTTAGCTATTATCCACATGATGTCTCTCGTGCTGCCAATCTTCTTCTGGTACCATTTTTAAACCTGCCCATTGTGCTCATTCTGTGGTGCATTCTTTTCACTAGCATTTTTTGTTGATTTACAGTGACTGTCTTACTAATACCTCCTTATTTCAGGGAGGAGCAATTCTTGATAAAAGTTTGCAGCCTCATGAAGCTCATATTCCTTTCATACTCCAGTTTCTGGTAAATGACCTTTTATAGCCGAATTATTACATGAATTTTTTTAAAATTTATAGCTTATTAATATGAATGTCATTATAGAAATTGGCTATATCATAAGATACTAGCTGGTTATTTCTGGTATCATTTTGTTTTGGCTTTTGATATTTGACCACTTTGATGGCTTTTTTATTGACCTTTGTTCTTGGTTCTATCTAGCTAGTAGGATGAATTGTTGGATAATTATCAGTCAAGTTCATCAACTCCTGCTCTTTGTATTCTACCACTTTGGTCTGGAAAAAGATGAGTCTTGTTTGTTGGGACTTGCTGATTTGCTGTGGAAATGCTTCATGACATCTCCTGGAAATCCTGGTCAATAATGTGGGAGAGCACCAAGCCAGTAGTTTGTGTTGTTTGCATGTATAATTTTGGCTAACAGTTCTCTGATATCCATCCAAATGGTTCCTGATCCTATTAAATTTTATAGGAGAATGTAATTGTTTTAGACATGAACAAAGAGTTTGATTAGCTGCTCTCAACATCTTAACATCAATACAAGACAACTTCATTGCATGCTTGATAATATTGCTGGAGTCCACAATGCATGTGTTTGAAAACTTTTGTTGCATGCTGCAAAATGATTTAGTTTGTCTGTTGTCAGCCATCATTACTTGTTGAATTGTCTCATATATGAGATTCCTCTGTGGGTAGTTGAGCTTCTCTTTTTGCCAGATTGACTACAACTTGTATGGAATGAGTCATGTTCATTTATCAAAGATTAAGTTCCGTCATCCAGTACCTGTTGTTTGTACGCCAAGAAAATTTAATTGCAATCATCAACATGGACCAGTGAAGGAAAGTCTAACATGCTTGTCTGCTGAACTTGAGGTCATCTTTTGTCTTTTCTCATACCATGCTTTCAGGGTGCCTGGGAATATATTCATACTGGTTATGTTCCATAAAATAATTGTTTTTGATGTGATGTGTTCTTTTCATTAGGCAGGTTTGAGTGCTGGTGAGTCTTTAGGTTATCCAGTTTGGATATCTTCTACTATTCCAAGTGATTGGATGTGGCATTTCTCCAATGAATTGGAGGTTTCCTCAGATCAAGGCATCTACCACATTAAACGTCAAAGTATTTGTGAACTTGAGGGAGATGCTACTGTTGATGGTTAGCTTTGCTTCATAGTTGTGCCACTTAATTTATTGATTTCATGATTTGATTGCCAAAAATTATTAACTGTTTAGTGATTCACAGAGATTCTTAACCAGCAATTTAAAACATATACATCCCTCTCACAAACTTCTTCAGATGTGAAAATGGTGCAATCACTTATACCCATTTGGGAGGTTTGCCTGCTTACTGTCATGCTGTTATTCTATATGTAATCATGGACTCTTATATCGGTTGGCCATCCCTTTGTTAAATTTTCATTGTGGTGACACAGGAAGAGTATGAGAGAACGGGGGTGTATGAGGCAGCTATACCACCAGATCCTGGAAAACCACTTGCTGAGGATGTTTTGAAAACTCTGTTACATGATCTTGAGTTTGAAAGAACACTTGCAGAGTTGTGTAGTGAATCTGAAGAAAACTTATCTTTGGTTGGGAATAATGTAAAATCTCAGCCTGAATTGACATCTTCGACTGATGAAGAAATCTTAGTTGAAGACAGAAATATCAATTATAATAACGCAGAAGTGCTTTTGAAGTGTTCTACAGAAAGAGACATTATTGGAGCTTCATCACTACCGCAATCTCTAGGTGAAGAGGGGGTCGACACAACTGCAGGAAGGAAGGATGCATGTCAAGAAATGTCGTTTGCCAATGACGTAGTATCCTCTGGGACAATTGGAACATTGGATCCAAAGGTAGTTCCTTGATTAGTCTTTCCTACTCTCCAACTATAATCATATGTTTTACATTGTTACCTAAAAATATGAAGAAAGAGCTGTTCAGTCTTCCATTTTGCCTTCACATATTACATGGTTTAAGCATTCTTAAAATTCATTTGATTTCAGGCTGCAGATAAGGAAGCTCTGGGTCTTCTAAGGTGGCTTGCCACTTCTCAGGCAGCTGAAGACATAAACTCTGATGATGAACTTGTTCGTGAGACCATTCTGAGTCCACTGTTGCAAGCAACAATTGAAAAAGTTCTGGAGAAAGCTAATATGGATTATGAGAGTGAGTCTCAAAAGGAGTGCCAGGACATTCTTGATTCAATTGAGGATTTGTTCGACTTAGAGGGTTCTAAGGAGAAAGCATGTCATTCTAGTGATCGTAGCATTCATAGTCAAAGTTCATCAGAGACTGCTCAAGGGGATGCCTTGCTCTCTTCTATTGCCAAATCTTCTCGGAATTCATCAGGGATAGAGATTAAAGATGAATCCAAAAGGAAGTTTCGACACCAGGTATTGCAGACTGCTGGAACATGCACCACTAATAAGCGCAAAAGGAAGAAGTTATTATGGGGCTCTTTACCCATCTCGATGACCGAAAAAGAAAATGATGACTCAGAAGCTGGGGGGTCAAACATAGATAAAGCACATGTTTGTGAAGTAAAAATTTACTGCCGCAGATCTATAGAGGGAAATGAGAGAGAATATTCCGATGATCTAATGAAAAATTCAGGCACAGGTATATGTGAAGTAGGTGGCTTAGTTGGATCCTCTGTGCGGGATTTGATGAGAAGAAAGCGATGCCGCCGAATTCCTCAGCAGGATGACAATCCTGATGGAGCTAAAAAAGTTTGTTCACGAGGAGAACATGAACAGGGAAAGGTTCTCTTGCCAGAACAATTGGATTTCCTGGCACGGCATGGTGATAAACATGACGGAAAACCTCTTGGGTATGTGGACCTTAGGTCTTTGGTTAGTGAGAAACAAATAGAATTGCCCGAGGCTCATGATTTTAAATCTGTTCATTCTTGTTCTCACACATGCATGGAAGCAGCCAATGCATCCAGCAGTGGTGGCCCATTGCAGGCAATTTCTCATCCTTCATCAGCAGATACAAAGAAGGAACAATTAGACTTCCCATTTAAGTCCAATAAGCAAGATTCTACAATTGTCATTGGCCATTGTGAAACTAATAATGGTAAAGAGTTTGACTGCAAAGGCGTGATCTCTGCAGAAGCTATAACTTGTAGTGACCACAATTTCAAATCTGATTTATTATATGAAAACTTGGGGTATGAGGATATAAATTTGGCTAATGAGAGATTGGTGCAAAAGAAAGCTACTGGTCCATACAGTTTGTCAGATTCTATTATTGAGCATGGGATGTTTTCAAGAGATGATTACGAACATAAAAGTGGCTACGGGAAAAGCACTTTAGTAAAACAGTTAAATGAAATTCCCAGTGTAAATCCTAAGGGCATCGATGTGTCAGCTGACACATCTATTCTGCAGAATGAAAACTGCTGTGCTATAAAACCTGGTGGAGAGTCTGGTTTCTCTGTACATGACAGCTTCATATCCGTGGTTGGTAGTATAGAGGGAGGACCTGGAAGCTTAATCAGCATGACCTTCAGCAGGAAACCACCTATGGTGAACTGGAAAGATGGAGCTTCTGAAAATGCTTCATTTTCACCTGGTCTATCTTGTCACTCATCCCTCGTTAATAAGGACAACAAGCATGGAACTTCAGGTTGTACTTTCCTTTTTTTTTTTTTTTCATATTTAACCTCTCCTCTTCCCTCTGCTCTGGGTTGTTTTTGGTCTGGTTACAATTAGTGTACTTGGTTTATGTTTAGGGTTAAGAGGCTCTTAAACAAGCTTCGAGTTCAGAATTCTATTTTTCATGCCTGTTTCTTTTTTTTGTTGATCTGTTTGCGTGGGGTGGCGGTTGTGTGTGTATATGTGTGTTGGGTAAGAGAGGGGGAGGGGGGGGGTGGGGGTTGGGTGGGGTTTTCTTGATGTCTTTGATGTTGTAGGTCTGTTGGAAATTACTGCTGATTTATAATCTTTCTTTTGTTATCCCACCTTTCCAACTTCTAGAGAAAGCATTGGGTGAACTTCTCCCATTTTTCGAAGGGGACTGTCAAGAGAAGAAAGTAGTTCAGAACAAGGCCCTGCCAAACACCAACTCAAATGATCAGCAAGAAGCTATCATGGGTGTCCCAACTCACTATCAAAATGACGGCTCACTCTTATACCTTTTGACACCTATATATTCACCCCCATCTGCAGATTGTGTGTATAGATGGTTAAGATGTGACAATGAAGGTATGAGCTAGAATTTGCTTACCAAAAAAGTTTCAGGTCCTTTCAGATGACTTGCAATTTTCATCTAAAACCATAGTTGGGATTTCCAGATACTCATGGAGAGACTAATGTGCAGTCAGCAGGGCCTTTGTCCATTCAAGGTAGATATATTATTGAAATTCTTTTGAATAGGACAGCAAGTTTAAGAATCTTATTAGATGTGCTACTTTCTATAGGCTCTCCCGAGACAGGTTCACATGATTCTTCACGTGTTTATGGTGATAACATTTCCATGGAATTGCGCTCTGTATCTAATGTAAGACTTATAGAGGATCAAGTGCAACAAGAAGAACATCAAATTATTAATTCAGAGTTCCACCCTAATACTGATGAGCTTCAAAGACCATTGCATCACAAAGAAAATAATGCAAAACTAAATGCATGTACTGAATGCTCTATAGATTTATCTCAAATTTCGGGTCCAAATGAGAGATCAAGGCCTACTCCCCTCAGTCAAATTGGATTTCGGGATCCTGCTAGCACTGGTGCTGGGCAACAATTAACCATGTTAAGCATTGAGGTATTCATAACAGCACATATGATGTAATTTTTCCTGTATACAATGTATAGATAGACATATCTCTATCAACATCTTGCTTTTGGAAGGTTTGTTTGCAGCTCTAGCCTTGGTGACAACTGCTACCATGTGATATTTTATTATGGTTGGAAAGAATGTTAGTTATTGATTGGAATGCTATGCTAACAGGTTCAAGCTGAATCTAGAGGAGATCTAAGACCAGATCCTCGGTTTGATGCTATCAATACTGTAGCTCTTGCTTTCCAAAATGATAATGATTCTACTGTTGAAGTTCAAGTTCTTTTGCATAGTAACGAAGAATCTTATGCGAGGTATGAATATTACAGTCACACTTTTGGGATTTTCTGTACTATCTTTCTGTAGGTTGGTCTTCTGCATTTTTAATGAATTTGGATCTTCAATATACTGGTTGGGATATCTTGAGCACCATAATAAGTGAGATTGTACTTAACCTTATGCTACACTTGTTTGAGTTTGGGATTTCAGGGAAAAAAATGAAGAACATAGGTTAACCGAGATTGTACTTAACCCTGAAGGGTGTTTGTCTAATTTGTGGCTTATGCCATATGACAAATCTTTTACATGGTAAATAACTATTTCCTTTCTTACTCAAATGTTATTTGTAGGAGTTCTGATGGCTTATCTGTAAACAAGGTGCTTTATTTCTCTGAGGAGGTGCACTTGGTTACCCATTTTATAAGGATTATAGGTTCAGTTGATCCAGATATTTTAATGGGTTGGGATATTCAAGGCGGTTCTCTTGGTTTTTTGGCCGAGAGGGCTGCACATCTTGGTATGGGCTTACTTAATAACATTTCTCGGACACCATTAGAAGCCAACATAGGGGCTAGAGAAACAGAAATTTCTGATAAGGAAATACTTGCTACTATGCTGGATGAATCATTAGTTGCAGAGTCTGCTTTGGTAGAGCAAGCAGTAATTGAAGATGAATGGGGCCGAACTCATGCCAGTGGCGTCCATGTTGGTGGTAGAATTGTCCTTAACATATGGAGACTGATACGTAATGAAGTTAAGCTTAACTTGTATACAGTTGAAGCTGTTGGTGAAGCTGTTTTAAGGCGAAAAATTCCATCAATACCATACAGAGTATTAACAAAATGGTTTTCTAGTGGTCCTGGAAGAGCAAGATATAGATGTATTGAGTACATGGTACATAGAGCAAAATTGAACCTTGAGATAATGAATCAACTTGATATGGTAAGCCTTAAAAAATCTGAAGTACAATGATATTTGTATGTTGCCATTTTTGGGTTTGCTGACCTTTTTCTTTCTTGAAGAAAAAAGAATAATATGACGTGTTAAAGATGGTATCTGTGGTTTTATATTAGTCTGTCTTTTCTGCATCCAAAACAATTAAATAGGTGAGTCTTATGTGGGGTAGATTAGTTCTTATTCTCTCATGGCTATCACTTTTAACATGTGAGTTGATTTCAGGATTTGGTTGAATACAGAGGGGTGTTTTGAGTGAAATTTTCTTTTATGTAACATTTCTAGTGTATTCGTCTTGATGTTGAAATTTATATAATGGTTAAATAGTTAAAACAATTTGGCTGATATTTTTGTTTAATGTAAAACCAAGAGAAGCTCTTTCATAAATCCAGCCTTCTATGGTCATTTAGTTCATGGCCTGTAGTTTTCTCCCTCTTCTTACTTGAAAAAATTGTTTTTCAGTGGAACTTTTTTGACGATTGACATTCATTTACCCTTTACCTTTTGCAGAAGAAATATTACATCGTACCTAAGCCCTGTCGTACTTTTAAAAAAAAAAATATTTTTAATATTTAATCAATTAAGAAAGAAATGGTATTTAAGATGACAGAAGTAGAGTAATTCTCATGTTTTCTAGCTGATGAAAGTATAGTATTATATGAGAAAGAAGTATCTAGAAATTGTTGCTTCTTTTTCCTCTTGTTTCATAATTTATATTTTGGGTTCTTGATAGCTGATTTTGATCTTGACGTGGGTGGTTTTGCAGATAAATAGAACATCAGAACTCGCTCGCGTATTTGGCATCGACTTTTTTTCAGTTCTCTCACGAGGTTCACAGTACCGTGTTGAATCTATGCTTCTCAGACTGGCACATACTCAGAATTATCTAGCCATTTCTCCTGGGAATCAACAGGTTATTGCCTAGTAGACTTTTTACAAAATATTGCCTGATGGATGTTATAATACATTGCCTCCATGGAAAATGTGATTGAATCTGCATTTATAGATATTTTGACATATTTTTCTGCCAAAAGCTTTTGACTTGAGGACTTAACCGATGCTTGCTTTAAAAACCTACCCTCCTTTCTATATGATTATTTTATTTGCTTAGATGGGTTTTAGGAAGAAATATTATTGTGATATAGTGTCATCTTATATTCGCATACATACTTCAAGTTTCCTTTGAGCCAACTAATAATAGGTTCTTTTGGCATATGGCTTACAACTTTACATTCGCTTCCTTATTGTTAGAAGTTGTATTTATTCCAAATCACTTGGTTACTGGGCTGTTGTAGTGTATATAAGTGGATTGGACACCCTCTTTCTTTGAGCTAGCTTTTGAGATGAGTTCTATCCAAGCCCATTTATCATGGTATCAGAGCCGGCCTTTTTTCTGCAATGGTGGGTTTGGACCCGGCCCGTTTGCATGTCACGCTAAACGTGAGGAAGGGTGTTAGTAGTTATATTTATCCTACATCACTTGGTTACTGGGCTGTTATAGTGTATATAAGTGGATTGGATACCCTCTTCCTTTGAGCTAGCTTTTGGGATGAGTTCTACCCAAGCCCATTTATCACTTATCAACTCTGGACTAGTTGTTGTAACTGGGAAGCATAATTTCTTAAACTGGTGTTCCTTGATGTCATTTCTGCACTGATCCTGAGTTTTCTTCCAGCATACTCTATGGCATAGGGTGATATTGCTGCCTTTTCCTTTTTCTTTTCTTTTGAACTCATCCTGTAGTTTTGGGTTGTAACTGTCTGAATATTGACTCTACTTTGTTTTATGTAGGTTGCTTCTCAACCTGCAATGGAGTGCTTACCCTTAGTAATGGAGCCAGAATCTGGTTTTTATGCTGATCCAGTTGTAGTCTTGGATTTCCAGTCTCTTTATCCGTCGATGATAATAGCATATAACCTTTGCTTTTGTACATGTCTTGGAAATGTTTCATCTTCAAAGGTGAATACACTAGGGGTTAGTTCATTTTCACCAGATCCACGTGTTCTAGGGGATTTGAAAGATGAAATACTGCTTACTCCAAATGGTGTTATGTATGTGCCTTCAAAGGTAATTCATTTTGTTACTCTTTGTTTATACTAATTTGCCTTCACTAGTATGTCTCATGCATATGTATTTGTAACATGCTTTCCTTTTGTTGAGGATGCTTCGGTGTGGAATTGTTTCTGGACACAATTGTTATTGTTGATTAAGCTCAATGAAAGAAATGTCAGGCTGAAATGCTTCCATACCATTTATCTAATTGAGAGACTTCTTCTCTAATTCCTTTGCAAATCAATTAATTATAGCCTTCCACCTAGTCATTGCAATTATTACATTTCAATTCTGTAAAGCTATATGCAAGATGACTTGAGGTTCATTCTTAAATGCTGGTAGGGTGGAACTTCATATCAATTATTATATTTCTCACTGTCTCCATTATGTTTAACATACATTGATGATTGGGATGAATTTCATCCAAAGCCACTCAAATTGAACTTGACTTAGTGGCGCAACTAAACTTTGATTAGTTGCAGAATAATTATCAGAGTTCATAGCTGTCTGAAATTCGCCAGGAATCAATTTTGCTCGAACTACAGATGCAAAAGTGGAACATTAAAAGCTAAAGATCTATTTTCTGTTGTTTAGGGCCATTAATAGAGTTATAATGGATTGCCATGGCATGTTTCGGTGCCATTTACTAGAATATGCCCCTGGTGGCAGAAAATGGAAACTGAACTTTAATGATTTTTCAACAATATAGACATTGAAGTCGAGTACTCAGCTGATTGACCATTGGTGAAATTAACCCTTGTGAATTTGATAAGCTATATGCATAGAATTTAGTTGTACAAGGATAACGTCCTTTATAGGGATTCATAATCTGCTTTGAATTCATGTGGCCACTGTGATGGCAATCTTTGTTGCTAGCCTGTGATGTGGCCTAACTAAGTTTCCACAAGATGAGTTCTTGTCTTTTCTTCTTCTTGTCTGGTGCCAAAACAATTGACAACTGACAAATATAGAAGTAATTCTCTGGCAATTTATAAAATATCTAGATGTAGTTTTTGACAGTGCATTTCTGGTTGTAACTTGCTTATAATTAGTTTATCTCTTTTGCTCTCTTTTTCGCTAGTGGGGCCAGTACTCATATTTTATTCTGCAGTAATTGATCTGTTGTTAAAATTTCATTAATTTTCTGAGAGTAGCGCCTGTACTCTTTGTAGAAAAAGGGGAAAGGAAGAAAAAAATAAAGTCATGTCAATTCCTTGCATTTGCAGGTTCGTAAAGGCGTACTGCCTCGGTTACTGGAAGAAATATTATCAACAAGAATAATGGTCAAACAAGCAATGAAGAAGTTGGCTCCAACCCAGCAAGTTCTTCACCGGGTATGTCTGCACTAGAAAAATACTTGAACTGCTTATTCATTAAGCGCTTAGATATGGACTGTTAGAAGTATCTGCCTGACTTAGATAGTTTTTCTTTATATGAAATATGCTTGATTTAGATAGTTTTTCTTTATATGAAATATGCTTGATTTTGATAGTTTTTCTTAATCTACTGCTATGAAATATGCTTGATTTAGATAGTTTTCCTTTATTCCTGCTATGAAATGTTGGAGCAACCACTTTCAGTGAAAAATAAACTAGAAGTAGCAATATTTTGGATATTGAAGTCTAAAGCATCATTTTCCTTTTCCAATTGTTTTCCTTGTTATCTTCCCTGACATCCACATCTAATATTATCCTCTGGACCTAAATATATGTATTCTTGCAGGAAGCAAGATAAGTATTCTTATCACTAAATTTGATTCTGGACAAAATTATGGACTGCTACAAGATACAGTTGCATCATTTATCATGCTGCTTAATAACTTGTTGACTGTTCTTCTGACCATGTCGATTGATTATGCATTGATTCAGATCTTCTAAAACATTAAAATTTTCATATTCTTTTTCAGATATTTAATGCAAGACAGCTTGCTTTAAAGCTGATAGCGAATGTAACCTATGGTTATACAGCTGCTGGATTTAGTGGTCGCATGCCTTGTGCAGAGCTTGCTGACAGTATTGTTCAATGTGGCCGTAGCACACTGGAAAAAGCTATTTCTTTGGTAAATGCAAGTGATAAGTGGAATGCTAGAGTTATATATGGTGATACTGACAGGTATAAACTCTAGTTACTACTTTAGGGATTGAAAAATTTTGATGCTAATCCAATAAGTTCACAAGGCACAAAATATGGAGGACAAGTGTTGGATGCCTGACTTATGTTATTGTGATTTGTAATAAAATGTGGCATGTTTGTAGTGTTAGATTGTGGGAATCTCAGTTGATATTCTTATGCAGCTTCATTTACTTAAGACGTCTTGTCAGAGCCTCAGCAAAGTGTTCACTTCTTTTTCGCCAGAAAAGTTTCTTTTCTTCAGCAGTTTATCTGGAACCCTGTTCATATATTCGTCATAGATTTTGGTGACTGAAAGGTTAAACTTAGTTTACTAGCAATTTTCTTCAACATTTTAGTGTAGACACATGTCCTTGTACATTCTTGTAGTGGTTTTAGTGGTTGATGATGTCATTATTTTGAAGATGATTGTGCTATTTAGTTCTCAGTTTATTTTATTTTATCTCTCTTGCTTTGCGTTGTTTCATCTATGTTTAGGGTTTGTTTAATGCAGCATGTTTGTCCTTCTCAAGGGCCGCACTGTCGAAGAATCATTTCAAATTGGGCGCGAGATAGCTTCTGCTGTAACTGCCATGAATCCAGATCCAGTGACATTGAAATTGGAGAAAGTCTATCATCCATGTTTCCTCCTAACTAAGAAACGTTATGTTGGTTACAGCTATGAGAGTGCTGATCAGACTGAACCTGTTTTTGATGCCAAAGGTATTGAGACTGTTCGCAGAGATACTTGTGGTGCCGTTGCCAAAATGTTGGAGCAGTCACTGAGACTCTTTTTTGAACATCAGGATATCTCTGAGGTGGAAATGTGTACACTTTTACCCTGTTACTCTATCCTGCACCATAAAGTCTAAGCTGAGAATTCATTTTTAAAACTATTGAACCATTAAATCTGTTTTTATTAATCTTCTAACCATTTACAAAAATACATATTAATCAGTGCTTTCTCGATCTTTTTTTCCTGTTAGAGTTTCTCCAAGTAAATATTTCCATGTTTGGATACAGATTAAAGGATATTTGCAGCGGCAATGGACACGGATTCTATCTGGCAGAGTGTCTCTTCAAGATTTTATTTTTGCAAAAGAGGTTCGCTTGGGCACTTACAGTACAAGGGCAGCTTCATCACTCCCACCGGCAGCAATCTTGGCTACTAAAGCAATGAAAGTAGATCCCCGGGCAGAACCACGGTATGCAGAGAGAGTGCCTTATGTTGTGATTCATGGGGAACCAGGTGCTCGCCTGGTTGATATGGTTGTGGATCCTTTGGACCTTTTGGCTATCGATTCTCCTTACAGATTAAATGATATATATTACATTAGCAAACAGATAATTCCAGCATTGCAGCGGGTATTTGGACTTCTTGGTGCAGACTTAAACCAGTGGTTTTTAGAGATGCCTCGCCCAGGCAGGGATACTTATGCTAAGCGCCCATCATATGGTTCAAATCCTCAGCGAACTAGAATTGATTATTACTATCTTTCAAAACATTGTGTGCTATGCGATGAGTTGGTGAACGCATCAACACGTCTTTGCAACAAATGTTCACAGAAGGAAACTGCTGCTGCAACTGCTGTAATTGGAAGGACCTCTAAATTGGAGAGGGAGATGCAACACCTTGCAGCTGTAAGTATTATCTTGTGACTTGTACTGGAGTCATAGGGGTTAACAGTAGCTATAATTTCTTGATGTGTGGTGATGGTCCATTCACCCTAATGCATTTTGGTTGCAATAATTTTATTGCATGTCCACTTGCAATGGATAAGATATCAACAGCATTCCCTGATTTTGGATGAAGTTTGGAGTAGATTCATATGTTTTTGGAAGATGAAGTTCTTAAGCTTTTTTCTTTTTAATTAGCTATTTGGTATGTGCTGGCCTTGTCATTATATCAACTTCAGATTAAGGTCGTGTATTGCAAGTTTTCTTAATTCAATTAAATTAATGCTTGTGATCTAATCGTTCCTCTCTCTCTATTAATCAACAATCTTGATTCTCCTGCAGATATGTCGACACTGTGGAGGTGGAGACTGGCTTCTGGAGAGTGGGGTCAAGTGCACTTCACTTGCTTGCTCGGTCTTTTACGAGAGGCGTAAAGTGCAGAAAGAACTACAAGGTCTCTCTCTTATTGCTGCCGATAAAGGTTTCTACCCAAAATGTATGGTCGAGTGGTTCTGAATATGAGCACCTTGTACATCTCTTATATTGTATGAATGCATAATTTTTTTCAGTTAGAATTGTCCACCAAGCGGTTACTCTCTTGGGTTTATAATTTAATCAGTAGAGGCTTTTGACCCTCTTGTATAGCTGTATAGTTCTGCATTACTCGTTCAAGGAAGATGGACTGCTATTGTATCCTACTGTATTTAGATAGTGAAGTAATTATATCTGTCTGCATACATATAACTCGACCATTTCAACCAGGACATCGTAAGCTACTTCATTATTTGGGCTCTAATGGCTCTTCATCATAAGGGCCCAAGGCCTAATGTTCATTTTCCTCGCTGCCTGGGTGACCAAGACAAAAACAAAAAGGGTTTGAAGTTTAGGCTTTTTGAACTGTCTTTCTAATTCACTTTCAAATGCAAGATTTTGCTTTCTTCTTCTGCTCCTTCTTCTTGTTCTTATAGCTACACGCTCACACGCACACTCTCAGTAAAATGGGGCACAATCCAATCACTATACTTCTTATGAAACGCATCACTCAAGTCTCCAAAAACCCTAAAGCGGCAATCTTTCACCATCTATTCCATCACTCGCTTAAACCCTACTCTACCTCTTCCCCTTTACCAGACCCACCAAAACCCTCTTCTCTATCTGCTCGCATGAGCTTTGTTTTCGATCAAATTGATGCTATTGAACGTGAACGTGCCCAGAAAGATGAAACTCTTCAAAGAATTCGCGCTTGGCGCCATTCTAAAAATACTATGCAACCTCAGCAACAGAACCCAGAAATTATTAGTACTCAGAAGCCAGAAATATTGAGTTCTCAAAACCAGAATCAAGACTTTGAATCTGGGTATATGGATAGTGGTGACTCAAATTTAAATTTGTCAGAGGCTAATGACTCTGTTGAGCTGTCAAAGAAGAAAAGTGAGGTGGAGGTGGTTCATCCGTGGCCTGAGTGGATTGAATTGATGGAAAGGTTAGTGCAGCAGAACTACTTTGATCATAGAAGGAAAGATGAAGATAAAATGGTTCAAGATTTGGGATTTGAAGTACACGGAGTTGGTGATGATGTTGGAATTGATTTTAAGGATTTGAAGACTCTGCAGGATGCTTGTGTCAATTTTGGAAAAGACCGGTTTGATATCTTTAGGTTCGTGTAATTGCTGAAAATTAATCATTTTTTTCTTAGTTTATAACTTTTTCTTTAATTAACGATGTCACTTTAATCGAAGTGGTTTTAGAAGGGCTTTTTTTTTTTTTTAATTGTTGTTGTATTTTTAGTGTGTTGTTGCAAGTCTTATCACTTGGCTTGACATGTGATGTGATAGAAAATTGATTTCAGGTTGTTGTCGAGACAGGATATTCAGATTTTGGTTGGTTATGGATGCCCAAGTGCAGATAATAAGGTTGTTTTCTCTGCAAAACTTTTGAGAAAGCATGTCCACCTTGATGAAGGTGATGTAAGTATTACTGTCTTGTTAGTTGCCTATGCTTTGAAACTAATTTACCACTTCTCATGGCTCTCTCTCTCTCTCTGCATTATTTTGATGAGCTTGCATAATTGAACTGTTAATATAGATGCAGTTTATTTCAAGTGTACTGATATATTTTGCCCGTGCTTTGGTACACCTGGCTATTAAATGAAATAAAACTGATAATATGCAGTCTTCTTTTCCTGTTAAAATTAGGAAGTAATTTTTAACATATTTTCCCATGTGCTTTAAATATTTATCTTTAAACTGTTAACTTTCATATCACTTGATGAAAGGAATTGTTGATGTTTCTATCTGTATTACGTTTAAGTATGATACTTGTTCTTGGTTCTTTTGGCTTTCTATTTACCAATTTCTTCCCCCTCCCATAATGGTTTAAAGGGAAAGGGCTATAATTATTCAGCATTTTTTTCCAACAGAAGCATTATTTTATAATGTAGACTAAGACCTCCTCATTGGATAATATTTCAATTAATTATCAATAACAACTCTCTTGTTGACTGCTTATTCATATTTCAGGTTTGTAGTAACTGCAGTTTGAGAAGCTCTTGTGAAAGGGCGTATCTGCTAACCAATAAAGAGGACGAGGCCCGGACTATTGATATCATGAGGGTTCTTTTCACTTATGGTTTTGATCCTATAAATGGATCGGTAGTCAACAAGTCTCTTTTGAAACAAAAATCACTCAAGACTGTAGTCCGTAAATTACTTCATGAGGTTGTAAAGCTGAGTGCCGTTCCAATAGATCCCAATCTCCCCCCTCCAGTAATTAAAAAGCCCCCACCAAAGGTGAAGCAACCTCCTCCTACTCCAAAGAGACGAGTTGGACGTGATGATGTTGAGATGAAAAAAGGGGATTGGCTCTGTCCCAAGTATGTCACAGTTTATAATATTTTACTCGTCATATATCGTCATTCATCGATGTAAATGGTGCTAAATTTCCAAGGCCGCATACATTTTTAAACGAAAATTACAATTGAAGAGCTTTTTTCCTTGGGATATTTTTTATGCAACACTTTTGTTCCTTTGCAAAACTATCTTCATAAAACTTTGTATTTGTGGTATAATCCTTTAGCTAATCTTCTTCTTGTTACATTTGTTAGCTTTTGCATCTTGGTTAAGCGTCTGTATCTGACATGTATCATGATGCTCGTACGCATCCATGAAATGTCTCAGAGCAGAAGGCCTCAGAAAAGTCATCGCCAGGTGTTAACTGACTTTGTTTTCTAAATGTTGTTTCAAATTCAAACAATCATTGGCTGGCTTTGTTTTCTGACTTTGTTTTCTAAAACCAGCAGTGGTTACTCTCCTTTCAACTGTTAATCCATAAATATGTCCTGCCAGTTGCTAAGAATGTTGCACATATGTCTCAGGTGTGACTTCATGAATTTTGCCAAGAATACAGTGTGCTTACAATGTGACGCCAAGCGGCCGAAGAGACAATTGCTTCCAGGAGAGTGGGAATGCCCAGAGTAAGTTTTCCAAACTCGTCTTACCCTGCCTCTATTCTGCAATAGTCCAACTATTAGTTGTAGGTCTTCTGCAGTAGAAATAACTACGCAGTTTATTAAAATCACTAATGTGCCATTGGGATGGAAGGTTTCAAATAAAGGGAATAAGAGTGTGATTCTATTTTCGAATGATTGAATGAAGTTTAGCATGTCCTTTAGTTGATTAAAGTCATGAACAAAGATTGCAGTCATGAATGTGGTTGAAACTTATTTGGTATGGATTTGGGATTTCATCTTTTTGTAGATGTGTCAAATCTGCCCTTAATAAGTCTTTTTGTCTATGTTCATCAATCTAACTTCTATTCATGAATCTTATCCAAGAAAACCTATGCAGTCTTAAATCTAAATGTTTTCATTTCAAATCCATCTGTCCAAATACAACGGAAGTGTGTTCTGCAATTTGGATAAGGTTTGTCAAGTGGTACTAACAGTTGTCAGTTATATGTTATGGCAGGTGCAACTTCTTGAACTATAGGAGGAATATGGCTTGTTTCCATTGTGATTGCAAGCGTCCACCTGATGAATTTATTGAAAATAAAATGGAAGATAGGCAGCATGTTCATAAACCAAGGTTGGAGAAGAGTGCCAACCGTGCAGAAGTTTCCAATGCCTGGAATTTCGACTTTGATGACAATGAATCAGATGGGGCAGATGTTGCTGCTTTTGAGTATGCAGATCCATCAGCAATGGAAGAAGACTCTCCTTTACATGCTCAAGCTCAAGGAGGAAACTTTAGAGGGCTTGATGCTGAGCTTGACAGAGGCAGCAGAATTTCAAGAGGTCATGAAAGAGAATATTCTGAACCTAGTCATAATAGTCCTGGGGTGGGGTTTGATGATTTTGATGATGAAGATGACATTGACAGTTATGAGCTGGATACTGAAAACAATAGTTCTGCTCGGAATAGTTCTCGGAACATTATTTCTCAACAAGGGACCTCAGCATTTGAAGATGATGAAGACTTTGATGATAACTTGCATACTCATCCAAGGAAAAATCTTCCATCATACGTTAAGCCATCTAAGTCTATGCGTAAAAGGGCAACTTTCTCTGGTTCTCAGGATGATGAACTGGAAATAGATTCTGATGAAGAACTTTCAGTTTACCCAAAATGGAAATCTAGTCATGTTGCTGATGCTAGACATAAAAACAGAGGTAGAAGCCCAGCTGGTCCATCAAGGAGACTAAGTTTTGGGTCAGATGAAGAGATTGAGCTTGATTCTGATGGAGATGAGGACTTTGGCTCCGGCCAACGGAAAGGAAATAAGCAGGGTTTAGGCAGAAGGAGCTATCAGAGAAGTTCTGGTTTGAGAAATGCTTCCTTTTCTGGTTCAGAATCCGAGGATGATCAGCTATATTCTAGGGGAGATAGGTCGGGAAGGAACAAAATGGAAGCTGGTGGAAGACGTGACGATTTCAGAGGTCATGGTGATCACGCGTTTGCAAGTGATGGTAAGGGAAGACCGAAGGGTAAGATGGGTGACAAAAGGAACTCCTGGAATGATGATTTTAAGAGATCATCTCATAGGTCCCATGACAAAAATAGAGGACTGGGTAAGATGGGTGACAGAAGGAACTCCCGGAATGATAATTTTGATAGATCATCTCATTGGTCCCATGATAAAAATAGAGGATTTGGAGGTAATGATCATTCCGCAAGGAGGACGAACGACAGAGGAGGCAATTTTAGAAACTTTAAGGGACCAAAACAAGAAGGCTTTCGGAATCGGCAAGAAGGAAGGTCCCGTGATTATAACATGGATTCGGACAACAATTTTGGTGAGATCAGAAATAGCCGACGAGTTATTGAAAGGTAAACTTGGGCTGGTGAATGATTGACACCGTCAGACGTTCTTGGCATATTATGAAGATGACTGGCATTTCAGCTCCCAGTTTCATATTATCAAGTGACCGTATGCAGTCTTTACTCGGGAAGCCCGTGAAGTAAATACAATCATCTCCAAAGACTGTAACTAGCTTCTCCAGCCTGATCACTAACATGCCACTTCGTCGCTCAGTTCCAGTTCCGGGGTTGCCCACTGAAGAACTGGTATAAGCCTGGTATGACACAGGTTTTTGTCACCTACGAACTTTATCATAATATAGAAGTTTGTGCTGCTGCTGCTGAAACAAATAAGAAAATGATTGGTAGTCGATGAAATTCATGCAAACTAAAATGCTTCTGCTTCTCTTTTCCTTTACATTAGTAGTCATAGTTTAGCATTCACAGGTTACACCTCCAACAATACCAATAATAAATCTACTTCTTTCAATTTTTATTTCTTGGGTTCGTTTGTTCTTTGTTTGGAGAAGGGAAGGCAAATAATATCTAATAAATGGACAATAACATGAGGTCTTGGGCATTATACCACCATGATGAGTGGTGGCGGAACCTTTATTACACATTACTGTTATTATTTTTAAACTACGTACACGTGGACATACAAAATCAGGAAACATGATTCCATCATCTTCTATCCATAAAAATGGATTAGATTTCTTATCCTCTCTCTTCTCTCAAACTTCAGAGGTTTCAATGGGCTTTCACTCCTTTCTCTAACCCCTCCATTTTACCCACTATGGATACTCTCTTTGTTAATCGATGTCTATCTCGCCTGAAACTCTCTCCCAATCTCACTGTCCCTTCTTCATCACCGTCTTTCTTTTCCCATCAATTTCTCAAAACACAACCGCTCAAGCCAAGCTTCACTCTTTTCGCCATCCAAAACCAAGAAACCCAAAACCCGCTGCAACCCAGCACCCAAGATGACGAATCATACGGAGAAGTCAGCAAAATCATTGGCAGCAAAGCCCTCGAAGACGGCACTGGCATGGAATACTTAATTGAATGGAAGGATGGCCACACCCCTTCATGGGTCCCGTCCAATTACATTGCTAAAGACGTTATAGCCGAATACGAATCCCCATGGTGGACCGCTGCTAAAAAAGCCGATCACGCCGCTCTCTCCGAACTCCTCTCTGCCGATGACGACCGCGACGTTGATGCCGTTGACAGTTATGGCCGAACGGCGTTACTCTTCGTGTCTGGACTCGGCTCTGAGCCTTGTGTTAAGTTACTAGCTGAAGCTGGAGCTGATTTGAACCACCGCGATAACAGCGGTGGCTTAACGGCGCTTCACATGGCGGCTGGTTATGTGCAACCGGGAATCGTAAAGTTGTTAATCGAGCTAGGTGCGGATCCCGAAGTAGAAGATGACAAAGGCTTAACACCCTTAGCTTTAGCTAAGCAAATTTTAAATGTGACCCCAAAGGGGAACCCGGCGCAATTTGCGAGAAGACTCGGGTTAGAAAATGTAATTAGGGTAATAAATGAGGAAATATTCGAGTACGCAGAGGTACAGGAATTGTTAGAGAAAAGGGGGAAGGGTGATAAGGTAGAGTATTTGGTGAAATGGAAGGACGGCAGTGATAATGAGTGGGTCAAAGCTGGGGTGATCGGTGAGGATTTGATCAGAGATTTTGAGGCAGGATTAGAGTATGCTGTAGCAGAGGGAGTGATGGGTAAAAGAGTTCGTGAGGATGGCAAAAATGAGTATCTTGTTAAGTGGACAGATATTGATGAAGCCACTTGGGAGCCTGAAGAAAATGTTGATCCTGATTTGATCAAGGAATTTGAAGATGGTCAGGTTAATAATAATAATAATAATACTAATGGAGTTGGAAATCATCTGCAGGTCCATTTAGGTAATGATGGTGTTGGTGACCAATTGGAGACCCAATTGAGTGAAAATGGGAATGACAACTCTTGATGTAATTTTGTGATTGACAAATTTCATATTTGTTTTTAGGCAGAACAATGGTTTATGGTTTTCTTTTTCTTTTAGTTTATTTTAGCACATTTATAGTTGAGCCATGATCCCTTCTTTATAATTATTAATATTTCTTCTCAGAAAAACCCATCTTCAGAGGTCTCTCAGCTTTTCACTGCCTTTTCTATTTTTGCAAATTGAGGTCTTAAACTTTGTTTATGTTGCATTTAACTCCCTGTATCATTATTTTCATTAAACATTGAAGATATTCTTTTATGTGAAACACGTAATGTAATTAAATCTGCTTCTTCTTTTCATTGTCAGTTTGACATTGAATACATTCTCCATAATTTTCTCACCTAATTACACTTTATGGTTTCTTAAAATTCATTCAAAATTTAAAATTTGCTAAACTATGCCATAGATTTATAGCAAACAAAGCTGAGAATTAAAATATTTTATTATTATTTACTGCCACTTTAATTGCTTCTATAATTATAAAACGAAATTCTGGAAACAAACAAAGCATCCCACTTACATTGGAATAAAAACATGTGAAAGTTTATGAAATGCACGAATTCCTTTTTTTTTTTTTTTGTTATAAATAAAATAGACAAATGCTTTATAGTTCCAATTTCACACTTTCCCAACGTTTTCATAAGAAACTTGATTTTTCTATTTTTTTTTTCACTTTATTAATTTTAAAACTGTGAACAATGAAAATAAAAGTTATTTTAATTATAAATAGCATGATCTGTAATCTAACTTGTAAAAATCTGAAAAGTCTTAACTTCAAATTCACAATCTCATTATTGCTAGAGATTTTTTCATGGTGAAAGAAATGTAAAAGAATTGCTCACAAGTAAATAAATTTCAAACTTGAGTCGGATTTTATTATTTTAAATATAGACTCAAGCTTAACTATATAGAATTTATAGAATAAATATTTTGATTGAAATTAAATATAGTTTTTTACATATAATTATTTAGAAGGAATGGGTTTCTTCTGTAGACCTCGAGAAAAAATTCAAATTCTATATAAAAATTAATCAAGTTTTTTAAATTTGAAATAGAAGTGATTTAGAAAAAAAAATATATAAAAATTTAAAAATTTTCATACGGTTCGATAATATCTAAATCAGATATGAGTTAATACTCACGTCATTATTAAAATATTGAAAGGAAAAAAAGAATATTTTCTTTTTCTTTTCGAAAAACTAGGAGTATCTTGCTTGATAACATTTCAGATATTAGATACCATAAATCGTGGGTCTAACATTTTCACATTTGGCTCAAGAAGCCATATTTCTCAAAACCATGGGTAATAAACGAATTACATACAGATTGAGGGATCCTTCTAGCAATAACAAGCAGAAATTTCAAACTTAATCTGCTGCGATGACTCCATAAATTTCCAAATTGTGTCCACAAGATCACACCGCACAACACATTCTAATTGTTACGTGAACGGTGATTAACATATAATCAACCGCTAACCCTTGCAATAGAAATAAGAAAAAACAAAAGATGAAAAAGAGAAAATCAAATAAAAAGAATCTGATTGGCTGAGCCACCTTTATATTCAAGTTTCGCGGCAATGCCCCTCACTCGCTCTCTAAAAGCGCCTCTTTTTTAACTTAAAACTCTTGGTTGTTTCTCTCTCTACAAACTCGCTATAAAAGTATTTGTCTTTTTTCCGTCTATGGTCGGGACCCAGTTCGTCTAAGACTCAAAATCGGCGAGTTTACAGTCTTGGATCCCTGGATTAGGGCTTAAAAGTTAACATTTTTGAGGTTTGTTTTGGTTTTTAGGCACAAATTGACAGTTTAATTACTCTCTGTGTTCAAATGGCGGTGTTTTTTTCCTTACAAATTGGGCTTTTGAATTCATTTTTTAGTTGTGACTATTCCATTTGAATATTTTCTAGTGAAAATTTCACTTTTGGAGGATTCTGATAATATACGGCACCCAAATTAATTTTTTGAGTTTTGGGGTTTTTACATCTTTTGGCAGTGAATTTTTAAAAAGAGTTTGAATTTTTGGTCTAGTTGCTAATGAGAAAAAAGAAACTGTAACTTATATAAGCTGATAAGAGTAACACTAAGGTTAAAAATCTTATTATGAGTGGTTTTTGCTGAATTTTGTTTCATTGTTCACATTAGTTAATTATATTTTCATTTTGATGGGTTTGATTGTAAATTTGATGACTTTAAGCAATTTGATTATTAGATCCTTCTGAACAGATTCTCAATGCCACCAGCAAGAAAAAAGAGTGTGAATAAGCGGTCTCTGAATGATGTTTCACCTGGTAAAGCGGTCAAGAATTCAATAAAAAATAAGGAACAGGCGACTGGGGTGAGTACTATTAACTTTGTTTTATTGGAGCTTTTCCCATGTGCCGAAACTATGAACTGTAGTTTTTTGGTGTTTGTGTATAGTCATTCATAATTTTTGTTCACTGTTTGTGCTCTAATCGTTAGCTAAACTACTTGTCTGTGTACTTACCTTAAAACGCAATTTTGTTTATTTAAACTTAATGCGGTTACATTGGTTTCAAAAGAATTGTTTCGCTTTTAGACTTGTTTATGACATCTCTTTTGAAGGAAGATAAATATATTGCCCCCTTCATATATATATTTTTTTAAATTGACAAAGATATGTAATTTAAATTTTCAGAAGAGGAGATTAACTGATAAGTTAGGACCTCGATGGAGTGAGGCGGAGCTTCAGCGATTCTACAAAGCATATCGGGTCCATGGAGTGGATTGGAAGAAGGCATGTATTATATTGTTGTTATTGTCTGTTATCCATGAAACTTAATTTTAGAAAAATGAACCTATGTAGCATTCCTATTATTTTTCATTTTTAATTCCTGATTCTTTATGATGTTCAGGTTGCTGCTGAAGTGGCTAATAGATCTGTAGAAATGGTGCATGCCCTTTACAAGATGAATAAGGTACCCGCTTTGCTCGACTGCCACTGTGCTAGCTTAGTTGATTGCTAGAATTTACCGTATATACATCTTTGTTTTGTTAAGCACCTTCATGTACTCAGCACTTAACTTCAGGGAACAGCAGCCTATTTGGATGCCATTTCCTTCTTCTGGGATCATGTTGTTTAAGTGCTAGATCCTTAATTGGTTGATTATCAGGGGTGAGATTTTAGATGTGTAAAAGCTGGCTGTGACTGATTGGGTTAGCACCAAGTCTGACACGAATAGAGCAGTTTCCTTAAAGTTGACCGAGTCTGTACAGCTCCTACTCTCTCCCTCTCTGTCTGTCTGTCTGTCTCTCTCTCTCTCTCTCTATCTCTCTCTCTCTCTCTCTCTCTCTAGCACAAACACATGCAAGGGGAGAGACAGTCAGAGGAGTTTCAGACTGCATGTCATTGGTTTCATATCGCTAGTAGTAATACTGATTGGCCTCAATGTAGATCCATGTTATTGGTTTCCTAGGCTGAAGAGGAAACTAATACTCCAATCTATTTATAACTTGCTTGTATTTTGGCATTAATTGTGGGCTATTGCTTTGTTGATAAAGTGCCAAGCCTTTGTTCAGGTCAAGGGTTTCCTTTTCTCCTTTCTTAAGCTTTATTCTTTCATTATTTGTTCTAAAACTTTTTGAGAGAATTTGTTCAGTTAAGTTGTCTCTAGTTAACATTCTTATTTCTTCACATGGTTATGATTTTCCCAGGCATATTTATCCCTACCAGAGGGAACAGCTTCTGTAGTTGGCCTTATTGCCATGATGACAGATCATTATAGTACTCTGGTAAGACTGTACCATATGTTTTTAATATTCCTGCTGAAGCTTTTGATTGTCTTAGTGATTCTCTCTCTAATGTTTTTCTTTGGATGATGGTTGCTGTGCTACAAAAATTTGCTCATCCCCACATTGTATATGGGGATTGCTAAATTTCTATATAAGTTCTAGGGTCATGTTTGAATACGTTGTACGCACATGCATCAGAAATCAGATGTATAAGACAAAAATTGGGCTTAGTATGCTTCAGGGTAATGTAATAACAAGAAGAGCTAGTACACAGTATTGGTATCACTGGCCACTAGCCAGTGGGGGTATTAGGAGGGAGAATATGCAGTTTTATCTTTTGCATTTTTGGATGAAGTGGCTGTTCTCAAAACTTTCGCTCTGCACCCTTGTAATGTAAACAACCATAATATTCTCATGTCTTTACTCCAATTTTCCATGAATTCTTTCATTCGACCTGGAAACTCTGATTCTGTAGCACAAGAACTAGATGTTGGCTCTGCAATTTAGGAACTATAGTCTGGTCCGGTTGGGAAGGCCTGGTATTTGGATTATCATCTTCTGGTGTTGGGACTATCATCTAAATGATATAAGAGAACTGGACATTTGAAATTCTGCTAATTACATAAAGTAGCAACAGTGAAGAGTTAAATTTAGATTTACACCAATTACCTGCCATTGAGCAGACGGTGGATTATGTTATAGAGAAAATCAAGTACAAATGTGATTTGATTTGATAAATCTGTAGTAGTTCACAAACAAGTGGTGTTCATTTTAATCTTTTACTTGGTTGATTAGCTTGAATCATGACTTTGTGTCTATTGTGTGCTAATAAAGATAATATCATGGGAAATTGAACAATAGGAAGTGAGTGATAGTGAAGGGGAAAGCAATGATGTGCCAGGAATGATCCGGAGACCTCAGAAATGCAAGCGGGCAAAAGTTCAAGTTAGTGCATCAAAAGAAGTTCTCCTGCAATCTCACTCAATTGCATCAACTGATGGATACTTGTCATTGTTGAAGAAAGGAACTTTTAATGGTAACAGCCTGTTTATGAAGGACACTTTTCTGGCTATGTTGTTATTTGTCTTCCCTCTCTCTCTCTCTCTCTAACATAACACACAGACGCACTAGCTAACTATTTTTAATCTAAGTTTCTTCGTACTTTCTTTAGAAGTTCTCTTAAAATCAAACCTTCAGAGTTCAATCTATTCGTTGTTCAACTTGTTATTCGACTGTAACAATTCAAACCATAAATATCAATGTTAAATTAGAGCTATTTTCATAATTGTTTAATGTCTAGTAAGAGATGGACAAACAGAATATGAGTTACGTTATAGCAAGAGTAAATGCAAAATGTATATGTTGAAATGAGATACATAAACAAGGTGTTTTTCCAGTTCTAGAACTCTTCCATGATTTTATGTTTTAGGCATGATCTATTCATGTAACTGGCTTGTGTCTTCTAACTCCTTGCAACTTCATTTGTCGTGATTTGCTGATGACATGTTATCACTATGGCGTCAGCAACAATCAAGTTCTACTTTTGAGATAGTAGTACTATATAACACTACTTTGGATGGTAATGATCTAACCAAACGCAATTCCTTATATATTTAATTTAATTTTGTTGTGTGCTTGTGTTTGTTGTTTGTTTCGTATAAGAAAACAGGCCTGTCCTTGTTGAAAAGGCACATTGGACTTACATGTTCAAAGGAGCTATACACACTATTATTGTTAGGTTTATACCTTTATAGTCTAACTGACATTCAAATAGTCTCATATGCTAATCTAATTAGTATCCAGGTCAAGATTTTCCACTTTTAGAGAGCAGTTAAGTAGGCAGCATTCACATTCACAATTGTATCATAGATTCGAATCCCAGGGCAAAAAGGTGAAATTATGGATATCAGTATGGAATGCAAATTCCATGACTCACACCGACTAAAATTCCTATGAAATTGGAAAGTGCTTATGCAAATTGACATGCTGTGTTGATTCCTCTCATTCTTTCTTCCTTTTGCTAGTAAGTTTCCCAGTTACGGTCATTTGAATTTGTGTATAAGCTTCAATTGAAAGTTTTTCTTTGAAATGTAGTAAATATCTAACTGACTGAATAACAAATGCGCCATTAAAATCACTATAAGAAATTATATCATCTAACCCTGATTTTTTTTTCTGATGGCTTTCAAATTCACGCTAGGTGACCAGCCTCGTGCAGTCGGAAAAAGGACACCTCGAGTTGCTATATCTAGGGAAAATTTTGAATCACTGAAAAAGAAGGATCAGAAATCAGAGAATGATGATAATGATGATGAAGTAGCACATGTTGCTGCATTGGCATTAACTGAGGCATTACAAAGAGGAAGCTCTCCCCAAGTTTCTCGCACACCACATAGAAGAACAGAGCGCATTGAGTCTTCATCTGTTAGAGGCTGGGATAAGATGGTATTTAAAATACTGCTGCATTGAAGTATTTCATTATTTTTGTTGTTGATTAATTACTATATTAAATATGCACTGTATCCAATATGATTAAATATATGCACACTTCATTAGTTTCTGCAGTCAAAGTCATTTCATATGAAGCTTCATGATACTTCTGCGGATGAAGAATGGATTGAATGTCATACAAGAAGGGGAGCTCATAGTGGTACTTATGCCAGGGATACAAGCTCCTTGGCAGATATGGAAGGCATGGGCACTGTAGAAGTTCATCGAAAGGGAAAGAAGTTTTACGGACACAAAGTAAAAGTTGAAGAGATTTTGAACTGTCAATCTGATGATGGTGGAGAAGCTTGTAGTGGAACTGAAGAAGGGCCAAAAGTAAATGGTATAAAGGGGAAAGTTGACATTGAGGAGTTAAATGTGAAAATTGACAAGTCCTCTCCTCAGGTCAGAAAGAAGAGACGCGACAAACATTTCTCTGGAGGTAATCCTATTTTTCATTTCTGGTTGCAAGTTGTTAAGCATACCTGTCCAAATCAGCATTCTTGTTAGGTGAATGCAGAAACCTTACATAGATTGTCTTGTGTGTATTTTCTCCAAGCCAGAGACTCACGTGCTCGATTCCTTGATAATAAGATCAGTTTTGTCCTGAAATCTCAAATTGAAATTTTTATTTATCTTTCCCTGTGGGAATTGTAAATTTTCAATGCTAAGATTTTTAAGTTCTTATGTTTTGTTAAATATGTGAACTTTTAGCTGCCTAGTGTAGGATACATTCCTCAGATTAACACAGGAGGCATAGATAAGGAGTGTGACGAATGGGTAATATGGGGAATAACCTGATAGCATTATAAATACACACACACAAAAAAGAAAAAAAACATGTCAGAAAAAATTCAGGAAAATGTTCTATGTGCTGTTGTGTATAAAACTTGAATTGATAATAAATGTTTAGTGCATGTGCTGAGGATAAGGAATGCTGTTGGAAGTCTTCTGGCCAGAAGCTTTCGAAACAAATTCTGCTTTCCTACTATTTGTTTATATTTTCTTATAGAAGCAATTCCCTTTGAAAGGGAGCCCAGCCAAAATGTAAACCTTTTGTATTGGGGCAGACTAGACAATTGAGATCTCAGGGAGGTTCCAAGTTTAGTGACACAGTATCTTGTCAATATGATGTTGCATTACTTTTATTTTTCCTCAGAATTAAGAGTCTACATTATCTTTTCTCTCTCTTCTGTTTTTGGCTATTCCATTGGGTTCAGTTATCAAACATGCAAGCAAAGCTTAGCAGCCAGCTTAACTAGTGAAATATATTAGAAATTGACTCCTGCTTTCACCAAGGTGGAGTGTTGTTTAAGAGATGGTAGACTACTGTGTATCAGTGGTGTGTAGGCACTAGGCAGTGATTGGAGTAATAATACAGGGCAAGAACGTTACAAGTTCTACTTCTAAAGTGACCAGCTACATTATCTGGCTCTGTACTGTCATTTGAATTTTATCAGATCTTTCATATGCAATATGCTCTGGTATACATCTAATATTCGTTTTTAACGTTTTTTTTGCTTACTTCGCAGATGAGTTCTCTGCCCTGGATGCTCTGCGCACATTGGCTAGTCTTTCTGTGATGGAATCTGGTGAGAATTAGTGATTATTACTAGTATTTTACATGTTATGTACGGAGGCAGACTAAATTTGTGGACAACATAGTAGTTGACCTGAATTCATACCACTGTTTATATAGCATCTTATTATTTATTGAATCAGAAAATAATTTCATTTGCTTAGAGGGGTTAAGAAAGCATACTGGTGAAATTAACATTTGCGTTGTTCAATTTGAGCTAAACCTGACCAGTGATGCTTTTGCTCCATTCAAATTCTCAGTAAACCTTTTATTTTATATTGTAAGATGCACAATGCTTTAAGTAAAAATAATGAAGAAGGAATCAGACCATTAAAGACAGATTAGATTTAGGAAGAATACTGATGCCTACTTTATATTGTTGAATAAATATTATTATTACACTATTGGTTAGTGCTTCTTGTTTTCTGGCACTCTTTCCTTCTTGGCAGTTTGCTATATTCAATGGCTTGTTTCTGCACTTCTTCATCTCATTAATGTGTATTTTTCCAGGGATAAAAAGAAAATTTAGAGAAACCAAATATTTTCTTATATTATATAAGCTAAAGCTCGTTATGGCATCAAATCTTGCTTCATGCTTTTACTTAGGCCTATTTGTTTGTAGTTTTTGTGGTGACCAAGTTGTTATTAGATGCTCTAATCAGTTTTCTAACTTTTTGTTTTGCTTTTGTTTTTGATTTTATTTTTGTGTATGATCTAGAATCATCTGTCCAGTTGAATGAAGAAAGACCGGCAGTTAATATGGATGACAAATGTAGCATACCTGAAACTACATCTACTATCCATTGTAAAGATAGAGCTAAGCCCCTGAGGCGTAACCAAAAAGTACTTCATGGTCTAGGTGAAGTTGAGGACACTACCTCAAGAAATGCCAAGCTGGGAAGACACACAACAGCTTATGCTAAACCTGTCTCTGTTGCAAACAAACGGCCACAGTCTATTAGTAATAATACTAAAAAAAGAAAACGCAGTTTGATATCGAAGGTTTCATATATTTGTTTCTCTATTACTCAACTTAGTAGTTGATTTTATGGACAACATAAGATTTTATTCTTGTTGCAGGCATCAAATGCTGAAGCTCCAACAAATTCACAACTTAGTAAGCCATTGAAGGCTGAGGTATGCCTTTCTTAAATATCCTACTTATCCTTTCAATGTTTCAGTTAACTAATCCGACTGTCTAGTTCTTCTAGGTGAATATTCAAAGCAAGATTGTTCCTTACAGATGTGTGCTATCTGTTTATTATTTGCTTGCAGTTTGCAGGTTGTATAGTATACCTAGTTCTGCTTTTGATTTGATAGGAATAAATGTAATCCTGCTGGCTTTTAGCTGGATTGGACTTTGTTTGTCTAGGCAACCAAAGCATAAGCCCTTGCTGCATTTCCATATATGAATTTGTCGTATCAAGTAGTTAAGTTATGTGACTCAGTCTGGTTAGTTGTTGGCAAGACTTGCCAGTTGCTAGAAGATTTTATGGATTTGCTTTGTACTTTATTATACTTTTTTATGATCTATAGAGTAACTTCTTTCTCAGTGAAAAAGGCAAGGAGGTCAAAGCTTGCTATTCCTTGTGTGAAACATAATTTGTTGTATTAATACAGCTATGTTTGGATTTGAAGCGATTTTCGTATAAAAGCCCTCCAGTTCTGTCATATGGATTCTATGTGATAATGAAGCCACTGAAGTAATAAATCAAGCTGCAGCTTTACAATAATTACTATTTCAAGTAATTAATCCTGCTGAAGCTTGTATAGTAATTACTATTTAAAAACAGAACAAAAGATATGGTAACAGGCTGGGCAAGTCGCATTTTGTGAAAACATCTCCAACTTGAATTAGATGAGTCATTAGTTTTGAATTTGGAGCTAGGGTTGTGTGTTTTTGTGGGTGTACATTGCGTGCATACTATTCTTGCTGTAAATATGTTTTTTAGGTGTAAGCGCATATATAAATTTGATTGCTTTATAATTAGATTGTATTAGTTGGTGGTGTCAGGTTATTCTTTACTTTGAAAGTTGAACTGAATTTCTTTTTTTCTTCTCTGGACTTGGTGTAGACTGTGGATGAGGAGGAGATTATATCTACACTTAAAGGAAAACTGACCTGCCAGGCTTCTGCTGTATCTGAACAAGCAAAAGCAGTTGGAGTATCTGTGGGCTCTTTCAGTGGTGATCGGGCAAGTTCTGCAAATGATGTAGCAATATCAACAGAACAAGTTCCTGTTGCAAGCCAAGTTACCTTGCCAACCAGAAAAACAAGCAGACGCAAGAGGGATCTAAAGAGAGCATTTAATCCTAAAGATGGATATTCTTCTGAGAACATCCTCAAAACTCGAGTTAATAGATATTCCATCTCTGGGAAAGATGCAGTACTTCATTTTAAAGTACAGAACTTTGATATACTACCCTTTCATCCCATTTTACTACTGGTTATCTGATCTATGCATTTTCTTCTTCATCTTTTTCTACAGGAAAAGCTTTCTTCTTGTCTCTCATCTCCTATGGTTCGTAGATGGTGTACATTTGAGTGGTTCTACAGTGCAATTGACTACCCTTGGTTTGCTAAAAGGGAGTTTGTGGAATACTTAAATCATGTTGGGCTTGGACACATTCCAAGATTAACTCGTGTTGAATGGGGTGTCATAAGAAGGTGTACCTTATTTGTATTTTTTAAAAATCATGTTCGTCAGCATGTTTATGTGGTGGAAATTATGAACGCTGGTGAGACATCATCTTTATATTGTCTTTTCTTGGTAACGCAGTTCCCTTGGCAAACCTCGGAGGTTTTCTGAACATTTTTTAACTGAAGAAAGGGAGAAGCTCAAACAGTACAGGGATTCTGTGAGAAAACATTATACTGAACTTTCTACTGGTATTAGGGAAGGACTTCCAACAGATTTAGCAAAACCTTTATCAGTTGGAGAACGAGTAATTGCTCTGCATCCCAAAACCAGAGAACTTTATGATGGAAGTGTACTCACAGTTGACCATGACAGGTGCAGGATTCAGTTTGACTGTCCTGAGGTGGGAGTTGAATTTGTCAAGGTAGTCATAATTTACAGTATATTCATGCCATTGTTTCTCTTCTGATGTTTTTAGCATCTATTTAGATTCTGTTATTGTTTTTTTCTTTTTTTCTTTTTGCCTTCTTTTGGAACAATATGAAAGGCCTACATAAATTCTTTTATTTTGGTAAGAGTTCCTTCTGCTGTACTGATTCATACAATAGCCTTGTCATATTACATTTGGTTGTGAGATAGGCGAGTCTACAAACTGAGCTATTGCTTTGAATACTAACTTTGCTGCATTAAAAAGTCATCTTAAGTTGTTAATGAAGTAGATGACTGATTGCTAACTGTTGCCCAGCTTCATTGATATTTTTCACTTATGACCTCTATGGTATGATTAGCTATCTTCCCTTCGCGAATGACTTGAAACACTTTGTTACAGGATATAGACTGCATGCCCTTAAATCCATATGATAACATGCCAGAAGCTCTTAGGAGACGCACATTTGCTTTCATATCTAAGGAACTCCAAGTGAATGGGCATCCAACCAGGCACTTGGAAAACTTGCAGACTCCTGCAAATATGCTGGTAAAGCAGGTACAGGTCAGAATACGTATGTTATCAAATGTTAGTTTTCCATCTATGTTTGAAGTTCTATATTTTTTTAGTTCAGCTATCTTTTTATGACTCAGTAGTATCTCTATTCTACAAGTTTTTTGAGAATCAACTCTTTAAGAAGCTGATTCTTTTTTTTTTTTAAAATAACTTTTAACCAACTTATTTGCACAGGTGGACACAAAATGTCTACAAGTAAAGCCGGGATCTATTGACATTGTTAGTGCGCAAGTAGCTCATAGCCAACTTTCTGCAGCAGCACAAGTCCAAGCAAATGAAGTAGATATACGAGCTCTTTCTGAGCTGAATCACACTCTTGATAGAAAGGTATTTATTGTAGATCTGCCATGGTTATAGTTAATACATGATAATCCTTTGATTAGAATAATGTTTTTATTCTACTAGTATTTTCTAGAAGGATTCTCTCAGACTGTTGAAATTCGAAAGGTTAATTTTCTTTGGTATGTGATTCCATTTCATATTGCCTGCCAGTTTTGAGGTGATTTTTTCCTGTATCAAGACGTTTCATGTTATTAACTATGAAACAAGTTTGCCATTTCCTTAGAATAGGACACTGTTTTAATTTTCACATTTGCTTTCTCTGTCACTCTCTGCCCTAGCATGTTGATCCATATTGAGTATTTGCCTTGATTTGGAGCCATGGCTCTTGGTGTTCTTGCATACAGATAGGATTATTCTCCAAAAACTGCATTTTATCATGATAGTTTTCCCCCTTTAATGGAATTGTATAAAGCAAAGTGGATGGAACTTAAAAATTCAAATAATGACTTACTGGAAAACCAAACTGAGGGAGATTTCTACAAGAGCTGGAGCTTCAATGAATTTGACTTTGTGCTTGATGCAGTTATGTCCTTGCTTTCAAGTTTGCATTCTCTGTTTTAGACCTTTGATTGGTTTGCTATCTCTTGCAGTCCTCTTTTAACCCAGGCAATACCCTGCCCCCTTGGATGAAGCCTCCAGTGGACTGCAGTTTTTCCGGGGTCCTACCAAGTACTCATCATAATTTAGTTTCTCAAGAATCAGGATCAACTGTGGTTGAAATTGTCAGAGGCTCAAGAAAGAAGGCGCACACAATGATAGATGCTGCTGTTCAGGTATTTAGACTCTCTGCGCCACCTTACCAAAATGCCTGCATTGATTGGGAACTCAAAGTATGAACTTCTAAGTTTTGTCTTTTTGGTTCATTGTGGACCCAACGTGCCAGCTTAGAGAGAAGGGAGTGTAGCCCTTCCTTCTCTCCAAACCCCAACTCACTCATGTTAACTAGGCAATAGCTCTCCTTATTTATAAGAGTCCATAGTGCTCAGATTTCACTGTTTTGGAGTTCTCCGTACTCTAGTGTTAGCCTTCAGAAATATATTACTAAGCCAATGACTGGGTTCTTCAGATGCAAGGATAGGATTCCGCCATTTTGGCTAGTAGAACACCCTTTGCAATAGATGACTAATAATGTAGCAGTGCCTGTGACAGAATCCTCCCGTACATCCTCAGTGTGGTTCAAGTTTAATGTGATTCAAGTTTGACTTGTATGATATTTCATTTCAAGTTCTTATATATGCTAGCTCAGTGTCTTGTATCTTTTGGCCTATATGTGCTGGTTCTGATAACAGTTGTATGATGCTGTTTAAATTACTAGTCTTGAGTCTTAACTGCAGTGACCTCTATCACTTCTTTGATGCAATGACATTTCAGGCAATTTCATCTGTGAAAGAGGGGGAAGATGCTTTTGTGAAGATCGAGGAGGCTTTAGATTCTATTGATAAAAGACAAGTAGGATCAGAATCGAAGCTACAAGTAATTAGGTCTTCGGAGCAGGGCAATAGCATTTTACTTCATAACAATCAGTTGATTTCTAGCACATCAGAGCTTCAGGTTATCACTAATGCATGTGCGCCTAAATCACACGATAATAGTGAAAAAACTGAGGCAGTGATTCCTTCAGAGCTTATAACGTCATGTGTTGCTGCTTTGCTCATGATACAGGTGATATTGAGATTTTATATTATTATGTTTTTAAATTTCATATCTAATGCCCGTCCCTTTCAACTCCAAGTGAAGATTTTTACACCTTGGGTAGACAGTTAATTTGGTGCTTGTTTATTCTTAGTAGTATTTACTCATAATATGCAGACATGTACTGAGCGGCAATATCCCCCAGCTGATGTGGCTCAACTAATCGATTCTGCTGTTACCAGTTTGCATCCATGCTGTCCTCAAAACCTGCCAATTTATAGAGAAATACAAATGTGCATGGGAAGAATCAAGACTCAAATATTAGCTCTAATACCGACTTAAAAAATATGATGCCTTGTCCAATCCCCTTTATCAGCCCATGTACATATACATATATAAATAAAGCTGGAGTCTTGGTTTCCAGCTCCACATTCCCCCTTGTTCCTTTACCCATGTCCTCTTTACAATTTTATATAAGTTTAGGGAATCACATTCACATGTTACACCCATCTTACATTTTTCGTTTCTCATCTCATTGCAAGTTGGCTCCTCCCATTTTCATTAATGAAATTTTGACTTGCTCATTGTATTATTTTTAATTCATCACAAGGATTATAAGCTGTTCCAAATCTGCTCTGTAACAATTCTATTTTGTTTTTTTCTTTTTGAATTTGATGCATCTGTTATTATCGTGAAGGATCGAGCATTTCTACTTGAATTGATAATTATGATCTTAACGCAACTGGAAATGTAATACTGTCCATTCTAAGTTCATAATCAGAAGATGATGTCTCTCAATACGTCCATCTTAGCTCAGATGCAAATCTCTAAGTTTAAACCTCCACTTTTTCTTTCCCTTCCTATAATTAAAAAAATATTTAAAAATTCATTGCTAGATTCCTGACCAATTCCAGGGATATTATTAAAGATTATCAAAGAAATACAGTTGCCTCGTCCATATGAAGCTTCATGGATTCTTTGCATTTGCTCGCAAGAAATAAACAATAAAAATAAGTTTGCTAGGTGATATTTGCACATCCATCATAGTAGTAAACAAGCTCGCAAGTCTTTGAGATGGCTCTTTTGCACCAAGAGAGCAAATTCAATTTCGTTGTTCCTATACGCAATATGATATACATTTAATAATTTGAAGAATTACAAGATCACTGGAACATTGAACTTAGGCAGGGATATTAATCAATAAGAGTAATCCTGCGGTAGAATTTATAAGCTGATAATGCGCATCCCACCAATAGCATGTGCAGATTACTGTACTTTAAGCCTCATTTTCTGTTAGCACTAAACACGGCAGCTGGCAGCTGCTCCAGGAGCACAATTGACTTGATAATTTGGTTAAAGGGGGAAAATTTGAATACTCTCAATTTACAAATTCTTTTTTGCTCTCTGAATTTTTCTACCCTAGGAGGGTGGCAGGGCTCATAAGCATGAGGCCCTTCCAGTGAAGAGACTTAACAGAACAAATATGAAAGAAATGAACCTTCTCCAGAGTTACCAAACCAAACAATTTCACTTGGATCATGGTTATGTCTGAGCTAAGCAAGCAGAAACTTGAACACATCACTCACTGAAATGACCCCTTCTACACGTTTGCTGCCAGCCTCTACAATTAACAGTCTCCTTACCCCTGAAGGTATCATGCAACAAAGCAATTAGCAAACATTAGTACCACAAAAAAGAAAATAAGTGTTGCATCTTCCTCATCAACTTCAGTAATGTATCAATGAAGACTACTTTAGTAAGAATATACCAGGATTTGCCAACCGCTCCATCACTTTGTGTAGAGGATCGGATCCCAAACACATCTGACATCTCTGTCCATTGAAGAATCCATATGGCGAATTTGCATCTTGTCCCAATTGCAATGCCTAGTTTAGAAAAAGATGGATAACTATAATGAGTTTTCTATAACGCATATGCATCCACAAATGTAGTCCATTATTCTCCAAGTTACTTTTAGTTTATTGAATGCTCTCCTGATTATATTCTTAAAGTTAAACCTTTTCCATCAGGAAGCCTGTGCAGGCTCACTGTTGGTTGAGGCATTGGCAAGAATGTCAGTACAATTGATATCAGAGTTGTACAAGAAAACAATTCCAAGATTACCTGATGAATACTGATTTTATCAAGATGAATCTGAGCATAAGCTTTATCTTTTGCTAAAGCAGTAATGTCACTATCATGGAAACAGCAAAAAAGGTGTCACCATTGGCTTACCCATGCATCAGTAATATAGGATGCTGGAAAAGAATATACTGTAGTTACCTTCGTGAATATATATCAAGGAGTGAATCATTATCATCTACTATAGGTATTGAACTGACTTCAGCTGCAATAAACCATACAAAGCATAAGATGCTAAAGAGAAATCATATACTATCACTTTTGATAGAATTTTTGAAGTAATGGAATCCTTTTTCAGTGTGACTCACCCTGAACTAACAGAGATAGTGCATCACCAAGGGAAGCATTAGGACGCAACATGGCAAACGGCCGTACATTTGATTCCCCTATTTTTGGAACCCATGTACCTAGAGGAATCGAACAGATTGGCTGTTGAAGAACAGGCAAAGAGCTGGCAGAGTGTCTAAAATGCCTGCATATGCCTGGAATCAGGTCCATATGTTAGTAAACACATTATACACCCCCAAGCAATTAATCAAGAAACCTTACATTTTAGAATTCCAGACAGAGAAGCAAGATGCAGAAGCTGTGGAAATGAACCATCTCGTGAAGAAGAGTGAATAATGGGAATTGTTGACACATTGTTTTGCAAAATTTTTAAAGCAACATCTTTCAGAGAATCATACGGCCCAGCCTGCATATTACAGGAGACGTTGAGATAACCCAGTGATATGGCAGATTATAAATACCAGAAAAGAAGAATGAGCTCCAAAAGGTCTATTTCTTATCCAACTTGTTTGTGCTAAGCCTACCATCTGATAGGAGCATTTCAAGTCAACTGGCCAATTATTAAAACCGCCTACCTTATTTACAACCTGGAAAGCCACATGGACATCAACTAAAGAGCCCAAAAGAATTATGAAGCTTTAGAATGAGATGTCGCCATATATTACAATAATAGTCCTATAAAATGCTCGGGAAAAATTTGAACTTACAGGGAAGATTATTTTCCAGTCTAGAGCATGGTTTTAAATAATGGCCAACACGTGACATATTGCCCATTTCGTAAGAGGATTTTGACCTTCCAATATGTTATAGGGGATTTGGTGACAACTCAATTTCCTTAAGTTTTTCAAACTCTACTTCTGTTTTCCAACTCATTCTCTTCCTTTTACTTCCAGTAAAGAATGAGACGGTTCACTAAAGAGTCTTTAGCCAATATTTTTCTAAATTTACTCATTTAAAAGGGAAATGTTCTTAAAAATTCACAATAGCAGTGCTGTTTTGGTCCAATACTGTGGGATTCAGTCCATTACTGTTGCAGCATTTTCAATACCAATATGGTCCACCGTACCATTATTTGAAACCTTGATCTAGAGAATCTCAGAAAGAACCTTTGGAAGAAACTTACATGGATGAGACTTCTTGGATATGCTCTCCCATCACCATCAATCTGTCGGTTAAGATGTAATTTACCCTCCTTCCAAGCTGATATAGTATGCGTCTCTAATTCTTCCTCTGTCAAATTAGATCCATGATTCCCAAGCTGAAATTCATGGCTTTATAGATGTTAAAGATCTCCAAGAGCACAAATGCAGAATATAGACAACAAAATATCTAGATATTCTATATATAACTCAAGTTTCATAGCTTACAAGGACATGTGTGATGCAAGTTCAACAAGTGTATCCGTGAACATAAGAAAATTTACATGGGGAATATTTATGTATTAACTATGATGGTAAAAGCCACCTAAAAGCCACAAAAACTTTTGGTAGTCAAAGCATGATAACAGTGGCCAAAAAACTATCATGCATGCTAACTTAACCATTTTTCCATTAGCTTGTAAACTGTAAGCCGGAATAATAAGCAACATGGGGTTCTAATTCAAGTAAAGAACCTTCAGCAGGCCTTTTCAAGTATGGCCAAGAAAAAAATACCATTTTTAGTGATTTTTCCACAGGAAATGAAAACGAATTATGTACATGAAGAGAAATATTTTAAATTGCAGTTGTTTGCCAAACATTCACCCATTTAGACAACAGTAAAAACGACGGCATAATCAATTTGAACTTCTTTTAGGGGATAACTGTAGATATCACCACAGAAAATGACAGGCCATACAGGCATTCCAGACCTCAATGGAGTTATAGTTTTGTATTTCACCAAGACACACATTTCATATTTGCATACATTCTATTTTCTGAAGTAAGATCATAACTGTTCATATTCTTCTCAAATCTCAGATCATAAATTCTCCTATTGCTATTGCAAAAGATAAATAATCAAAAGAGGCAAAATACACACCTCCCTCAAAATCAAGATGAAGTCCAAGGCACTAAGAACTCCAACAAACTGGCCCTTACAAAAGTCCCACAGAGGAGCCAGAGGGACACCCTGAAAGTAGATTAAATATTTAAGAAAAAAAAAGCTGAGCCAACATCGACAACACGTTTGGCAAAAGTGCATGAAGAATTAATGAGCGGCCAAAAAGATGATAAATTCAGAAATTTTAGAAAAATAAAGGAACGTCGGCCTTGTATATCTGAGGCACTTTGGATTGATTTCAAGAGAACAAAAGCATGTGCTTGTAAATGTTGTACTAATGCCTGTACCTGTTCATATAGAACGTGAAATGCTTGCTTAACTGGTAAATTAACATCCAAGGCAATAACCTATAAAGGTAACACAATGTAAAATATGAGCATGTCAAATGAAAACAAATGAAGATAAACTGATGATCAAAAGAATATCTCCGAAGAAGGTAAAGCATTCAAACCTTGCCTGACTCTGGAAGTAGCTCATATGCAGTATGTGTAGACAAGAAAGCAGAAAAACGATGTCGAGAGACCTCCAAATCCGCCTCTGATCCCCTTGGGGATACTTCCTGAGAAGCATCGCCAAACAATGTGACCAACATCATATGAAAGAAAAAGACATAGAATAAGAGAGATGCGATAACTACAAGTCTAAAATGCAGAAAGGTCCTCCCATTTATCTGACATGTTTTTCCAAGAGAATACAGTGGCTCAATATCATTTCTTCAGTAAAATTTAGTGTTATGACTATCCCCTGTCCAGAGATCAAAATTCTTTTATAGAAAAAGTGTTCTTGCCTGGACTCAATCCCATTACTTTCTTGTAATGGCCCCAAAAGAATAAGTCAGAAGCAAGGCTTTAAGCAAAGAGAGGAGACAAAACAAGAAAGTCACAGGATTCCTTTACCCACAGACATCTCAACCAATTGATTTGGCAAATTGTTAATTAAAATTAATTGAAATAATCCATATAGTACTGCTATTCCTTCACATCTCTGATTCTCTATTTTTTCTTGCTTTTATCTTTCTACCCTCCTTTTTTCCTATTTGTAGATTCATATTCCTCCAAGAAAATCCAAAGACTTGACATGCTTGCATGCATGTCTATAGTGAACCATGTGTGTATAGAATGAAGAGGCAAGAATATTAGAAACATATCATATGTGCATATTGATGTAAACTAAGACATGTAGTGTATATATACTAACAGATCCAACCAAAAAACCAGCCACTACAAATCCTTATCGTATAAGGTATAAAGAATACATGGAACAATCGTGATAAAGATGAATTTATGATGACAAGATGATATGGTTATATGAGTATTTAAAATTTTACCGGACGCAAAAAAACTTCATCCAGCTCCATATTCGATCCAGCTGTCTCAGAATTAGGAATTGGTGGAACCATATTTGGTTCCCTAGGTAAGAAAACAGTATTTACTACCCCATAATTCCCACTGACAGAGGGCTGGTGCTCATCATATCGCCATTCTCCATCAACAAAAAACTTGTACTGCATGTAAAGGGACACAAAATCTGTTTATCAGTAAAAATGCCAGAAATAAACATTCATTTGGTGGATTAGATAAGAGTAAGCACGCTAACATGGAAAACAATTACCAACATGTCAACATGCAATGCGTTTAACATTCTATCAATACCAGTAATTAACATTGTACCAAAATTAAAAAGAAATCCATAAAAGTTACATCAAGTCTGATCAAGCTGCCGAAACATAATTTGATTCTGCAGCAAGTTGGAACTCTTACAAAAAAGTATTATCATTTATCATACTAAGAAAATTAGACATAACTTCAAAACAATGACCAAGACTGAGATACCCAATCCACAGGCCAGAACCCTTCTATTATAAGACCAATGTTTGGTATTTCCATTTTTATGCCTATACATATGTACAAGACTTAATTGTACTTTAAAGACCTGCTGCACTATTGCCACAAGCAATTATGCTACACAGATTCGCTGTAATGTAAAAGAATCTGATGGCGCTTTGGCAATAAATAAAAAATTCGCATCTCATATTTTTTCTTTCCATGCCAAAAAAAGTTAAACAGAAGTTAGGTATATAAGTCCTCTTTGATAAGTGTTAACTCATTACCAAACAACTATGATTCTATACGTGCAATGAAAATATTTCAAGCAATACAATAACACTGAATTTAACTATGTGCATAGCTTAATTATGCTTTGACAAGCTGAGTTGAGCATGTTAATAATATTATCATAGTAACTAACTAACCTGATGATATCCTGGGGTTAAGCTGCAGATAACTTGAAAAACAGTGGGGCAACCCTCCACAGGGGACATGGGTATGTGATCAGTCCATCTGTCCATAAAACAATTTCATTCAAAACCGGTATCATACATCTAATACAATAGAAAACTGAAGACTAGAAAACCATGTAGACATTCACTAACAGAATTAATCCTTCAAAATTATTTAAAAACATAAGAATATATCAAATTAGTAACTCACCCAGTGAAGGTGCCACTCAGAAACACACTCCTCCCCCCATAAGGCCATACAAAGCGCAAAGGAAGCACTCCAGTACTACCATGACCAGTATCTTGACCAGAACCAAACATTTCCCTCCAGACAATAACTTATGTAAATATTACCCAATAATCAATACTAACACACAAAATGTAAATTATGCAAAACCCTTATAGATTTGTCTAAAAAAAATCCAAATAAACTAATTGCTAACAGTACCCTCTTCAAATATACTAATTAGGAAAAATAGTACACCAACCAATAGGGATCCTCCACAATCTAGCAGAGGACCCCTGACTTCTTACACATGGAGTACCACCAAATCAAAAACCAGACCCTAAAACTTATCAAAACCAAACCTTTATTAATCTCGTTATTAACATTCAACGCAAAGGCACTGAATTTGAGCTCAAAACTCAAGAATTCCCTACATGCAACACAAATCACAGCTCCTTCTATTGAGCAATTCAAACACCAAAGAGAAACCAAAACCCCACAAACAATTCACTAAAATTAGTCTCAAATCAAGCTTTGATCTGGTTCAAGAAACGAACTTTCAAGCTGAATCGAATCTGGGAACTTAAAAATCGAAAAGTGGAAAAGGAATTGAGTGAGGAGAGAGCGGAATCAGTGGTAATTTAGAGAGGGATTAGGGATAACAGAAAAAATAGAGAGAGGAAAACCCTAAATTTGACAAAGAGGATAGATTTAAGGGAAATTTGACATTGTAATTGTTGGATCTCAAAAGAGATTCTTTTTTGGTTTTATTTATTTATTTATTTTTTCAAGAGCGAAGAGAATCTGATGAATTAACAACTGAACAGAAAAAGAACACAAACTACCAAATTCCTTTTTCTTCTTTTATATATATATTAGAGAAAAAAGCGCACAGAAAAAAGTAAAGAGGGTAAAAAATAATTACTCATCGCAGTAATATCTGGGAAGCATTGTTACATGGAATTTTCTTGTTTTAGAGAAAGCAATAATTATAGATTCATTTAGGAAATGCCTGATTATGTCAAATATTATTTTTTTTCTTATATAAATCTGCTCCTTTTTTTTTTTATTAATTCATTGAATATTAATGATCTAGAAATAACAATGATTTGGATAATTTAAAATATAATAATAATAATAATACCTAATCAAATTCTGAATAGTATTTAATTTATTTTTAATATTTATCATGGATTTGAAAAAAAAAACTCAAATTTATTATTTGCAGATATGGAATACCTGCAAATACTCGATACCCATTTAATAATATCAAATGTTTAGAGAAAAAGAAAGATGTTGCAAAATTGAGGAATTTGGGTTGGCAGTTTGATTAGATCAAATGTTGATGAAGTAATCGTTAAGTTGGCCCCTGTGATTGAAATGTGTTTTACTATATAAAGGGTTGCCATGTCTAATCAACATTCTTATGCATCTCCGCCACTATTGGAAGAGAAAAGGTGGCTGGCTGCCTTTTCATTTTCTTTTTCTAATATATTGATTTTGAATATAAGGAAATAAGTATTTGTTTTATCCTTTAAACTCCCAGAATTTTCTAATTAATTTATGTAATTATTTCAACATTTAAAAGACAACCTGCTTAACAGTTAATCTCAAAAAGACAGCATGAACATTTAGTTGATAATTTGAGGTAAAGTGTGTGTTTTATTTATAAATATTTTGAATAATAATTACTAATGATTAACCAAGTTGATACTTTTTACTTGATTATGACAGCCAAACCCAAGTAAATTTAATTGCCTCAAACTGTAGTGAAAGGGCAAATAATAAAAATAAAAAGTGAAAGAGAAAATGTGCTTAGGTGTCAGCATTCAGGACAAGAATGTCCTGAATCGTCTGAAAGAGTGATTTCAAGTGATTAGGTCTGGTAGTTAGAGGGCAAAGAATAGACCTTCATTACCCTCCTCAATCCCAGATTCCTATCTAATGATTACACCCACTGTTATTTTTCCCCCCCTCCCAATATCTCTTCTTCAATCATTTTTGGAAAGCAACAGGACCTTTTTGTTTCACTGCTTCAATAAATTTGAAAGAGAATATATAATATTTTAAAAGAGAATCAATTAATAATAATTTAACATTTAACATGTTGCTGGTAAGGGCATTGCTTATGGAAGAAACATCCTCTGCCCTTGCCTGCTTCTGCAACAGACAATCTTAGCAGCTGCACAGAGTCTGGAATGATATTTGTCCATTAAGACTACAGTTTTCACCGAATCAAAACTGACAGTTTCTGTGACATATTCTCAATCTTTCCACTGGAGGTGCAAATTATAACAATTCTAAATGCTTGCTACCAGTGACAAAGATAGTAAATGTGTAAGGAAGCAGAAATAATGTGGATGGGGGGGTACAACTTACAGTTACAAGCTAACAATCAGACATGAGAGAGTGATAAATATGCCTGAGTTGTTTTGCCACATCAGTAATTTCTGGTCTATCCTCTTCATCCTTGCGAGTGCATTGCATGGCAAGCGTTAGAAAAGATTTCAGCTGTTGCTCTTTCTCAGGCCATGGCCCCTCTTCAAGAATTGCTGGGTCTATGATTTCATTGAACCTTTCATTCTTTATTTTGGCTTCGACAAAAACTACCAAAGCATGAGATTCGTTAGTTGTCGGAGAACGAAGGATTGGTCCGTGGCCAGTCAGAAGCACCAGAAGGACTACTCCAAAACTATAAACGTCAATCTTCTCATTGAACATTCTTTTCATGAAGTATTCAGGAGCAACATACCCAATGGTCCCTGCAACCTCATCCTCTATGTGGGTTTCACCTTCAGGAATTGAAATAGATAGGGAAAAACCCGTCACTTTAGCTGCACAGTCTTCATCTAGCAAGATACTTGCGAGCGAGATATCTCTATGAACAATTGGCCTTGGAAATGCAGTATGGAGATAAGCAATCACACTAGCCACATCGACTGCAATTTTCAACCTATCTTTCCACAATAAAGCTGTTTTCTGAACGTAATCCTCTAGAGTTCCTTTCTCTGCGTATTCAAAAACTGGAATGGGAATTTCGGACTCTAAACGACATCCTAACAATTTCAGAACATTCCTGTGGACGCTCATTTCTGATGCAATCACAATGTCACTGACGGGGTCTTCGCTAGGATGTTTATAATCATACTTTTTCACAATTACAGGACGATCTCGGATAAGACCTTTATACAGGCGACATGTTCCATCAATGTAGAAAACATTATGTTGAGAGTAACTATTTGTTGCATTCTGAAGCTCTTTAACGGAGAAGCAACGGACAGGATTACCTCTGCCATTATTTAAGGCAACCGACTTTTCTAATAGGGATCTTCCATTTCTCATTAGCGCTTTCTCATACTTGCTGTCTCCGAAGCATGAAAACATATTTGCCTATCCTGTCCGCCAAACCATAAATTCACACACTGTAAATATACCCAAAAACTTCTGTCTAATGTCTTGAGCTGATCAAAAGATGAAAAATCAGATTATATTAAAACTAGATATATAGTTCATGATGAAATAAAGATAAGATGATTACCCGTTTGCAGCCAGATTATTTGATCTTGGAGAAGCATGCAGCGGAAAGAACAGAGACAAAAGAGATGCAGTTATGTTGATGGAATTGATGGTCAACCAGTTGCGGCTAAACACAGCTTTTCATGGATTTGTTTAATCATGAGAAGTGACCAAGTTGTATTAATTAAAAATTTCCTTAGGTTAGTAGTTTAATTTTGCAAATTGTATATTGAATAAATCCCACCAGATTTTTCCAAGTCAACTATTTATAATTACATCTCAAATGATTATGTATCAGATATTGATAGATATGCCTGTCAAGGATTTAATATTGTCTTTATTCTTGATTATAATCAATAGCACTCGTATTAGATGAATTATTGTCTTTGCGACGAGCATAAAGAAACAGTTATATAGTTCATGGCTAGTTTGACCTCTCACAAATAAAAGTTTTTCTCTAGTTTCCGTCCATGAAGTTTAATTTTTTTTAATTATGAATAAACAGTAATCTAAATAATTTCTCAAGAATCCCAATAGTAAACTTAAGTGCTAAAAGCTTCCAGTTGCTGCTCCTGTCCATGCCCTGTTGTCCACTTCATTGTACTTCTTTATTTGATTCACCTGAAAATCCATCTCCTGTTTAAGATTTTCTACAAGAGAAATCAAACGATTTCGGTTTGGTCAAAATCAGTGAGTAGCAAACATCATTCCTATGTTCTGATACTCATTAAAAGAACCTGCCATAATGTCCTTGGCATGGCAGTTTACCTTGATGAATAGACATATGGAAAAATAGGACAATTTGGAGACGTATTTTCATGCAGTAAGATATTTGAGGCTCTGATTTTTCTATCGACTATATGCCTGGGAAACGTAACATGAACACACACCACTACCCAATAGCTATATCTGCTACAATCTCAACGAAGATTGAGGATTTTAGTAGACTCTGAGAAAAATTAAGTTTAGTGATCAATTATATAATATGAAGCTGGATTAGTTTATTCAGGAAGAGCAGAGAGAAAATTCGAAATGCTTGTTAACATAGACATGGTAACCAAATCAGAAAGTGATAAAGATGAAGGAATGGGGAAAAATGTTGTTGTAAGAGGGAAGCACTAACAATTAGAAATAAGAGAGATAAAAATGTCTGAGTTGTTTTGCCACATCAGTAATTTCTGGTCTATTCTCTTCATCCGGGTCAATGCACTGAACGCCAAGCATTAAAAAAGCTTTCAATTGTTGCTCCTTTTCAGGCCATGGCCCCTCTTCAACGATTATGGGGTCTATGGTCAAGTCAAGCTTCTGCCGCGTGCGGGTTAAAAAAGTTTCCAGTTGTTCTTTCTCAGACCATAACCCCTTTTCAACAATTAAGCTGCCTATGATCTCATCAAACCTTGCATCCTTTAGTATATTTTCCCAATTACCTTGAAATGGTTTTTGGTCAGTCAGAAGAACTAGAAGAAGTACTCCAAAACTAAAAACATCAATCTTCTCATTGAATATTCCTGAACGGACGTACTCAGGAGCAGCATACCCGCAGGTTCCTAGAACAAAATCCTCTATGTGGGTTTCACCTTCAAGAATTGACATGGATACTGTAAAATCCGTCACTTTTGCTACATAGTCTTCGTCTAGCCAGATATTTGAGAGTGTAATATCCCTATGAACAACGGGTCTGGGACATGCAGTATGGAGATAAGCAATCACATTAGCTGCATCAACAGCAATCTTCAACCTACTTTTCCACAATAAAGGTCGAAAACTTGCACTATCTGTTTTGTAGATGTAATCCTGTAGTTTTCCTTTCTCAGCATATTCAAAAACTAGAATGGGAATTTCGGACTCTAAACAGCATCCTAGCAATTTCAGAACATTTTTATGCCTGCTCATCTCTGACGCAAACACAATATCATTGATAGGACAAACTCTTTCATGAATATTATTACGGTATCTTTTCACAATTACAGGACGATCTCGCAGAAAGCCCTTATAAAGTGTATGCCATCCTCCTTCATAAATAACATTATTTTGAGAGTAACTATTTGTTGCAGTTTGGAGCTCGTCAACGGAGAACCAACGGATAGGATTACCTCTGCCATTATTAAAGGCAATCGACTTTTCTAATAGTATTCCTCCATTTCTCATTAGCGCTGTCTCATTCTCATCCATGTTGTCTCTAAAGCATGAAAACATTTTTGCCTGCCCACCAAACCAACAAATTCGCACACTACAAATATATACCAACTCCGACTAGTGTCTGGGCTTATCAAAAGACAGACAAAATCAGATTATACATTCATTCAAACGCTTTTCCATATCTATCTTCTTTTTCCATGCTTCCCAAACAATTGAATTGTAAACTCTCATACGGATCAATCAGCATCAAGTATTCAGTATAGTTTAAAATTGATTTACCAGATTCATGATTTAAAAAGTTCATATGTATAGAATGGCAAATTCAATTCGACAAACATGCATGTGCATATATTAAAACCAGATATACATAGCACTTGAGGCTCAGTTCAACTTGGAAGTTTGAGGTCTTAATATTTACTTAATATTGAACCAATAGCTCCCTTTTGTTTTTCAAAAGCCTACCAGTAATAATGGCTTTTATTCTTTTAGCATTTCTATAATTTGAACACTTTTTGTCTACAATATGTCTTATTATCTATTTTATCTGTAGGTTAATTCATTACAAATTACAAATTCATTTATATTCATGACTAATCATATTAGAAATTCAATTGCATAGTCCTAAACCAACAAACGAAGCAAGTCTGCCTGGGGAGATACTTCTCTCAGCCTCAGGCTTATGGGCCTGAGTGGACATTCTGAGACCTAAATTGGGTGTGATGACAGGATTAAAGGCCTTTCCATTAAACAGAAAATTATTTCTTCTATTTCTTCAGATGCACCGAGCACCACGCTAAAGCAATAAACATCATTCCTCTGATCTAATACTCACTAAAATCACCTGTGGAAAAATACTCGGGTAGTGCAATGAGTCCAATTGTCCCTGCCACAATGTCCTTGGCATGGCACTTTACCTTGATGAAGAGACAAAGCTGGAAAAATAGGACAATTTGGAGACATATTTTCTTTCTCAGGCCATGACCCCTTTTCAACGATTGCGAGCTCTATGATCTGATCAGACCTTGCATCTCTTACTTTCTCTTTGATATTTTCCCAATTACATTGGAATGGTTTTTGGCCAGTCATAAGCACTAGAACAAGTACTCTAAAACTATGAGCATCAATCTTCTCATTGAATATTCCTGAACGGACACGTATTCAGGAGCATTATATATACCTAAAGGTCCCTGTTAAAGCATCCTCCTCTGTTTGGGTTTCACCTTCAGGAATTGACATGGACAATGAAAATTTCATCCCTTGTAGCAAGATATTTGAGATTTTAACACTCCTATGAACAATGATCTTGTAAATGCAGTATGAAGATAAGCAATCACATTAGCTACATCAACAGCAATCTTCAACCTATTTTTCCACATTTGCATTGTCTGTTTTGTGAATTCAATCCTGTAAATTTCCTTTCTCTGCATATTTAAAAACTACAATAGGAATTTCGGATTCTAAACAGCATCCTAGTAGGGAGAGTGTATTATTTATTAAATATACTATTAATATTGACTGAATTATTTTTATTACTATTGACACTTATAATTAAGACTATACAGTTTCTCTTTTCTTTTTTTCTATTCATAACATATGATGGACGAAACCTACTTAAGAACTTGTCAGCTAGCTTATCTCTCTATTCATTCCAAGAAATACTCATTTCTCTCTGTTTGATGATACATCATCTAGAAATTTGATAACGACAATAGTGAAGATAAATTTCTTTGTATAGAAGTAAAATGACCAAGTAATTGCAGACTTTGAAAAGAGGTAGAGAAACAATCAACACTTTTCACTTCCATTGCCACAATAAAGTAATTGTAGAAACAAACAGCGGGAAGACCTTTTATTAAACCAATAATATTCTTAACTGAGATCAGATGGCACAAGAAGATAGATAAATATGTCTAAGTTGTTTTGCCACTTCAATCATGGTTGGCCTTTCTTCAGCTGAATCATGAATGCATCTAAGTGCAAGATCTCTAAAATCTTCCAATTCCTGCCCTTTCCTATTCCCTGCTTCCTCTGCCACAATTATGGGATCCACCATCTCCTTAAAACCACCCGTTTCAATATGTTTCTTCACATGATTCACTAGAAGAAACTGCTCTCCGGTTTCTGTACGGGAGAAATCAAATGATCTCTGTCCGGTCAGAACAACTAGCAGTACTACACCAAAGCTATAAACATCACTTTTCTCATTGAAATAACCTGTAGCCAGTGACTCAGATGCAATGAGTCCCATTGTCCCTGCCATAATATCCCTGACACGGGACTTACCTTCAGGAATAGACACACACAAGGAGAAATCGGACAGTTTGGCGACATAGTCTTCGTCCAGTAAGATATTTGAGGCTTTGATATTCCTATGAACTATAGGCCTGGGAAATGCAGTATGTATATACACCACCACATTAGCTATATCTGCTACAATCTTTAACCTCAATTTCCATTTTACAGGCTCAAAATGGTCATCGTTGCGATCTATAATTCGATCAGCAAGAGTTTTTTCCTTTGCAGATTCAAAAACTAGTATCGGAGATGGAGTTTCTAAGCAGCAACCCAACAGCTTGATAGAATTTATATGCACACTCATCGCGGACGCATACACAATCTCATTGATTGCTAATTGTTCTACTCCTACTTCAAGAAACTTCTTAACGATTACTGGGCGATCTTGAAGAAATCCCTTGTATAATTCAAAGTAGCCGTCCAGCTTTAGAACTTGCTTTTCGTTGTAGTTTCTTGTTGCTTTCTCAAGCTCTTCCGATGAGAAGTTTCGAATAGGATTACACCTTCCATTGCAAAAGGCAACCGACTTCTCTAATAGCTTGCTTCCATTTATCAAGAATGCTTCTTTCACTTCCATATCTTTCTTGGATCTCAAACACTTCATCATCTTGCCTTTTCTAAGAGAATGTAAAGAAAAAGATACATGCAATAATACAGTACGGAGCGATAGAAAGAGATCTACTTGATGTAAACGCTTGTGCTAGATATATATAATAATAATAATACCAGAAATCGGTTGCTTGTAGAAATGAAAGTCTCGCCCATTGACAATAATTTTAGCCCATAGACACATTCTGATAAATAGCAAAAATGCAGAAACGCGTATGAATAAGTCAACAAGGAATTTCCACTTTTCACATAGCAGCTTTCTTGGAACTTCCGCTGCTTCTAAATTTTCCTGCTTCGTATGTCTAGCCATCTAATCCATTATCTAAAACTCGACTGCATAATGGCAAAACATAAACAGAGTGGAAATGCCATGTTCATTTTCAAAGATTCTTTTAACATAAATGCCATCAGTTTAAAGGCAACAAATGTTAAACAGCAGCGTGGAAGGCCCCTTTAACTTGAGGGCCTGTCCTATTTGTACCTTTAATACATTGAGACATATACGATAAATAATTTTATTCCCTACCCATGTTCTATATGGGGTTCACTTTAGGAATAGGTGTGGATAAAGAAGAATCAGTGAGCTTGGGAACGTACTGTTGGTCCAGCAAAATGTTTGAAGGTTCGATATATCCATGAATAAAGGGAGGAGAGGACTTAACTGTACAAAAAGAAATTTCTTGTATTAAATAAATCTTTAGTACAAATTATTTGTACTATCACACAGTAACACATTCCTCTCATACTCACACTCACTTTGGGCACACACCTCAATTATAACTTCACATTTAATTTTTTGGTTTTGGTACATGTACCCACATTAAGGAGCAAGCTCCTTTTATAATTTGTGGAGTTGGTTATTATCCACTTTGTAAAAGTTCGTTTTTCTTCTTCTTTTTTTAATTATTGAAAATTCTAGAGAGAGAATTCTCTAGAACTTGAGAGAGAGAGAAGCGGTGATTTTTAATATTTTCTTTCATCGACTACTCTTTTTTAATATATGTCTACTCACTGTATCAAGTTGCCCTCTAAAATCCTCAAATTTTATACTACTGATTCCTTTAGTAAATATATTTGCAACTTAATTTTCAGTCTTAATATACTTTATTTCTATTTTTTTATACAAGACTTTTTCTCGTACAAAGTGATAATGTATTTCTACGTGTTTGGTTCTTGCGTAGAACACTGAATTTTCAGTAATGTAAATAGCTGACTAATTGTAACAATGCAACTGCACCAAGTAATTAATAGTTTGATGAAGATACTTCATAAGCTGCATCATCCATGTCACTCTTGAGCTGCCATAGCTACTGCGTGATACTCTGATTCAGTACTTGACAATGATACTGTCTTTTCCTGCACCAAGAAACAGGCCCCGATCCAAGGCAAAACACATATCCTGTCGTTGAACACCTTGTATCGCAATCTCCAGCATATTCCATATCACTTTACCTGACATTTAAATCGACAATCTCAAGTATAGTGACCTCGTTTGCTACAGTTGTAGCACTCACCATTCTTGCGATAGCTGGTTTTGTCTTATGATTGATAGTTGTGGTGAGCTCCCCTTTGTTCAGCTCCTTTCTTGATGATGTTTTTGCCATCCTTCCTGCTTTATTTTCCTCCACTTGATCTCGCAAGTATATGGAACCTTATCCTTTTTATTGTTGAAGAGGGCTTTCTCCTCTTCTTTGACTGATACTTTAGACATTTGTTTGTCTAAAGTTTCATGTTTGCTAATATATTTTCCAACTCATTTAAAGACGACTCCTTAGACTATCCATGAGTTGCCGTGATAAGCGCAGTAAAATTGAGACATAACCCGTGAATTATGATCATCCTCATTCTTGTCTTCATAATTTAATTTTGAGGATCTAATTTTGAAATTTCTTAAATAAGGAACAAAATTCATATAAGAAAGTCTGGTTTTCGAGGCTTTGGGTTATAGGCCTTCGCTAATTGGTTTCTTGTCTGTCTCAATCTGGTGGAAGGGCGTATGTGCGTTTTTTTGGTAATCTGGATCATGGTAAGAACTTGGACCACATTATGTTCTTGTGTTGGGAAATATGGAAAATGCGCAACGCATTAGTTTTTAAGCATGATGCCCCGAGCTCGGTTGATGCATCCGTAGGAGCTCTTAGAAGCTGCCTGGAATTTAAGTGTTGTCCCTCTCTGTTCCCAGAGGCCTCATCTCGGTCCCAGATGGAAGATAACTCTGTTGGTCTGAATGGCTGGCAGAATCCGCCTATGGACACTCTGAAATTTAATGTTGATGTTGCTTTCTCCATTAGGGAAGGGTATGTGGGGATTGCTGCAGTGGTCAGAAATCATGACGGCTAGTGGTGAAGGGCATCGCTCGTCGGTTGGTTGCTAGTTAAGCTTTTGCTGGTGAAGTCTTAGCACTAAAGGAGGCAGTTCTGCTAGCAAAGGATATGGGCATTTCTTCTGCCATTTTTGAGTCAGATGCAAAGGAGGTGATCAGAGCAGTTAAAGATGTTTCGGGGGTTGTGCAGTAGGAAATTGATGCAATAATTCTGAAGATTTCTCTTATTTGTAATAACTTCCCTTTGTTTGTGTTTAGGCATATTCTTAGATCTTTCAACTTTGAAGCTGACTTTGTAGCAAATGCTATTCTGAAAAATTGTGTGGCTCAGATCGGGTGTGTAATCCCCCTAGACAGTTGAGGGTGGTTGCTTTTATCTTCTGATGCTTGTAATGGCATCGTTGGAAGCAATGAAATCCAAAGTTTGTTGAAGAAAAAAAATAAAAATAAATAAATAAATAAAGAAGAAGAAGAAAGATTATTAACATAAGAAAACATGTACAATGTGTATATAAATATATCATACCACCAAAACTCTATTTATGGTTTTGTGGTTGCTTATGAATAACAGTTTGATGCTTTTGTTGTCTACTGAACCACTTACCTTGATATCGGAACTTTTCTTGCTATAATATGGCCATTTGTACAGGGAAAAAAGCTGTTTTGCATATTCAAGATCAAACCTTCATTATCAGATTGAACATCTACAGCAACAGTAGAATTAATACATGCTCTGGTTTACTATATTAAGGCAATCCTTACGGAAGAAACATATTCCACCTTGCGCTGCTTCTGCAAGAAACACTCTTAGCAGCTGCAAAGTCTGGAATGACAATGAACAGTTAGGTTCAGTGACCAATTATATAACACATTCTCAATCTTTTCACTGGAGATACAAACTAACAAATATTTTTCTCTTTTAATATTTCCAGCAAAAGTACCATCCCACTTCAACAATTCAGAACCATCAAACGCAATCGAAAATGCTTACATATCAGTAATAAAATAAGAGATTGAAAATATGTAGGAAGCAGACATATTATTGATGAGGGCACAAACTAACAATTAGAAATAAGGGAGTGATAAATATGCCTGAGTTGTTTTGCCACGTCAGTAATTTCTGGTCTGTCCTCTTCATTCTCGTGAGTGCACTGCATGGCAAGTGTTAAAAAGATTTCTAATTGTCGCTCTTTCTCAGGCCATGGCCCCTCTTCAAGAATTACGGGGTCTATTATCTCATCAAACCTCTCATCCTCTATTTTTTCTTTGACAAAATTTACCAAACTGTAACGTGCAGTAGTTGTCGGAGAATGAAGGATTGGTTGTTGGCCAGTTAGAAGCACCAGAAGAAGTACTCCAAAACTATAAACATCAATCTTCTCATTGAACATTAGTGTTTTGAAGTATGCAGGAGCAAGATACCCAGGAGTTCCTACAACTTCATCCTCTATGTGAGTTTTACCTTCGGGAATTGACATGGATAGTGAAAAACCAGTCACTTTCGCGATATAGTCTTCATCTAGCAAGATATTTGAGAGTGTGATATCTCTATGAACTATGGGTCTTGGAAATGCACTATGGAGATAAGAAATTACACTAGCTACATCAACTGCAATTCTCAACCTAATTTGCCACAATAAACTTGCACTATCTGTTTTGTAAAAGTAATCCTTCAGAATTCCTTTCTGTGCACATTCAAAAACTAGAATGGGAATTTTTGACTCTAAACAACATCCTAACAATTTCAGAACATTTTTGTGCACGCTCATTTCTGATGCAAACACAATGTCATTGATAGGATCCTCCATATCACTTGCCCAATAATACTTTTTCACAATTACTGGACGATCTCATAGAAGAACATTATACATTTTATAGGATCCATCATTGTAAACAACATTATTTTCAGAGAAACTGTTTATTGAATCTTGAAGCTCTTTAACAGAGAAGCAACGGATAGGATTACCTCTGCCATTATTTAAGGCAATCGACTTCTCTAATAGTCTGCTTCCGTTTCTCAATAGCACTGTTTCATCCTTCTTGCCTTTAAAGCATGAAAACATATTTGCCTGTCCACCAAAACCACACATAAATATACCAACTCTACTGTTTGAGCTGATAAAAAAACGAAAAGTATACGTTCTATTTTGTACCCTTTTCCAATCTTTCTTGTTTTCAGACCAAGGAGACATAATATGGATCAATCAGCACTAATATTGAATATGGTTAGAATTGGTATTTATAAATATAAACTAGAGAGAAATTTTATGACTAAAAGGTTCATGTTTATAGAGTGGCAAATTCAATTAAGCAAAACATAATTGAGGATGAATTAAACATAAGATGTACCTGTTTGTAGCCAAATTATTTGATCTCGGAGAAGCAGCAGAAAGAAGAGACAGAAAAGAGACGCAGTTTTTAGTAATGGAATTTGATGATCAAAATGATTGGCATCATACTAGAACTAATGAGAAGTTGCGGCTAACAAAAGCTTTTTACGTATTATTTTAATTGTGATAAGTAGACGGATTTAATTAAATTTTCTTAGGTTATCCAAGAAGGCAGCTTACTGAAATTGTAGATTAAAGAAATCCCACCAGATTTTTCCAAGTCAACTATCTGCAATTACTTTTCATATGATTATAGTAAAAGTTGATGGTATTAATCTCTATTATACATAAAAAGGAAATCGAACGACTATCTTGAAAAGGTTCATAGAGAATTTATGAGGATATGAAATTCTCCCTTTAGCTTTCAGGGAAAAAAGGTGTTTCAGCCTCATGTATTGCTCTTGAAGAACAAAAGCATAACACATCATGTATAAACCAGCAGATAAAGACTGAGGGTCATGGCCTCAGATCCTGCTATCATCACAGGCCTCCAAGCTGACATTAGGAGCAACCTTTCTTCCCTAAGGAAGAAATGTCACTTCTACTAATGCTAGATCAAGGAATAAGAACGTTATCATAGAGTTTAGGATCTAAGTACATAGCTATAAGACCGTTAGCATCAATTGTATATATGAGGGCCATATTCATTCAATAGAACTCATAATCTTAATCTGTAAATCATCAGAATTCAATACAACAATCACTTTCATCTTTTTCACATGGTATCAGAGCAGGTTTGATCCTGCCATCATCTACCCAGCCTCAATCACTCAAAACTCTTCATAGCCATGTCTTACAGTGACATTACCAAATTAACCAATATCACATTAAAAGGCAACCAGAATAATTTTGAATGGTCAAGAGCAGTATATATAAGCCTGAGTGGTAGAAAAAAATTAGGGTTCATCACAGGGACCCGATGCAAGCCACAGCCTAATAACCCCAATGAGCCATCGAAGGAAGAAATTGAAGCAGCAGAAGAGTGGCAGACGACTAACCACCAGGTCATGTCACTACTCACCAACGCCATGGAGCCTCAGATAGCCAGACTGTGCATGCTACTGGCTTCATCACAGGCGATCTGGGACAAAGTCAAAAACCTGTATGGGCATGACCGAAACTATGCTCATATTTTCTATTTGAAACAGGAACCGTCCCAAATACGACAAGGAACTCGGACAAGCACGAGCTATGCTATTGAAGTCCTGACTCGGTGGGAGGAACTCCAGAGTTACCTCCCACCTACCACAGACCAAGAGGAAGCACGGAGAAGAGAAGAGCAATATCTAGTATATACCTACCTGGGGGGGCTCGATTCGAGCTACAAAGCCCTTCGATCTCAGATTCTGTTATCAAATAGCCTGTCTAACATCGATGTTGCCATAGCAATAATCCAACAAAAGGAAACAAGACGAGCAACGATAGGGACTACAGGTGGTTTAGAGAACACAGAACACGCTTACCTCTCGCAAAACCGCGATGCAGCCCGAGTGCGAGGAGGGCCTGCTAACGCCGAGAGGTGCAGTCACTGCCAACGGCAGGGGCACACTCAAGAGCGTTGTTGCCACCTCCATCCGCAGCGTCGGCCAAGCATCCACAAAAATGACAGAGGAAGAAACGGGAGACAGGAAGGAAGAAACAAGTTTGGCGGCATGGGTATGTCAAACAAAAATAACCCTAGTGGTTATTAAGGGGACGATTCTGGTAAGGAAACATGTGTCGGGTCGGTATATAGTGGGTCGGGTTCTTATAACTTAACTCAACCCGACTCTCATAGTCCAACCCAACCCAACTCCTTTGATCCGGCCCGACCCAACAACACTAATTTGACCCGGCCCATGAACAGTGAATCGACCCGATCCTTATGGAGCGAACCGGCCCAATCCGGTTCAGGTGACCCGACCGGGTCCGACTTCCTCAATTGGTCTGACCCCTCTCCAACTGAAAAATCCCAAATTTCGCAACTTATTACTCAGCTTCAGTCAATTATTCAGCCTCCATATTCTCGTGGATCAGGTTTGGTATCACAAAATTATATGAATTGCTTAAATAATCCCTTAAATTGGATTCTTGACTCTGGGGCAATGGATCACATGAAATGGGACGCCACAAAATTGTGAAATTTTGTCCTTACTAATTCCAGTCATGTGACCATCGCTAATGGACATCGAGCCAAAATCTCTGGTTTTGGCTCCTTAAAATTGTGTCATAATGATATTCACAATGTTCTTCTCCTACCAGATTTGAAATTGAATTTATTATCTATTGGTAAGATCACCAAGGATTTAAATTGCAATGTTATTTTCTCACCAACTTCAGTCTCATTTCAGGATCGAATCATAGGGAAGATGATTGGTGAAGGCCACTTCGAGAATGGCCTCTACTACCTCATAAATTCTCCCAATCAGTGCCTAGTCTCATCCAATCCTGTCAGTCACGATTTTTTGATTCACCAGTGGTTTGGGCATCCATCCGATCATGTTTTAAATCAGCTTTTCTGTTCTCAAAATCAATACTAGCTATTGTGACATTTGCAAATTTGCCAAGCATACTCGATTACCTTTCCCTATTTCCTCTACTACATCTGATCAAATGTTTGATTTAATTCATTCCGATGTTTGGGGACCTGCCCCCGTTACTTTTTATAATCACTTCCGCTATTTTGTCACCTTTATTGATGACCATTCTCGCACCACTTGGGTATATTTATTAAAAGAAAAAAATGAATTATTTTCTTGCTTTATGAAGTTTTTCTTTTCATTCAAACTCAGTACAACGCCAAAATTAAAATTTTCCGCTCAGATAATGGCACTGAATATGTAAATAAAAATTTCTCTGATTTTTTCTCCAACCAAGGAATTTTACACCAAACCACTTGCATTTACACTCCTGAACAAAATGGTGTTTCCGAAAGAAAAAATCATCATCTTCTTGAAGTCACCAGATCCATTCTTTTTCAAAATAATGTTCCCTATAATTTCTGGTCGGATGCTCTCTTAACTGCTGCCTACCTCATTAATCGTCTACCCAGTCCTAAGCTCAAAAATCTCAGCCCCTTGAAAATTCTGAAAAAGAGAAAAATAGAATTAGGCCACATTCGAGTCTTTGGGTGTACAGCCTTTGTCCATATTAGACATTCTCATAAACTTGCCCCCAGTTCTGTAAAAACAGTGTTCCTAGGGTACTCTTTTGAAAAGAAGGGGTATAAATGTTATGACCCTTCTACCCATAAAACCTATATCTCTCAGGATGTATCATTTGACGAATGTACCCCCTACTTCACAAAGGAATCTCCTGATGTCACTCCTACTTTGTTGTTTCCCGATAATCTTTTTCTTTCTGACAGGTCAGACTTCACTGCTCTAGTCAACAGGGAGCCTCCTCCCGAGGCCGGTCCGGACGTCTCTCCTTCAGGGGGAGCCAGTACCATTCCCGAGGCAACCTTTTCAGGGGGAGACAATGAGTCACGAGCTGACTAAATTGAAGAACTTGCCCCGAGACGATCATCTCGGCCTATTTGCCCTTCCATCAGACTAAGGGACTATGTGTCCCATCAGGTATCGTATCCCATTCAACAATTTATTAGCTATCATTCTGTGACTAGTTCATATAAGACCTATTTAAGTAACCTCACTACTCACATTGAGCCTTCTTCCTTCTATGAAGCTAACACCAATCTTAACCGGTGTAAGGCTATGAAGGAAGAACTTCAAGCTCTTGAAAAAAATGACACTTGGGACCTAACATCTCTGCCAAAAAATAAAAAAAACCTGTGGGGTGCAAATGGGTGTATAAAATCAAATATAAACATGATGGGACGATTGAGCGATATAAGACTAGACGAGTAGCAAAAAGGTTCACTCAAACATATGGGGTAGACTATCAGGAAACCTTTGCACCTGTAGCAAAAATGAGCACCATCCGCATTCTATTGTCTGTTGCTACTAACTCAGGATGGAGCCTATGTCAAATGGATGTGAAAAATGCATTCCTCCAAGGGTCTTTCGAAGAAGAAGTATACATGACTCTACCTCCAGGTTATGAGCCTACAAACGATCAATCCCTGGTATGTAAGCTAAAAAAGGTCATCTATGGATTGAAACAGTCTCCAAGAGCATGGTATGCTAAGCTAAGCCATTTCCTTTTAAAAATCAATTTCATTAAATGTGCATCTGACTCTTCTATGTTTGTCAAACATACTCATGCATGCACCATCATTGTTCTTATTTATGTTGATGACATCATCATAACAGGTAATAATAACAAAGAAATTGAGAAAGTTAAACAAAAGTTAAAAGAGGAATTTGACATCAAAGATCTCGGGCAATTGTCCTACTTTCTTGGAATAGAAATAGCCAAATCTCATAAAGGCTTATTTCTGTCCTAAAGAAAGTACGTCCTTTATCTGTTAAAAGAAACAGAAAAACTAGGAGTAAAACCTATAGATACACCAATGGAAACTAAAGTCAAACTTAATCTTGAAGATGGCAATCCTTTAGACAACATAGGGCATTACCAACGACTAGTAGGGAAACTAATCTATCTCACTATAACTAGACCTGACATCAACTATGCTGTAAGTATGGTAAGTCAATTCATCCATGCTCCTCGCACTAGTCATTTGGATGCCATCGATAAGATTCTTAGGTATCTTAAAGGCACCCCTGGTCAAGGGATTTTGATGAAAAATAACAGTTCAAATGATATTATTGGTTTTTCTGATGTAGATTGGGCCGGAAGCTGTGACAGAAAGTCAACTTCTGGTTTCTGTACATTTGTGGGTGGCAACCTAGTAACTTGGAAAAGCAAGAAACAAACTGTAACTGCTAGATCCAGCGCAGAAGCAGAATACAGAGCAATGGCATCAACTGCCAGTGAGCTAATATAGATCAAACAAGTTCTTGCAGACATGGGAATTAATTGCAACAGCCCAATGAAAATGTACTATGATAATCAAGCAGCAAGGCACATTGCTTCAAACCCTGTCTTCCATGAATGCACCAAATATATCGAAGTAAACTGCCACTTCATAAGGGAAAAAGTTCAATCTGGTGAAATTGAAACTCCATTCATCAGAAGCCACGAACAGTTGGCAAACATTCTCACAAAAGCCTTGAATAGAGCTGATCATCAATATCTTCTTAGCAACATGGGATCAATCAATCTATTCGGACCCATCTTGAGGGGAAGTGTTGAAGAACAAAAGCATAACACATCATGTATAAACCAGTAGATAAAGACCGAGGGTCATGGCCTCAGATCCTGCTATCATCACAGGCCTCCAAGCTGACATTAGGAGCAACCTTTCTTCCCTAAGTAAGAAAGGTCACTTCTACTAATGCTAGATCAAGGAATAAGAACGTTATCATAGAGTTTAGGATCTAAGTACATAGTTATAAGACCGTTAGCATCAATTGTATATATGAGGGCCATATTCATTCAATAGAATTCAAAATCTTAGCCTGTAAATCATCACAGTTCAATACAACAATCACTTTCATCTTTTTCACAATTGCTTTGGGTCTCCTGATCATCATTCTGAACCTGTGATCTGGAGTTTGGCGGCAATGCTTGCAGCTTTACAAATAGCTATACTATTTTCTCAATTATATAAATCAACTACATAATCTGTCTTCATATAGACACAAAAATATGAATGTGAAGTATTTAAATTCCAAGCCTAATTGAGTTTGGTTTCCATTTTCAACAATATTCAGTGACTTCCATTTGTAATTAATTAAATCTCTTTTAATCATAATTCAAATTTGATACCGACATTAGTGAAGAAGGAATTTGTTTGCTTACGAGCAAAATGACCAAGTAATTGAAGGCTTTGAAAAGATCTTAGAAAGATAATCTAGGAGTCTCATTGCAACAATAAGAAGATAGATAACTATTCTCAAGTTCTTTCACCACTTCAATTATTTTTAGCCCTTTTTTTCTAAATAACGAATGCATTCAGGTTCAAGAGCTCTAAAAGCTTCCAATTCCTGCTCCTACCCATGCCCTGTTGTCTCTACCATAACGTCCTGTTGTCTCTTAAAACTGTTCATTAGATTCTACTGCTTTACCCAATTCACTAGAAGAAATCCATCTCGAGTTTAAGGATAAGAGAAATCCAATGATCTATCTGGCCAAAAGCACCGAGTAGCACCATGCCAAAGCTATAAACATCATTCTTCTGATTCGATCTTCTCATTAAAATAACTTATAGAAATGGACTCGGGTAGTGCAGCGAGTCCTATTGTCCCTTCCACAGTATCCTTGGCATGTGACTTTACCTTCAGGAATAGACAAAGATGGAAAAATAGGACACTTCGGAGACACATTTTCCTCCAGTAAGATATCTGAGATTGTAATATTTCTATCAACTATATGCCTGGGAAATGCAACATGCATATACACCACCACATATTAGTTGTGTCTGCTACAATTTCAACAAAGATTGAGGATTTTTGTTCACTCGATCAAAATCAATTAAGTTGAGTGGCCATTCAATTAATATATTCTCAAATCTAGTGAAGATGGTAGGAACAATTAAGATAATTCAAATTGCTTGCTACCATTGACACAATAACCAATTCAGAGAGTGATAAATATATAGACATTTGAAATAATATTGATGTAGGCAAGCACTAACAATTAGAAACAAAGGAGTGATAAATATGCCTGAGTTGTTTTGCCACATCAGTAATTTTTGACCTATCTTCTTCATCAATGCGAGTGCACTGAATGCCAAGTACGACAAACGTTTTCAATTGTTGCTCTTTTTCAGGCCACGCCCCCTCTTCAACAATTAGGTTTGAATCTCCGAACTGAATTATTTGAAAAATTAATATAATTTAAAATCAAAATTTATATATAATGATCACACAATTTTGAAAATCTAACTTTAAAAATTTCTAAAATTTAGTTCGATCTCAAAGATCTTTCAATATCTAAATTTCTTCAGACCATGCTCACCTTAATCTAATAGATAATATTTTTGGCTTAACTCCTTTTGGAGGTATTCCATTTCAGCTGAACTCTTTTTAAAGGTATTTTTATAATTAACGTTTCAACGATTTAATTTGATTAAATTTAAAATAGAGTTAAATCAAATTAGTCAAACTTGCTAGTAATAGGATTGAACTGAACTAAATAAGCAGTAAGTAAACTGAATTTGAATAAAGAGTTATTTGCAGAAATATTCCTTTTATAGCAATAATTACATTTTTACTTCAAAGAAAAAGTTTACAACTATATGCTCAAACTAAAATATCATAAACATCAACCATGTCAATCATCAAAATAATCACATATCAACTAAATATTCATTCATGAAAAGAAAAAATAAAAATCAATAAAATTATATAAAATTAAAAATATTAAATAAAAAATTAAAGATTAGCAAATAAAATTAAAATCTAAATAAATATAGATTAGACAATGAAAAAACCAAATATAAACTATCCCCGTTTTAATATAAATTAAACATCAACAGTTAATATACAATTAAATTAAATTAAGCAATTAATATAGAGTTCAGTAATATTAATGAAAATAGAAAAAAAATTATTTTAAGTATAGTTAGTATTAAATTATGATAATAATTTGTGTAATTAATATATTAGAAGTTATCAAATTAAAACAATTAGTATATTAAATTAATATTTAAAATATACTGATAATTGAGGGGTTATTATGCAAAAATAATTTTTGATAATTTTGTAATTAATTAAGTTGGAAAGGGTACTTTGGTAATTTTAAAGACTCTTTTGATAAAAATGACATCAGTTCAAAGGTAACAAATGTTAAACAGCATCGTGGAAGACCCTGTTTACCATAAGGGCCTGTTTGAGACATATGATTTTATTCCCTAATCAAAATTTGGATGTCGGTAGCTACTGCAGAGGAGGAATAGACTGATGAATTCGCTTGGGTTCTCTTACAACATCAGTCACTGTTGGTATTTCTTTTCTGCTTCACTGCACACGCAACTGAGAGCAAGTTTTCCAAAAGCTAGTAGTTCTTGCTGCCCTATATCATCATTCAGAATTGTGTGATCTACAACCTCAAATTAATTTTTGATTCTCTATATAGTGGACCGCATAATCTAGTACGCAACCGTGCTCGTTACCACATAGGAAAAGAACTTTTTCCGTTCAATAGCTGAAGTATGGTCACTATTGAAGAACAAAAGCAAAACACAACAGGTTTAAACCAGCAGTTAAAGACTGAGGGTCAAGGCCTCAGGTCTTATCATCACAGGCCAGAAAGCTGACATTAGGAGCAACCTTTCTTCCCTAAGGAAGAAAGGTCACTTCTACTAATCCCAGAACAGAAATAAAATCGTTGACATAGAGTTTAGGGTCTAAACGTCATAACAATAAGACCATTAATCTCAGGATTATACTCATTCATTAGATCTCAGAATAACAATTTGTAAATCATCACAGATTAATACCAACAATTATTTCATCTTTTTCACATGGTATCAGAGCAGTTTTGATCTTGTCATCATCTACCCAGCCTTAATCACACAAAACACTTCATCATCATGTCTCACAGTGACATTACCAAATTAACCAACATCACATTAAAAGGTAACTAGAACTACTTCGAATGGTCAAGGACAGTGTACATTAGCCTAAGTGGCAGAAAGAAATTAGAGTTCATCATAGGAACCCGAAACAAGCCACAGCCAATTAACTCTAATGAACCAACAAAAGAAGAAATTGAAGCAGCAGAAGAGTGGCAGACGACTGACCACATGGTCATGTCACTACTCACCAATACAATGAAGCCTCAGATAGCCAGGCTATGTATGCTACTGGCTTCATCACAGGCAATTTGGGACAAAGTAAAAAATTTGTATGGGCATGAGCAAAATTATGCACATATTTTTCATTTGAAACAGGAACTAGCTCAGATAAGGTAGGGGACTCGGACAAGCACGAGTTATGCCACAGAAGTTTTGACTCGGTGGGAAGAACTTCAGAGTTACCTCCCACCAACCACAGATCAAGAGGAGGCGAGAAGAAGAGAGGAACAAATTTAGTGTATACTTACCTGGGGGGACTCGATTCTAGCTACGAAGCCCTAAGATCTCAGATCTTACTGTCAAGCAATCTGCTTCACATCGATGCCATTATAGCAACAATCCAACATGAGGAAACATGACGGGCAATGATGGGGATTGCAAGCAGCTTAGACAACACAGAGTAAGCATATAACTCCAGCCTCTCGCACCCCCGCGACATGGCTCGAGTGTGAGGAGTGCCCGCCAGCGCCGAGAGGTGCAGCCACTGCCGAAAGAAGGGGCACACTCAGGAGCGCTGTTGGCACCTCCATCTGCACCTTCGGCCGAACATCAACAGGAACAAAAGAGGGAGAAATAGGAGACGGGAGAAGGAAGGAAGAAATGGCTTTGGTGGCGTGGAAGTGTCAAGTACAAATAACCCTAGTGGTTATGAGGGATATGATGCGGGTCGGGATGAGAAGAACGGGTCGGGTGTTTTTAACTTAATCCGACCCGGCTCTCATATCCTGACCTGACTCGACACACCCGACCCGGCCCATGTGGAGTGACCCGACCCGATCCGACCCGATTCGACTCCATCAGATGGTCCGACCCAAATCCAACAGAGAAATCCCAAATTTCTCAACTTATCTCCCAGCTTTAGTCAATTATTCAGCCTCTGCAATCTCGTGGGTCAGGTTTGGTATCGCAAAATTATATAAATTCTTTAATTAACTCTTCAAATTGGATACTTGACTCCGAGGCAACAGATCACATGATATGGGATGCCACAAAATTGTGAAATTTTGTTCCTACTAATTCAGTCATGTGACCGTTGCCAATGGACACCAAGCTAAAATCACTGATTTTGCCTCCTTGAAATTATTGTATAATGATATTCACAATGTTCTTCTTTTACTGGATTTCAAATCCAATTTATTATCCGTTGGTCATATCACCAGAAATTTAAATTGCAATGTTAATTTCTCATCATCTACAGTCTTATTTCAGGATTGAATCACAGAGAAGACGATTGGTGAAGGCCGCTTTGAGAATGGCCTCTATTATCTCATTAATCCTCCCAATCAGTGTCTAGTCTCCTCCAACCCTATTAGTCAAGACATTTTGATCCACTGGCGGTTTGGGCATCCGTCTGATCGTGTTTTAAATCAGCTTTTTTGTCTTAATATGAACACTAGTTACTGTGACATTTGCAAATTTGCCAAACATACTAGATTACCTTTTCCTGTATCTTCTACTACATCAGACCATATGTTTGATTTAATTCATTCCGATGTTTGGGGACCTGTCCCGTTACTTCTTATAATCACTTTCGCTATTTTGTCACCTTTATTGACGACCATTCTCGCACCACTTGGGTTTACTTATTAAAGGCAAAAATGAAGTTTTGCTTCCAGAATTTTTTTCCATTTTATTCAAAATCAGTATAATGTCAAAATTAAAATTTTTCGGTCAGATAATGGCACTGAATATATCAATAAATACTTTTCTAATTTTCTCTCTAACAAAGGAATTTTACATCAAACCACCTGCATTTATACTCCCGAACAAAATGGTGTTTCTGAAAGAAAAAATCGTCATCTTCTTGAAGTCACCAGATCAATTCTCTTTAAAAATAATGTTCCCCATATTTTTTGGTCGGATGCCCTCCTGACTGCTGCCTACCTCATCAATCGCCTACCTAGTCCCAAGCTCAAAAATCTCAGTCCCCTCAAAATTCTCAAGGGTCGGAAAATAGAATTAGGTCACATTCGAGTCTTTGGGTGCACAGCCTTTGTCCATGTTCGATGTTCTCATAAACTTGCCCCGAGTTATGTGAAAACAGTGTTCCTAGGATACTCTTCTAAAAAAAAGGGGTATAAATGTTACGACCCTTCCACACACAAGACCTATCTCTCTCGGGATGTGTCATTTAATGAATGTACCCCTTATTTCATAAATGACTCTCTCTCTCCATATGTGCCCTCTACTTTGTTATTTCCAGATAACCTTTCCTTTTTTTACAGTTTAGTCTTCACTACTCCATCCACCAGGGAGCCGCTTCCCGAGGCAATTCCCGATGCCACCTCTTCAGGGGGAGCCAATACCATTCCCGAGGCAACTTCTTCAAGGGGAGACAATGAGTCACAAGTTGAAGAAATTGCCCCGCGAAGATCATCTCGGCCTATCCGCCCTCCTGTCAGACTAAGGGACTATGTGTCCCACCAGGTGTCGTATCCCATCCAACACTTTATTAGTTATCACACTGTGTCCAATTCATATAAGACCTATCTAAGTAATCTCACTGCTCACACTGAGCCCTCTTCCTTCTATGAAGCTAACACCAACCCTAACTGGTGCAAGGCTATGAAGGAAGAGCTTCAGGCTCTTGAAAAAAAATGACACATGGGAATTAATATCTCTGCCATAGAATAAAAAACCTGTGGGGTGAAAATGGGTGTACAAAATCAAATATAAACATGATGGGACGATTGAGCGATATAAGGCTAGACTGGTAACAAAAGGGTTCACTCAAATATATGGGGTAGACTATCAGAAAACCTTTGCTCCAGTAGCTAAAATGAGCACCGTTCGCATTTTATTATCTATTGCTATTAACTCAGGATGGAGCTTATTTCAAATGGATGTGAAAAATGCGTTCCTCCAAGGGTCTCTCTCGAAGAAGTCTACATGACCCTACCTCCAGGTTACAAGCCTACAACCGATTAATCCCTGGTATGTAAGCTAAAAAAGGCTATCTATGGATTGAAACAGTCGCCAAGTGCATAGTATGCCAAGCTAAGCCACTTTCTCTTAAGAATTAATTTCATTAAATGTGCATCTAATTCCTCTATGTTTGTCAAACACACTCACACATGCACCGTCGTTGTCCTTGTTTATGTTGATGACATCATCATAACAGGTAACAATAATAAAGAAATTGAAAAAGTTAAACAAAAACTAAAAAGAGAATTTGACATCAAAGACCTCGGTCAACTGTCATACTTTCTTGGAAAGAAATAGCCAAATCTCATAAAGGCCTGTTTCTATCCCAAAGGAAGTACGTCCTTGATCTGTTAAAAGAAACAGAAAAAATAGGGGTGAAACCTATAGATACACCAATGGAGACTAAAGTCAAACTTAACCTAGAAGATGGCGATCCTTTAGATAATATAGGGCATTATCAACGCCTAATAGGAAAACTAATCTACCTCACTGTCACCAGACCAGATATCACCTATGCAGTGAGTATGGTAAGCCAGTTCATGCATGCACCACGTACTAGTCATTTGGATGCCATCGATAGGATTCTTAGGTATCTCAAGGGCACCCCTGGTCAAGGTATTTGGATGAAAAATAATAGTACAAATGATATTGTTGGTTTTTTCGATGCAGATTGGGCCGGAAGCTGTGACAGAAAATCAACTTCTGGTTTTTGTACCTTTGTGGGTGGCAACCTAGTAACGTGGAAAAGCAAAAAATAAACTGTAAGTGTAAGATCCAGCGTATAAGCAGAATACAGAGCAATAGTATCAACAGCCAGCGAGCTAATATGGATCAAACAAGTACTTACAGACATGGAAATTGAATGCAAAGGCCCAATAAAGATGTACTGTGACAATCAAGCAGCAAGGCACATTGCTTCAAACCCTATCTTCCACGAACGCACTAAGCACATTGAAGTAGACTGCCACTTCATAAAGGAGCGAAATTGAAACTCCATTCATCAGAAGCCACGAATAGTTGGCAGACATTCTCACAAAAGCCTAGAACAAAGCTAATCATCAAAATCTTCTTAGCAAGATGAGATCGGTCAACCTATTCGAACCCATCTTGAGGGGGAGTGTTGAAGAACAAAAGCAAAACACAACAAGTCTAAACCAACAGTTAAAGACTAAGGGTCAAGGCCTCAAGTCTTATCATCACAGGCCAGAAAGCTGACATTAGGAGCAACCTTTCTTCCCTAAGGAAGAAAGATCACTTCTACTAATCCCAGAATAGAAATAAGATCGTTGACATAGAATTTAGGGTCTAAACATCATAGCAATAAAACCGTTAATCTCAAATGTATATAGGGTCATACTCATTCATTAGATCTCAGAATAACAATTTGTAAATCATCACAGATCAATACCAATAATTATTTCATCTTTTTCACAGACACACCAAAACAGAAAACATTAAGCTTCTCAGTTACATAACCTGAACAAGCATATTTAGGTGCCAAGTTTCCTATTCTTCCATGCACGGCATCTACTATGACATGCGACTCACCATCAGGAATAGATATTAGAAGAGAAAAATCTGTAATCTTGGGAACATAGTCTTTACGCAATATTATGGTAGATAGTCTAAAATCTCTAAGAACAACGGGCCTTGAAAGAGCAGTGTGTAGATAAGCAACTGCCATAGTTTTTTTAAGTGTGAATCAATATTACCTCACTTATATATGTTTTACAGAACAAGAAAAGATGAAAATAAAATTATAATATTTTAGGAGTATCCCGATAGCTGATTTGATGGTAAATCATCTATAAAATAATTTTATTATTAAAAGAATATTATTACTAATATTAAATTATAGAAATCTAAAGATATTAATTTATAATATAGTAAAATAAATCACATAGTACTTCTTTATCACGAAAAAAATTAGTCCTCTGAGTGCAAAAGCGCCTAACCACAAAGTATATTTTTGTACTTTTTTCAAATATCTTTTCAATGCTACAATGTGTCGAGAACCTGTGATACATTGTAGTACACGGGCTTAATTTTGTATCTGATATTATTACAAAAAGTAATACTCCAGTACTAAAGAAGAGAAATAAACAACCAGGAATTTCCATAGATGTATTATTAATAATATTATACCATGCATCTAAGCCCATCAAATTAACTCCAACAACAGAATTGATCTCAACAATTACTACTTGCAGACTGATAGATTTGCCTTAGTTGTTTTGCCACTTCAGTAATTGCTGGCCTATTTTCTTCAAGATCACAGGAGCACTGAAGGGCAAGCAGAGAAAACTTTTGTAGTTGCTGCTCTTTCCCAGGCCAGGGACCCTCTTGTAAAATAAAGGGGTCTACTACAATTTCATAGTTAAACCTTTTTGTCTCCGCATATGCCTTCAGACCGTCCACCAAATAATTCTCAGGAGTTGCAAAAGGAAGAGGATGTTGCATCCTCTTTCCAGTCAAAAGCGAAAGGAGAACTACACCGAAACTATAAACATCCACCTTCTCATTTATAGTACTTTTTGAGAAGAACTCCGCAGCAAGAAATCCTAGTGTCTCCTTTGGGACTTTCTCAGTACGTACTCCATGTTCTATATGGTATTCACCTTCAGGAATGGGTGCGGACAAAGAAAAATCAGTGAGCTTGGGAACATAATCTTGATCTAGCAGGATATTTCAAGGTTTGATATCTCTATGAATAATAGGCCTTGGAAATGCAGTGTGAAGATACGCAATGGCAGTAGCTGCACCAATTGCAATCCTTAGCCTATTTGTCCATGATAAAGGTTGAAAACCAGCTAGATGGGGATTATAAATGCGATCATGAAGTGTTCCATTTTCAGCAGATTCAAAAACTAGAATTGGAAGTTCAGTCTCTAAGCAGCATCCTAGCAGTTTTAGAGCATCTTTATGAGAGTTCATTTGCGATGCGAACACAATCTCACTGATAGGAGAGCTCATTTGCGATGCGAACACAATCTCACTGATAGGAGAGCTCATTTGCGATGCGAACACAATCTCACTGATAGGAGAGCTCATTTGCGATGTGAACACAATCTCACTGATATAATTTTGATTTACTGCATACTTTTTCAAGATTATTGGGCGATCCCGTGGACAACATATAGAACCCATCATCCCAGAAAACTTGACTATGATCATAGTTTTTAGTAGCATTGTTGAGATCTTTGACAGAGAACCAACGGATTGGATTACCTCCACCATTATTGAAAGAGATTGAAGCCTCTACTAGCATCCTCCCATTTTTCACGAATGCTGTCTCTGCTTCTGCTTCCCTATCTTGCTTGGCTCTGAAGCATGCGATCATCTTTCTTGCCTATAGACTGTTCACTGTTCACTTGCTGTGGTATAGAGAAACAGAGTTCAGGTTCTATGAAATTGTGCTAGCATGTATGCAGTTCAGTGACTTCAAAAACTAAATAAAGGTGAAAAAGAGGTAGAAAAAAAAAAAGTACCTGTCCCAATTAAGAAATCTTCAATTCCCAAGAATCCTCTGTAAGAAAAAAGCAAAACAAAAACAGGGACACAATCGTCTAGTGGGGTATAGAAAAAATTGGAAGAAATTGGTTTCTTTGATGTTGCAGGGTTGACTTGGTTGCACGTCTACTTTAGGGTCTATACTACAGGATAACAGGAGGAAGTTTCCCATAAATTTCTCTTCAGGACTTGTTAATTTGCAACAGGGACTCCATTAAGTACTGATGTAACATCGTAATCAGAAGAGTTATCTAAAACTGAAGTCATAAGGGGAAGTCTTCAAAGAAAGAAGAAAATAGAAGACAGTCCATCAATCTCTAAATATCGCTTCCAAAACGAAGAAGAGAGAAATAAGGAACAATTTTCATACATGCTATTGAAATATTAATAATTACTCCTTCCATCCTATAAAATAATTCACTTTCAATTTACACATCAATTAAGGAAAAGTTATTTTGGATAATATCTTTAAATTTTATCACTATTTTTTATTAAAATTTCCATAAAAGATATAGTTTCAAATTATAAAATGTAAAATTAATTGTATATGATAATATTTATGGTAATTAATGAAAGGAATTACTTATTAAATTAATAATTAAAAAAATAGATTATAAATTGCAAGGACCAAAAGTAAGAAATATGTTTGTGAGAAATGACCAAATTGTATTAATTAACAATTAATACTTTTACGGTCAAATAATCTCATGAATTAACAACTAATGACCATTGTTTCAAAAGAAAAACAATTAATGGCCATATAATAGGAAGCTGGATTTTCTCAGAAAAAAATATGAAGCTGGATTTGTTTATTCAGGAAGAGCAGAGAAAATTCGAAAAGCTTGCTAACATAGACATGGTAACCAAATCAGAAAGTGATAAAGATGAAGGAATGGGGAAAAATGTTGTTGTAAGAGGGAAGCACTAACAATTAGAAATAAGAGAGAGATAAAAATGCCTGAGTTGTTTTGCCACATCAGTAATTTCTGTCTATTCTCTTCATCCGGGTCAATGCACTGAACGCCAAGCATTAAAACAGCTTTCAATTGTTGCTCCTTTTCAGGCCATGGCCCCTCTTCAACGATTATGGGGTCTATGGTTAAGTCAAGCTTCTGCCGAGTGCGGGTTAAAAAAGTTTCCTGTCGTTTTTTCTCAGACCATGACACCTTTTCAACAATTAAGCTGCCTATGATCTCATCAAACCTTGCATCCTTTAGTATATTTTCCCAATTACCTTGGAATGGTTTTTGGCCGGTCAGAAGAACTAGAAGAAGTACTCCAAAACTAAAAACATCAATCTTCTCATTGAATATTCCTGAACGGGCGTACTCAGGAGCAGCATACCCGCAGGTTCCCATAACAAAATCCTCTATGTGGGTTTCACCTTCAGGAATTGACATGGATAGTGAAAAATCCGTCACTTTTGCTACAGAGTCTTCGTCTAGCCAGACATTTGAGAGTGTAATATGTCTATGAACAACGGGTCTGGGAAATGCAGTATGGAGATAAGCAATCACATTAGCTGCATCAACAGCAATCTTCAACCTACGTCGAAAACTTGCACTATCTGTTTTGTAGATGTAATCATGTAGATTTCCTTTCTCAGCATATTCAAAAACTAGAATGGGAATTTCGGACTCTAAACAGCATCCTAGCAATTTCAGAACATTTTTATGCCTGCTCATCTCTGACGCAAACACAATATCATTGATAGGACAAACTCTTTCATGAATATTAGTACGGTATCTTTTCACAATCACAGGACGCTCTCGCAGAAAACCCTTATAATGTGTATGCCATCCTCCTTCATAAATAACATTATTTTGGGAGTAACTATTTGTTGCAGTTTGGAGCTCTTCAACGGAGAAGCAACGGATAGGATTACCTCTGCCATTATTAAAGGCAATCGACTTTTCTAATAGTATTCCTCCATTCCTCATTAGCGCTTTCTCATTCTCATCCATGTTGTCTCTAAAGCATGAAAACATATTTGCCTATCCTGTCCACCAAACCACAAATTCGCACACTATAAAAACATACCGACTCTGAGACTACCGTGTGAGCTAGCTTATCAAAACACGAAATATCAGATTATAAATTCATCCATTCTTCTACTCTTTTCTTTTTCCAATCTTTCTTGCGTTTCCATGCTCTCCTACTGATCAATCTAGTTTTAAAATTTCATAAGAACTAAAGAGAAATCTTAATGTTCTACAAGTCTTACCAGACTTATGACGAAAAGGTTCGCGTTTTCAATTAGACAAACATATATACGCATACTAAAACTAAAACTAGAAGATACAGACATAGCTGAGGATGAATTAATTAAAGATAAGATGATGTACCTGTTTGTAGCCCAGTTATCTGATCGCACCAGAGATAAATGATATGCAGTTTTGTTGATGCTCAAAAAGCTGTAGCTAACAAGAATCTCTCTTAGTGTAGGCAGCATCAGCTTCTTCGAAGTTTCATATCGAAGGACGAGTCACGCTGCACATTGAATAAATGACCCCAGATATTTTCCTAGTCAACTACTAGTCAACTATCTCTAATTACATTTTCATATGATTATAGTTGATGAAGACCGTATTTATAAGGTCCAAGCACGATAGGGTAATTGATCATAAACTCATTTATGATTCATGATTAAGAGTTTTAGTTAAAAGTAAAAACACACACATACTATAAAAAGAAAACAATTAGTTCCCAATTTATTGAATAAAATTTAAAATAATTAAAGGATCATTATTTTATTTGTTAAAAGAAAAAAAGGTTTCTTTGATGTTAGAGAGTTGAATTGGCTGCACATCTACTTGTGGTTCACACTAGAAGATAAAAAGTGGAGGGAGTTTCGCATAAATTTCTGTTATGAACTAGTCAATTGTCTTAAATAGTCTTCAAAGCTTTATACTGTTTTAGCTTTCATGGTAAATTCTATGTGTTATGAGGACATTTACCAATTATATGTACTTAATTAAGAAAGCTTTTCTTGTAAACATGTCATTTCCATTGCTTATTGATGTGAAATTGGATAAGAAAGAGGTAAGAAAACAAAGCAAAATTTTAAATTTCCCTATTGGTTACCCTAGTAGGATGAAATTGGGGTCAACATATATATGTCAGACTCGTATGGAAATTTGAGGTCAATAGAAAAAAATCATTGGACAGAAACTTCATTGTTCCATGGTGAAATGGGCTTAGACCAGATAAACACCTTCTGAAACTGGAAAATGCAGAAGGCCCAGAAGAAGCTATGGGCTTCCCATTGCCAGGACAGGAAAACCAGTGAAAGGATGTTGACACAGAGCAACCTGTCGTGTGGATATGTTTATTGCATTGTTTATGCCTCGGTTCTTTTTGAGGTAGTTTTACACCACCTTCGTTTCTTGTGCTAATTTTATCGGCATGCTGCATGCCATTGCTACACTTTGTAATACAGATTGCATATACCATACAGAAAAGTTGATGAAAATATCATCCGGCACAAAAAGTAACTTTTGAGTGGGTGATTTTTGACATCGAGTAGTCAAAATAATGTTTTTACAAGTGTTAACAAATGATCAATCAAGTTATCAGATACCACCGTTTAGAAGAGAATAAGAACGGCATAATACAATACTTCGAGACCTATGAGAATATGCCCATGAATAAACCTAGCTGGGTATGAGAAACAAAAAGAAGCACTTATGTGAAAACATCATAACCATCTCATCTCTTTTAGGAGAGAAATCCGTGTCAGTTTCCTGTAAATAACTACCTTAATAAGGAGATATCTCGGCAAAAAATTTTCCATCGACACTATTTCAAACTCAGAATATTTGAGTTGATTTTGCCAGTAACGCAGCCAGCCAATCACCTAGTGTTGATGCAGAGCTTCCCTCTTTAAGAGTCATGCCAGCATATTGCGACAACATTTCCTGCAAATGACCCATTTATAGCCACATATCAGCCAAAAGTTCTCGACGCACAAGCAAAAAGGCTCGGGAAGCGATTGACTGGAATTCCATTAAAGTTGGATCTTTAAAAATTTTCAATTTTCTGGAAGAAATGTCTTCGGGTCTGAATTATCAAAAGAGAAGCTGTCATTGCAAAAGGAAAGGTGTTTTAAGTAAGCAGAATCCACTGTCAACCTCCTGTTTTATGTGTTCTCTGGATCCACCATTAATTTTTACCATCTTATGCTACCAGTGATAAAGATATGGATGACACTTTGGTTTCACTCGCAAGTAGCAAAATTACAATAACGTTAGAAAGTTTATATCACCTGATAATCTGTTAGTAGGCCACAGTTCTCAGCCTTCTGCTTTTCGATTAGTTTGTCCACTGTTTGATCCAGCAACTGGCATCTGACAATCTGCAGAAGAAACCAAGAAGAGCGTAACATTGTAGCCTAAATGATCTGTGAAGTTCTAATACCACACCAAATCTCTCCATGAATGCTGCATTTATACTGTCTATCCCATTATGACACCTACCATAACAATTGCAGCCTCCCAAGTTTCAAAAACATAATAGTAGATCCAAATAAAGCTCTAGATAAAGTACTCATTAAAGCTCTCAAAGCAGACCAACTCAATATCACAAGGCATATTTTGTCCTGCAGTACTATATAGACTGATCTGAGAAAGAGAGGATAAAATGGAATTTGAGACACAGGGATCAAAGAATAACTCCATTGAAAATTGGAAAAGCTTAAAATTTCAATGAAACTTGTGGCTAAATGTAGAAGCCATTTGGGAAGTTAATTCATTTCTACTGCATGAAGAAGATCTGAAAAGAAATAGAAGTACCTTTATTAACTTAACTTCTGTGCCAGAGGCCAGTAGCAACTAGCTCTTCCTTTCTCTTGATCCAAGCACCAGGAAACCTGAAAATAAAAAAGGAATGTTCACTTTCATTCATATCAATAACAAAGGAAACTGGATTTTGCTCTACCCTTTTCCCTCCCTCTTTCCACTTTCCCTCCCAACCAACCATACAGCAAGGTACAGAAATTTCTACCATACTATACATATTAGACAGAAATCTTTACAACAGAAAAAAAAAAAAAAAAACCTTTTGAATGTACTCTTCAGATGAATCGCACAGAAGCCACTGTCGAGTCAATTGAGAGTAGTAAGTAGCTGTTTCTTCAAGCATTGCCATCTCAAAATCTTCATAATAGCTTACTCCTTCATCCTTATGGAATTCCATGAACGAAAGAACAACTTTCTTCAGCAGGTCGTGATCAATGTGCAATCCCATGCGCTCTTGATTGATCTGAAAAAGAAAATACAAATTAAATATTGGTTTCAGAGACAGAAATCAAAACCATAGATACAAACCAACGATATTGCAGCCGCCTGGAATTCAGAATATAACTCTCTGATAACCTGAGATTTAGGATAGCCAGATTGATAATTATAAACAGTTAGAAATGGTAAGCAATTATGGATGGATAACAACTTCTGCTTACCATATCCTGGAAGCAATTATGGGAGATCTCATTAAGTGGAAGCATTGGATCGTAGTGACAGATAAAATTGCGGCCAAGATACTCAAAAAATCTGCAAAGCCAAGTTGCCATCAACCTATAATTTGACAACATTAGGGTAAAATCTCTCAACAATGGGGCATTACATTTGTTTATCAAAGATGGCAACACCTGAGAGTAAGAGGAATAAATGGATCAGTACTGTTTTTGTTACCACCCTGAACCGTTTCTGCTACTAGTTCAAGGTTCAAAAGCTGCTATCTAGCATAATATACCAATATTAGTAACAATTATATTCATGCATTTCATATTTTAAAAACTATATTAAAAAGAGAAACTCTACTTCAAACCAGAATAGCACGAGTAATAATAGTGTGATAGAGAAAACTAACTATTGAGATAACAGTTTGTTCCATTGTCTCCTTAAATCTTTCATAAAGCCATATTGAATTGTCATACGATCCAGCAGAAACAAGTTCATAAGCAGAGCTATCACATATCAATCAAGTGAAGGATTATCTCATAACAATTAAACAATATGATTGACCAATAAATAAACATATTTTAATCATCTGCAATTTTATAAAAGGATACTAATGAAACATGAAACATTCTTCCATACTAAACTTTGTTTCAATATTTCCTTGCAGCATGATCTTCTTCGCCTTCATTATTGCTTCTTCACATATCATCTTCCTATAATTTTCCTCTTCTTCTGTCATTTTCCTCACCATATTTGTCCAAATATATATCTAAACCAAAATAAGTAGCAATTACTAATGGCTTGTTTGGAATAAATAAGTATTAAGTAATGTGTTGAAAGATCATGTGAATTTTGGCATGATTTCATTTCTTTGAAAATCCCTTGGTTTTTTCTTAAGGTGGAAGAATTTAGTTCCACATCAGCTAGTAGAATTTACTAAATACAATTCAATTGAACTGAATTCTTGCAGTTTTCAGACTTTTCAAAAAAGTAAAGATAAACAGGCATTGAACTAAATTCAAATCTCCCAGAAAAATGCAAGCAAGCATGCATTTATTAAAAATTGCTCACATAACATGAACACATATGACATCAGTAATCAAGCCATGAAATGAAAATTGTAATAATTAATAAAACCTCAAAAGGCGCAGTGAGGAAGAGAGCTTGTGCATGCCACTATGCCGTAGAAGAGAAGGTTTTTAAGTAAGAGTTCGTCGTCAAGATTGAACCAACGTCTTGTGTTTAGATAGATTATTGAGAAGAGGAAAACAGGAGGGTATTATTGCAATTAAGTCAAAATAAAGGATTTTTTCGTTTTTGATTGATGATTTCGTTTTCCCTCCATAAAGGGCTTTATGGGTTTATGAACGAGCCTTCTTGTGGCCCAACGGTTGGATTAACTGATAAAGTTCTATTTGGAATTATGATTTAATTAAGCTTTTTTTAGTGATCTAATTAAGTTTAATCGAGTGTTAAGTAAAAATATGATTCTGCATAAATAGAATTCATGTAATCTAATAACGTCCCTCATTTTCCCTAAGAATCATATTAGATATAAATATATCCAGAAGATGTCAATGTAACCAGCTGTGAGGTTGTGGGTTATAATCCTATTTATAAATACAAATATAGATGTATCATAATCAGTACAAATTTGGATTTATACATTTACCTTAAAAATACTAAATTTATAAATATTAAATTCTTAATAGAAAGATTTCTTTTTTTTTTTTTTTTTGTTTATGAGGATTACTGGAAAGATTTAAAATAATATATGATTTCAATTAATTCATGATAACATTAGAAAATCAACATGGCATAGGATTAGAAAATAATTTAAAAAAATGTTGGTTGATGGACGAGGAATGCTCTTAAATTGAAATGAGAATGGAAGGAATTTTGTAGAAAATGTATACAAAAAGTAAAATAAATCATATTTCATATTCATTCCAAAAATTGAAGTGTACCAAATTGTATGAATAAATACCAAATGTCCTATAGTTGAAATGGTGCACTATAGTTAAAACCTCATAATTGAAGATATTAATTATTGGTCTGCTGCCATATTAGCAGAACCAGAGCTGCCCATTAATTGGTGCAATACAAATAAATGTAAAATATATTTTAAAATTAATCTAAATTTTTTAAAAATAAGGGATAAAAAAATAAAAATAAAAATCACAGTCATAAGTTTAGAATCATTTTTGCAATTCTGTGAAATTTGATATAGCCTGGTCATTCTAAGAATTTAATAAACTAAAACTTTAATTAAAAATTTCTTTATATTATATTATATAAAATATAAATTTATAAATGAATTGTATAATAAGTAATGGGATTTCTCTATATCAAACACAATATTAAGAAATCAAAATATTATTTTTGAAACTGCAAGGATTCAAATGCTTTAGATACTAATTCTCAGGAGGTTATTTGTAATTTGTTTCCCAAAAGGCAAAAGCATATTATAGAAGAAAAAGGAAAAAGCTTCTCCAGTTTCACGCTCGCCGTTCTGCCTAATAACTGGAATAAATTTCAGCAAGCTGAATCGCCAATTCTCAGAACAGTTGAGTTAGGGTTACTGAGTCAAGCAATGGCCGATTTTCAAACCTCGACTCACAGAGTCAAGTGGATCTTCACTCCTCAACAGCTGGTAACTCGCTCATTATCTTTTGTATTTCTGCTGTTTGGTTCCCTCGAAATTGAATGAGAGCAGGTTGTCCGTAATTTCCTCCCAGAATCTTGCTTTTGTGTTACTTTTATCGTCTTTCTTGTGATATCTTGCTACGGTAATTAAAAAATTTAGCTAAATTTTAATGAATTCTTCATTAGAAGAATGTAATATTTTTATGATTTCCATAAGTTATCATAGTAACCATGTTTAGCTTCTAAACAGGTAGAGAAGCACAAAGCTACTAATCAAAGAGCCAAACAAATGTTGGAGAAAGTATGCTATGCTACAGGCACAGCTATCTTTTTTTTTTCTTTTTCTTTTTTTTTTCTATTTTGCTGCAGTTATAATAATTCTTTTAAGCTTTGCTATTCCTATTTTGAAGTATGGCACAACAAGAATGGAGGTAGATGTTGATGGGTCAATATCATATCCTGAACCTCAAGTGAACACTGGAGACAATGGTAGACACTTTCGGTTTCATTCTTCGCTGAATTTTAACCTATGATGATTGGTTCACTGCCGTAGGTTCTTTTCATCTTCAGTTTCTAGAAATGCTCTTATGATTCCTGTTTTTTCATGTCAGCTGATAAACATTCTCGTCCAAAGTCATTGAGTGTTGACGAAGAACAATTTATGCGAGTATACTATGAATTTAAACTTCGAGAAGTTTGCAGCGCATTCTATTTTCCCCATAAAATTCAGGCAAGTAGCATTCTTTCCTAAATAATCAGGATGATGATTATTGCCACAAAAGGATAATAAATTCATGGCTGTTTAGGTTTTACTGATGCCATACTGAGATATCATGTATTGCAGGCTACGGCACTCATATACTTTAAAAGATTTTACCTTCAATGGTCGGTCATGGAGCATGATCCAAAACACATAATGTATGATTTATTAGATCCCTTTCCTATATATGCTAATTTATTAAGTGCGATTATTATCATCATAAATCACCCTTGTATAATATTCTTTAGTTTTTGGTCTGCCTTGATTAATATCTTGCAATCACCATTTTGCACACACAGGTTAACCTGTATATATGCAGCATGTAAGATTGAAGAAAATCATGTATCTGCAGAGGAGCTTGGTAAGGGGATTTCTCAGGATCATCAAATGATTCTCAATTACGAGATGATTGTTCTTCAGGCATGGATATGGATCTTGTTTACTGTTCCCCATCTTGCTAGTACTCTTTTTTGTATTAAACATAAATCTCTTTTTATGCAGAGTTTGGACTTTGATCTTATTGTATATGCTCCATACCGTTCAGTTGAAGGTTTTATCAATGATATGGAGGTAAGTTCAGCTAAAAATTTGTTGTTGTGGTTCCTCTACCTCTGGCAAAAGTGTTCTACATTTGACCTTGTTTTAATCATGTGGTTAATTTGTATTTCTTGAAGCTTACTTCAATTTCTCTTCAAATTCTGTGTTGCAATCTTGACATTTAGTTTTGGCCTGATAGGACTTCTGCCATGCAACGGATGATCAGACTCAAATGTTGAAGGTAATCACTGACTTTTACCTTGGATTATTATGACTGTTATGACTGGATAACCTGTTTGATACTATTTCCTTTGATCATTAGTTTCTAATGGATACATTATCTGTCATCTTCCCCTTAATTAAATATTGGAAATATTTTCTGAGAATGTCTGAAACCAGCAATGCATTTTTAATCCAATAAATGGTTGCATGTAATGGTCCAACTAGCTTTTTCTTACTGTCATTGATATTTGACATTAATCTGGTGGATTAATATTTTGTAGGATTTGCAAGTAAGTGCAGTAGCAGAAGTTGACAAAATCATGTTTACTGATGCACCATTGCTTTTTCCTCCGGGGCAGGTATCCTTTGCGGAAACTTGGCTTACTTCATTGTTTTGGAATATGATGCTTTTTTTCTTCCCAGGTGCAAATGTGTGTATGATTGAATTTATATTTGCGTCCCTTTTGCATTACTTTTACTGTTTCACTTGAATGCTGGGGAATTTGCCAGAGATCAATGCAGAAAGAAAAGAGAGTGTCTCAATACAGAATCGAATGGTTGATTAAATTTAGCTTGGCTAATTCTAGCTTGTCCTTTCATGTAATTAACTAATTTCATTTTACTTCCTCATTCATCAATTTGGTGCAGTTAGCATTGGCTGCTTTACGAAGTGCAAATGGGATGCATCGTGTGCTTGATTTTGAAAGGTTAGGGTTGTGCTATGCAACTTCCCCTTCTCCTTCCCCTCCCTTTCTCTCCCTCTCCTCCTCTTTGTATGTTGACTACACTTTGACTAGCAACTACGGAATCATTGGTTGGATTGAGATTGGTCTGGAGCTCAACTTGTTTCTGGTCAAAAAGTGAAATTTATACAGTACTTGTTTGCAGATACCTAAGGGACATTCTCTCTCGTCAGAATTTGGTGCATACAATTTCAAATCTCACTGAATCTCTAGATGCAATAGATTCTTGGGTATCAATTTCTTCTCTCAGTTTTAATTTGATGCAAAATTATTCTATGTCACCCCTCCGATGGAAATTTGGTGCATCCAATTCAATTGTAGAGAGATCTGATTCTTTTCCTGTTGCATTTTTTAATTTATCCTCTATTGTAATTTTGCTGGTTCCACATACAGGTAAAGAAGTACAAATTCCCTACAGAAAAGGATATGAAGCACATTAATAGGAAGCTGAAGTCTTGTTGGGGTCATAGCTCGCACGACGAGTACTTTTTATATGCTTGCTTATTTTCAAACAATTATTGGCCCTATAGAGTCTTTGCATTGTTTGTCCTAACTAACACCAGTTTTTATTGCTTGGCAACAGAAAGAATCGGGAGAAGAAATCAAAACACAAGTCCCATAAGAGTTCAAATGAAATGCAAAATGGCCCGTCCATGTAGTTGTATGTTCTGCCTTGTAAATTGAAGTTCCCACTTTTAAAATGGGGATTATTGAGTTGGTTTTGGCTCCTTATATTTTGTTTGGTTTGGGTACCATATTGTCTTTAAAATTGTGATACGAGGACCCTTCAATCCCTCTCATCGGGCAATTTGCCTATTGAGTCTCTCCTTAAGGAGTTTATCATAGGAGTATAGCAGGGTTCTTGAAACCATAATTTGCTACATCAAAAACTGGTGGTTGGACCATCTTAATGGGGCTGAACCTTTTTCTTTTCATCTTGATTGTACTAACTTCGGTTTCAATGTGATTTCAGGTAAATGGAACCTTCATTCTTTTGCTGGTTAAAATAGGAATCTTCTTGGCCAAAAAGAAATATTATGTATCCATGGATCTTTGGATAGTAGAGGGAAAAAAACCTGTATTTTGCCACCATAGAGTACGAGATGCGGAATCACACTAATCATTGAGATGCATTTTCAAATTGTAAGGAAAATATTGCTGTCGGAATGGAGTAATTTGTTCATCTTTTTCTTTTTTTCTATTGGATCCCTGTGGGATCTAATTTTGCAGATCCCCATTAATCGCCAGATGAATATTATCGGCATGTTTATTTGTAGAGGATTTTATTCTGTTTTTAAGAAAAATGAATTTTTATTTTATTTTTATAGAAAATTATAAAATTTGTAAAACATATTTACTTTCTAGATTTTGTTAAAAATTTTCTATTTTAAGTAATATTTTAAGTGTAAATGGGAGATTTGGAATAAATAAAAATATAATAAACATGGTAAAACTTTTTAGTTACAATTTCGAAAATGCAAAAACTGTTTTCTATTTTTATTTTAGAGAAATACTAAAAATAAATAAATTTGAAAAGTTGAAAACTGGACATAGTTTTCTATTTACTAAGTAGATAGATTCTATATTTTCCATTTCTGTTCTGCGCGAGAAGCAAGTAGGAATTCTCTGCCAATAGGGAATTCCCACTGCGTTGCCATTTCTATCCGATCATATTCCTTTACACATTGATTAAGAAATAATCCAACTGTAGGAACAGGTTTAATATACAGGGGTTCAAACATTTCGGCGCAAGTGCTAGAGTAAACCTGTATTATGGGACTGTTTAACAAATTGAATTTCATTTTCTTCTTGTCGTTTTCTTGCAAGCCCAGTAGCGGCCAGTTAAAAATCCTAAGGCCTGAGATTATTATGGCCTTCAGGCCTGGCTATTGGGCGCGTCTTAAGAAAAATAGGTTCACGGGAGCAGACTGAAAACGGCGTCGTACTCTAGTTTCTTCCTTGGAATATCATTTTCCTTAACCCCTAGTCCCCTACATACAAAACCCAGAGAAAATTTTGAGAAAAGCTTCCACTTTGATGGCGTCTGTATTCTCCATTAGCTCAAGTATGCCTCTCAGTGCCCCGAAATCCTCGGTCAAGGTAACACTCCTTTCAGCTTATTATTCAATAAGAAACAATTGTATGTGCTTTTTTCTTTAAAATTATCTTGATAGTCTTACTATTTGAATACTCATTGGTTAGATTTTTTTTCAGCATAAATCCGAGGTCTGATTAAATTCTCACTGTGCACAATCGGCCGCATTTTGAAATTCTTTAAGCTTTCTCTGATTCATATAATGCGTTTCTGTGTAATTTCAAAATTCAGTATCATCTTATAAAGTTTTGCACCTACGAGATTATTTCTTTGCTGTATGATCAATCAATTTTATCTATTTAGTAGTTAATACTATATATAAAAATTAATTTTTGCCTGTACTTAATTTGTTGCAGGAATTTCAATTAAGGAAAGTTCAAGTAGCTCTTGCTAGACTTTCAAGCAAACCTACAGCTGGAACCGGTATGTTTACTCGCTTTTGCATTTTAGATTTTATGTTTCTTGTCAAAGATCTTGAAGCATGCTCATCGTATTGATTACATATTAAGTTTGATGGGTTAAAAGTACCTTTGATTATGTTCATAATGCTGCTGCATTTTAGTAAGGAATATGTAGATTGGTCAATTGAAGTTATTACGAGTTTGAGACATACCAATTTCAATCTCAAATTGAAGTTAATTAGGCTGCAAAGCAAGACTATTTTTCTCCACTCCCGCATTGGATTGTATAAGGCTATTATTCTTAATGATTTATTTGGATTTTTGTCTGCAGCAACCAACCACGTCCTTCTTCTTGCATCCTTTGGCTCGTATAGAGATTTTTCTTCTGTGGGGCGCTGTCATGGATATTTAACTCCCACAGACCATTTTGGTGAACTTGTTTCTTGTTGTATGAATGTAAGTTTGTATAATCACAAAGTTATAAGTGGTTATTGGGTAGGACCTGATATTGATGATGGTTGGGGATTCGTGGAGGCTTTTGTTAATCAAATTACTTGATTTCTTTTTATGAATTTTCTTCTGAATGGTTTGCATCATCTGCCGTACATGCTTTGCTTTGTGGAGATCATGTTGAATATAAATCATAAGGAATGATGAGAATTTGTTGATATATAAGGTCCTCAAATTCAAAAGAACTGTCTCTTGATGCCATAGACTGCCTTGCTAAGGAAGTCTTAGAGCATTTCTCTATCCTGGATGACTTGGCTTATTTTATCATATCTGTAACAATGTTCACTAATTATTTACACAGTTACCACAAGGCATATGAATGCCACTAAATTCCTGGAGGGGTATTTAAGATGATTCGACTCTTGAAACTTCCATGGGGCATGTGAGTTTTGCCAAACCACTTAAAAACCCACCCTTCCCATATCATTCCGTTTCACAACCTTGGCAAACAACTTGTAATGTTGGTGTTTCAGCAGCAGGATAGCTATCAAGAGCCAGAATTATTGGGATAGCCATCTGTTTTAGACATGACTCAAAGTAACAGTGGTTTTTAGCGTTCATGCATTGTTGCAAGAACTATAGAATGCCTGTATCCTTCGTCATATCTGCATGAAAATTACTTTTTTGGTTCAACTAAGTTCTTGGGACCATTAGGGGCTTAAGGTTATAAGGTGCTTTAAGAAGATCAATTCATCAGACACTTAAAATGTTTCTGATGCTACACTTTGCCCAAGCTGCTGCACTGCAACAGACAACCCATGATCCTCCTCCCCTTTGCCTTGTAAAATTGGTGCACCTATTGTGGTCCAATGTAGGCTTGCTTTAATTAAATCGAATCACTGTTGTCGATGTCTGAGCAGATGATCACCGACAAACAATGTGGTGCAAGCAGATTATGAAGATCGATGCCGTAATTCCATGGTTGGAGCTCATGGAAGCAGTGCTTATTTAAATCCTTCAATATCAAGGAACCATCACCTAGTACTGCATTGATATAGTTGGTCATAGAATTTTGAGGTTCTCACTTTCATTTTATAAAGAGAACCATCATGTTATGCCTCATTGGTTTGGTACTGATTTGAATGTTTTGAGGGTTTCAGCTTTTGTCTGTCATAGTGTTTGTTACTTTGTAAAACTGAACTCATTTTATTGGGGAACAATACTGAGTGGGAATTTCCTCACTTCTGCCTTTTCTATTACAGGCATACCTCAGATTCCATCTTCTGAGAAACTGTTTATATAGTTGAGAAGTGGTCCCAAAAGAGAGCTATGCTGATAGAAGCCCTTGCTTGTACTGTGTTGAACCCTAAACTTATTTGCTAGGGTTTTAGCAATCAGCCTTTATTGGGGGATTACCCAAACCATTTGCTTATTAATTAAAATAATGCATGCCTGAGATTTTAATTGGATTTTTCACGACAAATCATGTTATATAAAGCCTCAAAAATTGTGGTCCCCTATTCTAGGGTTATGCAAAAACCCTAGCTAAAACCTTGTACGTTTACAATCTTTAGCCTAGTTTTGACTAATTTACCATGGAAATTCACATGTAGTTGGGTGAAAACAAGAACTGCATGATAAGTTTAACCTGATCTCTGAATAATAAATTCAGAAAAATGCATTGACGAAATGACTGAGAGAAGGCAGTAAATTGTTCGTATTACATTGAGGGAAACACTTCTGCAATCTCCATTTCCCCTTTTCTTTGAGGAAGCAAGGTTCTTAACCCTTTAGTATCAGATGTAGTCCAACAGTATTAGATCAATTCAGAGCAAAACCATGTAAAAGAGAGAGAGAGGGGGAAAGAGCTGGCCGGGAAGAACAGTGAAAGATCATACCTGAATAACTCACCAATGATTCAATATTCGTGAACAATATATAGTTTGTTGACCATTATATGATTTCCACTTTGTAGATAATTAAGTCTTATTCACTTGATGACTTAATTACCACTTTACAGGTATAAGTTGCATATAATCAATCTACTGTTATTAGGAATCCTATGTTTCTGGTGCTGGTTTTCACCAAATCTAGACCAGATTTGAGAGAGAGAGAGAGAGAGAGAGAGAGAGAGAGAGAGAGGGAGAGAGCTGCTAACGAGAAAAGAAACAAGCTAGAAACATTCTTTTGTTAATTTGCTTGTTGATTAGTTTCTTGTTAACTGTAAGTTAATGGCTGCAAAAGCACCCAGAAAAAATATATTCAAGCGACCCGTGCAGTAGGCTGCAAATTCTAATGCAATTGTATAATTCCTTTATAAATCCCCGAATAGACTGAAAGATGCACAAAATCAAAATTAAGAATAAAAAAGAAAAATAGCTAACTCAAACTCACAGGGAGTGCTACCTTACAAGTATCACAAGCTAAGAAATAACAAGTTTTTCTCCTTCTTCATAGTAGAATCAGACAAAGAAAAGGGTCAAAAAGAAAAAGGCAGGAAAAAAACCAGTTTCAGAAGAAAGATGAAAGTTAACTAACTACCTCAAAGAAGCAAACCTAATTGAAGCAAGAAAGTCCAATCTTTTTGCTAGTCATTACACTTTGTGATCAATAGATCTGGTCTTCAATAAAATGCTTAAACCTTTAAGTTGTATACTCTTGTTTGTTCCTGCTCCTCATCGTCTTGTTCTTCTCTTAATTTCTTCTTTTTTCATCTTCTAAGAAAGGCGGAGTATGCGATCGATGTTGGTCAGGATGGTTTTGTAAAAGAGCTACTGCTGTTACCCTTCTCAAGAACCCTAAACTCTAAAGGGTTAGATGTCTCCGTTTTCTGCTGCTTTTCTTTTTGGCAACCTTTGCAGTTGAAGTCTCCAAAGTCTTTATCTTGATGAGTAGCAGCAGCAGCAGCAGCTTTGCTTTGGTTATTAATAACTTTCTCTCTTTCAGCTTCTCGAAATTTATGTAAATACCTTACTATAGCCTCAGCATAATTATCAAACCCTAAAGAACTCAAAGCCCAACAGATGTCATCTCCATTCACTGTCTTTCGATTCTCCTTGTGACACTTGTCAGATGCCTCACCTGTCACAAAACTTATAAATTCAGTCGCACATTCTTGCATTGTTTCTTTTGCTTCTTTTGAAATCTTGGCTGTTGGTGGCAGGATTTGCTTCATGACTCTACACACATTTGCAATTGGCAACAATCGATCTTGTTCATCTACCATTTTCTACTTCCAGCAGATGACCTTGACCTTCTCAACATGTTTCTCTTCACCCCCCCTGTCCAAACCCCCTTCTAAATAGGTACAATTTAGTAAGTATGTATGTTTAAGCAAGTATGTCAATGCATACAATGCGCAGATATGTCTATGTGTGCGTTGCATGCCATGTGACATAATAGTGATAATACTATATGTTAATATTTATATGCATAAATAAATGTGCGTGTATACTGTGCATATATCACATGTTAATATTTAATTGAATCACTGGCCCGTCACAACTTTTAAAAAAATATAATATATTAATAAATTAATCATATTATTTTTATCCTAATTTATTATATTTATAAAAAAATAAATTCATTATCCGCCCGATCTTCGTATCTTTTAATGTTTAATATATTAGTAATTCTAAAAATTAATATATTGTTTTACAATTAACGTATTTGGCATTAATAATTATTGATTGTATTGCTCAATAATTGATAAATTTAGTTATTAATTACTAAAGTTCAATCATTATTGCTATAGATGCTAAAAATAATTCTTTTAGAATATCTTTTTTGGAAATTACCTATCAAATTGAAAACTAAGTATTTAACTTGTATTCTTTTAAAGTATGATTTTTTCTCTATAATAGTCTAATTGATTTTAAGTTGATATATATAATTTTGATTTAAATATATTGGTCTTATATTCATGCTTCATAAATTTAATAAGTTAATAGTTCTAATTTCATATAATTTTTTAATTCACTAAAAATATAAATTATTAGAGAGTCAATTGTAGTTGAATGTTTAAGTTATTTAAGTGTACAAGTACAACTGGATTAGGAATATTTGCAAGATTAGATTAAGCATATTTGATATATACTATAACTAGATTAAGAGAAAATTAAAATATTAAAACTAATATATATTTTCCCTCTGCTACATAAGATATTTTGATTTTATATTTATTTTTCTGAAAGATTAATAATAACGAACATAGTGCATGATAACATGTATCTTGATAAAGTATATAATTTTTCTTTACTACTTTTAATTTGTGATACTAACTTTATAATTATATTTTTATTTGCTAAATCTTAATAAATACTACATACATGTATTATGAGATTTGTAATGAGTTTATAATATAATAACAATGTGTGAAGTTCATAAAAAAGAAACTAATATTTCTAAGTATGACTTTGCATCAATGGATAATCTTCAGACAAGAACAACAGGTTTTCAAATATGTTAATAAAACCAAATTTGGCATTAGTTTGGTTGCTAGGGCAAGAATGTCCAATAATACCAACAAGAATATAGTAATAAGGATTTGAATTAACTGAGACTGTAAAGGCCAAGCAATTGAATCAAGTTTCAAAGCAAAAGTAACCTTACTTTGCATGTTCACTTGCTGAAATTGAGGGATGCTAGCAATTGAGAGCCAGGCTTAGCTAGCAAATCATCAAGTTCCCAAGCTCAAAGGAGTTTACTATGGTCCCCCCCAACCTCACTAATTTTATTTTGTCTTAAAACCCAAATAATCTGTAAGCTTTTCTGGTCCTAACAATTAAAATATGACTTCATCTTTCTATAATGCTCAAAGTGAGTGGACTACATTCAAACACGTTTCCATCTTGGGATTAATCTAAAGCAATATACTAAATAAAATAAGTGATATTAGACACTAGTGTGATTACCTCAAAAAACTTAGGTTAATTTTAGGTTTGTCTCTCCATCTGAGGGCAAAGAATTTGCATTAATTATCAATTTAAATCTATTTTTGGTTGGTGAAGTCTGTGAAACCCTAAGCTGTAATTTGCAAAGGTTCTACCTACAGCATCAAAACTTGAAGACATACAATGTTAGGTTGGATTCGGTTCGTATTTTTTAAAGGCTAAATCCTTGTAATCAAAGACCGTATATATGTTTATTCTTATAGAGACTTGTAATAATACTGCAGGAGTCAGAGTTTCAAGCACTATAAGTTAATGGAAGGAATAAGATAACTCAAACATGAAGTTTTATCACAATCGAAATATGTGTTTACAGTGAGGATGAATTCATAAATTCTGATGCCCTAATAATTTATGTTCCTGGGTTCTTTTCTTTAGAATTTAACATGTCAATGATAAAGGGTAAAGAATTTTAGGTCTACACTAATCGAATCAGACCAAATTTCTTTTCCTAGTCCACTTAACAAGAATAATGACCAATGATCTGTATATTACACATTGCACTGTACTTGTTCTGATTTAATTAGGGAGTGTGCTTATACGAATTAGAGAAGGTGGTGGGGGTCGTAGTCCAAAATTTTGGTACAAGCATCTAGTACGGATGGCCAACAACCGTCCATCTGGGCTAGCTTTTGACAACTTTTATTTTTTATTGCCATTATCACTAATGCCTTGCCAAAAGTATACAGTTGAAGGGATCAGCCAGAAACAACTTTTCCATTTGTTTGGTCATTCAGGCAAAAGCTGCTTTTATAGTACTTTAACTTAAATGTGAACTTCTGAATGGCTCTTCCAAATATGTTACTCTTCATCACAAGATAAACTGCACGTATAAAATAATTGTAAAATGTAAAATATGTATCTTTTTTTTTTCTTTTTTCTGAATTCGAAGTGTAAGCCACTCAAATTACTTGTATTCATTCAATGGTTGGCGCAATATATCAGGAATTTTATCCAAGAAATCCTTGCAATAAACCATTAGTGAGAGTCTACAGTGCAGATTGTCAAGGCAGTTGAAAGGAGAGCCATATTCATAAGCTGTTAATTAGTTGGATATATAAACTCAATTATATTCTTCTGCAACAGTCAAAGAGAAATCAAACTGAACTAATATTGTTGATATCAACACATACACTTCCTTTTTTGTAACAATGATTGGCTCAGGATTGTCACTGACCAACCTCTAACAGTAACTGTTTGAACACTTATAGAAAGTTTTAACTTAGATTTTGCAGATCGAAATGATGGCCAAACAAGTTTCATTTCTTGTGAAACAAACATTAATTAAACTCTTGACTAAAAAGAAACACCTTTTAATATGTAAAGCTTGAGGGGTTTTGATTATTGATACAAGTTGATTAGTACATTAATTTTAAAATATCAGTAAAGAGCTTTACAGAGCTTCTTTCAGTGAGCATCTAGGGTTTGAAAACTTTACTAGGGTTTTTCCCATAGTTATTCACTAAAGAAATGCATAAACCTTTAGAACAAATGGTTATGGGCATAATATCCGTATAAAGTATAAATCCTAAAAATAAAAAGAAACCCTAGATACTTGGAAGTCTTTTTTAAGGACTTGTAGAAGACATATTTGCATTAATCTCTTGTTTAATTAATTGGCCACCAACTTTGTCAGGATTCCTTTTTTCTTTAACCCTAATTATAAAATGTGCATCCGACCCCATGGCCCAAGACATCCTGTTCCAACAAATGTCCTAGTAAAGAAATTTACTTACACTTTGGACAAGAATTATTCTTCTTGTCTAATTAGAATAGATTAGTGTATCTTTTAATTAACAAAGAATTAGATTAATGTTGTTGAGTTTTAAGAAAAAAATGGGGAACATCTTTATATAGCTTTCTTATCGTTATAATCATTGGTGAATGTGGCCTATCCGCCTATCTATTTTCTTATCAAGTATATAAAAAGAGTTACTATTAAGACCTAAACCCTATTCCTATTGGCCACACTAATTAAATTGTGCAGTTAAAAAACATATATAATATTCTCTTTTTTAATTACGAGAAGAACATATACAAAAAGTTGCAACTATCTTTGATAACAGGCGAACACTCAATAATAGATATAGTCGGTTTTGTTATATTTAATATTTCATAATTTTATTAATTAGTAAATTCTCAATGAACCAACTTCATTTTTTTATTGGATAATTAATAATCCTATTAGTCATTAATTAATAAGTTTTGAAAAATATTATTTTTAATTGTTACTTATTATAAAAAATATATTTATAAAAAAGCTAAATGTCTATATTATATTAGTTTTCTTAATGTTTATTTAATTTAATGCTTATGATTGATGGTAAATAAATTACCAATATAAAGAATTTCTTGGCAATCACTTATTGTGTCAATTATCTAAAAGTTCAAATGCAAAAATATTCAAACTATTTTTACTCCACTATTTATTGCCATATGTACAATTAGAAAAGGTTACCATGGATGATATCCTTCCAAATCCACTAGAATCTGGAAATGGCTAAATTGAAATTTTTCATAAATATCTTAAAGTCAATAAAAAAATATCTTTTTTTAATGTGTAAAATTTTCTTTTAAAAATATATTTTTTTAATTATTTTAAAATTACAATGTAGTTATTTTAGTTGTTTTATCAAAAAGCAACCAAAGAAAAAATAAAAAACAACCGTATTTTTAAAAAAAAAAGTTAAAATACCATATTTTTTATATTTTCACACAATAAAAATAAAAATAAAAAGTTTACACTGTATTAAACTTGAATTAATGGTTTCAAAAACTAACTTAGTTCATTGCAGGCCTTCAGTTCAAAATAGGTATGTTTCATGGGCTATACATGGTTTAGTATATAGTGGGTCAAGGCTTCTGCCACTGCCAACTCAGGCTTTTCTTTGTCTTGGACAGAAATCAAGTGTTAAACCTCAGTAGCCCATCAAAGTTGATCAACTGTTGGTGCATGTATGGGTCTGAAATCTGGGTTCTTATGTATGGGTCTAAAATCTGTATTCTTCTTGTCATATTTGCTAGAAGGTTTCTGGCAAAGGAAAAAAAAAAAAAAAAAAAAACTTGCCCATATCAGCCTAGCAGGTGTATTTAGTAAACGTGGCATATAGTTTCTGAATCAGTGTAATTCAACAAAAGTGTTTGCCATTCATTTGTTGAATTATAGTAACTATACCCATTTTTAGGCAAGCATTTCACTTCTGCTTAATCTTCTAGCCACCAGTTCAGATAGTTTATATTCTCTGACATGCATGTTTTAACTTTGAAATGAAATTAAGATCTTAGTTATGCATTTATGAATTCGTTACAAGCTTCCCCCATAAGTAAAATACATATGAAACCCTTTTTGTAAATGTACAGATCACATAATAAAAACTTTGATATATTTTGCTATGAATGAAGCAACAAAGAATAGTCACATTTGAGTGATATTTTCTTTTTCAGTATCATCAGAGCTGTATATATGTCTGACTTCCTAGAATGAATATCAACAACTTCAGATAAATAAAAGTACAAAAGAAAAGAATAAGGCAAGACATTATATTTATCAGATAGCTCTTGGAGGTTTCTCTAGCAATGCAGAAAAGTAGACTTCATCTTTTGATTTAGGAGAAATAACCCACTTGTGTTTCTTGTACCTGAACTGAAGAAACATATACATGTAATCATCCAAATCCTTCCTATTGCAAAAGAACCGATCGATCCATAGCAATCCTCCTGGCCTTAATATCCTATCCCAGTCAAACAGAATGAAATCCATCAACAGCAGGTCAATCCAACCATCCAGAAATCCAGTGGTATGAATCAAATCCATTGTGTTGTCGAAGAATGGAAGGCGTTGATTCAGTGTCACATACAAAGGAATCAGACCTCTAAGGGCAATCATCTCATTGAATGGAGCTCCAAGGTTTAATGCAGTGGAGATAATAGTAACATTCCTTTCTCTCATCCTAGCAGCAAAAGTCCCTGTCCCCATGCCGAAGTCGAGGCCAATCCGTATCTCTCCAGGCTTGATTGCAAGAACATCATTGATCAGAAAGTCCACGGGAGGTGAACTATTAGTAACCCATTTCAGTTTTTCCTTCTCCATCTCGAAACAGCCAGTGCACTTTGAATAACCCCTCTTGGGATTCTTGCTGGATAAGCACTGAAAATTCCTGCACTGATAATTGCTCCACCTTACATTTCTATCGTCTGGCAATTTCCACAAGGACTCATTGATTGCATAAGGCCTCTGATACACCTTGGAAGCCCTTGTCAAGCACCGTCTCCGTGGCAAGGGATCACATCCACTAACCATAAGCTTCTGAGCCAGGTTCCAGTCATCTTTACAGTAAGATCCAATGTCATATTCCATGTATTCTTCAAATTCTCTCTTCATCAAAACACAAGCATGCCCTATAGTATTATATACCTTCTCCGTTCCATAAATATTAATCTTTCCAATTCTGTTTTCTTTTGGGGTAATGTACTTCCGAATCTCCTCGATAATAAAAGTGTTAATCAAAGGATCCTCCTCTGTTGTTGAGTTTGTAATCCTAGGTAGCCGAATCTGCCTAAGCGCAAGGTGAGCACTATAGAGAGGTCTAATTACTTCCTGCTCCAAATACCTTTTATGCTCTAATCTTGTAATGTTAGTTTTGTCCAAAACATCTTTGTGCTTCTCCATTTCTTGCACAGAGAGTTCCAGCTTCTCTTGTAACTTTTCCATTCTATCGAGTACTTCGCCAATTCGATCTGTCAATGCTCTCACATCAAACCTCTCATAAACATCATTTACACCATAAAAATGATTGCATATCTCTTCATTACGAAGGAAAAATCCTGCCTTGTAGAATTTATATAGACTTCCTATGCTTACGATAATAACTAGCCCGCCCAAAATTATTTGAAGCCAAGCCATTATTCTTGCCAGTCTACATTTTGGAAAGCATAATCTCTTTGCCATCCTTAATCAAGTCCCTTTTTTTTTTAGTACCTAGCTCTTCCTCTGTTCTCCTTGGATTTTCAACCTAATCAAAAAATTGAGAGTTCATAAAGATTCTAGTTTTGTAATTAAAAGTCAGCACAGTATTACAATTAGAATACATTGGGTTGTTATACAATGCAAGAAGTATAAATAGAACAAAGTTTATTTTCTTCATCATCTTAGTCTTCTACTAGTGTTTTAACTTGCAGAAAACAGCCTGTGATTTATCTAAACAGATTCAGAAATAACATAAATAGCATCATAAAACTGGGATTTTATGTTCATTGATTATACTTCCATTTTCTAGGTAAACAAACATACCTGTAAGAAGTTAAGATTTCACTAGTGACTATACTACTTCTAAAAGAACTGAAACAGAAGCAGAAGATTATAATCAAATACAAAACATACCCAGATAACAACTTGCAAAATGAAGGTGAAAAACGAGCCCGAGTCTCTCTTCCTCTGCGATTTCTGTATAGTTCAGACATGCACACTTTCTATTTCAACAAGAAAACCTTGACAAGCATTTGTAAGTTGAGGATGTAAAGAGATCTGTGAGGAACTTTAGAGCTGGAAAATCTTGAACCTTAAGCTTCAAATAATAATTAAAAGAAAATAAAAATGCATGCACGAATCTCGTTATGAAACCCTGGGGAAGATCAACATATGCCAAGTTGCACTGATCAGCGCATATTTATATATATATAATTATATGTTAAGTAATTCATTAGCTTGAAATAATCATCATTCGATAATATTTAATACGCATAGTTATACTATAGAATTATTTGTTAAAGAAAAAGAAAAAGCAACCATTAATTTTTATTAGGTGCCAAAACTAAATTTGAATATGATTTTAAAAAACTTAAACAATAATTAGCGTAAATTATCTTGTGATTATATATGGAATTAAAGCGTTGACTTGGAGAGTACAATGACGGTGCCATGTGGGTTAAGCGCCGTCTGTCTGCTGACTCAGCTGCCATTTCACAGTCTTAGTGACAGTTCATCAGCTTAGGTGGCATTTATAGATTTTATTTTAATTGCGGCAGTATATAAAGATATGTCTTAAAGTACGTGTTCTCAACAAATCATACAAAAATATGAATTTCACAAATTTTAAGGGAATTCTTTTTCTTACAAAAAATTTATGGCCGTTGAGATTATGAGAAAATATAAAAAAAATGGTTCAATCTTGTGGCAGTCTTAACATGTGTTGGCCCCAAACTATAAGAACCAACCATACTTTCATCTTATATGAATAAATAATTCACCCCAAAACCCAAAAATAAAAAATAAAAAAGAAAAAAAGAAAAATTTCATATCACCAAATAATGCTTAGAACTCAGTATGTGCCACTGTATTCAAATGAATTATTATATGCTTTAATGGAATCTTAATACAATAAACTGAATAGTTTTTAATTTATTGGTGCTGAAAATATAATATAAATAATATTTAAATTAAAATTAAAAAAAGAAAATGTGGAACACAAAAGTGATATACATAAAATGGTCATAAACATCTTTGTGGATAAAAGGAACATTTGTTTTAGATGAAGAAAAATCATACACCAACATGGTAATGTGGCATCAATTGAATTTATAAGCTTAATATGCAAATTTAATTTATAAATAGTACATAAATAAAATGTAGCATGATAACTATGAATATGAAATTATAAAAACCGATATGAATAATGTAAATTTTATTATATATATATAATGTAAAATTTAAATAAACTGTTTTACTATCGCACTTAAAAAATTAATTCAAATATTTCTAAAATAATTATAAATTAAAATGCATTACACATGATCATACCTATCAAATTCACACAACAATCATTGAGAAGTTTATAAATTAAGCTCCAAATTGATCCATAAACATAAAGAAATCTATTGTGATCCATATGAAGCTAATAGTAAGGTTTTTGTTGCCTCTAAAAATAAATAATACATGTGTCAAACTATATATTTCATACGTTTCTTTCCCCTTGCACATAAAATTTGGAAAGGACATTACAATCTTTCATTTTATTTCTCTCCCATTCTCGACTCCACCTCTCTCTATCTCTCACTTCAACTGTAACAAAGAAACATCTTTTGCTTCTCTTTAATTATGCTGCTCTGTTTTTAGCCCCTTGTATTGTCCCTTAACCACCACCCACGAAACTTAAACTGACTTAGCCAAGGTACTTTCGTTTTTTCCTTTCTTTATCTTTTCTTGCTTGTTATATTTGTTTATTTGTTTTGCTGTTTTTCACTTTCAAGATGTGAATTAGAACTTAACATGAAAACCCTTTTGTCCAGGTTGTAAGATTTCACGTTGGGTTTAATATTCCAGGCTCTTCCGTGGAGGTAAGCTTATAATCAATCTATATTTAGTGTTTGCTTCCTTGCATTTCTTTTTGAGTTTTATTTTTCTGATGTAGTTTTTGTATCTGTTGTTTTTGTTCTCTTTACTGTCTCTTTGTATTGCAACGAGTTAATTTGCTTGTGTTGTGGGATCATTTTAATTCTCTGTATAGACTTTAACATATCAATGTTTAGCTTTGACGTTCTCAGTTTGGCAGCTTGCGTGCAGCTTTTTGTTCTTTACATTGGTATAAGCTTTCTTGGTTTCATCCAATCCTTAGTTTCTAGCTGCTTAATGCTTTTGCTTAATATTTTTTATTTTTGCATGTTTATCAACTTTTATTGTTGAATCTTTGATGAAAATGGGTCTGCAGCTGGTTTATTTGATCTGGGTTGGTCTCTGTGACCTCTATAATGTATATCTGGATAATGGATTTTTATTAGTTGATCAAGTATGTGACTCTGTATTTTGGGTACTTGTGTAAAATGCTGGCCTTGTGAGAGGAGCGACCCTGATTTATGTTTTTGAAAACCTTGATCATTGTGCTTCTTTCAATCAATCTTGTGGGTTTCATTGAGTGAAGACAATGCTGCTAATTTTTTCACACACTGTGTAACAAATGATTGAGAGGTCCTCTAATTCTACTGGAAAATAGTAGTTTCTTGTCAAGTTTTCATTAGAGATTTTGGACATTCTGGTTGATAAAAAATTCATCTTCTCATATTTTTACTTATGCTTGTTACTTCCCTTTTATTTCTCAGTTTTGCTCTAATTCAAACATATAATCTGAAAATAACAACTTTCTTCTTGTTTCTCTACTTAAAGATCTTTAAATAATACTTATATGTTTTTGCTGGTTTCTTCTGCTTTAAAGAATTTGCAGCCCAATCTTATTTTCTTTGTTTACAGATTTATAGATGTATCTCGGTTTATTTGTTTATTATAGCATCGGCATTGTATATCCATCTTCTAATTCTTTCAAGAAATCTGGTGTTCTATTTCTCTCTTTCATTTTCAAGGCATTTATATAAGTGTACATAATTCAGGTCCAGTTATGTCGTAAGGCAGTGGCTTATTTCTTACACCATTCATGGTAAGTTGAGCAAATCAAACACCTTTGAATAAATAAACTTTTTCCTTATAGGCAGGATCAATTTATTGATGGTATCCTGTAAAATGCCAACTGCCAGCCCTCAATAAATGCTCTAAAAATGTGATAAACTATGTCCTTTCAGAACAAAGAAAATTTCATAAAGTTTAAACCCTGCAAAGAATTCATATAGACTCAAGTGTTGGGTGCAGTATTTTTAGCTTAAATAAATTCCCCAATTAGGGAAACCATAATACTTTTGGTAAAAAACGAGGCTGATGGATGGTGGATTCATAATAACATATCGGCTCATCTCCAATAGAATGCATTGAAGATCCCATTTATATAGTTTGTCTGTTTGGTTATTGGTTATACTTTGTACTTGTGTACACAAAGTAACAGAACCTGTAGTGAATGTAAACATGGCTGCATTGTCTGTCCAATATATGGTATAACTTTGTTCCTGAGGTCATTGCTCTCTGACCCTCACTGAATATTGGTTTTTCAGATGGAGCCAATTCACTTGAACAATTATGGCACTTCTATTGAAGAACCAATTTTTGAGCAGTTAATTCATCCAAGCTCTGAGATTAGTGGCATAGCTGGAGATCCCCAAGTGAATCCTCGAGTTGGGGATGAATACCAGGCAGAAATTCCTACCATGATTTCAGAATCTGAACGTTCTCGGCTTTTAGTAAATCCTTATGATTCAGAAGGCATGGTTGATAGTTCCCATTCCTTTCTAATGGGTTTACCCTTCCCTGTTGCTTGGGTCCATAACAAAACAAATGATGAAGAGGATAAAGGATGCGGAATGAACATCCCTGAGAATTCATTCAATGCAAATGCGTCTAGAAAATCTAGAACTTCTATGAAGAAGAAAGGTTCAAAACAAAATGCTGATCCACTGGATCTTGGCTTGGGTGATGGACAGGAATCAAAGCCAGCCAATCTTGGATCGAAGGTGGCAGTGAAAGCTAATTTACCTCAGCTGCATAAAAATGAAAACTGTGACCTTGTTCCTGGTTCTTTCAATCATTCATGGAGTGATGCTGAAGTAAATAGTTTTATTCTTGGTTTATATATATTTGGAAAAAGTTTTCTCCAGATAAAGAGATTCATGGACAACAAAGAGATGGGGGATATATTGTGTTTTTACTATGGGAACTTTTATGCATCTGATGTATACCACAGATGGTCAGATTGCCAGAAGAAAAAACGAAAGAAATGCATCTATGGGCAGAAACTTTTTACAGGGTGGAGGCAACAGGAACTTCTCTCTCGTTTGCATTGCCATGTCCCTGAGCATTCTCAAAGTACTTTGCTAGAGGTGCTCCAAAATTCAATGTTACATGTCATTTGTTTCCAGTATTAAAGTACTTTCATACATTACATATGCACATGGGTATCTGTCATTGGAATGGAAAGCATGACTGTGTCTTTTGCAATGACTGCAAAGAGAAACTTGCATTTTCTTCATCCGACATGGTAAAATGTATTTTCATTTACTGCTGCATGCATCATATATTTGTTTCTCCTAGAGTGCCACCATTCTGCTGTAATCTCACTCAGAGTTTCACCATTCTACCTTGAATATATATTTACCTCCACTCTTTGTATGTCTATTGTTTGTATCTCGTACAAAGTATTTTCAGGTGGCTTGCTTTTCCTGTATCTCCTCTTCTTCGATTGGAAATAGGAGTGCTAAAATCTTTTCAGTATATTATGGTATATACTTGGGGCTCTAAGGCTGATGGGTTATTCAGTAGAAAAGAAGATTACTAAGGATCCTTTGATGTGCTTTTGCTTAATTGCATAATGGTTGAAAATTAGTTTCAAGATAGGTGCCTGCTTTACGGTCTGTTGATTGAGGGGCCAAATCTTACAGTTGGTTTAGGATAGCAGTAACTTGACCAAGTCTTAACTTCTTCAAGATTGTTAAAAGTCCATATTTAGGCACAGAGGATTTCCGCTCATCCAGGAAGGATTCCAGGACATGTACAAGGAAGAACCTAGAATTTATGTTGTTTACCATCCACTCATTGTCAGTTTCAGGCTTTTCCTCTTAAATAGGTTCTTCTTGTAAATCAGAAGTTCATAGAAAGTGCAGCATTACTAAATTCAGGATTAACAACTCTCTTGTATAACTTCTATTTCTATGGTTCACTTCCCTTAACTTCTAAAAAAGTCTATACCAGAGAAACACAAATATCAATATCAGATTGAGGCACTATTGAAATCTTTGTAATGGATAGAGTTCGTTTTGAATCATGTGAATTTAATTTTGTTCCTAGGTCTGCAAATTCTGCAGCAGACTGGATTGCCAAGAACTTTGATTTTTGCAGAAGTCCTGGATGGTGGTATAGTCCCCACCCTCAATTAGCTGATATTTTGTTCCAGGATGTATCTCTTTCACTTTGATTAATGAAAATCATCATTATCTGTCCAAAAAAAAGAAAAAAGATAGATTTTGTTTTGGTTACTAAACATATGGCCTTCTGGGCATGCTGCTAAATTTTCTTGTCAGTGTTTCGACAGAAAAATTTTATGTCTCACCTCATATTATTTGCAATCTGTTATCAGGTCTCTACAGCATTTTCAGAGGGAAAATTATCTCTAGAAGATTATGTATTTAACTTAAAGGCTAGTGTTGGCATTCAAGCTCTTGTAGATGCTATTGGAATTGGTAAGGGGAGAGAAGATCTGACAAGTCTTGCCATGGAAACTGGAAAAAACAATCCATTGTTTGCTGGTTGCCCAATTGGCAAAGCTTGCTCTTCCCTAACTTCCAGTGACATAATCAAATTATTGACTGGGGGCTTCCGTCTGAGCAAAGCTCGTTGTAATGATATCTTCTGGGAAGCTGTCTGGCCCCGTTTGCTGGCAAGAGGATGGCACTCTGAGCAACCAAAGAATCAGATATACATGGGTTCCAGTCATTGTCTGGTATTTCTCATTCCTGGTGTTAAGAAGTTCTCGAAAAGGAAACTTGTGAAAGGTAATCACTACTTTGATTCAGTTAGTGATGTTCTGAGCAAAGTGGCATCTGAACCAAAACTTATTGAGCTTGAAACTGAAGAAGTTAGAGGCAGCATCTACAATGAGGAGGACAGGTGGGTTGCAGAAGTATCCTCGGACCAGGATGACCCATCCATTCGACAATCCCATCGCTACCTCAAACCTCGTGTTTCTAGTTGCAACCTGAACCTTGTGAGATTCACTATTGTTGATTCTGGTTTGGTTGATGGAGGAAAATTATCCAAAATGAGAGAAATGAGATATGCACCGGATGATTTGAAAGTTAAATCCATGTTTACTACTCTTTCGAGTAACATTGAGGTGATTCTTTTGGAGAACTTGCAGAATGACAATGAGTTACAGGTTACTGATAACTCAGTGGATGGTCCAAAGAATATCAATAAAGTTGAATGTTGTAAAAGAATATTTAATGGTTGTGGCTCCAACCATACAAAGTTCACCATTGTGGATACCAGTTTGATTGATTTAGGAAAATCATCAATGGTGAGAGAACTGAGATATGCTCCAGTTGGTGTCAAAGTTGCTTCTGAAATGTCCAAATCATCAAAGAAAAATGAAGGGAATTCCTCTATGGAGTCATTGGACTGGAATGTGCCAGTGGCAACAAATAAGCTGCTTAATGGGGAAAAGGATGCATGTAAGTCCGACCATAGTGAGGATGTGATTGGTAGCAGTAGCTCAGAAAAGAAGGAAGTCAACCGAGATTTCAGGAACAAATTGGTGGAAAGCCTTCAGGATAATAACCATGAGTCAGCCAAAAATCAATCAACAAGGTCTATAAAGCACAAATTCAGTCGAAGACCAAAATCTGGCAATTCAAATAATTTAGTTCCTGTTGTCAAACGACGGAGATTAACTGCTTGTGCTAATACAGAGATAAGCCATGTCATTGAGAATTTCTCTGTCGGCCTGGGGTCAAAACAAGAAGAGTCTTGCTGTCCTTTGAACTCAATAAAGGAAGGCAGCAGCAGGCTTCAAGGTATTACTCCTCAAAAGTTATCATTAACTACTTCCTTAGTTGAAGGCTGTCTGGAAGAGAGCGCTGGAAGCATGTTGGATAAAACTTTAGATGGGGAAGCATCTCATGGGACAAATGCGAAACATCAAAGCCCATCTTTGATTGACTTTAACCTGCCTGAAGTTCCATTCTACTCTGAAGCACTGATGGATGCTGAAAGCAGCCAGGGATCAAATGTTAAACTTACATGCTTTCCATCCAATTTAGATAAGCCTGATTCTGAGGCATTGAGTGCCAGTGTTGATGCTTGTACTGCAGCAGAGAAGCCTGGTATGAACCCCAGAAGACAAAGCACAAGAAACAGACCTTTGACCACTAGAGCATTGGAAGCTCTTGAATGTGGATTTATGGGTAGTGTGAAGAGGCAAAAGAGCATGCAAGTTCAGACACAAGAACTTCCACTTCCCAGTTCTTCCCGTTGGTCTCACATCAAAGTTAAATTTACAGCAAGTCGTGGTAAAATTGACTCTGGAATTGTGGATGCAAAGGAAGGGGAGACCACTGGAACTCTAAACAGGAAAAATTTGTCGACAAAACTCCCGACTGAACAGAAGAAAAGTTGCTGACCAATTAGTGGCAATATCCAGAAGCTGTCTACAGCTACTGAGATTGCTTTTGCTGTACTTTGACTTGCAAGTTAGATCCTTAATAACTATATAAAGAAAAAATTGCTTGACAATGTATATACTTTGGTTTTGACATCCTTTATTAATTAATTATATTAAAATAGTATATAATTACCTTTGTACCACTTGCATTAAAAATAATTAAGTCGAATAATACCTCTATTAAATTATATAATTTTGGTTTCGACAATATTCATAATTTTTTTTATTTTTATTTAGAGCTATACAGACTGTAGACATTTTCGGTAAAATTGATCAAACTGATAATTATCAAAATGATTCAAACTTTTTCAAAGACTCAACATATATTTTTTTTTGCATTGGGCTCGTTAATTAACTGATATAAATAATCGGTTAGTCTACCACAATTCTCTTGGTAGAAAAATAAGAGGATGGCTCCACATACTCTAATTTATGAATTTCGATCCGAGAGCACTATCAAAGTGTTCCAAAAAAGGATTATCCTGACATAGATATGCTTTTGACTTTGATTAGCTTAAGTTAAATGGAGTCTTCATCGCCCCGTTTCTGTTTAAAAAATCAAAATAGAACTTCGTACACCTTAAAGTTCATAGGCTAGGATGAAAAGAAAATTTTTTGAGGTTCCTATACTCATTATGCCTAGTATTGAATAGACTAAGTATTCACCTTATTAAGGTCTTAAATCAATGATGAATTCTATTGGGTGTTTGCAAAGATGCTTAAACTGGACCGAACCCTTTGTATAAGGCTATTGTTTTCCTATTCTCTAAAAGTCATGGAGTAAGACATGGACTAAAAAGAATTAAAAATATTGAAGAATTAAAACTGAAACATAATACAAAACTTTGTAATTAAATAGGATAGTATCACTATTATTATATAAAACAATTATCTATTCTTATATAAATTTATATTTCTTTCTGTAAATTAAAAAAGAAAAAGCATTATTTAATCCCGGCATGGTGTTCCTTGCTTCTTTATTTCTTTTATTTCTTTTATTTTCTTTTTATTTTGTTACCAGTCTTCTTAAATTTGAACCAAATGCAAATATGTTTGGATATTTAGGAAAGGAAAAATCATGTTCTGGTCCCTGAACTTTTTATGGATAAAAACCTAATTTCTTTATTTCTTTATTTTTAACGAATCACATTTGAAAAATTCAAATATTTTTCCTTTTATAAAGGGTCAAAAAAAGTAAAAAACTCAAATACTTAAAGATCAGAAGATCCATTCAATTGGCTAGAATTCCTTCCTTAAATGAAACTAGATCTTATGGAATCATATTGAATATTTGACGACATATTCCATTTAACTTAGGTTAATCTAAGCCAAAAGCAAACTTACGTCAGGATACTCTTTTTTGAAACACTTTGGTAGTGCTCTTGGATTGGAATCCATAAATTAAGGCAGTTCGCGTTTGACTATCCAAGCAGGCAAACAATCCTACATCAGCCAATCAGAAATATCATCAAATCCCCTGCTCTCGGGGGATGTTCTTAGCACCTGTCAAGGCGGAAGCTGCGGGTTCGAGCCCCGTCAGTCCCGACGGATCCAAATCCAATAATCTAATAAAAAATACATTAATTCATATTTTTCTTTTCTGTGATTTGGTATTTGGAAAAAAATGTTTTATTCTTTGTTTGGCAAATTAAAACCCAAAACTTTGAACAACTTATCTTATGTAATGGAAAATTTTCATATCAAAATCCATAAAAGTTCTAACTTTTGTTATTTTCTTTTCCTTTGGTGATAAAATTTCATTCATTCTGAACTTTTTTTTTTTTTATCAAGTGATCTTGCAATAGTCATTGGCAGTACAGTAATGAGAGCATTGCAGAACTTATTAGAGTCTAGAAATCAGTCATTAGTGTCATGTTCATGTTGATTTATACTCTTAATCTTACTTTGCCTTTAGTTTAGTTGCTTAAATCTTATATTTATCTTTCTTTTTTCTGATTGAACATGAAAGCTGGAAGTTCAAATTCTCTGGCTGCTACGAGATCATATACAACGGAATGTGTATCAATTGAGTTCTTTTTCCTTCTTTCTTTTCCACATACTAAACTTCTTTGTTCAAGATCGGATTAATCTATATATGATCCTAATGTAAGTAGCATGGTAAAACAGTAAACCAGAGCTCCGGATTAATTTTCAAATGTAACTAATCTAATAGCTTAAGAATGATTATAAAAGAAAACATACTACTAATTCCTTAAGATTGGACGTACAACTTTGCTGTAGTTTGGTTAAACTGATAATATATAGCTAATTAGTGTGATCTTGATCATGTTTCAGAGCAAAATTAGCTCTATTATTAAATTATTTATTTTTCCAGCATTGATTGGAGAGAATTATAGTTTTGCTCCAAATATGTGTATCAAATTTTCAGTTTAATGCTCAGCTCCTTTTTCATAGACATTCCAATTTCAGGACAATACATTTTAGTTTTAAAGACAAGCAACTCTCAACTTATGCACACGGTTCACTCACAAACAGTATATAACACGACATGCTTGGATTCTCTGTAAACTGTTGAATTTGTTGCGTGAACAAGCACATACCTTTTTTAATCTTATATTTAAATATTTAATTAATAATATAATGTGGTCTAGGATCGAACTCTAAACCTTTTGATCGTAGAGGGTCTATCACGTTGTTGTATCAAGAATGACTGTATAAGTACATTTGGCAAACTAATTTGAACAAAAACAGTCATGGATAGTTGAACTAAGACTAAATGTTAGTCGTTGAAGTGTAGCTGCTGTATAACGTGCAATATGGCTGTAGCCGACCACAGTTGAAGCTATTTCAGCAGCTAACAAATGGGATGCAAGAATGTGGATTGCCAAGACTGCTGAATGGCATTGCTGGAAAAGTTTTGTATCAGCTAGTTTGAGTTAGTTGTTGCAGTTAGTTATGTAACTGTTAGTGGAGCTGTCAAATTGTTATTGGAGATTGATATGATAGTTCAACAATTATATTATGTTTAGATAGGCATCAGTCTAAGTGTGATTAATAGATAAGCAATGTGCACAAAAGGAATCAGTTAGATGTAGAATATTCATTGAAGCAATAACAGAAGTACAATTCTTTTGTTAACTATATATAATTCTCTTTCGCTCTCTCTAGATAATTTCTTCTGCTTCTTCTGAATCTCTTCTCATCTTTTTATCTTCTCGTTCTATCTTGAATCTTGGCCATTAACAGCTTGGTGCTCGTCAGGTTTTATGAACTTGAGCAAGGGTTCAGACACTAGAATTCTTGTATCTTGCTACACATCTTCTGCACTCTTCCTTCTTTGCATTAACAGTTCCAACCCTTTACGGCAAATGCCAAACTTTCCAATCTATAAATTGCATATATTTGCAACCATCTTTTATCTTTATCTTGCATGAAATAGAGTAGCATATCCCAAAATTACCTATTAAAGTTTAGTTCAGGAAAGGAACATCACCTTGTAGGAACAAATTTAGTACTTTCTTTTTTGAAAGAACAAATTGATTACTTGATAATATGATTTTAATGCAACTAATTAATATAAATTTTCATCATATGATAAAGCAAATCCCACAATTTGTTTTCAGCTGTAACAGAAGTAAATCACACATAATTTACAGCCTTTGATATCATATCTCATATGTCATTCCAACCTTGAGAATTCTAGTTTTTGGGATTTCTAAAACTTTTTGTCCTTGTCTAGAGTTATTCCTTAGGAAAGCATACGCATGATTGACAACAAACTTTTTCAGCAAGGATGAACTGGGTTCTGCCACCACTTCTGCTTCTCCCAGCAGATAAACTACGCCTTTCTCCATTGCCTTATGCACAAATTGCATTTCTGCTTCTCCTGGTTTCCCGTCTTTCGCTAGTTGAGCGGAACCCGTGGTGTTTCCTTGTTCAGCCACTGATTCAGTGTCCCCTCCTTCGCGAATGAAGTGTTCATGGCGGATGAATTCCTTCAAGCCTTCAACCAACTGGCGCTCAAAAACTTGGGGCTCTTCGATTGCGTCTTTATATCCATACCTGACAACACACCTGAACATTCTGTACTCTCTTGGCTCAACTTGTCGGAACAGGAACCGCTCCTCCAATGCTACTTTACTAATTGGAATCGACTTAATTGAAACAAACACTAGAACTGAATGTATGGATGGTACGTTGGCAATGAAGTGGGGGAAAATTGGAGGAATGCCTTGTACGAGTTCGGAGTACAGAAGTCCCATCCCTGGAATCCTGTTTATAGCCGGGTTTGCAGCCATTTGTCTAATGTATTCACTGGAAACCTTGTTCTTAAGATCATACATGTACCTTTCTTTGTGTACATAATGCCATATTCCCATAACTATCATAAGGAAAAATGATAATGCCAGTGGAAGGTACCCCCCGTCTTTGAATTTGTACAACACAGATGACAGGTATGTGCACTCAACAAAGAAAAATCCGGCGAAGAAGAGAGCGATCCACCATACCCTTGTCTTCCATACAACAAGCATTATAAGCGTAACCATAAAAGTTGTGATCACCATAACAGCAACCACAGCAATTCCTGCAACCAAAGAAGTTTTTTTTGTCATCCTTGAGAGGGGAATTGGTATATGTAGCTTATGTTTAAGGAGTGTTAAAGTTAGCTATGACTCCCACAAAAAGAGAGATAGAGAGCAGTTGTCTTTGTAATTTAGCTATGATGGAAATCATTTTTCAGAATTCTACTTGAAAATGTTTGCTATTATATTTTAGCGCTGCCAATTACATTTTTAACTTCTTGGGCTTCACTGCTATGTACTCTGTGAATAAATAGTGATGGAAATTTGTACTCACCATATGCATTTCCAATCTTCTCTGTAGTCCTGAATCCCCAGCAGACAAGAACACAAGCAATCATGAGCAGGTAGTTGACCTCAGGAATGTAAACCTGACCCTCATATTTAGCAGAAGTGTGAACAACCTTAACCCTGGGAAAGCAACCGAGAATTAATGATTGAGAGATGATTGTGAATGCTCCTGATATCATGGCTTGGCTGGCAATAATTGCAGCAGCTACAGCAACAACAAATGTTGGCCAATATAGTGGACCTACAGTAAACAATCAAGGTGGTTAGTGAAGAAACATGCAATGAGTGTACAGTGACAAAAGACAACTTGTGTTGGCTGCACCTTTTCTTTTAAGCTGACTGGGGGGCTTACCTGGTATTGATTTGTAGAACGTATCAGACACATCCTCAGGGAATTTGGTAAGATATGCTGCTTGCCCAGCATAAGCACATAGTAAAGCAGGAAACACGACGCCAGAAAAACTAATCTGTCATTCGTAGTCAAACTTAAATATAGTAAACCTGAATTGTCAAAAAATAATGGGGTCTAACATTTGATGTACTATTTATAACCCCGTTAACGATGCTGATGACAACTGTTTCAGCAAGCTAAGGTAACTCATAGATGATTATATATCTACTTACTTGGATTGCTTTAACATTAAAGTGGCCTAGATCAGCGAACATAGCTTCAGCGCCTGTAACATATATAGTAGATTTCATGAGCCAAATAAAAGAGAAACGCAGCAGGCATAAATGCCAAATGCGTATCGAATGTCCTGAACTTACCAGTAACGCATAGAACAACTCCACCAAGTGAAATCCATCCCTGCTTCCCATTTCTTTTGAAGTAATCAAACATATATTTTGGATTTAAAGCACCTAATACACTCAAATCATATTTGAACAAATTGTAGAGACCTATGACGCTGATGAACAAAAACCACAAGACAATAATTGGAGCGAATGACAAGCCTACTTTGTCGGTTCCAAATCGTTGAACAGAGAAGAGGATAACCAAGATTGCTATTGAAATCCCCACAACAGCATCTGATCAAATAACCATTATAAAAATAGACTGTAAATGCATATCAAATTTCATTAGATATGAGAACCGAAGTAAACAAATACCTTGGCCAAGTGACTTGATGCCGCCCACTGCTGAAAGAACTGTGAAAAACTGTTTTGTTAAACCATGTTGTTGGTCCAAAGTCATTGATTTGCTGGTTCAAGTCTGAGTATGAACAAACAAACCTGAAATGCATGGTGTGAGAATACCGTCTCCTATGACCATGGAAGTTCCCAGGATGGTAATCAGGAAAAGTACGAGTTGAATAGTTTTACTATTCTCGAGTTTATTTTTAATATTTTCAGCACGGCTCAACTGCTTGGACGGGATTTGAAGACTGTAATTGGAAAGTTGCCTGTCCTCTGGCTGATCATTTGGAATTAAGCTCACTTTTGCATATCGTGCTAGCAATGAATAGAGTGCAAATGTTCCCCCTACGTTCCAATCCACTAGATTTAGCAGGAAATCTTTTTGACACAGAATTTTTATTAAAACGAGGCAACTAATTAGTGATAACTCACCGTCGCCATTGTCATTGGCCCGCAACACAATGAAGACGTACTTAAGCAAGGGCAGTAGTATTATTGTGTAAATGATAAGGGATAATACCCCCAGAATGTCCTCTTTTACACCGATACCATTGGTGAAAGTGCTTCCATATACATAAAGTGGCGAGGTTCCTATATCTCCATATACCACTCCAATGCTCTGAAATGCCAAACTCAGGGTAATCCTCCAATCAACCTGCGGACATTTTATATTAATATGTTTCTGTGATGAATAATTGAAATCAGACATGCATGAACAAGATGGATGGATGGATTAAGAGATAATCAGGAAAGCATTCAATATATTTAAGACCTTATCAGAATGGTGAGCGTGAGACATAGTCAATCTTCCAGCCTCCAAATTCATGGAGTCCACACGACGCAGATTTTCCCATGATGTCTTTCCTTCTTTGAAGTTATTTTCAGTTTCTGTGGTATTTTTTTCTTCCCATGATGTATTTTCTTCCATTTCCACTTCTTTTTCTGCAATCTTCTTTGCCTGGATTCTGTTAGAGTTAACGAATATGGCACCGCCATTGCAGTTTCCGATTTATATATAGGCACTGAAGTCAGAAAATTACTGGAACATATGCTAAGTATAGTAAGAGATTGTTAAATACATATGAAAGTAGAAAATGAAAAACTTTCCACATGTAAAACTAAATCTCACTGTTTTAGGCCTATAATTAGGCATTCAATTCTTAAGCAAACGCTGTCCAAGAGCATATAGAGACTTCATAAGTTCCCTTGTGGTGTGTAGAAGTGGGTGAGGGAAACACTTGGTGTAAAAGAAACTCTTGGGTCAACTTGGGTTGCCTGGTAAAATTCTATGTGATTGTCATCATTTTTCACTAAGTGAACTTTGTCTTCGACAGCCGTCGTTTTTCTCCGGATTTCGGGTTCTCCACGTAAAGTCCTGTGTTGCTATTTTCTTCATTTATTCATAGTCACAAGTTTAAGCTAAGAGGAAAATTACAAATTTAAGCTGTAAAATTGAAGCGATTAGACAATTAGGAATTGGATAACGTCAACTAGGACCTACACTAACTGATGGTATACTGTTCTTCGATGCATTCTCTTATGCACGTTTATGCAGGATTCGGGATACAATTAGATGGTCGCCGTCCATCTTACTAAACGTCAAGTAATTTTCCTTTAAAGCCTAAAAATAGTATATTCTTACAATTAATATAAGCAAGAATCAGTTTGATTGTGTCTGGGACTAGTCATGGACCTGACCTCCTTTTGCTACCGAAGCGTTCCTTTGAATCGGAGTTGCTTACAGAAGCAGAAGCTGAAAGTGAAACAGGGCAGAAGATAGAGACAGAAAGAGAAGGAGTACATGAGATTTCAGAGATAGAGATAGGAGAGAGCCAATGTTTCTGTTATTGATTGAATGAATCAATGACAGTTGTGCATTTCTGTATCATACGAACATTCCCTAACTTTTAGCTAAACCCTCCTAACTTTCAGCATTCATGAATAGCAGATAGCTGATGGTGTGCAACTGCTGTGGTAATACCTGGAGTTTAAGTTGGAAGGTTTTTACTGCTGAGCTTCACAAATCAATAAACGAGGATGCAAGACTAAGAAGATGAAGGATTGCTGATTTGGAATTGCTGAGTGTGTTAACTGTTAGTATAGTTGTCAACTTGTAATTGTAAGATAAGCAAGATAGTTAACGATTCTGTTATGTTTAAATAAGCATCACTATGTGTCTTTAAAAGAGGAAAGTTAGAAAGAATTATATACATAAGAATCTATTGAGCTGTCCTGAAATATTTATTCAAGCAATAACAGAAATAAATTTAACAAATAAAAACAATCTCTCTTTTCTTCTTTCTTTTGCTTCTGTTTCTCTTCTCATCTCTTAAACTTCTAATCTTCCTTTCATGGCTATTAAGAGCTTGGTGCTAGTCAGGATTCATGAATTTGGATAAGGGTCCAGACATTCTTCCTGCATAGCATATCCCAGAGTTGAAAGCTATCATTAACTACTACTTCCTTAGTTGAAAGCTGTCTGGAAGAGAGCGTTGCGAGCATGTCTATGAGTACCCTAATTAGAAAGCATGCATCCCATGGGACAAATGTGAAACAACACAAACCCATCTTTGATTGACTCGGACCTGCCTCAAGTGCCATTCTATTCTGAAGCATTAGCGGCTGTCGAAAGCAGCCAGGGAAGAAATGTAAATATTACATGCTTGCCATCCAATTCACGATAAGCCTGATTCTGAGGCATTGAGTACCACTACTGATGCTAGTACTGCATCACAGAAGCCTGGTATGAACCCAAAAAGACAAAGCATAAGAACAGACCTTGACCACTAGAGCATCGAAATCTGTTAAATGTGGATTCTTGGGTAGTGTGAAAAGGCAAATGAGCACGCAAGTTCGTACACGAGCTCCCATTTTCCAGTTCTTCCCTTCGGCCTCACATCAAAGTTAAATTAACATCAAATCGTGGTAAAGTTGGCTCTGATATTGTGGATGCAAAGGAAAGGAACACCGTTTATCATTTCTTTTATAATAAAATTCAATTTTATTAAATAATTAAACCCACCTAGAGCAATGATCTCCAGGTAATGAAAAGACCCCACTTAGAACTAATACATCTAAGCAAGGGCATGAACATGACTGGGTGCATTGATCATAATGGACAGTTACCATATGGAGTTCCAAGAAAGTAGGAGTGGATCGCTTGGCTCTGATCTTAAGTTGCGGTATTATTTGTGATGTGCAGATTTGGTTTTGAGCAAATATTGCCTATACTTTGTGTCCAGGTACGATTATTGGCATGCTTTTTCGTGTGCCTTTGAGCAAATGATATCATGGACTGTTAGGAGCAATGCTGTGTGTATATATTAGTCAAAATCCTGCTGTTTTATCAGGATGGCGAGTACATGAATTATTATCCAGCATTGCTGGTTTAAATTCAGCAGATACGCTCTTTTTTTCTGTCTTTTTTCTATCTATAGTCTCGGGTTTTTCTTTTTCTTCTTCTGTTATTTTCTGTTAACTTTGATCAGTTTCTAAACGCTTGAGACTGAGTCATTTTCATGCCCTTGCATGGATGTATTAATTCTAGGTGGGATTTTATCACCCGGAGATCATTGCCCCAGGTGGTTTTTCCCCTCTAATTATTTTTAATAAAATTGAAACTTATAATTGAAAATACAAAATGATAATGCGAGTTCCATATTGCTAGTTGTTTCATAGTAGAATGTATGAGATCAGAGTCCATTAGTCATATAAATTAGACAGTGATATGTTGTATCTGTAGCACTATTACGGCCATAGGCTCTGCAATTTGCATGGGTAATTTATGCATATCGCCTGGTTATTTCACCATGGGCTGCACATGGTTATGGAATCTTGTTATTTTCCTTTCCCTTTTGAAAATAGAGTCCGGACTTTCATTTCTATTACCCTGCCTGGTAATAAACACGTTGGATACTTGAGAAAAAAGTCATGAATCTTTTGATAAATGGAACGGAACTTACTTTTGTAATCATTGAGAAACGTGGATTACATGTGAACAGACAACAGATTGTTTTACGCAAACATTCACAGATTGTAATTCGAAATCTCAAAAGGACAAAAGCAAAACCAAAAGAAAATGAAACGGGAGAATTCGCGGCAGCATCAAGTGTTCTGCGCCGCTAATGGCGATGGAAAGAGTCAAACAGCCGCCGCGCATTTATGTATTAGCAATCGATGGTTTACCTACAAACAAATTTGTCTAACAAGCAGCACATTTAGCAACGAGTCAGGAACATTGCCATTTCTTTTTTTTTTCTTTCCGCCAGCGCATGTTCATCTACGTTTTCCTTTTTAGTCTCCATGGAGGATTTAGCAACACAGCACAGGTGGTAACGCCAGCCTATGCGCCCGGGTAATCTTTCAGTGGCGCAACTAAAGCTTCGCTAAATGAAAAATCAAGCGTCGCTAAATGCTTTATATGTTTTCTTTTTTCTTTTTTCTAAAGATAAGGGACGAATTCTCGTGTAGGATGGATGAAGACAGGCAGTAGATAGGTCGATGGGTTTAATTAAGTGTACAAATTAATCATATTTAGTATTGACTAACGACTTGAGATTCCCTCACATTTGAAAAGGAGGGAACCAACGATCTTGCAATGTGTACTTAAAGCTACTGCACCATGTGGGTAAAAAGAATTAATTATGAACTCTTTTCTTGAATTCTTTTTCCTCTATTATTATTATTGGCTTCTCCTTTTGTCCCCTTCAATTACTGATAACAAATGACATCAAAAAACTGTAATATATAATCCTATTTTTATTTATAATTTCTGTAATGAAATTACATGACTATAATTCAGAAGATGATGATCTTGATATGGTGCTCCTGCTACCATTGTGTTCCCTGCTTTCTGGTTTTTGAGACCTGAGGAAAAAAGAAAGGAAATGCATGGCCCCCACAGATTCGGATATTGAGGAAAAATGTTTGTTCTTTCCAGCGAATTAAAACCCAAACCGATTTCTTGGATAAATTTTGAGATTTCTTTTTCATGGGTCGTTTCATATCAAAATCCATAACAAATCTAACTTTTTCTTTTCTTTTCTTTTTTTTCCTATAGTGACAAAAATTGTCTACATTTCGACGAAATTTCATTCAGGAAAAAAGTTTCTGAACTTTCTTTTTACTTAAGTGATCTTACAACTGTCACTGGCTCCATGCATCTGGGGTCCATACCTTTTAATTCTCTAATGAAGTCATTAGTGCCATGTTCATGTTGATTTGTACTCTTAATCTCACATTATACTTTACTTGGTTAAATCCTACATTTTATCTTTCTTGACTTCTGTGAGATTATAAATATCAATTGACTCATCCTTTAATTGCTCAAGATCCAACTAATAACCTATAAACCGTAACCAAGAGGTCCAGATTAATCCATAACTAATGTAACAATTTAAAAAAGATGGGGAAAGAGCAATCAATAAATAGCTTAGTCGACGGAGTTTTAAAATTTTATCTTTTGTTATACTATGAGAATTTTTACCATATTAATAAATGGTAAGAAATAATTAGAATTTATGTAGTTCATAGTTCGGTAATTCTCTAATAATTTTTTTTTTTTTAAAAAAACATTAATTATAAAAGAAAAGGTATTAATAAATTCTTTAAAAATGAACCTACCACTTTGATATAATTGTTTAAAATAATGATGATAGTTGATTATTGTAATGTGTTTTGGAGCAAAATTAGCTTTAGTTTTAAACCATTATTTGTTGAAACTTTTTTTCATATGGATACCACCCATCATCCCAACATCCTTTAATTTGGTGAAACATCAGAATCTAGGATTTGGCTTTACAGTCACTTTTTTTTCACTATAGATTGGAGACAATTATTAGAGCCCAAAAGAGCTCACTTCAAAAGCCAAAGTTCTTTGAACTTCTGAGAAGTTGCCAGTTAATCCTATTTATTAGGAGTAATTATTTAACCTCATAATCTTCATCCTAATGGGTCAAAAGAAAATTACTTTTTTTTTTTTTCTTTCAGATATTTAGAAATAGAAAAATTCATTAATTGCGAAAATTTCACAATATTATGATTATAGGAGAAAAAATTGACTTCCTTGGTGAGATAATTGGAATCCATGTTTGATTTTTGATCCAAATATAAGCATGCTTTTGAATTAATTGTCTTGATTCACTGGATGCATATTACTGCCATGTTATATATAAATATTTGGAAATGGCAATATCTATATATAAGGCTTTTGTTTTCTCCTTATTAATCATTGCATATAGCCCCTACTCCCAAGCTTTCTCATGATTAATGATGAGTCTTTGCTTTTAAAATACTTTTTATTTTTCTCTCCTGGTAATACATGTTTAAAACTTTTACTTGAGTGATCCCGACGATGATTAAGATGTCTAATCATATAATTATAATATTTTATTAGAGATCACATTATGTGTATATTATAAATTATAAATTCTAATTTATTAAATCTGAAATATTAGCAATGAAAACCCTTTATTAATATTTTTTCAATTGAATTAAAAATCGATCATGAGTCGCGTTTTAAATTAGAAAAGTTCATTGTCAAATCAATGAAAATTATGAACACAATTTTTTATTATTTAAACAAGATTTTTCTTATATTTTTTTACTGTATTTATTTTTATTTTTATCATTAATCGAGTTATACTATAATATTTAAAAAAAAATTAAAATTTTGTGTAAGAAGATACACAAAAAAAATTCTAATTGTATTCTGCTCTCAAAATCTAAATTCTAATGTGCAAAATATGAGTCAACTCAGTAACCAATGGAATTGAACCTTTGAGTTGGTCAAAGAAATCAACAAATGAAATAAAAGATATAACTAAATTAACAATTAAGTTGCAGGAAAAATTAGCCGGCCGATATATTATAATTAACATGCATAATTTAAAGAAACATATTCATATTTTTAGCTTATTATTATCTCAGCTTACTTTCAATGTCAATATTAAATATTACATAGAGATTGAATATTACGAAAAAGAATAATAATATAATATTTCATCCTGAGTAATCATGACCTACCATACATCTCCAATTGGAAATTAAAATAAAATGTGTTGGCTCAAATAGAATGATTTAACACCACAAATTACCAGAATTTATTGAAAGCAAATTCATATTAAATATAACCAATCAAAATACAGATTAGCTGCTGATATTGCTTAATGATAAGTTTGATTTTACCTATAAAAAAACAAAAACAAAAAACAAATAAAGATTTGTTGTTGTCATGATTCTAATAGAAATTAACGTAGAGAAAAATAGATATTTCTTTTATACTTAATTTTATTTTCTTCATTAATCAATTTATACTCTTATTATATAGTATTCATGATTCAGTATTAAAAGAATTACTCATCTATGGAATAATGGGTATTTTTTTTTTTTCGTTTCTTTATAATTTTTTATTCTAAAAAGATAATTGTATTCTTTCATACTATCACCTTAAGGAAAAAAAATTTAAATAAAATATTCAGATAAACAGCCATAAACATGCATCGGTTATATATAGTATGATTTTGTTCAAAACGAATTCGTCCAAGCATAGGAATCAAATTAGAAAGGTTATTCTGTCACAATTTTTTAAAATTTAATAATTTGATGCTCATTGTTTGCCTAAAAAATACAATTACATAGCTGAAAAATGGAAGTCGAACTTGATTTTAATAAAAGTAAATTCGTGCGGCTCATCTATAAGAAAACAAGAATATAACAGTATTTTTCAAAAAAAAAAAAGAAAAATAATTCTCTATTAACGCGGAGTTAATAGAAAAATCAAATTCTAAGATCTTGAACCTGTCATTCTGGAGAATTGAATCCAAGCAAGAGCCTTTAATTTCAATCACCGGTATTAAATAGTTATAAAGGTTTGATAAATAAAAATATAAAGAAAAATTTGTTATTTAGTGATAGGAGAGATGTCATGTTACAAAACACATAAATTTACTTATATAACAAACACAGAACCTTAAAATGACTAAGTATAAAATAAAAATAAATAATTCTTTCAAATGAAAAAAAAAATATTCAAAAAATTATAAAAGTTATAAAATAAATTATCATAAAAAAGATAGTCAATTTTCATAAAAATAGTAATTTATTCGGATGTTAATCTGGAGTTTGAATATTATTTTTTATAAAAATTAAAATTAATATATATCAAACCAAAAAAAAAAAAAAAAGACTAATTGCTAATATACATTTTGGGGTAGGTCCTATAATACAGCTAAGCTTTCTGTCCATTCTTGTTGTCTGTTTGCGTATGTAACTAGGTTATTATGGAACCCTAAGATATTCCTCCAAACACCCACCTTATCATTAATTTAGGGTTCATGGTTTTAACCCTAATCCTTCTTCTTCTTCTTTTTTAAAGGAAAATGCTATTTGCTCGATCAAATTGGGGATTAATGTATTTTCCTATATACTCATTATGTATTTCCCACTTTTGGGTAATTTTTATCATCAAAGTATATGTTTTGGTCAGAATTTAAGGTTTATGAATCAAAATTTCAGATTTAAAATTTGAATGGGGATTCTCCATCTTTATTAAACTTTCTAATTTATTGATTATTAGATAATATACCAGGAAAATAAATATTATATATATATATATATATATATTTCTTTAAGCCCAGATTCGTATTAACTAATTTAAGATAGTAATTAGTTTTATATAAATGTATTACTTAATCAAACTTTTTAAATTCTTTTTTCTTCTCAGATGTTTTATTCTCATCCCTAATAAAAAAAATAAATAAAAAATGAAAAAGGAACAACAAAAGGACATCACATGATTGCAGTTCAAATATATTAACCCATGCAAAAGTCCCATCACCATGCAGATTACATAAGTTACGTACACACACTCTCATCTGAAAAAGAAAAATTAACCCCTTCTCATGACAACTTTCTGCCTTCACCAGTAAAACAAATAAAGCCATTAAAGAGAATAGAATTGCTACTGTTCGATTTTGCATATATCTGCTCAATATACATATGTGACTACCCATTAAATATATTATACTATTTTATATAATATTTAGATACTTAAAATAATATTATTTTAAAAATTTTAACATAATTATATATTTAGAATTTGGTCTAAATCAAACTCTTCCTATTCCATTTATATGCTTTTAGAATTAATATTGCATAGAAAATAAATTAAATTCCATCAAATTGTCATTGTGAGTTTGAGTAATTATATTTTATGCTAATTTCGTGGGAACTAAAGCAGAGTCCTTTGCAGGGCGACTACAGTATTATCATGTCATATCAATGAATCAGATAGTAATCTTGTTGGGTTTATTAATGTTATTTATTTTGTGGAGTGCAGAGAGAAAAAGAAAACGAGGGAAAAGCATAGAAATGGAAGAAAAGTGAAATGTAGCATGAAATTATGAGAGGAGGCTTTTCTTAATGTATTGTATTATTGTTGGGTTCTTTTCGAGAAGGATTTTGATGGATGCCCACCCGTGACATTTTATTTGAGGCTCTTTTCGTCATTTCACTGCTCTTTGCCGGCTATTTTTCCAATGTGGGTTAATTCTGTAATTTCCAATTGTTTTTCTTTTCTAATTCGGAGATATTTTACTTTTCATGTAAATAAAATATCTTTCTGCAATGGTCATAGCATACGCTCCTCTCTCTCCTAATTTCCCAATTTGAGAATTTTTATTTATTACACGTGTACAATGTTTGCATTTCTATAAATTCATTTTAAGAAATTAGAAACTCTTTTTCTTTTCTTTTTTTAATTAGAGAAGTAAGTATAAATAGAAATATACAATTTTCATTTATAAAACTGTTAATTAAGTTATATACATCTCCAATAGTATACTTAAGCTTTTGAATATTTTGAATATTTAACTCAATTAAATTTTAGTAAAATAAGATTGGATAATTATAAAATAGACATAAAATATGTTTGAAATTATACTTTAATATTTATGTTAAGTTTGAATTTAAAATTTTAAATATTTATTTCTTCAATTTGAAATTTTAAATCGATATAAACTAAATTTGATATTCAATATTTGTTTAATTAATATATATACATATAAAATTATAAAAAAACTAAAATTATATTGTTTTGATTTTATATATTTTTATTTTTTAGTAATTATAAATAGATTAAATAAATAAATACCTACAATACATATATAAATAGATCTTTAATGATTATTCATTTAGATATTTATAAAATCCATTTAATAGCTATATATATATAAAAAATAGATTTTTATTGAATTAATAAAATATACAAGTATTTCTATTCAAATTTAAAATAAATTAAAATAATAAGTTTTAATATAAATTTAGATACATTTATTTTAATTTAATTTAAAGTCAACTTAAATGATACTCTAGCTATTGCCATATCTCATTTAAACTTAAAGACTTTATCGACCAAATTCTTTCACCGGCAATTTTTACATTTACAAGATTTTATTCATAATTTATCTTTTTTAGCCTAATTATATAGAAAGCGGGTTAAGGATCGAAATGAACAAATTTGATGTAACATCAGTCACTTTTGGACTAACTTTTAATTCTTTGGGCCTTTAAATTCGTATTTTTTCATATTATTTGTTTTTTTTTTAATTTATGAATTTTTAATATTAAATAAATTCCGAGTACCCATTTAAACTTGTTAAACGGGAATTGATTAATTTATTTATCAAAAAATATATAATATATGATAGTGGATTCGATTTTAACCCAAATTAAAACACATAAAGATTCCTAAAGTAATTATATTAAATAGACAACACGTCCAAAAGGACATTTAGGAAATTAATTTGTCCACATCTACTTTTTCCTTATTTGCTTCTTATTATTTTATTTTTCTTCTTCTTTCTGTGGCTTAGGGAGGGAAGCAAAAGGTCTTTTCTTTTTTAGCACATTGCCTTTTTAGATTATAGTTTTTTCTTTTCTTTCCAAAAGTAAAGTGAATAAATAAAAATTCCCTTTGTTTTTTATTTTTCTTAAAAAAAAAAAAAAAGAATATGAAAACTGAGGAAGGGCAACTCAGTAATATCGAAGAAAGCTAGGGGCATTTGAAAACAGTAGGATTATGAAAGATATAGTAATATTATTTATTTAGAATACACATACAAAAACAAGATCTGTTGTTATTATGTTTGTTTAGGACAGCAAGAAGAACTTCACTATCTTCTAGTTCTCCACCAGAAATGAAGCAGATTTTCCTGGTTTTTGTCCTCCTCTAGCCACACCAATCTCCCCCATAACTTCTCTCTCTATCTCTCTTTCTTCTTTTTTTTTTTTTTTTTTTTGTTTTTGTTTTGTTAGTAGACAATATATCTTCCTTTAGGGAGCATCAATTAAATCAAAAGCAAACAAGAGAGGTTGGTGGAGAAGAAGATCAACCAAAAAACAGAACAAGAAAGAAATCAAGAAAGACAAAAGGGTTTTATTTCAATAGATATCACTTTTTTTTTTCTGCTCTTTTCTTTCTGGTTCTTCTTCTTTCAATGTCAAATATCACAGGCGAAGGTAGGAGTTTCTCTTCTGGGAATACTGCTGGTGTTGGAGAAGAAGTTCAAGGACAACAACAAGAACTTATTCTAAATCATCACTTAAACTCCATAGCCAATTCAACTACTACTACTACTACTAATACTGCTGCTAACAGCAATGGCTCCACCGCCACTCAACAACTGCAACCCCCACCAGTTAAGAAGAAAAGAAACTTACCTGGGAATCCAGGTATATATATATATATATATATCTTCAAATTATTTCTTCAACTTAAATTCTTTTAATACTTCTTCAATTTGTTTTCATTTTCAGACTTGTCTTGTCTTTCTTTAACATTGTGGTGTTTTTCTTTTCTATTAATCATACCTTCGTAAGCATAAATGTCTTCTGTAATTTCATCAGATTATTATGTTCTATTTAGTTCTTGAAGATTCTTAGTATATATATGGAAGATCCTTTAAAGAAAAAGTAATCATATAAGCAGAAGATTCCATGCCCCTTATTGTACTTCTATTTAAATTAATCTCTTTTTAGTCATGTATTATGTTGCTTGATCTAATACATTTCTGGATACAGTAAAGTTAATGAATGAAGCTTCTTTCATGATATTGTAATATATAAATTTTCTCTTAATCTTTTTGGATTATAACAAAAAGAAGAAGCATATATATGTGGTTACAGATTCAGTTCAAATCGAGATAGCAATAAAATAACTTGCAGTTGTCTGAATCCCTTTTTCTCTTTTCTTTGTCGGTATGTCTTTTCGTTTCTTTTCTTTTCTTTTTTTCCCTCACGCATCGCTATTTATTTTATACAATGTATGTATACATAATATGAAAGACTGTAAGGTTAGAAAAATAGTGAATAAGTGGTGTGTGTGTATGTATATATATATATATATAAGTGGTTGAAGGGGGTTCAATTATTGGCTAGGATCTCAATAATTGCATTGATCACTGTTTGCTTGGCTTGACCCCTCCTTCCTTTTTCCTTGGTTTTGTCTTTAACGGTAAACATATATTCCTTCATGGACTATCTCTCTCACTCACATGGTTTTTTCTTTCTTTTTTTTCCTTATCTGTAACACTATTTAATGTGCCTAAGATTTAAAAACTTAACTAATCAAATAATTTCCGTTGTAAATTGCATGAACTTTTATGTATAACTATAAATTAAGAGTATGGTCGTGTAATAATTAATCGTTACTCCAGTCAGTTTTGTTCCTATTTTATTAATATTTAATTAGTTATTACGAAATTATGCGGATAATAAATTTTTATACAAATTATATTTCGATAAATTTGCACCCACTTGTCTGATTTATGTTTATGCAGACCCTAATGCAGAAGTTATTGCTCTATCACCAAATACACTTCTGGCTACAAACAGATTTGTATGTGAAATCTGCAACAAAGGTTTCCAAAGAGACCAGAATCTTCAGTTGCATCGGCGAGGGCACAATCTGCCATGGAAGCTTAAGCAGAGAACAAGCACTGAGATCCGGAAAAGGGTTTATGTTTGCCCAGAACCTTCGTGTGTTCATCATAACCCGGGTCGAGCATTAGGAGATCTTACAGGTATCAAGAAGCATTTTAGTCGAAAACATGGTGAAAAGAAATGGAAATGTGATAAATGCTCAAAGAAATATGCAGTGCAATCTGATTGGAAAGCTCACGCAAAGACCTGCGGCACCAAGGAGTATAAATGTGACTGTGGCACCATTTTCTCCAGGTTTATTTACATAACCAACCAACCTAATTTATTTATTTATTTCTTTTATAAGATGCTTTCTAGTTGCTTCAGCTAATCTCTTGTTAAATGATATTTAAATTGAAATTTCTTTAAAAACAATGAAAATGATAATAAAATTAAAAATTTAAAAAAAAAATCAAGAAGGAATAAACTAAAAAAATTAAAAATCATATACAAAAAATAGAATTAAATTTTTTAAAATTATGGGGGTCCCTCTATGGCTCCATAGTTTAAAAAGTTTAAATAGATAGAAAAAGAAAGGATATTAGTTAATAAATGGAACACAAACAAAAAAAAAATAAAAAGAAATTTTAATCTTTTCTTATGTTTGAAAGTTCTTAAGAGATATAAAATTAGGATAAAAAAGGGTTAGAGAATATAATAGTAATATTTTAATTTTTTTTTTAAATGTTAGTGGATAATAAATATTTATTATTGTTCTTTCTTTTTCCACTCATTAAACTTGCGAATGAAAAATAACAGATATATATCTCTTGAATTTATTTTTTTTTTCTGTTCCTTATTTGTCTCTCCTAATTGTTGAAAGTGTTTATTTTGGAATTCCTTTTCCTTTTTTTAATTTACTTATTTTGGAGTCTATGTTTGACTAATGTGCAATTATGAAATCATTATTTTACTTAAAGTCTTTGATCATTCTTTCTTTTAAATTTACATTTTTTACTCAATAAAAACAAATCTTCAACACGACTAGTTCAAGCATCAAAGTCTTTGTGCGGTTCATTAAATTAAGGTTGATTGTGGATTCTTATTCCTTTTTCACAATTAACTATATTTTATTATCTAACTGGCTACACTTAAGGGTCCATAAATTAGATTATATAACCCAGAATAATCCATGCAGTAAGTTAGTATAGATTTAGAGTATAAAACAGCAATACTTGGGTAGTAATTGTTCTTAATTACATTTTTAATTAAAGTTATATGTTGTTGCTTAATTAACTTATTAATTAATTAGGTTAGAGTTGGGTTTATCATGCAGGAGGGATAGCTTCATTACTCATAGGGCTTTTTGTGATGCCCTAACTGAAGAAAATAACAAAGGAAACCAAGGATTAGCACCCAACAACATTGGACAAAGCTTACAAGTCCAAGTGACCAACCTCATGTCCATGCCTATAAACAACAGCAACAACCAGAACAGTAGCGAAGATCAATCTTCTATAATGTCCAACTTTAATCATGTAGACATCAAAATCCCATTATCTTTACCTCATGAACTCATGCCAACGCCTGCCAAACTCCCATCAGGAACCTTGTCTGCAAGCAGCACTGCTAGCCTTCTTGGCGGTGCAAGAACAGCTGTCTCAAATTCTTCTTCTTCTTCTTCTTCCCTTCAGTTAAATGCAAGTTCAGCATCAATCTTTGAAAGAAAGGGGAATTTGGCTAGCTCGGCATCAATGTCAGCTACTGCGTTGCTACAAAAAGCAGCTCAAATGGGTGCAACTGCAAGTAGTAATAACCTGAACTATCCTATGACGCACAAGAGCTTTGTTATTACTAGCATGGCACCCTCAACATTTGCTTCGGTTCAGACGCAAAATGACCAGATAGGAAGCAGTGATGGCTATGTCAGTCAGTTTTTCAATGCGAACGAGGGCATGTTTAATGGAGTTTTAGATCACCAAGACAGTGCATTGTTCAAGATTCAAGGGCAAGAAAGCAGCAATAACAAGAGCTTCTTCGGTAATGGAGGAAATAATCAAAGTGGGTTATCAAGATTTAGTGGAGATGTGATGACTGTTGATTTCTTAGGTGTAGGAGGATCAAGAAAAAGGAGTATCCATGAAGTACAGCAGAAACCAGAAATGGAATTTATAGGAATCGGCCATCATCCACTGGTTCACTTCGAGCAACAAGCAGCATTGGAGAAACCGGTATGGGATATATGAAATAAGAAAAAGAAAATAATCCTTGTAATAAGTTGAGCTTTTTCTTTGTAATTTCTTACTTCTTCTTCCCCTAGATATTATTAGTAGCCATTGATAACCTCTCCAAGTGTACTTCTCTTGCTAAAGAGCAAGATGATGAGGATTTTTGGCATAAAAAAAGAATAGCAATTCAGTATGAGTATGTAGAAGTCTTAATAAAAATATAGATATTCTGGAAACTTGTTATCAAATTGTAAAGGGTTGTTGGAGACCTAAATGATTAATTATAGGCTCATATTTGTATCAACATCCTCTTCAGACGGCAGCCTAATAAGTTATCTGCCTAACTAATATAAGAATATAAATTAATCCAGACAAAGACATCTCGATATTTTTATATTCGTTGCAAGATTAGGAAAGTTTTTTGAATTGAAAAATCTTATGAAAATGAGGTAAGCTCTTACCTTCATTTTCAAAATTAAATAATATGCTTAATTTGGACCAAGATTTAAATCCAATTTCTCTTGTGTAAACGTAAAATGCTTTAGTAATGTAAAAGTAAATGTTATCCAGATTTTAAAGTCAAATATATTTGTTAAAATTTAATTAACACAAAGAAGAAAAAAAGATAACTGCCGTCCATCTTTGATAAAATCATTCCAAGTTAATTATACTAATTCTATCTTTTAAGATTTTTCAATGAATATTGAAAGTTAATAAATTTATGATTTTTGCCGGTGATAAAATATTATTTAAAATAATTTAAATATTTTTAAAAAATATCCTAAAATTAATTAAAAAAATCATTTTTATTTTGTAATTTCTTTTCAAAAAAACTGTTTTTTTAACTTTCTTTCTAAAAATAAGGTATAATTATTTTTTGGGAAAATGCTCAAATTTGCCCCTAATGTATAACCACTGGTGTAGATTGGCCCTTCGTTTTTAGCACATAAACTTCCGTTAAATGCAATTGAGGTGGCAAATGGTAACTGAAGGAGAAGGAGAGATGATGATGGAGAGTTCACCATTTGCCACCTCAGTTGCATTTAACGGAAGTTTCTTCCGTTCTTCAGCTCCGTTCTAAAGAGGGGCTTAAAAACTCCGTTTGGCGAGATATTGTATGCAACTGGCTAAAAGAAAACTTGAATGGCCAATCTGCACCAGTGGTTATACGTTAGAGGCAAATTTGAGCCTTTTCCTTTTTTTTTTTTTTATCTTTTTTGGTTGTTTTATCAAAAAAAACTAAAAAAATAAAAAACCATAATTTTTATATTTTTACACAGTAAAAATAAAAAAATTGCACTGTATTTTTATAAAAAAATAAAAAAATAAAAAAATATAGATATTTTTGTAATTTTTCCAAAATAATTTTATCATCTCGTGGTTAGGATCCATACATTTCCAAGATGTCTAGCAATGGGGAAAATTTCCAAGAAAATTCAGCCACTAATTCGAGCTAATCTCAGCCCATCTTAATCAAGGTTCGTCTAGTTGTAGCCTAAAAGGAATTCTCTCTTTCATGGCCCAATATATGGAGACATGACTCGCGGAGGAAATTGTGTGGCTCTTGAGCATTTTCTTTCTTCTAAGCAGAAAATTGAGAACCACCCGAAAATTAGATAATACTTTTCTTACTCCACGCTAGAATTTTTCATGCTCATCAAAATAACCAAAAAGGGAAAGAAGAAAGAAAGAAAGAAAGTATATGTGTTAATCTCAGAAACAAGTAAAAGTACTATTGAAGCAACATAGACCATGGCATTGCATTATTTTCATGCATGCAAAAGGATTTACATGACACAATCATCAGGCGAAAATAAAAACAGTTTCCAGGAACTGCCAAGGCCTCCGGCAGAGCAATTTGCACCTTTGGCATCGACATTTAGGAGGCGGCTATTCGTGGGTGTTGGGTCAGCTTCCTTAGTGGCTGTCGGTGCAAATTTTGGTGGTATTACAAGTTCCCTTCTCGGGTTATCACCGGAAAGTGGCAGGAACCTTAAGCTGGATGTGCTTTATCCGATTCAAGGGTATAGCCGTTGTATTCAAACAAATGAAGGATTTGGTTAGTATAGTATAGTAAGTCACCGTTACGTAAATTACATGTTTTGTTTCCGATCGGTCGCAAAAGAGAGATTTAGAGCAAACATTTCCCTACTTGTGTGTTTCTGAATGTTCTTTCTTCGTGTGCTTTGGGAACAGAATTTATATATCCAGCAAGTTGGGCTGGTGACCAAACTCTACTGTATCGAGCAGCAGAGAAGAAAGAATTTGAGCGATCACTTGATCCACCTCCCTTGAATAATGCCAAGTCCAGTGATAGGCGGCGCAAGAATATAAACGAACCTGTGGTTGCGTTTGGTCCACCTGGTTCTAGTGGTGAGCTCAACGTTAGTGTAATTGTGTCACCAGTTCCTCCTGATTTCTCGTGAGTATTGCTCAATTCTTTTACTTTTTGAAATGTTAGAACTGCTGTGTCCTCAAGTCTGTTTTTGCTTTCCATTGCAGGATTGAAGCGTTTGGAGGACCGGAGGAAGTGGGAGAAGCCGTGGTGAAGACAATCACAGCATCTGGAAGACGGCCGGACGTAAAAGGAAGCTTGGTACAATCAAGATTGAGGGAGGATTCCTTGAGGAATGTAAACTACTACGAGCTGGAATTCAGAGTTGAAAGCCCTTCATTTCAAAGGCATAACGTAGCAGTTTGCTGTACTAGGGATGGCAGGTTGTATACTCTAAATGCTCAAGCACCAGAATCAGCGTGGCAAAAGGTTTCACCAGACTTCAGCAGAATTGCTGAATCATTCACACTCTTATCTTGATACAAACACTAAAAGATGCAGTACGCAGGCTGTCTAATTCCAGCAGTCTCATGTCCTGAGGCAGCTAGTCCTAACGGTTTTGTTTCACAACATTAATGAAAAAAAGAAATCGATGCAAGTAAACGGTAAACCTGTCAAATAACCTAGTAATCAGTACAGATTTCTGAATGTATTGCTGCATTTTGATTAGCTTCAAACCCCCCAGGTACAACTAGATTAAGATGGAACCCCTGACAGGGATTGAATTTTACAGTACCCATAACCCTATTGAGAAAAGATAATATACATCATCAAATGTCCATATCACTCTTGAGCAAAAATGACCTGAAACTATTCTATTTCATTTATCTCGAATGACATTACAAGTGCCAAAATGTCTCAAATGCATGGCACTGATTTTGAATATCATACAGCTATAACTCGAGAGGCGCTAATGATACAATATTACATATTAACATATTTATACATTTTATAAATTCCGTCAAGCACCACAGCAGATACTTTGGAAATTAATTTTCCTACATCTAAATTACAGTTACTGCGGTCTAATTCAAGCACAGCCTATCTCTCTTTGCTTAGAAACCTTCTCCAAGTGACTGGAAACTGCTGCAGTTAGATTAGGATCCTCAAATCCAATCTCTGTTCCCAGTCTGCAACAGAAATAGAAATCTTTTAGCATTCCACAACATAAGATACACAAAAGGATAAAATGGATGTTACAGAATCGACAGAAGTGTTGGCAAAATGTTTTGGGCATAGTATAAAGTAATCCTAAGCAAATCCCACTTGTCTAGACTTCCAACCCAATTTTTCTAAGCTAATGGCCCAGGACAGCAACCACCCAGCCAATGGAACAATGTAATTACAAATTTTTGTATTTCTTTCCTTTGCTAAAAGGAGTGCAGGCAAATTTTAGGAATAATTTGCTTACTTAGGGTCGAGTACCAATTTCTGGACTTCCTTAATGGCTGAACTGGCAGTATACAGAGAAATCTTTCCCACCTGTATCAAAACCCCATAGAAATTTAAGAAAATCTACCGTGACAAAATAGGATAAGGAATAAGCAATTGGAAGAAAAGTCACAGACAAACAGAATAGTTTGAAGAAAAAGGAAGTATTTAATACATTTAAGGAAAATTCCCTTTGCCTAACCTCCAAAACTTGAAGTTTTGCTTCGTTGTCATTTGGAAGACAGCGTATTTCCTCAGCCAACCTAGCAGCCTCGCTCACACTTTCAGGTGACAAGAAATCAAGACCCAACTGAACGGTGGACTGCAAATGTATGGAAGAAAATAAAACTATTAAATAAACAGCTATGGAGTTTCACCTGGACTTCTAAATTAAGTACACAAACAGCTCAGATTAAATCCCATCCATTAATTCAAGAAACTTTATAATGAATCACAATTATTTCATTTTTTGTTCTTTCTTTTTCTTAATTTTTGAAATGTACTTTTTCTGTCTAGTAAATGAAGCTTGTTCTCTGATGACAAAAACCTTTTCTACTGCCCAAGCTCTCTCTAGTAATCACGCTTTTCCCTGTCGATTACCACTCCCTGAGGTCTTTAATATGTTAATAGAAAAGACTGATAGATTCCATGGAGAAAGCATAAGTTCAATTTCCACACTACAGGCATGATGCATGATATAAAAATAAGTAAATCATAGACCATAGAAAGAGTGATACCATTTGAACCCAATCATTTGGAAGTTAAAAAAAAATACTAGAGATTAATATATGTTTACATTATTTAAAAGTCAAGATTTTAAGATATGATAACATATTAGAAGCATAGATAGGTGCAAAAAATGGAAGGCTGTCAATCAAAATGCTCACCTGAAGATTCCTCACTTGAAAAGGGCATCCAGCAGGGACAAAGACAGCTTGCCCCAATTTCTGTTCAAATGACCATGGCTCAACTCCTAATAGAGGAAGAATCACAATTTCCATTTAGACAAAAAATATATTGTGTATAAAGGGTTTGTTATAAAGCACATCAACAACTAGGCTGTAGATTTCCAATGCAGCAAGTAAAAGTTTCAAATTAAAGATATGCTACTCAAGTAATAAGGTCATATAATTTGCTCCCCCATAAAAATGCAAGCTGTTTTATAAGGAAATGGTGACAACATTTCTCACCAAATTCTTCCTTTAATTTACTTATATGATGCCCATTCAGGAAAGCTGCTCCATCACAAAGAGAATGTATCGCCTGGAATCCATATGAAATAGTCAGTAGCATGCATTTAATGAAGCCATCATTGTTAACCTAAAGACAAAAGCAATCTTGTAAGACCAGGTAGATAAACTTACCAATGGACTTCCTACATTGTCAGGCTTCCCGAAATCCTTAGAGTGTTTTTGCAAATAACTAATTAATTTTGGAACATCCAGCCGGCGAAAGACATCCCAATGGACTCCTGGACGAGTCACCGCAGAGATATCTTCACTTCCTTCCACTGATTTTCGATCCTCTATTCTCTCAACATCTTCAATTCTAGTATTAGTTTCAGCCCTTTGATCATCAATTCTCTCCACCTTACCAACTCTAGTTGGAGTTTCAACTCCTTGATCTTCCTCCATTCTCTCAACCTCATCTGCAGGTGCCTCTGTTTCAGTTTGTACACTGTGCCCACTAAGTGATAAGTCAGGCAACATTCCCTCACCCGAGCTCGTATCTTCATCGGGTGACTCATTCCCCTCGAAACCTTTTTGCTTCACTTCATGTGTATGCACCAATAGATATACCTGCACAGAAGTCACCAAATTCCAATCCGCATTATTATATTACTACTTTCGGGTCCTAGACTAAAAGAGGGTGAAAAAGGATAAGGATAAAAATCAAAAAATCCGTTAGGCTCTGTGGGCACTGGGCATAATGTAACCAGGGATGATTTCCACAGGAAACCAAGCAAGTTCCAAGTGCTTTTCACAATCCAGAGTCTAAGTTATGCAGAAAACGATATAAAACTGAATCATATAAAACTGAATTTGATAGAGTAAAGTTCCACACCTCTAGTGTGTATAAGATTTTAGTTCATAACAGAGTCATATCTTGTAGACGACCAAGTATCAAATAATTATAAATCTCATGCTAGGAGTCTAAGTTCTGGTGCTCAGGTACAATCAAACTTCAAGGAAAAGGAGAAGTATACAATTTAGCAAATAAATGAGTGCTCACCATGTCACGCATTTTGATATGGAGATTGGTCACAGAATCACCTCTGCCAAGTTCCTCATTGGTCCCATAAGATATATAAATCTTCGGTCCAGCATCATTCTGCAAGGAATAATGAGGCAACTTCGCAGCAACATTTAGAAGACCCAACCTTGAATGGATATACTCAAGTAAGGGCAGTTTACTGATAAATTCGGGTCTCTGATATAATAAAAACTCTTCAGAAGCACTGGGGGAAGGCCAATCCTTCAACTTCAACATCTGTAGCGAACCATCTTCACATATTCGCCCCTCCGAGTATCCTTTTATAAACTGACCAAGTTCAATATCAACCTGCGGATCACATCAAATCACATATGAAAGAGATCAGAGTGACATCAGTTAACAGACAACGCCAATTAAATTACTGACGTACATAAATAGCAATGGACCATAAACCTAAATAGACATAGCAGAACGCACCTCAGACCAGTTCAAAAAATCTATTGCCTTCACTATTCGGTTCTCATCTTTCAATTTCTCATCTGATGTTTCCCGAATTCCTCTCCATATAACCATTGGATCCCAGCTTGAGATGGATGAGCTATCAAATACCTGCTTCACAATCACAGGCTCACCCTTGACCCAATGCTTCCTGAAATTATTTATCCCTTCGGCTTTAATATCTTCAGATGATGGACAATATAAGAAATTATCATCACTATCATCCCTGTGAGCACACAGATAGAGTGCAGAATCCTTTAACCCGGATGTTGGCAGAGTGCTAGCATCACAGACCTTACAGCCACTGACCATTTCCTCCACATTTTTCACCAATTTTGCGACCCAATTCATCTTAAAAATGCGACTTAAATTCAATGATGAATAATTACAGCCACCATACTCCTTTGGCGGGCAAGGAATGCTGCCATCATGGTTTGCCTTCCATTCAGGGTATTTATCTGATAAACTAAGTCTTTGTCTGGATTTCTTCACTTGCTTCAGCACAGCCTCCTTGTCTTGACTTCCCCCACCCATTTGATTATCTACTGCACCACATGCTGATGCTTCCCGGAGATCTTGGCAGCAATGAAGACACAGATCATAGGAGCAATTTGCACAGTGCCGGTGATAATCAATGATGGGTATCCTACATATATTGCTGCAAGGAAACACACCGCTATGAACTGCATTTCTTGAAAAAAAGAAGCACCATGATACTTATACACCATGCAGTAAAACCCACATAGAAATCAGATGCATAAACAGCCTTATGAACTAATAGACAGAAATTTCCAGCAGAATGAGATTCATGAATTCCAGATTCAAATATTAAGATTGTTTACAACAAAGAAAGACCAACCCCCTGGCTGCATTGTAACTAATATCACAAACACATTGTAAAACTAGAAAATTAACTATTTCTACTGCAACTTAACTAAGCAGCTATAAGTGCCCTTACCAGCACATTTGCTCATCTGCATTCAATTTGGCCCGGACAAGATCTATATCAGTTCCTGAAAGCATAAACCCCAATTGATGAAATGATACAAAAATGTCCTAAGTAGAAAAGCTTAAATCTAGATGCCATAGGAATATCAGAATCATTCTACCATGAAGCTTTTTCTCCAATTCTACTTCAGAACATTGCTCATGATGGATCTGCTTAACTACAGGAAGCACTGAAGACAGTAGGCAGTAGAGATATTGCAACTTGTCTAGAACAGGTATCTCTCGTATTCTTACCTACAACTCATGGAAGACAACATTATTCCTCTACAAAAAATGATAATAAAAGTTTATCACTAAATATATATAGCAAAATGCTGTAGAAGTGTGAAGGGCCCCTTTAATTCTGGGAAAGAAATACCTTTACCATGTTATCCCCTCGTAAGCACACCTTGCAATTACAAATACCACGACATGCAGGACAAACCTTCTCAATTTCTTCCAGTGAAATGTCCAAGTACCTAGAAGTAAAGCACTTTATTTCGTTATGCTTGTGACTTGGAATTGTAAGTACATCTGCCTAAGAAGTTAACCTCACCATGCAGAAATACAGCTATCACAAAAGCCTCTCCTATCACATCTGCGACACCAAATTACCCTGTTTCTATCATTTCTTTGACACTGATGGCAAGTTTGCCCTCCAGCATCTTCAGAGGAATTTGTATTCCCATCAGAGTATTCCTGAAAGTAACTTGTTCATCTCAGCATTGACATACTAAAGCAGGAGATAAGGAACCAAACAGGACATAAAGGTCATTGTATTACTGAACAAATATGATAACAATAAAACATCAAAACGTGATTGCAATTTGCTAACCGTCATAGCACTGGCATCAAAGCTCCTCTGTGATCTACTCCTGGATGAATCCATTGCAGAAAGGGTTGGTGTTTTATACGACCTCCAATTCTCTTCAAACTCTGGATCTCTTTGCAAATCATCATTTGGCTTTAGAGAATTGCGCATAGACAGACTCCTTACAGGTGTTTCAGGCGAATACTGAACCTGACTTTTTGATGTCTTCTCTTTATACTTCTTTGTTGAAATTGAAAGGGGATGATCCTCCACCTTCATGCTCGCGAGTGGCGTATCGAAATCATCATTCTTACTCTCCAAGTATATATCAGTTTCACCCAATGATTTCCTTTTAGCTTTTTTTAAACTAGCTCTCAAAGCAGAATTGGCTGCCCTCCTCTTTGCTTGGATGTAATGCTTCTCACAAACTGTTTTATCTGGCATAGACATGGCAGTGCATCTCCACTGTTTCCCATCAGACCTCTTGCAACGTAAATCATCTGGAATACCAACATTATCCTCGCCATTCCCGGAAGCTGATCGTGGGTTATCCATTATATATCACGTGGAATTAAATACAACAGAGATAAAACACTCCAGGTTTGTGCTCATAAGACCAATCTGAAAAAGCACATTGAACCCCATTACAAATCATAATCCAGGTGTTGTTAGACACAAAAATAAAACAACATACAGAAAATTTCTAATAGATGACTAATGTTTAAGAATGCCAAAATGCTGAGCACCCCAAAATTAAGCCATCATGCAACATTCCATGAAATTGGACAACCAGAAAACATATCATTCTTGAATCTTAACTTGAATTTTCCCAAGACTCGTACATATTGTAGACCGTGGTGTCACATCAACCACAAGATAAGAGTTGCATACGTTCTGTTAATAACAATAACAGAAGCAACGGCAGAAGTGCACTAACAATTCAATTTCTGAGTTCTCTACATATGTCAAAGAGCATAAAGTTATTCTTTTTTTTTTTACTGTCTCTCTCTCTCTCTCTCTCTCTCTCTCACTCATATATATATAAGGCACTATATGTAAACAACTATAACGCTAAAATCACAGCTTAAAAAGCACCAGATTGCTTTATGCATAAAAACTCAGCAACAAACACATGAGAGAGACAAGCAACACGCATATATGCATGTACACGTGTACGAAGAGACAATTAATACAATTGATGAAGGTAAGCAATTTATCAACACATGCAAGAAAGCGGAGACCTTAGACGATCAATTCATTACAGTTACACACCTCAAACGATATAAGCACCTAACTTAAGATAACGAATTAATTAACCATAAAATATCGCAATTAGATAAAAAAAAAAAAAAGAAGTGCTTTCTCTAAATCAATAGATAGCTTCAGATCAGAAATTAGAAAAACAAATTCAACAATTACACAAAATCTCGAGACAGAAGAAGCAAACAAAAAAAAAGGTCTAAAACCTGAGGAGTCTAGGGTTTCACATAGAGAATTGGAAGTGCAAGTAGTGGCAAAGAAAGTAAAACAACTGAAGGAGAAGCGTGCGGGATATTGTAATCTGCTTAGGATTTAGGAGTTCGCAGAATTCAATGGACGGACTCGGGTTGGTCTAGTCTGGTCTGGCCTTGGCCTGTTTTTATTTTATTTATTTTATTTTATTCTAAATTTTCTGTTTCTCCCTATTTTTTAAGTTTCAGACAACTGTGTTTCTCATGAACTCAAGCCTGCTGTGCTGTTAAACTTACCTCTGCAAGTACTTTTCTTTTCTTTTTTTTTAAGGAGAAGGATGTTAGTGTGAACTGTCAAACTTATTAGAGGCGGAAATTAAAATAAATTAAAGTATTCGGGGGCAATTTGAGAAAGTCTGAAACTCTATTGAGACCTAATTATCGGCGAAATCTGATGGTAGTATTGTCCTAAAAGCAAGCAAGTACACATGTCAAACATTGGGAAACGTAGTAGACCTCTTCCCGGCCCGGGCACCGGCTCCATCCGGATATTTCATGGGCTTAGACAGCCTTTTTCTTTTTTTATACATATATATATTATTATTATTATTAAATTATAATATAAAAATATCTTATAAGTTAGTATATAATATATTTATTAACTATTTTCTGTGGGTCAGTAGTAAAATATTAATATAAAATATTAAATAATAAATAAATATTTAGATAATATTTTTTTATGTTGCTTGATATAGTATTTTAAATTCACTAACAAGAAAAAATAATGAACTGTTTGAACTCAAAATATTTTAAAAATTTTATCGATAAAATATATAACTTAAAAATATAATAAAAATACTCAATTTTATGTGTGTGTGTTTTATAATAATTTAATATATAATTAGTTTAAAATATGATAACAATACTGACCACTTGAAATAATTTACTTGCAATTATATATAATGAAGTACTATAATAATAAACACAATCTATCAATAAAATAAAATTAATATAGTGTTTGGTTGCAATCCACGTACATTTGTGAATTTAAGATTTATATACTTTAAATGATGTAAAAATTAATTTAATTTTTTATATAATTAAATTTATATGAATTTTGTTATAACTAAACTAAATTCTAATAAGATAGATAAGATTTTCAAATGAATTCCACATTATAGTAAGTCAATATATTATATGATACAAAAATCTCACTTAATTTTATTATTTCTATTTTAGTTTATCTCTCGTGTTTTATTTTCTAACTAAAATAAAATAAATTATTTTATAGATTTTAACCAAATATAACATAATTTTTTTTTATTTTCCTAATGATTTTTTATCTTCAATTTTTATAAAAATTTAAATTAAACTATTCGAACTCTCTTATAAATTTATATATAGTATGATGTTATAATTTATCAATTTCTTATAACATTATGAATGTACATAAAATCATAATAGGATTAAATTATACTAATTACTACTTAATTATTTTAAAATTAAAAATATATTAAATTAAATTAATTATATATAAAATTATTGATTAATTTTAATGATATTTTAGTCAGTTTAAAGTAGTAGATTTTAATAACTAGTATATTCTCTAAAGCCTATCCTACATTCAAAGTTTTATTTTTTTTTTCTTTTGCTCACTACAAATCAAATGGTTGCTAACTGAATTCATTTTTTCTCATGTTTAAACATTATAATAATATATTTTATTCTAATACACATGTTCAAAAGCCTAACAAATATCAACTAGACTTGATGATCTTAGATCTAAGTCTAAGCTCGATTAAAATACTAATATATTAATTTGTATACTAAATGCCACATTTACAAAAATTCATGCGTCTAAAACCTTTCGACACTCGCTGAAAAAAGCAATAATATTTCATGTGGGGCTGTCGGTGAACTTATTACGGTGACGCAAATCAATTTCTCATATTGCGATGAAAAAAGGAGGTAAATGCAATAATCTTATACCCCCAGGGAGGCAAACATAACTCCCCGAAATTGCATTTTCACCCTTTTGAATCATGAAAATTAAGAACAAGATCTAATCACGAGCTTCAGAAAAAGAAACAGAATTATTAGAATACCCAATTACGCCATGGAATTAAATTACAGTTTATATAATAAGCAAATCCCAAACAGAAACCATTTTCAATAACATTATTATTGATTTTCACTTTCGAACCTTAAAACACACGCCTGACAAACGTACTCATTTCTGAGTCCTCAAATCAAATCTGAAACAATCAAACAGAGAAATAAAAGCGAGTGAAATGGCTATGGCGAGGGCAAGCTCTGGCCTCGCATACCCGGAGCGATTCTATGCAGCGGCTACATATGCTGGATTCGATGGATCTCCTGATTCTGCTAGCAGTACCGTTTCTTCTAAATTCCAAAGCGACACCGCTTTACTCCTGTACGCTTTGTATCAGCAGGTAGCTCTCAATTCTCAGTTTTCTTATTCCCGATCCAATTACTTTCCGCATTTCGTGATTTAGCGCGATCTTTTATCGGCATTAACAGCATTGACGTTATCTTTTTCTTTACATATATATATATTAAGTGTTAATTATAATTAAAATGCTGCTTCTGTTAGAGCTGTTTGAGTGCAGACTATTGGTGGATCTAGTTTTAGAGGAGTCTTAATGGGATATGCGGTATAGGCAGGACACGTGATTTAATTGCAGCCAAATTAAATGAGTTATATGGTTTTTGTATTCAAAGTCACCTTTTTTTTTTTTTTCTCCAGCAAACAACCGCTGGTTGGTTTAAGATTGCATATTTGATAGTTTAAGTTGATAATTTCGGATTGCTATGTTGGTGTTTGCTTTCTGATCTGTGCATGTGCACGCCCGTATTGAGGTGGTATTTCAGTTTCTGAACGAGATTACGGGGCTTAACGGGGATTTGCTGGTTACTATGTGATTGCAGGCTACTATTGGACCGTGTAGTGCACCAAAACCCAGCACTTGGAAAGCTGTAGAGCTAAGCAAATGGAAAAGGTCCGTTTGCTCATGCTTAATGAGTCACAGTTCATGCGTGCATTCCCAATGAATTCTGCATACATATCTATGATTGGCAACTACTTCAATGAGAGATCTGCAACTCTTCGTAGCCCATTAGATTTTGTAAATATGTATGTTATGGACTTAGGAGCAATATACTGAGGAAAATGGAAACAAACTTGGTAGGATAAAATGATCTGCACAAAATATAAAATAAATGTTTTTTAGCAGAAATTTGGGCAATCCATTGGAGTATGGAAAATAGCAATTGTAACAGTGTACAATTAAGAAACTCAAACGGATTGTTGTGTATGTTCTTATAACTGCCCAACTTTATAATTTTCTTATATAAAGTTAACGCGCTAAAAGCATTTTACAAGTCTGATATGCAACATGTTTGTATCTCAGTTATTTTTTTAAAGTAGAGTATTCTTTGTCTACACTGTTGAAAGTTGTTCTGAAAGTGTTAGTGCATGCAGCTGGCAAGGGCTTGGCAACATGGCTTCCACAGAAGCAATGCGCCTCTTTGTGAAGATATTGGAGGTTTATAGCAGTGGAATTTTCAGGTTATATTTCTGTAGCTTGTTTAAAGTACAGGTTGAATCTTTTTCTGTAATTATTCTGTAGGAAGAAGATCCAGGTTGGTATTCTAGAGCATCTAATTCTGTTCCCGAGCCTGTTGTAGACATGCAACTGAATGTAAGTGCACATGGAGTTAATTTTCATTTCTGTTGGTGATGCATTATTTCAAACTTTTAATGTCTCTTTAACTGCCATTTGCTACTTAGTAGAATGTGAAGCATATTGAAATATGTAAAGAATCTCAATGACATATTCATGGATATATTTTGCATGCCGTAGCATAACCCCAAAGTTGAATCTATCGTCGAGAATGGAAACTCTTATCCAGAGACGAAGACCATTTCCAGTGAGAATGGAAATGTCATAGAAACCCAGGATAAAGATGTTGTCTCAGAAGGCCTTGGTTCGGTTGCTGTCTATGATCAATGGATTACCCCTCCAATATCTGGTCAACGCCCAAAAGCCCGTTATGAGGTTTTTGCATGACTTTCACTATTTTTAAATTATGTGAATTCTTCTTGTTATTATCATTTTTGTAGGAACTCCTTTCCTCTGAACAGCATATCTTGATATTTGTCAGCATGGAGCAGCAGTTGTTCAAGATAAGATGTATATATATGGGGGAAACCACAATGGCCGTTATCTTAATGATCTACATGTAAGAAGATTATCTCCACTTATGCTTGCAGGCTGCCTCATAGACTCCAGTGCTATTGTTGCATAAGGAATTAAGTATCAAATGCTAGCAATGGAATTTCTTGTAATTTGACTGCTTGTGAAATGCATTGTCTGTTTATTCAGTAAATGCTGGAATATTCTGAGCATTTGAATTCATGCTCCTATCTTACAAGCACTTTTGCCCTCTTATACATTACTTATTTTACAGGCTCTATTTTTTATTATTTTTTAGACTTAGTTCTTTACCATTGAAAAAAAATAGCAAACTCTTTGTTTCTTCCTCTATCAACATTAATTTTAAGGAACTTATTCCAAAGTTTGGAGCACAATGCAGGTTCTAGATTTGAGAAGTTGGAGTTGGTCAAAGGTTGATGCTAAGGTTGAGGCTGAGTCAAATGAATCAAAATCTTCACCTACATTAACCCCTTGTGCTGGTCATTCCTTGGTTAGTATTCAACTTATTTCTTTTTATGTGTTGTGAAAGCATGAGTCTCACAACAAGTGTGCTTGATATTGGATAACCTTGGTTACTAACTTAACTAATCTAGTGATGTAACGGATAAAAGTGCGTTTCTGTGTTTTCATAGATATCTTGGGAGAATAAGCTTCTATCAATTGCTGGACACACCAAGGATCCATCTGAATATATGCAGGGTACAATGAATTATTATAAATGTTCTACACTGTGATTGTCAAAGTACTTGCTTTTATGTTTTATTCCTTGTCCATGACAGTGAAGGTATTTGATCTGCAAACTCGTACATGGTCAACCTTAAAGACATATGGGAAACCACCGGTAAGTAATTGATACATCTTCTATAGACCACACTGTATGAAATGAACAGAAACATTTTTTCTTTCTATAGTTGATCTTTTGTCTTATATTTTAACTGAAACATCTACGAACGGAAATAAAGAAATTGATGTCTTTACCCTCTACTCTTCTACTTTGGAGTCTGGAGGAGCTGCTCTTGGTTTTGGAGATTCTTGTAGCACTCAAGAAAGTGAAAGACCAAATTCTATACTCCTTAATTTACCATGCAGGACTTTGAGTAAAAAATGTTTAAAATTTTTTGAAGTGGTGAAACTTGAAATTAAGTGGGATGTGGGATTTTAGAAACATGGTTGTGAACCACATAGGAATAATTTACACACAAGGTAGCTTTCCCTTCAAAGATTTCTTAATTACTCAATTATTTAGCAAAATATGGCAATCATTACATTTATTGCGTTGTAGGTCTCACGCGGTGGGCAATCTGTTACACTTGTTGGGACAAGCTTAGTGATTTTTGGTGGACAAGATGCAAAGAGATCTCTCTTGAATGATTTACACATTCTTGACCTAGAAAGCATGACCTGGGATGAAATTGATGCTGTGTAAGATGACTCTGGGACTCTGGCAATTTAAGATGCTAACCTCTTTTGTATAGCCTGTTGCATATCATCTTTTTCATTTGTCAATTGTCATGGACGAGGAATAATGAAGGTTGTACGGAGGCTGTTAATGGACAATTAGGCAGTAATGCAAATTAGAGAAAAATAGATGGAGTCTTAGAGCTTGAGAAAGATCAACTATTGATGATATGAGGTGTTTGGGTTCTTCTGCTGAGTGGTGGTCCTGTAAAGAAATTTCTTTTTAGTTTTTGCAATGGTTTTTCTAGTTCTTTTTTTTTTTTTCCATATTAGTAGGATTTGAATTTCAGAAGTGAACCAATTATGTATTCACTACTATACTGCACCGCATCTCATGTTTCAAATTTCAAACTTGAATCTTAAGATTTAATTTATAAGTACATGATTTGAGTTGAAACTTGAAACTAAGTGGTATTCAATATGTTTTGGGGAGAACTAGTTTGTTGGTTAATTTATCCTTGTTATTTTGTAGTGGCGTACCTCCTTCTCCAAGGTCTGATCATGCTGCTGCAGTTCATGCAGAGCGCTACATTCTTATTTTTGGCGGTGGTTCTCATGCTACTTGTTTCAATGATCTGCATGTGCTTGATTCGAAAAATGTAAGATAAATCATCTCAACAATTTTTGATCTTGTGCAGTTGAAATGTTATTGATGTCTTGCAATGGATTTTCAGATGGAATGGACAAGACCCACTCAACAAGGAAAATTACCAAGTCCACGGGCTGGCCATGCAGGTGTGACAGTCGGAGAGAATTGGTTTATTGCTGGTGGTGGTGACAACAAGAGTGGTATGAATTTTTCAGCTCATGCATTTAATAGAAATCCTTTATGCTCCAGTAGTCAGCGATAGGAATTGAAATGGTTTCTGCATCAATAGGTTTGATATGGATGTGATAGGTTTGATAGAAGACACTGAGAAGTTGTTCTGTTCCTATCTGCTCATAAATCACTTTATTTGTTCTGGTTATGTGTTTGATGGAGATATTTTCAGTTCCACAGCTCTAATTAATGATGCCTGAATGATTTATTAGAAGAAGCTTCATATTTCTGTTCAGTTTGAGATTTAGGGATGATTTGATAGTAATCAATTAAAAAAAATGGGTGGTAGTCCTGAGTTACTTAAGGTGCATTGTAACCATCTAATACTTCATATGATATAATATAAATGTCTACAATTTTTTTGTTAAATTTGCACAGGGGTCTCTGAGACTATTGTCCTCAACATGTCTACACTCGTCTGGTCTGTTGTAACTTCCGTTGAAGGCCGTGTTCCTCTTGCCAGTGAGGTAGTTTGCGAGAATGTTTTGTTGTTAAAGCTGTATGCAGTGATACTTGAAATTTGTACTGTCATGTAAATTGTTGGAAACCTGAAAGTAGGATAGTTCATTGACTTGCATAGTGAGGATCTAAATTTTGTGTCAAGGATATTGAACCTGATTAAAGCTTTATATATGTCCCTGTAAATCGTTAGCTATTCGATAATTGGAAATAGCAACTAATATGTACTCGAGTTTAACATAAATGAAAATGGTGCAGTGTAATAAGGGGTCTGGGAAGGATTATGATCTAAATGCATCTAAAAGCTAAATTCTTCAGTTACAGTTGTCTATGATGATGTATGTCTAAAATCATCATAGAACAATTGTTGTTGTCAGTATTACTATTTTGTGCTATTTTTCCTCTGAAAGTTCTGTATTTTTGGAAATTTGTCCTACCAAATTTCTCATTGTCTTGAGGTGGACTGTAGAAAATAGATAAGCCTTTTAAATAGAATGCAGCTGGCCTTTTCTACCTATTAAATTGTTTTTCACTATGAGGCAGTGCAGTGGTGGGATTAATATGACTGTTTTTATTGCAGGGCTTAAGTTTGATGGTGAGCTCCTATAATGGTGAAGATATTCTTGTATCATTTGGGGGATACAATGGGCGTTACAGCAATGATGTTAGTTGTCATTTAACTTCTTTTAGTCTAGCTTCTTCTTCGCACTTTTCCCTCTTTCTGATTTTGATGTTACTGATAGGTAAATGTTCTTAAACCAAGCCACAAGTCTACCCTGCAATCAAAGATTATAGAGACTCCAGTGCCTGATAGTGTTTCTGCCGTACATAATGCTACAAATGCTACTAGAGATTTGGAATCAGAGTCTGAAGCAGGCCAAGAAGGCAAAATAAGGGAAATTGTTATGGACAATGTTGATCCAGAGCCCATGGTACGCCGAACTGCAGAAATGTCATTTTATTTGACTGCAGATATAGAATTTCACACTCCGTTCATGTGTAATTATTTATATTAATAGTACCTCTGTACTTTATATTTTGAGTTTTGTTCAGAAATCTAAAGGTGAAGTCTCCAGTGAACATCTCTTAGCAACTTTGAAGGCAGAAAAAGAAGAATTGGAATCATCGCTTAGCAAGGAAAAATTTCAAACTCTACAATTAAAGCAGGAATTAGCTGAAGCTGAGACTCGTAATACTGACCTTTATAAGGTAACCTTCAGATATATTTTGACTTCTTATAAATCTTAAAGCTCTTCCATTCTTGTATGCCATCTCCAATCATCAACTATCTGCTTTTCATCAACTATCTGCTTTTCACTAATTTATCATATGCACATTGGGGGAAATATGATTTTTCCCCTTCTCGCATCAAATGCCATAAATTCTTTTATTTTCTTTTCAATAACTAAAATCTGTTTCTTGGCATTTCAGGAGCTCCAATCTGTGCGTAGCCAACTTGCTGCAGAGCAGTCTAGATGTTTTAAATTAGAGGTATGTTCTAGCTATTTTATGTGCGTATTCTCTTTTCTTCCTTGCTGCACTTTGATTGTGGGCAGTTATATGGAACGCTGGCAACATTAGAAAGATTGTTATTTAATATCACTAATTTCATCACTTACATGAAGAATTACTAATTATATGGATATATGTTCGTTAAAGTGTTCTAGTGTTACCCAATCCTGTATGTCTCCCAATTAAGGAGATCAACTAGGAAGAAGCACTCTTCAGTATCAAATAAATGTATAAATAATGAGTTACTGGCTGTTGGATAGTGGAGAAAGGATACTCCAATGAAATTATTAATGTGATTGGTAATGAATGGAAGGTATTCTTTTTTCCTTTCCCCTGATATGAGAAGTAAAATCAGACAAGCTCCTGACCATCCTGTGTTAATTGAAAGCCTCCAGCGGCCTCCTCAAGTATCTTAGGCTGCCTGATGGTATTCCATGTTGGCTTTCATTGCTTCAACTTAGTGTCGTTTAAAATAGGATGAGCTTCAGAAAGAATCAATCTTTTTCCTGCATGTGAGATGGAATCTGTACATGCTAATTGCTCCTTGAACCAACAGGTTGATGTGGCAGAACTGAGACAAAAGCTTCAAACAATGGAGACACTACAAAAAGAACTAGAACTCTTGCAGCGGCAAAAGGCTGCTTCTGAACAAGCTGCCTTGAATGCAAGACAGAGGCAAGGCTCCAGCGGGGTGTGGGGTTGGCTTGCTGGAACCCCAGGCCAGAAAGAAGACGAAGCCTAAACTTGGTTGAAGCGTATTTTTGAAGTGGTTGTCATTAGATTGTTTCTTATTGATCAATTTTTGTATTACTCAGCGCAGTTCTTTCCATGATGGAAAATAAAAGATATCAAGTTCTTGTTGGCCAGAAGGAGCCGGGATGGGGGGGTTTTGCAGGAATATTTACATACTGTAGTTTAAGTCATGTAGTTTACTATCGGCTGTTGCTGCAATATTTTTTGTGCCTCCAATTTTTACAGAGTCTTGTATTTGAAGTGAATAGAATTGGAATGAAGTATAGGTTATGATTATCATTATTCAATTAGATATTTATTAATGATTTAGCTTGATTTCTGGACATTTAACTTTTGTGCGAATACAGATTTTGTGTCTTATAATGGAGCTGTTTTTGGTTGTTACTTTTATTTTCCTTGGCTGCAATAGTGCTTATTGCCCATCATTTTTTACTGTATGTTATTGGTAAAACCTGATTATAAGATTTTATACTCAATGATCTCAAGGATTAATAAAAAGAAGATGCGCTCCCATAACAAACATTGTCATCATGTATAATGCGTGATGAAGCCTTACTTCTGTGATGCACTATTAGCATGCTTCATGCTTACTTAAATTTATTTTTTAGAATAGTAACCCAAAAAAGAGTATCCTCGTCAAGATGATAAACTTAAAATGAAGAATCGTAAATAGCCAACCTAGTAAAATTAGTGGTGTTTGTAAATCGGATTTATCAAGTTATATGTTAATTCAAATTGTGTTGATCGGGTTGTACTTATTTAAAGCCAAACTTAATATTTGAAATTGAAAAATTAATAAATTTGAATTTATCAATTTTTAATCAAATCCGATTTTAAAAAATATAATATAAAAATAAACCCCGTTAACAATGTAAAATAGTAAGCACAAAATTATAATATACAATCACTAATATAGCTAGCAATTTTATACTATATGAGACAATATCAATTCTAAATAGTTAAAAACTAATACTATATTTATATATTCATTTTAATTAAACCATCCAAGTTGATGAAAATTTTTTTGAGTAAAAAAGATATAATATTTTACAATATTCAACCATCAATATAATAGAAAAAGTTATGAGTTAGCAAAAAGAACAATTTCGTAAATAAAAAGTCATGTCCTATATATTTATTTAAACTTTTTAATTTTATATTGGGTTGGACCATGTTTTACTATATTTTTTAAATTTAAAACCGGATCCAACCCTTTCTTACTCGATTTTAGACATTTTTAAACCATCTCCGACATAAGACAGTTTCAACTCAATTTATTTTTTTCAGTTTTTGTTGGATTTTTCAGATTGATTGGGTTTTTAGTTTGATTAAACACTCGTTAGTATAAATATTCATTTCATTATTATTGAAGTATTTTTAAATTAAATTGCAATAAACTGATTAATTATTATTACTAAAGAATTAGGGTTACATATAAAAGAAAATCTTGTAACTTATTTTAATCACAATTCAAATCAATCAAGTATCTATTTAAAAAATAAAATAATAGTTAAGTTACACCTATGTACTTAAGAAAAGGCTAAGTGGGTTTCCCTTAATTATTGGGAATAAATTACATTGTATTTTGCTAAAACACAATTTTCCGTCTAAATTTCCTACTTTCCTTTTTGCTTATGTTCTTTTACGCCAGACTCGCTCAACTGAGCATAATGTACCTTCCAAAATAGAGCTTCAAATTTGATTGTCCAAGTGATTGTGCTCTCTAAATTGCTTTCAAATAGTTAAGGCATAATAATATTCTATATAAAAATAAAATAATATACAATTTACAGATATAAATTTCTCGAATTTACCTCGATATTATTATTTAAATTAAAAGATTTCTAGAAGGATTCAATTATTTTCTTTTTAAAAAAACAAAATCAACAATTCGATGACGCGGCAGCATATTTATGGTTTTCTTCTTTTATTTGATATACACCGTCCCCTATCAAATAAAACCCTTCACGAGAAAATATGCAGCTCTTTTACTAATCCCGAAACCGAGAGAAAATCACACTACCCAGATTTTCTTTCCATCCAAACACTTCTCTCATTCGCATCTCTCTAAAAATTCCTTTCGTATTTTTTGAACCACCTCTCAATTTTGTCTGCAGTTTCTTAGAAAATAAACAGACCTCGATTGCTATCACGATACCACAGGAAAAAGAAAACAAAAAAAGGTATGCTTAATCTGTTGTTTCGAGCCTTTAAAAACACTTAGATAGATTTTCTAGGGTTTCCAGATTAGCTATATTAGCTATTGAAATGATCTCTATTGTAAAAAGCGATGGTGAATTAGATACAAAAACTGAGACAAATGAAGAGAACCAATCAAAAACTAGGGTTTCAGGTGATGGGATGGAGAGTGAGGCTATTTCTAGGGTTTTAGAGAATAATGGATCTACTGGAGAGGTTAATGAAGCAATAATGGTTGGTCATGTAGATAAAAAAGAAGAAGAAGAAGAAGAAGAAGAAGAAGAAGAGGAAGAATCATCTAGGGTCTTTGAAGTGAAAAATGAGAGAACGCCTCCGAGCTTTGTTCAATTCGACCTAAAAAATGACCGATTTGCCCCTCAAGATGATGAATTAGATGATGCTAAAAATGATGATCAGATGGAACATTCTGGAGGAGGTGATAATAAGGTAGAGGTTTATAGTTCGTTATTGTCCGAGTTTGATGATTTTGTTGCTAACGAGAAGCATGGAGCAATGGAAGGAGCATGTAGGGCATTGAGTTATGGATTTGAAGTTGGTGACATGGTGTGGGGAAAAGTGAAATCGCACCCTTGGTGGCCAGGGCATATTTTTAATGAAGTCTTTGCATCATCTTCTGTGCGGCGTACTAGGAGGGAAGGTTATGTGTTAGTTGCATTCTTTGGAGATAGTAGTTATGGGTGGTTTGACCCGGCTGAGCTTATTCCTTTTGATCTTAATTTTGCTGATAAATCTCAGCAAACAAGCTCAAGGACTTTTGTTAAAGCAGTTGAGGAAGCTGTTGATGAGGCAAGTAGAAGGTGTGGGCTTGGTTTGGCTTGCAGGTGCAGAAACAAGTATAATTTTAGGCCAACTAATGTGCAAGGGTATTTTGAGGTTGATGTGCCAGATTATGAAGCAAGAGGGGTTTATTCGGGAAATCAGATTAAGAAGGCGCAGGAGAAGTTTCAGCCCGGTGAGACTCTTGCTTTTGTAAGGCAGTTAGCTTCTGCACCAAATGATTGTCATTGGAGTACTATTGATTTTTTTAAGAATAAGGCTACAGTTTTTGCTTTTCGTAAGGCAGTGTTTGAGGAGTTTGATGAGACTTATGCACAGGCATTTGGAGTACAGACAAAGCGGTCTCCTAATGATCCAGCTAATGCTTCAAATCAACCTGTTAAATTTCCAACTCGGGGTATTGTTGATTTTTCCTTTATCCTGCTGAGTTTAATATTTTCTGATGCTTAATTTTGATTGTATTTTATTCTGCTTTTCTTGTGGGTGTTCTACTAAAGTATTGAGGATTTTGTGCTTTGTGATTTGCAAATGTTGTATCCTTGTGTTTATTATCCAAAGCTCGAGTTAGATTTTATTTGCTCTTAGTTCCTACATAATTGATGATTTTGCCACATTATGTTTCCTTTTCCAGCTCCTTTGAGTGGTCCCCTGGTAATAGCAGAAGCCCTAGGTGGTGTGAAGAGCTCCAAAAAGGCTGTGAAAGTCAAGGACCCATCAAAGAAAGATAGATACCTCATCAAACGAAGAGATGAACCAGTTGATTCAAGAACCATCGAGATTGGTGCAACACAAGCAAGCTCCTCTGCCCCAGCAGCATATGAGGAAGGTTCTTCAGTAGCAACTGGTGATTATGTTTTTCAGAAAAGGGCTCCAACGCCTATTTCAGCAAAAAATATACATCCTGGGATTATCAGCAATGAAGTTGGGGGACTGAGTCAAGATTCTGTTGGCAAAGCAGTTATCTTAGATCAGGGTAGTCTTTTAGATGCGAATTTATCTCATATTGTGGAGAAGGATGCTCTGCAAGAAACACATGACAAATTGGGATCAGATACCGTTTTGGAAACCCGTACAGGTCAGTCAGATATTGTTCTCAAGGGGTTGCCTTTGGGTGTTACGGAAGCTCTATCACCTTCTCTTCAGCAAGAAGGTGAGGCCATGGTTGACATCAGATATGAAGAGACTGAAAAAGTGTTCAGATTGAATGAAGGTTCTCTTCAAACCGAGAGCATTTCTGCGAGAACAACGGGAGACACTGCTTTGGATAAGCCTCAGGATACTCAGACTGCTTCACATCTTTCACCACTTGATGCAAAGCGTTGCATTGGAACTACTGCTGATATTAGAGTGAAGAAGGTCAAAGTTCTTAAGCGGCCATTGGGGGACTTGAGCTCTGAGAACTCTGTTATAAAAGGAAAAAAGAAGAAAAAGAAGAGAGATCCAAGTTCAGAAACAAGTTCTGATCTTCCAAAGAAGAAGCGTTTGGCTACAGGAACAGGTGGGTTATTGGTGGGAAATTCAATGGGAAATTCTACTATGGTCAGTGTGGCTCCAAGAGAGGATTCTTGGGTACACAACCAGAAGACAGATGCCAGCACCAGTAATGTCTTATTCAGTGGTGTTGGAACATTGCCAATGGTTGGCATGGGGAGTATTGAGCTTGATAAACCACATTTATTAAGTGATTTGCATGCTCTTGCTGTTGATCATTTTCATGGTGCAGAAAGGAGTAGTCCTTCAACGACAATGCAGTTCTTTTTGCTATTTCGGTCCCATGTTTTCCAGAAAGCATCGCCACTACCTGAGACTGAGCCCATTGATGTTCGTGGCACTAAATCTCCACCATCTGTTGGGGTTTCAGACCATTCCGCTGGTGAGAACATCAGAGATTTGCCACCTCCAAAACCTATAAAATCAGTTGTCAGACCTGATGATCCAACAAAAGGACGGAAACGGTTGCCATCTGACCGTCAAGAAGAAATTGCGGCAAGGAGGTTGAAAAAAATTAATCAGTTGAAATCATTAGCTGCGGAAAAGAAGGCAGGACAAAGAAGTCTGGAAACTCATCGCACAGAAGGGAAAGAACCAGTGACTGCTGCTCTACCAAAATCAGTCAAATCAGATTCTTTCAGAAAAATGGAGCCTCAGCCTAGAGCAGTTCAGCCCACTATGCTGGTCATGAAATTCCCTCCAGAGACATCTCTTCCATCTGCTAATCAGTTGAAGGCAAAGTTTGCCCGGTTTGGCTCGATAGATCAGTCTGCTATCCGTGTATTTTGGCAGTCTTCAACATGCCGTGTTGTGTTCCGTCACAAGCTTGATGCACAGGCAGCTTATAAGTATGCTGTTGGGAATAATTCCTTATTCGGCAATAATGTGAATGTTAGGTATAGTCTTCGAGAAGTAGGAGCTCCTGCATCGGAAGCACCGGATTCTGACAGGGGTCGAGGAGATGACACTTCACTTGAGGTTCCACGGGCTAAGGATCCAGCAATTGAAAGACCATCTCTTGCACACCAGCCTATTCCTCAGACTACCGTTCAGCTAAAGTCCATTTTGAAGAAACCAACAGGCGATGAGGCAGGGCAGGTAACTGGTGGTAGAGGGACAGCACGTGTAAAATTCATGTTGGGTGGGGAACAAAGTACTAATAGGGGTGAGCAATTGATGGTTGGTAATAGGAACTTCAACAACAATGCTAGTTTTGTTGATGGTGGTGCACCTACTTCTGTTGCTATGGATTTTAATAGTAAGAACTTTCAAAAGGTTATTCCTCCATCTCCATCACCTATTCTCCCCCTTCCTACTCAATTTGCAAAACCGCCACTTAATAATTTGCATCACACTGAAGCACCAATCAGAAATATGCACAATCTCAATCCTCCCAGCATTGACATTTCACAGCAGATGCTAAGCCTTTTGACAAGGTGCAACGATGTTGTTACCACTGTTACGGGCTTGTTGGGCTATGTGCCTTACCATCCTCTTTGATGACACGTATGGTATAATCACTAAAAGCTAAAGAGGCGATCACATGAAAAGGCCAGCAAATTCATGTCCAAAGCTGCTTAGTTGCTTGTGGGTGCAGCGGATTCGGAATACAAAGGATGAGCTGCATAAATAATTCTTTTTTTGTCATGGGAAACAAAACAAGGGGAAGACGAAGTTGTGGAGTGAAGTATTTTGTTTGGGCATCACGAGGTGTTAATTGAGAAGCTAATTATGGAAATCCATCCAAGGGATTCAATTTGGTCTTAGAATTATTTAACCCTTGGTGCATCCTCCCAAATGTATCTACACAGAGTGTGGCATCCATATATTTTTGTCTGATGATGATGATGGTGTTTCTTTACCATGTAATACTCTGGGCCAACTTTTGGCCTTGAAAGTAGCATTTATGTACTGCTTTTTGTGCTTGAACTGCAACTGCAAGTGCTCGAAAGTTGCTCGCAGATTTTACTTATTATGCTTCTTAGTTTTGGATAACAAACCTGCGCCGTGAATTAGAAGTGCTTTATCTTCAATCTCCATTAATGGGTTCGGTTACACTTTTAGGGTAGGTTACAATTTCTTGACAACCCATCCAAAGAAACCCACTAGCAGCCTACTGATCAAATTTGTACTTTCTTATGTTTAACGTATGCCACTTGAAAGAAAACGCTGTGGGTTTTTCATTTTGATATGAAAAAGTTCCGAACAAGAGAAGGTTTTGGCGCTTTACTAAGGATCGCGAGAGATTCTCATGTGTCGATGTCCTGTCCTCGGCGGTAAACTTGATCTATTGGTTCAAAGAGAAGAGGTGAATTTAGTTGTATAAGAAATGGAGGCAGCTGAAGATCTCTTATTAATAAAGCAGCTGAGAAGTACTCGGCAGAATCCAGTATTCCAATCCTCCATCTTCAGTGTTCAAGTTACTATCTCATCACCATGTTAATGTGCACCAAATAGTAAGATTAGTATAATCTCTCTTATTGTTCAAGTCCACATGTAATCATTATTTTAGCTTTAAATTAAATACTTGAAATTTTATTAGAAATCTAAATTTAATAAAATTTAAAAAGTGTGAATTATTTTTCAAATAACTAGATATATTATCCTTATCAAATAAATAACTAGCTATTTTTTAAAAAATTTCGATCATTCCATTTAAAATCAAATATTAATAAATATATAAATACAGATATTATTTAAGCAGGCAAGGCAAGCATTGGAAGCTTAGCTATCTAATCTTATTCTTAACCTTTGTGGGGAAGGAAAAGAAATCCTTCTAGATACGCGCTGTACACACGTTTTCTCTAATTTAGGCATTTCGTTGGAAAAGATATATGCTATCTTAACCCTCCAAAATGCTCTTTATTTTGACTTCATTATTTCTCGATCTAATCTTTTCCTCATTTTCATTTTTGACCATTTATTTGTCAACCCATTACAGAATATTATTGTCCATAAAATCGTAATAATATACTCTGCTCTTTTTAAGAAAAGAAAAAAGAAAGAATTTTTTTTTTAAGATATAACAAACAAATAAAATAATAATACATTCTAAGATTTGATTTAATAATATATATATATATCTTTATTTTTTTACATTTCTATAAATAACATATTTTATATTTCTAATACGAGGAAGACCATACAGTAATATATATATTTTTAATTTTATATTGTTAGATAGGCGTTGCTGGATGATTTAAAGGAAGGATCATAATAATAATAATAATATGCGTTGGCTTTAATTTGAAAAAATCCAAGAAAAGTAAATATCTTATTTATTCCACCATATTCTCTCCTCTTTTGACGGTTCCTATTCCCTGGAATCTTCCTTTCACTTTCCTCTCTACAGCAACCCACTCCTTTCTTTATATAACCCTTTCCCCTTCTCTCTTGATCTCATCAAATCCTAACTCACCAATCCATCTTTCATTCTCAGGTTTTCTTGATACCCGATTCTCGATTTTCATTCCTTGATCAAAGCCACAAAAGAAAAAGAACCCGTTTCTTGATTTTATATTATCGATCAAAGCAAATAAACATGGAGTGCAGGAACTTGGAGATAACGCTTATATCAGCCAAAGACATTAAAGATGTCAACATGTTCTCCAAGATGGATGTTTATGCAGAGGTTTCAATCAAAGGGGATCACTTTAATTCGAAGCAGAAGCAGAAAACTCCTGTCGATAAAGACTGCGGAACCAATCCCACATGGAATCATTCGATGAAATTCAACATTCATGAGGCTTCTGCACAGGAAAACCGCCTTACTGTCCAAATCAAGCTAATATCTGATCGTAGTTTCGGCGATAAAGAGATCGGCGAAGTCCATGTGCCCATTAAAGAATTGATAGATCACAAAGCTGGAGATGCAAATGTCAGCTATGGTGTCAGGACACCGAGTGGGAAAGCCAAAGGTAGTCTCAACTTTTCTTTTAAATTCGGTGAAAAATTCGAAGCTCCTTTGCCTACGGAGAAGGCTAAAAACGTGCACGAGCCTGTTGTGGCTTATCCAGCGCCGGCTGGCTATCCTGGTGCGGGTGCTAGCTCTGCTTATCCACCTCCAGGTGCATATCCTCCGCCGCCTCCTAATATGGGTTACGGTGCTTATTCTTATCCGCCTCCAGGTGGATATCCACCACCGCCACCACAATACGGCGGTGGATATAATTACCCACCTGCCCCCGGGTACGGTGGATATCCTGCAATGATGCAGCAGCCCCAAAAGCCAAAGAAGAATGGCGGTGGAAAGATGGCGTTGGGATTGGGAGCTGGGTTGCTTGGCGGGTTGTTAGTTGGAGATATGATATCTGATGTCGGTGACATGGCTGCCTATGATGCTGGTTACGATGCAGGCTTTGACGATGGATTTGATTTTTAAGTTTTTTGTTTTCTGTTTTTAGTATATCTATAAGTTTTTTTTTTTTTTCTTTTTACGAAGAAGATGCAGAAAGGTTTACAAATGATCATGTATATGATGATGAAGGTGGTTTTAAAGTATAATTTTCTGTTTCTTTATGTTTAAAGACTTGGCATCATGTCTCAGAATTTTTTCTGATCATCTGTCTGTCGTCGTATGATCTGTGACAATAACATCTTACCTAACAAAACACCTTGTCTTTTCCTGATCGGCAAGATAATCTCGTAATTTGCAACTTATTAGATAAGTTCAAGTACGAGGTTTCTCTCAGCACTACCTAAGCACATAACAGGTAGGGCACAGAATCCAAGAAAGACTACGAGTTATAGGCCCAGGCAGAGTAACAGCCGAAAACAAGAGCAAGGGCTGCCGGGAAATGGGAATTGGCCGGAGCACAAGCTTTTATGTCGGAGATTTTTCACACATCACATCTTTCCTCAAACTAACACTTACTTTGAGATGGATGGAATGATTAGCAATAGTGCACCACAGTTAGCTTTTTGCCAGAAGACTAAAAGATTATGAAACTTCTTTGCATTTTCCTTACCTCGTGTAGCATATTGGCACTTGATTTTTAAATTTTTTGTTCCCAATTGGAACTTTTTGTTTTAAAAATGACACTTGTGATATCTGTTAACTTTATCTGACATGGACAAATGGGCTCCACCCTTTTTGCTCATTGATAGCCAAATGGATGTTAATAGACCACTTATTTTATTAAGAAAAAAAGATAAAATTTTCATTCAATGTAAAGTAAATAGAAAATGTGTTCTCAGAAAAAGATTTCAAATTGAAGGAAGAACACAGAAAATAAGCTCGTTTCTTCTCATCTTCATCATTTCCCATTAATTGTTTTGCCTTTTTATTTTCCTTTCTTCCTTTCTTTATTTTGTTCTCCTAATCTTTGATCCACGCACACTTAAAAGACTAACTTTTTAAAAATTTCTCGCTTATTCCCACTTCCACTCGTGCCCTGCAGCTTCAAGGGTATTGTCAATGATCTAGCGAGAGATAGCGTTCTTCTTGTTGTTGCAAACTTGCCATTAATCTCAAAATTTTGTTTGCTATGTCCCATTTTGATTGTTCTAAATTGGATTAAAAATCTTAATTCCTCATGTTTTTGAATTCTTTATTTCTAAAAAGAAATTATAGGCAATTGGGCAGTCAATGTTGAGAAAGAATTAGTGTGATTTGAAATGGATTATCGAATTAGAAATTGAAATAATGTAAATTGGAGAAATTTATTTGCTTAGTGTCCATGAATCAAGGAAATAAACTTCAGGCCTCTGATGGATATGCTGATTTCTTTTATGCATGAAAGATGTTTGATGAAATGAGCATATAATTCTTTGACTTCTAATTCATTTTTAAATCAACTAGTTAAATCATAATAATTCTTTTTAAAGCAGCAATAAAAAAATTATTTTATTTTGAATCATCTTCTTACCTTTCAATTTTTTGAATTGGATAGTTTATTAGTTTTTGCTTGCTTGGTTAGTGAGAAAATTGATAAAAGATACATAAGAGAATTTGATTGAATTATTAGGTTAAGTTAAAAAAAGATTAAATCAGGTTGAGTTTTTTCCTTTTATATATATTTCATATTTTTTTATACATTTAGTTATTCTTTCATTATCATTCAAATCAACGAGAAAGTGGATCCATGTGCCATATTTTGTTATAAAACTATATAAATAGATTATACGAACCTTTTTTTAATTATAATTCAACCTTATGAACAACTCTAAATCAGATTATGAATGATCAATTAGGAATTAGAACTTAAAAGAAATCAAGTCTTTAAACCTTAGGACGTCACAAAAATGGATCAAATTTTTGACAAGTGTTAAATGCATTCAACAAGAATACAAGAATTCAAGTAAGGTTGAATAAATAAATATAAATTTAATTATCATTCAAAAATTTTAAAATTAATTCAGCTAGGATTTATTTTTGTAGACTAAAATAAAATCTTAAAAGATAACTTAAACATGAAAAGACTAAAATATCTTTTAACTAAACATAGTTCATTCTATTTTTAAGGATTTCGGCCTTATTTTATCCTCTTTGGATTTGGACCTTAATAAGATTATATAAGGTTCAATCTTGATGCCCTCCAATGGTTGTGGACCTTGGACAAATGGATTTTTTTTGTTGGTCCATGCTTGGAAGAAGCCATTTAGGCTTGTTGTAGCTTCTTGGTTCTAGATCTTGTTATTGAACCTTGTGACAAGTTCAGCCCATCATCGACAATTCTAGCATTCTTTGTTTGTTGGTCTTCTTCATCAAGCTCATTATATTCATGCTTTAAGCTTGATCTATCCATAACATATGTCTTTATTATTTCTCAACTATAAAAAAGTCTCACACATCCATGTCACAAAAAACTAACAAAAGTTTGAGATTCTGTTAAAGAGAATAGTTGATTTGTGTCAACTTTAAAAGTTAAAGTTCCAACTGGAAACAAAAGAAACATCAAGCGCAAATGTTCTACTCAAGGCATAGTTCAAGGTCCAATTTGTACCTTTGGCCAACAAACAAACATTCTCATTGATACAGGCTCTGATACATCGATAACTATATGAACTTGACTTGGAGACCTCTTAGATATTTGCAATGGAACAAGTTAAGAAATTGTAGGTGTGGTACTCGGAAAACCACTATGATGCTTAAGTTAATATGTGAGTGAAGGTTGAGATAAAGTGCATAAAAGATTATAATGGCGTTACCTCATAATTGAAGGGTAGTAAAATATTTATAGTATTGTCTTGCAGGTGAAGCTGGGCATGAGGAGTGGGTTCCGAAATAGGCATAATAGGACAAAATGTCTTATTTTCTCAGTTATCATGGGAGCTTATTCATTAACTAGTTAGACGATCTTAATAGGAGTTCAGCACTACAGTGTTTCGGTGTTCGAAATGGTAAAGACGAGATTCCCATTTTGCTAGGCATATATCATCTATTGTGAAATAACTTTATATTTCAAGTCTTTCAATTGAGTAATCTATCTTTTTTTAATTTTAAAATTTTATTTTATCAAAAATAAATTTAACAAATACTTTTGGTCCGGCAGATATATATTATTCCTTCTGCCCCAATTTTATTATAATAGAAATTTGTAATTCTCTTGGCCAATATTATTGTAATATTTTGATGATTTCTTTGCATGTATACCTACATATTTCACATTTCCATAATCTTTAGTAAATCAAATTCACCATATAGCCATTCATAAACTGCTCTCCTATAATTCTTAGAGGTTAGCTTCAAAATTTTAATTTGATATACAATATGTAATTTTTTTCAATATATAGTTCATTTTCTTTTTCATATTTATTAATTTATACTAATTATTAAAAATGTATTTTGTCCCGAATAATCTAGAAAAAATCTAAATTTTAATTGGCCAGATGAAATTGAAATCCTACGAGGATTAAGAGAAATTGCTAGATGAAGTTCAAATCGGACTAGGATTAAGAAAATTATAATTCTATTATAACTTAACAAGGTAATCGAGGACTAAAAAGAAACTATATAAACATATATGTGGTCAAAACTCAAAATTCAATATCCACCCATTGCTCAACTGCCAAGTGTCCATAACCTATAAAAACCCAAACCCAAAACCCCAAAGTAACCACTCTTTCCTCCATATACCCTAAACCCTAAATCCCCCTTCCCCTTCTCTTCAATGGCTGCTCAGTCCTCTCTTCCTCCTCTTCCCGAGACAATCCACCACCTTTCTTTCAACCAGGACTACACCTGCTTCGCTGCCGGGCTCAATTATGGTTTCCGGGTCTTTACTACGGACCCTTTCAGACCCACTTACCGTGAACCTAATTTCCGTGGCCGTGTCGGGATTGTAGCAATGCTTTTTCGTTCTAATCACTTCTGTTTAGTAGGCAGTGGGACCGAACCAAAATTGTCACCAAAGATGGTTAAGATTTGGGAGACTCGGAGAGACTATAGCTCTCGATGTCTCGGCGAGCTATGGCTACGTTCTGAGGTTAAAAACGTTAAATTTAGACGGGATAGGTTAATTGTTGTTTTTCTCCAAAAAGTTCAAGTGTATAATTGTTCGGATCTTAAATTATTGCATCAAATTGAGACGGCTTTAAATACAAAAGGATTGTGTGAAATTTCTCAGACTAGCTCACTAATGGTGCTTGTTTGCCCTGGACTTCAAAATGGGCAAATTAGAGTTGAGACCTTTGGATCGAAAAGAACTAAATTTATCACGGCACATGAATCCTGCATTGCTTGTATGACTTTGACTCAAGATGGTAGGTTCTTGGCTACTGCTAGTACTAAGGGTACTTTGATTAGGGTGTTCAATACCTTGGATGGATCGTTACTGCAGGAGGTATATCCAATAAATTATTCAATTTTTATGTGAATTTTATTTTTTGTAGCAATTATCATGGAAAGGTTTAAACTTGAAGTTTGATACTTTGTAGGTTGTGAAATTATCTTCTGTTTGCTAACGATAATGTTGCGAATGTCTGGGAAATTTAAGGTTAGAAGAGGAGCGGAAAAAGCTGAAATATATAATCTTGCATTTTCTTCCAATGCACAATGGTTGGCTGTCTCGAGTGATAAGGGAACTGTCCATGTTTTTGGTATTAAGGTTGTTTCAGGATTGTCGGCGCCGACTTCTGGAAACGACAGATCACATGTTGCGTCTGAACCTAATCGTTCTAATGGTTCAGCCATCTCGTCTTTTTCCTTTCTGAAAGGTAATTTAATTTCAGTCTGTCACTTATGCTGTACCAGTTTTAAGTTGAGCTGCCAATCCCTTAACTTTAAAGTGCAGGGATGAGCCTGCCAAGGCTTAACTGAGCAATCGGGTGGTTTAATCTGATTATATAGTTCACCCATGGGATGAATTCAATGAAATGCTATATATATGAATCCCACCTCAGTGAACATTTTGTAGATAACTTTGATTACATCCTATGATATCAAGGTTTTGAAAGTGGAGCTCATCTGAAGCTTTGACTTTTGCAGGTGTCTTGCCAAAGTATTTCAGCTCAGAGCGGTCTGTAGCTCAGTTTCGATTACCTCAAGGATCAAAGTGTTTGGTTGGCTTTGGCCATCAGAAGAACACAATTGTAATTATTGGCATGAATGGAAGGTAATGAAATACATATAAGGACACAGTTATCATGCTTTCTAACTGAATTCTTTTGCTGCATTAACGGATTACACTGCATGAGCTAGAATATGTGCTATCTGCCAATGTTACTTTTCTATATGTGATTGTTGGGTATATATATAGCATAATCCATCATAATTGGAGTTGAGTTGGCGATTTTAGCGAACCATTAGGGAATCTTTTCGTCGGTTTATTTGTTGATGTTTGGCTGTGGATTTGTTTCAGTACCTATAAATATGGTAACACACTAATGGGTTATATGATGTGAATATTATGCTTTGTAAGGTCAATCAATGATGCTCTGAATATCTCATAAACTCAATTAATTTCTTTGATCGTATATGTAAGAGTGTTAATGGATTTGTCATATTGCATTGCGCAGCTTCTACCGCTGTGAGTTTGACCCATTATTTGGCGGAGAGATGAATCAGCTCGAATTTCTCAATTTCTTGAATCCGGAAGAAAATCTTAGACGAAATGCACTATTTAGCTCTTAAATTTTTTAATTTTATTCTATTGAGTCAATATATTGTATTTTTACTTTTAGTTTTATTGAAGATTTCTTACACATATATTTATGAGATTTTCTTTATTCTATTAAGTCTTCATATCTTTGATTAAGGACTATTAGGTTTTTCACAAAAATTAAAAATAAAAACTCAATGAAATAAAAAAAAATAAAAAACTTAATAAAACAAAACTGGAACTTTTTGAAGGTTAAAAAACATTTTGCCAAAAGTTTACGTTCTTATATGTTGGTGTTAATTTATTGTCAGCATTTGTTATGTGGATTTTTAAGTTAAATGAAGATAAATAACTAAATGAGTTAGAGCTTGGAGTTTCCAAGTATACAGCCTAGGCTTGTAAATGATTTTAAAGAATTTTAATCTGACCAGCAATTTATGGCTTATTTACTATAAAAGGGTTTCCAATCCTCTCATTAGCAACCAACTAAATTTATTGAATATATATATATTAATTTCCGAGAGTTAAATTTATTTTAACACATTTATTTAATTTTTGGTATGTAAAATTTTTATTTTGACATATATAATATTTTTGACACATAAAATTTAAATTTATGTGTAATTATATAATTTTTTTATTAATTTATTGATTAATAAATTACAAATCTAATTAAACATGGACTCTAATTCTAAAAAATAATATATTTATTATATTTAAATATTATATTAACTACTAAATAGTTTTCTTATCAGATAATGATACTAATTTTATTCTAAAAAATAGTATATTAATTATATTTTAATATTATATTAAATAATAAATTGGTTTCTTAATTAGATAATAATTCTAATTCCAAAAAATTACATCTTAAATTATATTTTTAATGTTATAGTCAATAATAAATTAATTTTTTAATTATATAATAATTTTAATTTTAAAAATAGTAATATCAATTTAATATTAAGTTATATAATATTAAAATTAATAAATAAATATTTTTAAAATAATTTATATTATTGCACTAATAAAAAGTTAAGGACATTTAAAAATAATTAAGTTATTATTTTTTAACATATTATCAATTAATTTTAAAAATTAATTTTTTTAAATTATATCTATCAACTTAATTTTATAATCGAAATAATAATAACAATCATGCAATATGCGGATAAATGACTACTTTATTTAAGTTTAATCAAAGTATAAACAAATTTAATTGAGTTTAACAAATACAAATTATAAATTAAATTCTTATTAATTTATCAAAATAATAAAATATTTAGTATAATAATGACATAGTAGTTATCAATTTTCATAATTTTATTCCAATAAACAAGTATAAATAAATAGTTTTTATATATGTTATAAGTAAAAACATGAAAATTATAAATAAAACATTAAACTATTAATGCTATATTTTATAAAGTAGCTAAATAAACAAGCATATTAATCAACTAATTCATGAGTTAATGAATCTAAAATTTATGTAATTTAAATTTAATTTATTTATTTAAACAAATCTCAATAATAAATTCAAATAAGTTTTCTTCAATTCTATTCTTTTAATGATTTACAACTCCATCTGAATTGTGTTTCTTCCATCCAATTTTGATAAGCTATTTTTAATTTGCACAAGAATTATAAGATTTGATATTTTTAATTAATATAATTATTTTTACCATCTTCTTACTAAGATACCATTAATAGATTGTTTTATTGCAAATCATTATAGTTTAAATATTGATGGACTTACCTCTTATATATAACTTTTAAAATTTAAATAAAGAAATTTATATAGTAAACTATAAATTTAAAATTAAATGAGTAAAATATTAATTATAGACATTAATATTTATGTTAACTAATAAGAAATATTTTAGACTTTTAATTAGTAAAGTAACAATTAAAAAAAAAAACCAATATTTTCACAGGGACCAAAAAGAGAAACCGTTGATTAAAATTGAAGAGAGGGAGACAAGGCATGATAAGTCCAAGGTTTCAGCTTTCCATTATTTCCCAAGATGAATGATTCTTCAATACCCCATTGCTTAAGTAAACCCAACCAAAGGACAAACAGAATAAGTATTAAAATTGATCCTCCACAAAAATGTTTTTTGTTGTATCTTCCACTGCAAGTTCTTCCTCATACGTATAAATGAAATAACCAATTTTACTAAAAATTCTCAACTCGGGGGGCCACCTCACTTCACTTTCATAAAGCGGATCGGAGGTTAGCATGTCTCAGTAAGAGAGTCATTGTGTGATTCACATATCTGGATTTGCCTCCTCTGGAATAACAGTCAGAGTAGCCAAAATATCATTTGATCTTTTCACAACTACCTTCAACGGAATCCTGACCCTGTCCCCCATAATTTCAATAATCTGTACATTCACGCAAAGCATCAGTACACAAGATCACATAATGCTACTTCATTATGTGCCAAATTGTCAGAATTACTAGGTATTGTAGACCAAATAACTTCCAAGTCTAATAATAAGCAAATATCGCAGTATATACACCCTGTCTTTCCAAGTCATACCATGAACCAATTGTTTCAAGAAAATGAAAATACCTCCTTGATGCTTTCAACAGGCTTCCTGTCAAATTCAATTACAACATCCCCAGGTCGAAATCCTGCACGATCGGCAGGCGACCCCGGTGTTACCTGGAACAAGATAAGCAAATATCAATATGGAAAAGGTGAGTCGCACTAGTCTGAGACATTTTGAGAGCAACACTTCATTTTCATTGACCCAACACAACTTAACTTGCATGCCAACACCACAAAAAAAAGAAATCGAAGTGCACACAAACACTGCTACATAACATTCAGTCATATGCAAATAAAACGGGAATAAACATTAAGACATACCATGGGTACAAGAATGCCTCTATTGACATTAGGAAATCTGGAATCTCTCTCTTTAAGTTGAGCAATGATCATCTCGTTGAGATCAATCATTTTCAAGCCAAGCCAAGGCCTAATCACTCTCCTGCAAAATACTACCTATTTACAAAAATGCTTCAAAATAATGGTGCTCATAAAAACATGTTCAGAATTTATAAACAAACGTTTAATTCTTAGATGGAACTAATATAGAGAAGTAGACCCAATTATGCCACAATCACTTGTGGATATTTCTTTGCATGCAAAACCTTATCACATACCCACTCTTCTTCAAATGCTCTATGATTTTGGTCACCGAGTCAATTGGTACAGAAAAACTTAATCCATCTGCAGCCACTACTTTCATGATATTAACACCAACAACTTCTCCATCAACATTAACAAGTGGCCCACCAGAATTTCCCTATTGCACAAATGCAGACAGAACAAAGAAAGCTTAGTACATAGGTGACCTAGTTGCATAAAGGCGAATGGGCGCACATACATATGCTTTCTAGTGTAACTCGGGCAAGCCAGTGGATCCTTTATAAACTGGTAATTGATATATAAGAAATGTTATTGTAGGATGAGAGGGACTTACTCCATTGGTTGCACAATCTGTCTGTAAATACTCTCTTCGCATGCCTCCAAGACCCAAGTCACTGCTTTTACGGTCAACACAACTATTCCAAAATACACAAAACCATTTATATTTTACCTATGACAACCAATTATGCTAAAAACAAAAATATTCTATACTTTAACTATTCTCAATACCTTACAATACCAGCTGTGACAGTATTTTGAAGTGAAAGTGGGCAGCCCATAGCTATTACCCAGTCCCCAGGGCGAAGCTTACTTGAAGATCCAAGCTTTGCCGTAGGCAGTGGTGTTTTAGATTTTATCTTCACCATAGCAATATCAGAATGTAGATCAGCATTCACTACAGTACCCTCAAATGTCCGACCATCTTGCAAAGTCACATGTACCTGCAAATGTTCATAATAGACTTAGTTGTTGCAATAGGAATACAGAATTGCTGTCATGAAATAGGAATCCCTAATTTTTGATAATGTTGGAAAATTGAGATATACAAATGATCCATGTAGATTAGAGAATTTGAATTTGAATAAATATAGTTACAAGAACTATTAATGAGTGAATCAGTGATTGCAGTTGTCAATGACTATGGCACAGCATTATAATAATCTTTATATATATTTAAGTAGAGTTTAACCATGGATGAGCAATCACAAACCTTGCCTTTGGATAAAGCCCTCCTGCCTTGAGAATCCACCACAACATGAGCACAAGTTAAGATAGTGCCATCTGAATCAATAATAGTCCCAGAGCCAATACTTTCTCCAGTACTAATCCCATAGAATCCTACAAGATGCAAAACTCAGCACAGAAATGTTACCAAGAAATACACCTACAAGATAACTCGAAAGATTTCCAAAAACACACCTAGTGGGACAGATAGATTGACAACAGCAGGCGCAACCTTAGCAGCAGCGTCGGCTATAGTGTCTCTACCTAGACATCCACAACTTGGTTTTTTATCCTCTCCAGCAAAACCGGAACTCTCTCTGTCTATGTCCGCTGCTGGAACAGGACTAGCTCTAGAAGAAAATAATGGTAGATTTCCTACAATTTCAAACTCGATCTGATAACCCAAAATACTAATAATAAAAAAAGGCAGACCAATTTATACAATTAAAGGAAAAGGTACAAACCAAAGTGCCAGTTATCTGCACAAATAAATGAAGGATTCAAAGAGATCAAAGCCTCTGATAGAGATTCACGCAAATGCGCAGGAAAGGACAGCGATACTGCCGCGTCTGTAACACATAAACAGTAATAATTCTTGATTTCTACAAATTTGCGAAAACAAAGTTTAACAAGAAAACCCAAACCTTTTAGATCAGGGAATAAAAGAAGCAACGGAAAAACAAAACAACGAAAGACAAAGTAATGAGCTCACCAGAATCAGAATTGATGTTTGCATAGAGAATCCCCGACCCGGAAGCAGCATAAGCTAGGGTCCGAATTATTGAGTTTCGCAAAGGAGCCTTCCTCTGCCAAATTAAAAAGTGAGACTTACGTACAAATGAAGTCCAATTGAAAAATATCGAAACCGAAGGTTGCCTGAGATTACCAGAAATTGTTTCATATCTAGTTGATCCAAAACCCTAACCTAAACCCCCACTTTGACAAATTATAAAAGAAAACTGCAACTGCCTGGGCCAAGCTAAGCTACCACATCATGGCCCAAATCCCGCCTTTTTCTTTTTTCTTCACAAACCTTCACAAGCCAGCGAACCCAAAATTAAATATCACTTAAAAGCATTACACCATAAGGTCCATCTTTTCATGAGATTCAGTCATCGTCAGAGCAACTTGTTCTTCAATACCATTTTAAAAATTAAGAGTCAAACTTCTTCTTTAATCATTGCATCTATGATAAACCATATATGTAGTTTTGGTGCTTGAAATAGCTGAGAAATTTGAATTCATGAAGTCACACATAAGATAGTTCTACACTGTAATAACAGTATATGATCGAATGATATACAATCCACAGAACCATTGCAGATTAAAGCAATTTTCCATTATAAAGTTGTAATCAGCTACATCATGCATTTTGAAAAGAAGGAAAAAAAAAAGAAAAAAAAAAGACCTAACTACTAAATCCTACACTCCATTATTTGGAATCAATACATAATTAGAACAATATGATTTCAGGCCTTTTTGGGAGATTTAGGGGATTTTTCAGAAGGTTTATCAGCAGGACCAGCAGCAGATTTCTTAGGCAAAAGCACAGGATTAATATTTGGCAACACTCCACCACTTGCAATCGTCACACCATGTAGCAATTTCCCCAACTCCTCATCATTCCTGACAGCTAACAGCACGTGCCTTGGATTTATCCTGTTTTTCTTGTTGTCACGTGCCGCATTTCCAGCCAATTCCAGCACCTGATAATCCACAAATATTTTAAGATCAATAAACATAACACAAACAAATCAAGAAACAAAAAGCAAATCAGATCTGACACACAAACACACACCTCGGCAGCGAGATATTCAAGAACGGCTGCGAGATAGACTGGAGCTCCGGAACCGAAACGTTGAGCATATCGGCCTTTTTTGAGAAACCGAGCGATACGACCGACGGGAAATTGAAGACCAGCTTTAACAGATTTAGAAACTGACTTCTTTCTTTCACCTCCTCTTCTGCCTCCTGCGCCTTTCTTTTCCTTAGGAGCGTCCATTTGGGAGATAGAAAGAGAGTGGATTTTGGAGGTAAATTGAAAGCAGAGAGAATGTTTAGAGGCAAAGTGAATGAGTTTGCTTGAATTTCGAATTGGAAATTGTGATCGTTATTGCTTCAGTTGGGCGCATTTATGGGACTCTTTTATTACGTTGGCGATCCGTGGCGTTTTGAGTTTGAAGCAATGAGATTGTTTTCTTCTGTTTATCATCTGACGGTTTACGATTGTGACAGGTTGGCGATCCCTTGTTTTGTTCTGCCCATAGTGGCGACTTTGTGGATAATAACCGTTGGATTTGCCATTCTGGCAATCCATAGAAACTGATTTTTGAACTTCTGAATTTTGGCAACCGAACTCTTTTTTCTTTCGGGTGTAATTACTATGTGCCCCCTTCAGTGTTAGTGATGACTCAACTTAAAATTTAAGTTTGGCCCCTTGAAAATTTAAACTCAATAATTTGACACCACTAAATTTCAATATTTGAGATGATTATGATATTTGTCACTCTATTATAGGAGGATTTTACTCTTTTCATTCTAAGATATGATATTTTTTAAAGTATTTTAAAAAATTATAAGTAAATATAATACAACTATTTTTGTATACCTATTATCTTTTTCTTTAGCAACTCACAAATTATGTTAAATTAAATAGTATAGATTTTATTATATTTTATATATTATCATAACCCCAATGAAAATAAACAAATTAACTAATTGAAAATACAAATTTAATTATTTAACAGCTCCAACCCTATTAAGAATTTTAATTACTTTAATTATTTAAAATTCTACATACAAATTTATATGGAATTGGTGATAACTAAACTAAATTCTAATAAAATAGATAAAAAATTTAAATGAATTTCATATTAGTAAGTTAAGATATTCAGCAGCTCCAAAATATCTCTTTCAATTTAATCATTTTTATTTTTCTTTCTTCCCCATGCTTTTTCTTTTAAAAATGAAATGAAACCAAACATAGCAAGAAGAATATATATATATGTTATATGTCGACTCGCAAATGATTTTTTTTAGGAATAAGTGAAAAAAAAAGTATTAATATTTTATAATTTTTAGTATGTATTTTTTTCCGAAAAAGAGATATATGTAGTTACAAGTCGTGATAAATTAAAGTATATTATCATTAAAAAGTCTCTATTTGCATGTATTTAGTAATCTTTAATATGATTAATCATCATTACCATATTGGCCATATTTGATAACGGCTTAAAAAATTATTGATTTGATGAGATCGATCTGATGGTGAAATAACGAAATTATGAGGCAATCAAAGTATAAATATTAAATTTTTGCAAGTCAAAACTTTTTAATAGTGGAATATATTTTTTATCATGATTTGTAATCAATATATATTTATAGTCTGAAAAAAGAAACAAGTAAAATTATATATAGTAATTTTTCATACTTATGCATTTCTTTTATGTTCCAATTTCTCACATCGAATTTCTTTTTATATTCCGATTTTAGGATAGAGAATTGAAAAGAATAAAGTAGTAATAATAATAATAATGGTCAGCAATTTATAAAGCTAAAATATTTAAATACACAAAAAAAGTGGTTTAGAAAAAAACAAATGCAAGCATGCTTACTGAGTTTATAAACTGTTATTTACATTTAAAAAGAAAAAAAAATGAAGGGAAAATGATACAACGGATAGCCTCGATCATGTCAAAGAATTGCTAGTTACCTATCCGAAAGAGAAAGATTAGCTTCATCTGGGAAACTGATCAATATCTTGATCTGCATCTCTCTCAATTTAACAGCAAACTCCAATGCCTGATTCATGGCAATCCTAGCATCTGCAAGTGCTTCCTCAAGGTCTTGATGGGTCAAATAATGTGAGCATATCTGACTTAAGATATGACCATGCCTTTCTTGAAGACTCACTGCCATGGCTTCAGCCTGCTCCAATGCCTCATTTACAATCCTTAGTTTATTCCTTGCAGTTCGTTGCTTCTGCCATTTGTTTAAATTTTGTAAGAAGAGGAAGATTGATGAAGACAAGCCAATTATGGTGAAAATGATACAGCCATAACCCATGAGGCTCTATAGCTTGCTAATGGCTGTACAAGGACAAAATTAAGGATTGATGATGAAAGATCGATGGAATTGAGAAAATTAAAAATTTATGTGTAGACAGACAGCATAGTGTTGTTGAATGATACCTTGCTTTCAACAAGGGATAATATATATATATATTTATATAATTGGCTTTTGGCTTGTGGCCAAAACAAGAACAAAAAGATACTACTTCGAAATATGAAATGCGCATCCGGGGAATCGAACCCCGGTCAGTACCGTGGGAGGGTACTATGATACCACTACACCAGATGCGCTATTTGCGGAAGGATTTCCAATACATAATTAAGGAGGCGAGACGCTTCAAATTTTACAATACAAAATCTTATGACTTTACACGTCTCATTTATTATTGGGGTATTATTCGAACTCAATGTGCGACTATAAATTACCGCTTCATAATAAAAATTCTCAATTTAATGTTCCAAAGTGGTGAGACTTGATCATAATTGTTTATTAATGTATGTTATTGCTATAGGAAGACACATGCGCACGACAGTAATGGATCTTACTTTTAGATGGTGAGATCCACCCCGTGCCAAAATGAAATAATAATCTTGGCTCTCTCACTGTACAAACTACATCACCTACGACACTATTTCATACTCATGCATGCTCCCCATTCGCTCTTGAGACAATAGCCTCAGAAAGAAAACCCTCTTCCTAAAAATTGAACTCATGTCCTTGTCAAACCCACCAGTAATGCAATCTTCTTTGAAGGTCAAAAAAGAAAAAGAAAGAACGTTATGTATCACTTCTGTTTGAACAGTTTTGCTGTTATTCTGCCTCTAGCAGTTTTCATATCTGCTTTCGGTTTACTGGACTTTCTGCTTCGCGACTGTCTTTGCTTTCGTGGCTTTCTTTCTTTTCGCTTTCTTTCTAAGCGCTGACGGCGGATCTCAGGATCAGCCCAGCCTTTTCCCCAGTCTGCAAAAGTAGAATAAGATTTGCGTTGGTTCATTGCGAGTAGCATGTCTGCTTCAGGATAAATGTAGAAAGGTTGATCTCTTTCATATTCCAGAAACTCCATTCCCAGTTTCGTTGGCTCTGGGAATTTTATTTGAACATGAATCTGCGTAAAAATGGTAAAAAAACATACATGAAGCCGAGAAACCAAACATTTAAATAAACATACAGTCAGTTCCAAATTTACTCCCAATTAAAGGCAACAGTTTAAGAAACTGACTTCCTTAATATATATTCATAATAATGCAAAATTCTTACTATGGAAACCATGTTTCAATTCTTAATAAATAGCAACTCTGCAAGGATTTTAGCCATTAAACCTCACAAAACTTGCTTTAAACAACTGTTCAACAAACTCAAGGCAGAAAAGGAAAATAGTTTTTGAGCGTGTACCTTGTCATCACCTTCTCTGATGTACCCTTTACCTTCCATAATCCGCACAAGACCTCGCCACCATAGAAAGTCTTTTCCCCAAAACTTTTGAGACTGAACCAACCACCACGGCAAAACCATCAGAAGCAACATCTAAATGACATGTATCTAAAGATCTCAGTATAAACAAGTATAAAAATGGGAAAACAAAAAGCAACTGCAGAGAGTATTACCTGCTCTCTTAATTTGCTGACAAACATCCTGAGGTTTGGCCTCTGCACTGATCTATGTGATTTCAGGTCACCAAATGTATCATCATATGCACCATCAAGAGAACTGCTTTGTCCCTGAAACGAGAAATTTACAGTTATCCCTAAAAAGATGAGTTCTTTTTTTGAAAAATCAATATTATAACAAGACAATGGAAACATAAAATCCTGCCACAGATAAATAGAACGAAAAATGGAAGTCATCATTACACTTACATGATGGGCAGCAATAATCTGCATCAGAATGTCAGCCTCCTCTTTCCAATTATGCATTTTAGGAGGCCCTCTAACACACACGTCACACCTGCGCAGAATGGGTTTTGTAGAAAATGCTTAAGCAGCATGATAAACAGGTCATTTGTCATATGTGACAATCAAAATAGTGCAATTGAACGAATGAGTCAATTACAGCTAATATATAACATAGCTGGACAGAGAATCCATTGCCATAGAAGAAATAGATATTGGTTTTACCTTTAAAAATAATTAATTATTTAAAATATAACTTCATTGTGACAGAAATTGAAACAGATCCTAAAGTAACATCAGTACATACAAGAGACACTTCTCAGAAGTGAAATCTTCACCAAAATACTGGACAAGTGTTTTAGCTCGACAATTTGAGGTATTCATTCCATATCTGCAAGTAAATATACCAAAATGTTAAAATGAAAATGAACAAAAATGGCTGCAAAATAAAAATGTTTTCAGGATTGACCTGAAACAGTCGGACAACATCTTGTATGCTTGTTTGGCCTGAACTTCACTTCTTTTACTTGGCAAAAGAGACGGCGCTCTTGACAGGTTTGCATATAAAACTGCTTGGCGAAAAAAGGGGAAAAAGTAATTAGTTTATGGTTTTAAATATCAAAATGGATGCCAGTTGCTTCCATCAAATCAATAGTGCATTCACCCAACAATCTATACTTTATATTTGAAAATCTTCCTCCTAGAACAACTATTAATAATGACATGTATGAGGAATTATTAAAAATATCCTAAGAAGCATATAATGCTGTGTAATCGATTAGAAAGCACTTAAAAGTTGTTGCTTCATTAGAATATCTAATCTAACATCTTAAGTGAACTTACTGCATTCTGCTGGTTTCCCATCCCTTCCGGCACGACCTGCTTCTTGATAGTATGCTTCCAAACTCTGTAATTAAACTTAAGATTAAAAAGTGCTTCATAAGATCAGATGTGACTCAAGATTCTGTGGAGTAATACTATGACAAGTTCATATAAATGGCAGCGATATAAAATGTAAACCTGTGGCCATCCATAATGGATGATTCTTCGAACATTTGACTTATCAATCCCCATTCCAAAAGCAATTGTTGCAACAACAACCTACAGCGAGGAGGGAGAAAGGGTAAACTCCCAAGACAGATATTCTGTCACCACAATTATACTAGGAAAAGAAAGAAAGGTCAATATGTACAATCATAGTGCAAAATCATCCTTTTTTAGATAATGAAGGATGATCATAAGAAGTTTAGCTTCCATTTAGGAAGCACATTTCAAATATTATCAAAGTCCTCTCTTGAGACCAATATGAAGTATGTGTCAAAAGCAGAAATATACCCATCTTGTCATAAGAAAAATGCAAAATAGGGGACTAAAAATGGCCAGGGAGGATTCTTCAGAAGAACCGGTAAACAAGATGCCTAGGTTCAAAAGACCTTCTATTCTTAGCATCCATGGAGAATTTCAGATAATGGAAATATAATAACATTTAACATTATTAATTGCTGCAATCCATACCTCTAGCATATTTTCATGAAACTCCTTGTGAACCCGCCGCAGATGTGATTTTGGCAACTGGGAAAAATGCATGCATATCAGTTGCAATATTAAACAAAAGGTAGAATTTTGTATGAATCATGGAATAACATATCTTAGCGAAAGAGACGCAGTGCAGATGAAGTGGCAAACAAAAGGTAAATGCTTCTCTTATAGTTGTAGATGTCCACACAAGTTTCTAATCAACTAGCATACTTAAACCATTAATGACTGCACTATCACGGTTCTGTATCAATGGTTGTCTTTTCAATTTGCTATCTTGCAGCATACTGCAGTGCTGACAGTTGTAGATTTCAGCTTTCTGTCTTGTAAGGAAATTAGAGTTTGCCATGGGGGATTGCAACTGACACAAAATAAGTTTAATTTGGCTGTAGAGCTGTTTTTGTAGATTGAACATGGAATAGAATACCAGCTTACACAAACAAACTTGATGCAGGGGTCATCTAAATACAATATGGAGTAATAGTCATGGAATTTATACCGATGCATTATAAGCAGCAGCCTTCAGACCAAAATCACAAAGATAATTTGCAATTCTCAATGTTTCTTTTCTTGTAGGAACATATATGATTGTTGGTCCTTCTCGTAAAGGCTCTTGCAAAAGTTTTAATCTTTCTTCTGCTGCACAAGGGGGATCAACTGTCTTGGGCAGTTTATGTACATCCCAGTCATTGCAAGGAGATTGTCCGCAGAACTCGCCAAATGCAACTTCAAAATAGAATATAGAATAGAATATTATGAATACATTAAAAAAGTGAAGATTAGATACAAAATGCAACTTCTGTTACCCATTTCCAATTGTTATAATTTCTAACTTGCACATTAGAATGCATACTAATAGTAATAATTGACCAGCAAAACACAACAAAGCAACAAAATTTTAGAAAAAAAGAAGAATGGATACCATCCCAATCATCCACATTCTGAAAGATATCAACGTCATTTTCCAAATAATCAATTGACAGTCTTTTTCCCTCTGATGCAGTTGATCCATTTTCCTTTGTTAAAGTTACTTCATCATCATCTACATCACTGCATTCATCCTCCGTGCTGATCATGCCACTTGAAGAAAATACATCTTCCTCTGATAGGCTTTGATCAGCAGCATTTCCAGAACAATCATTTACTACTTTTGAGAACATCCTCTGTGTCTTGGTTCCTGCATTTCTCTTTCTGACATATATATCTATCAACTTGCGAAAATCCTTCTCATAAGAAGAAGGAGATGAGGTTCTGCTATGTTTTACCTGTAAATTGCAGCAACCAAGATTTTAACTTGCTACAGTAGTAGATACAGATGCAACTGTAACATTAAGGTGGTAATCATAATACTAAATGCAAGAGCCATAGAGCTTCATCAGAGTAAACTAAATCTGATCCATCAGAAATTACTAATTTTCTCAGCAACTTAAAAAACCAAAATGGGTAAAACTGATAATTCAAGGAAACAGCTTGGAACTGCATTAATATGGCAATTCATAGTGTATAATATAAAGAGTCAACGTCATGAATTCCTAAAATGAAGGGTGGAAGAAGTTTACTGAGAACTGTAGATTTGGTCGGAAAAAGGAAGTAAGCACAGTCTTTCTTTCCTTTGACATGCTCAATGATTTAATAATGTCTTCTTGAACCTGAATTGTGGCAGTTGCAGTCAATGCCATCAATGGTATATCAAATTTTAAAAATGGCAGATTGCCAATACTAAAGTTCTTCCGCAATACTGATAGACGCCTGAAAAATCAAAGAATAGGCATCAGGGGATGCACATTTAACTCAAGAGACACGGGCAATTAGAAAAGGACAGAGTACATAATTGAGGTCATAATTATGACATACAGATAAAGGCTGAAATTAGATGATCTCAAGAAATGTGACAAACAAGGACCAACGTAACCATGTGAACCAGAATAGGGATTGACACCTGTAGTCAGGTCGAAAGTCATGGCCCCACTTAGAGACACAATGGACTTCATCAATTGCAAACAAAGCAATTCCACGACTTTCTGCAAGCCCTTGAAGTGGTTTTATCAGTCTGCAGGAAAAAATTTGCACTTTTTCAAGCAAAAGAAGTTGAAACTCTTCCAAATGCAAGCGAAAAAATAGTTATGTTTGTCACCTGAAAACTGTCTCAGGACAAACATATATTATGTCATACATGCCTCTCATTGCTTTCTTTTCCACTGCGCTGTCAGGTTGGCCAGACCCAAGAAAGCATGCAGAGATCCCGTGTCTTGATAGCTTTAAGCATTGATCATGCATCAAGCTTATTAATGGTGAAATCACAACGACAACCTTCCCTGTTAACAATGCTGGAATCTGGAAACACAGAGATTTTCCTGCAACAAAAGTAACTAGTATGACTACCTGAAAGTCATGTGCATAACAATCTCACAAAATGAAGCAATGGACAAGTACCAGATCCTGTAGCAGCGAGAACAAGGCAGTCTTGGTGAGCTACCCAAGCAGCTAATGCTTCCTTTTGGAAACTCTTCAAAGAAAGATAACCGAAATGTTTATGCAGGAGACCATTAGCTCTACTTTCCCAATCTAATCCAACGTCCAACTCTTCTTTGGGTACAGTTGAATATTCATTAACCTCATCTACATGATTGGGCGAGACCCCTGATTTAGAAATTGGTACCTCAGGTACATTATTATCACTCCTGATTCTTTTAGGTCTACCTGCAGATTGGAAATGATCTAATATGCTAGACTGTGAAGTTCTTTTAGCCAAAGCCTTTCTATTGCTTGTTGAACATGCAGAACTAGTGGATGTAATTGAATTATCTCTACAAGAACTATTCAAGATTAAATCAACAGCATCATTCAATAGAGGACCCACTTTATTAACAGCTTGAATCGCAGAAGAATTATCGAATCCCATTTCCATCAATTTTGCAATTACTTCATCAGAAGATAAATTGATATTAGCCATGTATTACCGAAACCCCCTCCCACCGGAAAAAAGAAAATAATGAAGAGCTAAATTGCGTAAAAATGCCGTAAATACAAAATTCAATATGCACAACTTCACAAGATGAGATAAGGAATAGGAAAAAGGATTGTAGTGAACTCTAACCAGACTTTTCCAGTTCGAGAGAAGGAAAGAAACCCATAAGAGAACCAGAGATTTTTCTTATTCTTTTTTCCCTTTTTGCCACCTCTAAGCGAATTGATTTTGATCCCCGCCAAAACTTTGAATCGGGAGACTTTGATGGACGGTTCTTTTCTGTTGTTAGAAAAAAAAGAATAAAAAAGTAGTCAGTAAAGAAATTTCATCGTGTTATTTCAGAGTTAAACGACGCCGTATCATACTTCTTTTTCTTTTTTCCAGTACATGTTAAAAATAAAAGATAAAAGGCTTTGTTGATTAAATTTTTGTTATAAATAGGTTTCTAATATCTGGACTAAAATAATTATTTTGTAATTAGGAATCTATAAGAGCAAAATAAATTTATGTACAGATTTCATTGTCATTTTATGAAATCAAAGCCTAAAGAAGAACAAATTCCAGGAAAAGAGATTGATTAAATAATAAATTTTTTTAAAAAAAAAAATAAGAAATTGTAATTCCTATATCTCTACATAAGACTAAAGTCTAAACTATGATTTACAGTTCATCATTAGGCTCTTCGTCTTCAGAATCAGCAGAAGTTCCAGCAGCACCACTCTTTTCATATCATTGCTTAATGACTCGACTACAAACATCTTGCACCTCCTTCATCTTCTCTTCATACTCATGCTTTTCAGCATTTTGGTTGTCATCTAACCATTCAATAGGAAGCTATCTGAATCAATCTGGTCAGCAAGCTTGTCATTCTCGCTGATAGTGTTCCTCATGTTGCAAATGTAAGTCTCCGAGTTGTTCCTAGCATCAATCTTCTCCTTCACCTTCCTATCCTCTTCTGCCATTTCTTCAGCCTCCTTTACCATTCTGTCAATCTCTTCCTGGCTCAGCCGCCCTTTTTCGTTGGTGATGGTGACAGATCGCGACTTCCTCGCTGCTTTGTCTTCAGCTTTCACATGTAGGATGCCATCCACATCAACCTCGAATGTTACCCCTGCAAAGTATAGTCAAGAATTGAACATATTAAACGCCTTTATGATAAACGTTGGTTTTGGATCATATTTTTCTTTTTCTAATTTTGAGAATGTATTGCTTTCATCAAATAAAATCATTATGGTAAAACAAACTAGAGATTTGTTTGTGCATCTTTTTTACCTAAATTCGATATAAATAATTACATAAGAAGTTTTGGATAGGGGCAAGAGGGAGAAAAAGATTTGTTTCTTAATTATCTAGCAGGTGATTTTCACCCTTGTTATATTTAAGTAAGTTGGAATAAAAAAAAAAAAAAAGAATCATCATTTAATATATTAATTGACTCAATATAATCTGGTTTATTGTATATCGGTTAGTTATTAGCTTGAGGTACATACGAAGACATACAAAGAATTTGTTATTTACTTAATTCCGTTGAATTATGAATAATTAAGAAAAAATTTTATCTAAATTTAATGCGTATACTATAATAAATAAAATAGTGATATATATATATATAATATTTATATTTTAATATTAATTAATTAATACATATTTTATTATTTAAAATTAATATATCAGATTTAATATATAATTACAGTAATATGTAATATTTTGGTAATTAAATAGCAGGCGCTTCCTTTACATCGGAAAACTTTTAGTTTGTTTGTCTGACCAATAATGTCATTAATGGTTATTACAAATCCTTAATCCCAGCTACTTGGGATTTCTAAGCAATTGAATTTAACTAAAAACAAGCCAAAAACTCTACATGAAAATCAAAAAATTAAAGTTACAGGATAGTTAATAATTGGGATCTGGACGATGATATTGATATCCTCCTATGGAAAAAACACAAATGCAATCCAATCTATCTAAATGGAGCAAGAGGATTTGGAGCGTTGGTGACTTTCAGGCTTCTAAGCTCCTTACATACATGGTCTAACATCCCCAAAAAATCTCTTACAATCACAAAAATGCGAAGTGGGTTAGCTTCTTCTTTGCTCACATCTCCATGGAAGTACTCTGTAATTCCTCTAACATGTAATAGGACTCTATCTTCGTCCTCCTTCAACAATTTTAGGTTCCTTTGTGCATAGTTTAAGAATGTTTTCATTGAATGCACAAAATTTCCACTCTTTTCATCTGTGGACAAGTCTTTTACTAGATGTTGCAGCTTAGCCATTCCATCTGACAAGTTAGAAACTGAACTTGCAAGAACATCCAGGTCAATTGTAGCCGTTTTCTTGACATTAAAGAGCTCTGTGCTTAGTCCAGACACAAGGTCTAGTCCCATTCTTCTGTAACATTCTTCGCGCTCTTCGATTGTTTTGTTTTTGTTCTTCTGATTGATCCTTCCCATTATGCTATCCGATACTCGAATACCTTCTGAACGAATAATCTCTTGTACTACAAAATGGAGTAATGTAGTTCTCCCATCTGTTCCCTTTACATCAGCAAGCTTAAGGAGTGCATCAAGCTTGAATGCTCTAGCACCCCCTCTAATTGTTCCAACATTCATGCGATTTCCTGTTTTGAGTACTGCTTCGAGCAACTTCAAGAAAAGCCTGTTGGACCTGAGTTCTTTGCAAGCTTCCTATACGGGAAAAGAAAAGGAAAGAGTCAAACGTTAGTTGTACTGAAATTCCAGTTTGCATAAGAATCTAGTGCGTTATGGTGGCTTGATGTTTACCTCTAGCATTGAGAAAGAATTTCTCAGATGAACTACCTCATCTTCAAAAGTTTCTCTGTAAAGCATTGCTTCAACTCGTACGAAGGCAAATGGTAAAGTAAGGGCTACTTTAACAAATTTCTCTGCTGAACCCAATTCATTGACATTTCCTTTATACTCAGCAAGCTTAGTCTCTTCTTCTTTTGTTGGTACCATCTTTGCTAGTGCCTCTAATTGTTGCAAAGACAACCCGTTACCTGTTTTTCACAATTCAGACAAAAATATAATAATATTAACTTTTTACTTTCAGTTTGCTGCTCCTTCAATACATGCCTGCAGTACTATGTGAAGTGTTATAAGCTATACCTCTTATCAGTGCTTCACATAATTGCTCAGGAGTTAAATTCAGGGCTTTAGAGAGTATAGTTAAGTTTTGTAATCTCTTGGGCTCCAGGACATGCTTGCTCGGAGAGGGGCTTTTGCTCTTTGCTTCATCATTCTTCACTGGAGTATGCAAGTTGTATCCAAAAAGTGATTCAATCATCTCCTCATCTAACCTGTTGAGAAAATCTCAGATTTGGAAATTCCAAGCAGAAGACAGGAAGTATATTGTATTGCAAGTAACAAGGCAAGACTTACTCGAATGAGCTTGATCTAATCTTGTCCCACACCATACTGCGATCAGGTGCTGCTCTAACTTTGTCCCAATGAAGAGGCTTCAATTTTGGCAATGGAGCTCCATCTTTTCCTAGTGGTGCATATTGAGGAAGTAAAGACGGCGGAGGAGGCGGTCCTTTAGTAGAGCTACTATTTCCTTTTATAAATGGTGGTGGACATGGTGGTGGAGGTGGGCCTTTGGCAGAGCTACTATTTCTTGGCATACATGGAGGTGGGCATGGTGGAGGAGGTGGGCCTTTGGCAGAGCTACTATTTCTTGGTATAAATGGAGGTGGGCAAGGTGGAGGAGGTGGACATAGTGGAGGAGATGGACCTTTTACAGGGCTACTATCTCCTTTCGGAATTTGAGATGGGTATGACGGAGAAGGTATGCTTGATGGAGCTTCTGAAGTCTTGGGAGACATATGAGGTGATGTCTGGTCTGGTCCTGAAGAAGTGTCTGACTTCCTAGGAGATGATAAACTTGGGAATGGAGAAGAACATGAAGCTTTGGATGTAATTCTTGCCGACCAGGAAGATGTTATGTTAGACGCCAAAGCCGGCGGAGGTGGTGGGGGCGGAGGCGGAGGCGGAGGTGGAAGATTCTCATCAGAATCTGAAGGAGATGAAATTATCAGGTTGAGCTTCTGAGGAGATCGGGGAAATTTAATGTCTAAATTTATAGAAGTTGTAGGAGATGGAGATGTCTTAGGCACATTTGAGGGTGAAATTTCTGATAGGTCAGTAAGAGTACCAGCTGAAGCATTAGAAAGCCTAATATTGGAAGAATGTGAATCAACAAAAGAATGAAAAGATTCATCATCAGATGAATGAACTTCAATTGGAATAACTTCAACAGCAGGGGAAGTATTTCCACCATCAGATTCATATTTCACAGATTCTATAATATCCTCATGAACAGACATAATTTCCCTTGTGGAAGAAGAACTACTAGCACTATCAGACTCTGGTTTTATTATCAGTTCTTGGTTAGATTCCTCCCTCTCATCATGAAAAATATATATTGGTGTGCTATGATTTGATGTTATAGTTAATGCTTCGGGAGGTTGTTTGAAACAAGTGCTGCTATGCTGCTCTAAATCTCTTTCTAATGAATTAAGATACAAAAGATCAAGACCAGGATTCAAGCTCACCTTGCTTGCTGATTTACCTCTGCTCCTTCCCTTTTTCCTGTACACCGACATTGTTCTTACAGAAAATCTTTTGTTCTTTCCGAATTTTCTTGATGCCCAGATAAGGCCAAGAATAGAAACTATGAATGCAGCTCCTGCTGAAACAAGAACTGCTGCAAGAGTTCTTCTAAATCTACTTTTATCTCTGTGCTTCTTTAGAATCTGGTGAGCTGGTGGAATTGAATTTGAATGATGCAATGGCGGATGGGAATGTACTTGGATTGGCAGAAATGAAATAGGAGCAGGAGCAGGAGATGGAGCTTCAGCTTCTATGGCAAGTGAAGGAGAAGGGGCTGGTGAGAGGAACTCACTGTCTCTGCTTTTTGTTTTGAAACTCTTCAGTCCAAGTAAAGCTCTAAACTTTTGCACTATCAATGTTTCCTTTTCTTCATTTTCATCATCTCCTGAGACTTTCTCAATCTCATCTTCACTTTCCTCTATGAGATCCAATGTTTGTAAGCTGTGATGACCTTCAGAGTACTCTGCTGCAGCCAAAGAAGCATCGGCCATCAAAATGGGGGTTCTCTGCAATGATAAGAACATGAAAGTGGTTACAATAATGACGAAAATCATGTGGAGAATCTGAGATGGAGATCCCATGTTCTTCAACTGGAAATCATCAGAGCATCAATATCTGACTTTCTGCTTATAAATCTGGCTCATTTTTTTTTCTTTTCTCGTTACATGATTTTTCTTTTCAAGAAAGTAAAAAAGGAACATTTATTTTTTGGATGGTGTAGCTAATGTATATCTGTAGTGAAGAACATGTATTTCAGAGTCTTTAATGCTACTCCAAGGAACCCCTGACCATGGCAGTTGGAGTTGTACTGGTCCTTCTTTACTTCTCTATTCGTGTACTCTTTTATCTCCTTTCTCTCCTCCATAAATTCTCTGCAAAACACTGTTAATTTGCACCACCTTTTGTCTTTAGAAGGCTGTCCTTTTATTTTATTTTCTTTATTTACTTTAGAGTCCCTTTTCATCTGTCTTACTTCCTTGTTTATACTCTTTGTTAGAGGAAAGCTGACTAGTTGATTCTTGTTTTTTAGCTGTTCACTCTTTATGAAACTTCACATTTTCCTGAGTCTTTAGAGATAACAAATCTTGCATGACTAAAAATTTTGAGTCATGGGATTTGGAGCTGAATGTTATCTTTAGTTGCTAAATGCCCATGAATCAGACAATGGAAAAGTTTCTAAAGGGACCCATTTTGGTTGGACCTTGCCTACCCATCAAGAGGGGGTGTTGGTGGAAGTGTCCTCCAACCCCCATTATTGGATGGAGAGAAAGAGAAAAAATGGTCCATCACTTTCTCATGTGTAAGTATGTGAACTTCTATTAAGAAGCTAAAAAACAATATATCAAGACTAAGATAGAAAAACAAACTTAGATTCTTGAATTATAGGGAGGGTTCAAGAAGTTGTTGCTACTTACTAAGATTCTTTAATGGTTTCCTGTTTATTGTTGCTTTCAGGTTCATAATATGTGGTATCTTTATTGGCTTGGTAGAACCAAAGTTCAGGAATTAGCTTTGGATTGTTTGTTACCTAACCAAATCACAGGAGATAAAGGGAGGACCAAATTTACCAACTAGATCAGGGACATCTTAGGGGCTATGTGCTTAGCTGTTAATTGCATGCCATTGCTATTCACTGTATAGTGAGGGAGGGACCCCATTTTGCATCCTCTATTTCAAAGTTGGACTAAAGGTTTTGCCCTTTATAAGAAACTTGATTAATAAGGGCTGTTTATAGAACTAATGCAGTTCAAAGCAGATTGTAATTGTATTATGCAAAAAGATAAATGAAAACCTTTGAATTTCCTTTGGATTGTATTGAAATACTTTCATCTTCCCACCTCATATTGATCAGTGCAGTGAACATGCACAGCAATTAATATCAAATTAAGGTGCCCTTACCTGGGGTTATCAGCTATTTTAATTCATTAGGATTTTGGGCCTCAAACTGAATTCTAATAATGGCCCAAACCTCCAATGCCAGACTGAGGGCCTTTTCCCTAATTAAGAAGTACAATTTGTTCTTTTACTTACTGCTTACAACCTAATCCAGGATTTTTCTAACTAATCCCTGAAATAAGATGCTATTTACTAAAACAGGGAATCTATTTTCTTTTCTAAATTTCTAGGATGTATTATTCTTAACAACACCCTCTATTTTCTTTTTAAAATTCTTTAAAGGCTTAATAGGCTGTATTTATTAGAAAAAAAAAAACACACAGAGAAAATGATTTAAAATTTCAATTCAAAAACTTTTTACCTACGAATCAAAATGTTTTTTATCAATTCTAATTTACTTTTACCGATCTGTAAAAAAAAAATTATCGACTAGTAACTAGTACTAGAAAAATTGTTTTTGTCGTCCGTCTAATTTTTTTAAAGTCTTGACATCTGTTAACGGTATAAAAATAATAAGAGATCAATTAAAAGATCTACAATCGACAAATAGAATTTGGGTTATAAAAAAAAAATTGGTTGCTTATAAACATTAATTGATTCCCATTTTTAGGTTTGGTGTAATGATTTAAGAGGGAAGCATACGATGCCAAAACAAGAGGAAGGTGTTGTGTCTGCCAGGGCAGTGTTGCCATAAGACATACATAAATGTGAAGGGCCCCAAACCCATATAATATAACACACATTCCACTTTTCACTGCGATCATCAATGGAGAAAAAGACAGCAAATGAATTTGTCATTGGAAGTCACACAGTATGATCGTATAATAAATAATTGAGGATATGGCAGAGAGAGGGGCAATGCTGTATGCTCAATCTAGTTTCAATTTTGACTTCCATCATCTCAAAATGTTGAATATATTCAATTAAAGAGAGGGCATTAGAAACATTGCTTTTCATTTTTATTAATTTGGAAAGTACAGTGCAGTTATTTGTTGATACAATTCTCTGCTACCATTGTTATTCAGACATAAGGATGGATTGTCCAATATAATTTAAACTTCAACAGGAAAAATGATCAAAGCCACACCCTTTGACCTACCTGAAGATTCTGTGTTTGTTTCTCAAGAAACGTTTTAATAGCCTATTTCTTGCAATTCCCAAACAGCAAAAGAAGAAAGATTTCACTTGCTTTTGACACTTTCTTCTGTTTTCTTGATTCTGCAACTTGCAAAGGAAATATGACTTTCCAATTGCAACTTTATAAAGAAGAAAATAGAGAAACGAACATTCCTAAGGTCAAAAAGATGTAAACAAGAGTGTGGTGTTCATGCCTTCAAATTTGACTGGTTTTTTGGTTTAAATCAAGAGGCTGCAAATGGCTGATTTCAGGAAAGCAGATAAATTTCTTTCTCCATCAGTGTTTTTCAAAGCCAAAATCTAAATTGACTGTGGTGCTATTTTCACTTGCCTATTGCTTGTGTCTCTCTCTATCTTTTTTACATTTAATTGAAGTCAACAAAAATTATTGTAACTCTGAATTTTTGTTTATAACTTTATTCACCATTATCAAAATTAACCATCTTGTAGCGTAGACGGTAAGAGTTTTTTCTAATTTAACAAAAATTTTGAATTTTGAATATTTATTTATATTAAATTTTTTTAAATAATATTTTATAATTTATAAAATTCTGTCTGACGTATTCTAAATTAATTCTAACATAGTATTTATAAAATTTATAAGATTTATTTGTAAATCTAAGTCTATTTGCTTTGAATAAAGTGAATGTTAATTTATAATTCTCCATAATTAAATGGATAAAGTTTTAAAAATTATTTTGTGATTTAGCGTTTTTACACTTGATGGATAGATGTATTTTTTTATCAAATGAGTAACATGTGTTTTATTTTTTAAGCATTTTTTTAAATACTTTTATTTTTTAAATTGTAAATATTAATAAAAATATAATTTTTTTAATAACATAAATATTTTTAAGCAATTTAGCATCTAATTAGATATTTTGTTATTATAACAAATTGTTAAAACAAATATTTTCTAAAATTTTAATAAAATTTAAAAAATAATTTCTTAAATAAAATCTTAATATATTTATAAAATTTACCATACATTGTTAGATGATATATTGCTTATAAAATCATATTTTAGTAATAATTCATGTTAAATACATACAAAATTATATAAAAATAATAAAAACATAAATAAGTATCTAAAAATATTAACAAAATAAAGTTTATGGTATTTTTGATATAAAAAATATATTTGTCCCTCAAATGAAAAAACACCAAACCATAGAGTAATTTATCGAACTCTACCCTAATCAAATTTTATGTAAAATTAATTATAGCTAAAATAAAATTCTAACAAAATAAATAAAATCTACATCATTAAATTAATATATTATATAATACTAAAATATATTTTTCAACTTTTTTATTTTTTTATATTAAATTCATAATAAATTTCAACAAAACATAACATAAAAATATATTCACCAATTATTCGTTTGCATAATGAAAATAATAATTTTGGGGAAGTGAGATAAATAGCCGGACTATGGGTCGGCATTTGCCGTAATTAGCATATTAATTAAACTAACACAGCACTAACCCAATGATAATAACATGTGAACACAAACAATCTCTCATCATTACATTGGGAAAATGGAATTACCACAAACGCATTACCAAAAGCTATATGGACTATTTTAGTCGATATTATCACTATTTTTCTAAAATATTCTTATTTAATTTTCATACATAAAAATAAAATAAGTTAATTAGATATTATGTCATTAGTTTGATAACTACTTACTAAATTAATAATTAACAGATAAAAATAATTTATATTTTTAACTTTCTTTTGCTTCTTGCATCTTCAGCAAATTAGGCCTCTTCCCAATAGATAGGCAATGCTAAAGGGAATTCCTTCCTTCAAATGATACCTAAATATGATTATCACAGTTGAGGAGTAAGAAATAGAATTCTATTAATGGTGGGTAAAAATACATGACACTGTTTTCTTTTTTATTTTTCTTTTATAAATTAAAAAATTTATCCAAAATATAATTATTAATTTTTAAATTGTTTCGTCTTAATCATTTACTTTTAATTTTATTTATAATTAAGTTACTATTTAATGACTTTATTTTATTGTATGTTCGATTTTTTTTTTATTTGTAAAGTAATTAATTTAAAACACGAATAAAATTAAATGATTGAAACAAATTAAATTAAATTTTTATGATCAAAATGAAACTGAATATAAAATTCAATTATCACTTGTATTTTTATCTCCTTTTTCTTCTTTCAGTTTTTTAATAAATTATATCGAATTAAGCAACGGATCGTGTTTGAAATTAAATTTATTTATATATTTTATATTAAATATTTAATTATATATCTTCGAGTGTGCATTTTAATTAATTTATATTTTCATAAAGTCTAATGTAATTTATTGATATGAATTTTAATCATTTCTATATACTATAGAATAATTATAATAACGGCTGACCAACACAAATCCGACTATTATTCAATGTTTGGAGTTGTGGTAGAATGCACTATTTCATGTTTGACGAAACAAAGTTGGCAGGTGATATAGTTTTGAAGACAAAAAGAAACGATCTAAAAAAAAAAGACCCAACCACTACACATAACTAATCTTGAATTGAAACAACGCGAATTTGCCCCTAGATTTTCATGTTTCTCTTTTTGACTTCACTTTCCCTAATCCATTAATTAGCCCACCATCACCCCTCACCCTCCCAACCCATGAATATAAACTCTTTCCTAAGCCCTTCCTCAAAGCTAACTTCCTTTCTTCTAAGTTACATTTCATCACACCTTTTTTAGTCTCTTGCAAACTAAATAAACTTTCTCTGGTATGTTACTCTTATTCTCCATCAACTTTACCATATCCTTTCTTCTTTTCTTTCTAATCATGGGGTTGAAAGAAATACTCATGTTTGTATTTTTCAAAAACTTTCTTATGTACTGAGAATTTGACAAACTCCATTTAATTGCATATTTTAAAATATAAAATGAAAATTATTCGAAATTGGGGTGATTTGTATGATACTCTAATGCTATTTAATTTTATTTGAATTAAGCAAATGGTATTCTAGGGAAGGCATTATTATTGTGGCAACTCAGATTTTCTTAGACACAAGCAGCTGCAAAAATGGCATTAAAGAAGTCAAAGATGCCCCATGTGTAGGACATAACTCATACAAAATATTATTCTCTAGTCTCAAGCATGCTATCTTATTTAGCTAACAAAGCTATGTGTTTCTAGAAATAAATCAATCCTATTATACATAAATTGTAGAATTATCTATTCTATTCTGTTAAGCAGCACAATAGCAACAATCCCTTTAATCTTCAGTTGCAGGAGAGCAAATCAAGACCAGTTGATTTCTCAAGACTCTATAGCAAGAAGAAGAAGGAAAAATAGGAAATGGAGATTCAAGAGAAGCATCAACAGGAGACATGGTCGGAGACAGAAAGCAATAGCAGCAGCAGAAGATTTGGCTACAGCGGACCCATGAGCGGTCCATTAGTAACGAATGCAAAAAATAGCAGCAAGAAAAGCGCAAGATTCAAAGATGAGTACGTGGAAATCACACTGGACGTCCGGGACGACTCCGTTTCAGTACAGAACATAAGAGGGGGTGATTCTGAAACAGCATATCTTGCTAGTCAACTAGAGAAGAAAAAGAATCATCCTTCGCTCGGATCTCAGCTGTCGTTCCGACTAAGGCAAGTCTCCCAAGAACTGAAGAGAATGACGTCTAATAATAAGTTCGACAGGGTTGACAGAACCAAGTCCGGAGCTGCTCGTGCTTTGAAAGGACTCAAGTTCATGTCCAAAAATGTCGGAACTGAAGGTTGGTCTGAAGTCGAAGCAAGGTTTGACAAGCTGTCTGTTGATGGAGCCCTTCCTAAAACAAAGTTTGGCCAATGCATAGGTATATATATTTTTAATATGTTCGAAGTTTCACAGTGTAGCTTGTAAATATTTAGAATAAATCATGAGAATTGATGTAAATATGATCAGGGATGAACGAATCAAGCGAATTTGCGAACGAACTGTTTGATGCATTGGCAAGGAGGAGAGGTATAACATCAGCTTCAATAAGCAAAGCTCAATTGCATGAATTCTGGGAACAAATTACAGACCACAGTTTTGATGCTAGGCTTCAGACCTTCTTTGACATGTAAGGGCCGCCCCCATTACCACTTCTTTGATTTTATCATATTATATATGCGTTCGATATATTTTCGGAAATAGAATTATGAAAATTAATAGCTAAATTAGGCTTTGATCTTTTTTTATTTTTCTTTCTTTTGAATAAGTGTTTGTTGCAATACTAAAGGAAAAAAAGAAAGAAAGAAAGAGTATAAAGAATATTATAATATATTATTTTATATGAAAAGGTGGAAATCTGAACATTCCATTTCCTCCATTTACGATAATGAAATATTTCTTTTATTAGCTCTAAAAGGTTTCGTTCAACGAATCAGAAAAGAATTTGTTGTTCACATGGCCCATATGAACTACGAAACCATTCACATTATTTATCTAATCATTTTCCTTAACATAGTCATTTGCAAGAGGCACAGCGCTGTTCCACCTAACCTAATCATATTTTAGGCTCCATAATTGAAAACCTTAGACCCTTTGTTGAAAAAACGTAACATAATGCAAAGTATATAATAGTCAAATTAATTTATTGTGGGACAAAAAAAATGTCAATCAAAAGTATGAATTTCAAAATTAGATATAATATCCTTGTAAAATAAAAATAAAGCTATGAAACAGAATATATATATATATATATATATATATATATATATTAATTAAGAAGTAGTACAGTTGATATTTTCACTTGTGAAGGTCTTGAAAATTAAGTGTAAATAGTTGCTAAAAGAATTGTTTCAAATGCAGGGTGGACAAAAATGCAGATGGTAGAATAACAGAAGAGGAAGTGAAAGAGGTGAGTAATTGAAGGAGGAAACATTTTCCTTTTTGTATTCCAGAACAATGTCATAGAAATAAATTACATCTTCTATATGATTTTCATTTTTCCAAAGCTCATTTTTTTTTTTAATATGTATAATTTCAGATTATAGCTTTAAGTGCTTCTGCTAATAAATTATCAAAGATTCAAGAAAGGGCAGAGGAGTATGCTGCTTTGATTATGGAAGAATTAGATCCAGACAATCTTGGATTTGTTGAGGTTTGTGTCCAAACACTTCTTTCTACAACTCGAACTATCTTAATCCCAGTTCAAGTAATGAGCCAAATTGGGCCCAATTACATTCTCTATACGGCCTGGCCTGTTGCCAAGGATTGTTCAAATTATATTCAAGCTAACAACTTAATGCATATACTCGTTGTGTTCATTGATGCAGCTGTACAACTTAGAAATGCTACTTCTCCAAGCTCCAAACCAGTCAACAAACCTAGCAACAGATAGTCGAATTTTAAGCCAAATACTTAGCCAGAAGCTTGTGCCAACCAAGGAACATAACCCAATCAAGAGATGGTACAAAAAGCTAGCTTACTTTGTTGAGGACAATTGGAAGAGAATTTGGGTGATGGCGCTATGGCTAGGAATATGTGCAGGCCTCTTTACCTGGAAGTTCATTCAATATAAGCACCGAGCCGTTTTCGATGTCATGGGCTACTGTGTTACAACTGCTAAGGGTGCAGCTGAGACTACTAAGTTCAACATGGCACTAATTCTTTTGCCTGTGTGTAGAAATACCATTACTTGGCTTAGAAGCAAAACCAAGTTAGGGATGGTTGTTCCTTTTGATGATAATATCAACTTCCATAAGGTATGATTACTTGCTTATTCCTGCATAAATACAAAGAGCCCATTTGGGGTTCTTTCTGCAAACAATTCATTTTCTTTTTTATTTACAAACAATATGTAGGTAATTGCATTTGGGATAGCTATTGGAGTTGGGTTGCATGCTGGAGCACATTTAACATGCGACTTCCCTAGGCTACTGCATGCCACCGATGAAGAATACGAGCCAATGGAGCCGTTCTTTGGCGAGGAGCGACCGGATAACTACTGGTGGTTCGTTAAAGGAACCGAGGGTTGGACCGGAGTGGTGATGGTGGTGCTGATGATTATAGCCTACATATTAGCCCAACCTTGGTTCCGCAGGAACAGGCTAAACCTCCCTAAAACCCTAAAGAAGCTCACCGGGTTCAACGCGTTTTGGTATTCACATCACTTATTTGTTATTGTCTATGCCCTCTTTATCGTCCATGGCTACTATCTTTACCTCTCCAAGGACTGGTACAAGAAAACAGTAAGTTCCTTTTTACTTCTACCTACTGAATATATAATTGCATTATAAAGTGTTTAATATTTGATTTTGCAATGTTGTTAGACATGGATGTATCTTGCTGTTCCAATGGGATTATATGCCATTGAACGACTGATTCGTGCGTTTAGATCAGGTTATAAATCAGTGAAAATTTTGAAGGTCCGTATAGTTTATAAAATTTTAACTTAAATATATTTTCTTGTTTTAAACACGGAGACTAATAAAGTTGCAAATCTCTATAATTCAGGTGGCAGTCTACCCTGGAAATGTACTGGCATTGCACATGTCAAAACCACAAGGATTTAGGTACACTAGTGGCCAATATATATTCGTGAACTGTTCAGCTGTTTCCCCATTTCAATGGTAAGTTAAATATTTCTTGATGTTCTAATTAATAGGAAAAATATCAAAATTCATAGTTCATAAATTGATGATCAGCGTGTTGATTAATGATAAAAAAAATAATGATACCAGGCATCCATTCTCGATTACTTCTGCTCCTGGAGATGATTATTTGAGCATCCACATTCGGACATTAGGTGATTGGACATCACAGCTCAAATCTGTTTTCTCTAAGGTACGGGGTCCTTAGCATAAAACTCTCCCATGTTTGTTTTTTCAATTTTTGAAACCTTACAGAGTATTTAGAAATTAAAAAATATTTCCATTTAAAGGTACTTAATTTATATACATATATTATTTGTAGGTGTGTCAGCCTGCATCGAGCAATCAAAGTGGTCTTTTAAGAGCGGATGTAGAAAAGAGCGGAAACAAACCAAGGTAGTTTTTATTATTATTATTATTTTGAAATTATCAAATTGCCATCTTTTATCTTGTAAAAGCTTATATCACAGTACCTTAATATAGGGAAAAAAGTAATATTTAAAATTGTCTCCTTTGGTTACAAAAATTCTGACTTCCCCTCCAAACAGGTTGCCAAAGCTCTTAATCGACGGCCCTTATGGCGCACCAGCACAGGACTACAAGAAATATGATGTTCTCCTCCTGGTCGGACTTGGAATCGGTGCCACCCCTCTAATCAGCATAGTTAAGGATGTGCTTAACAACATTAAGCAGCAGAAAGAGAAAGAAGAAGGGATAGTAGAGAATGGCATTAATAAGGGTAGCAAGAGGAAGCCCTTTGCCACCAGACGAGCTTATTTTTACTGGGTGACTCGGGAGCAGGGCTCATTTGAGTGGTTCAAAGGTGTGATGAACGAAGTGGCTGAATATGATCAGGACAAAGTCATCGAGCTTCATAATTACTGCACGAGTGTTTATGAAGAAGGAGACGCTCGATCGGCTTTGATCACCATGCTTCAATCCATTCAGCATGCCAAAAATGGGGTTGACATAGTCTCTGAAACGCGTGTTAGGACCCATTTTGCTAGACCTAATTGGCGTAAAGTTTTCAAGCATGTAGCCATTAACTACCCTGATCAAAGGGTTGGTGAGTTTTATTTATGTTTTTCTTCCTTCCTTAAATCTAAGCTTTAGTTTTTCTTATAACTTACCTGCCTTGAAGATACTTGATAGTGCCTCTTCTATTGGTTTAACCTAATCACGATATGCTTTTTATTTTTCAGGTGTGTTTTATTGTGGGGCTCCTGGATTGACCGGAGAATTGAGAAGACTAGCTCAAGACTTTTCCCGGAAAACTTCTACCAAGTTTGATTTTCATAAAGAGAATTTCTGATTTTCCTCTTGTTAAAAATTATACTCCAGAATTTTGTTTGTTTTGTTTTCATTGAAAAAACATGTAACATAGTTCGTGCTGGTAGTTTCTTAAAATCATGTTTGGGTTATCACTAGTGAGATTAGTAATTTTCTTTCTTCTTCCTAGTTTTTTTTTTTTTTAATTTTTAATTTTTTTTTTTGGTGCAACGGACAGTGTAAACAATAATAAAAAGAAAGGAAGCATCAATCTTGTTTATAGTATAATAAGAATAATTATTTTGATATGGTTGGTTGGATTATAAGAAAACAGATGTTAATGGAAACTATATGAAATCACTTCTATATACTTGAGAGTAGCCCCTACTAAATTCAATTTTCCTTTTCCTAAACAAACATAACATTGTTTGAACATCATAATTAACACAAACAAGGATGGAATTAGGCCAATAATCATTTCATCATAACCAAAATTTTGAAATAATTGAAAGCCAGAAAGAAAATGTCCTCAAAATTGACTTCAATAATCAACACCACTAGTTTTTAGCTGCAATTAGCTTTAAAACTGATCCTATTTTCAGGTTTAGAGATTGGGGCAGAGGCCTGCCTCTTATGGCCTTAGGTTCAGTGTTCGATACGGTTTGACATTTCAAAGCCCAAAACGCTTTATTGATTTATTTTTATTTTTTTGCCTAATTAGAGTTTCAATCTATTTTATTTAGGAACTGTTAGCGGTAAGCAATTTACTTAGAGATTTTTTAAAATTCGTTAATTTAGACAAAATTCAACAATTTAGTCAGAAAACTTGACAAAATCCATTAAAAATTTTAAAAAATCATCATTTATTAAAATCTATTAAGATAATAGGATTTGCTTTCTTTTTACCTAAATTTCCTTTTCATAACTGCTTTTAAATTTTATATGCATAGTTACAATTTTTAATTATAATATTTAAGAACTGATTAGAAACTTAGATTTCTTAATTTTATAGATTTTAAGTCTAAGTTCAAACGAGGCCTTGACCATTCTCGTTAATAACATTCTTCAGCAGGGTAGAAAAATAAAGGAAAAAAGAAAAGAAAGAAAGAAAGTGTAACACTCCTAATTTTAAAATTTATATTTTATTATTTTTAAAAATAATTTGATAAATTAATATTATTTGTAAGTAAATGAGCATTTAAAATTTATTTTAATTACCAAATAACATGAGTACTATTAATTTAACATTATCTAATGATTATAATATATTGATTTTGGTGAATTTTAATTTAGTGTTGTGTTTTTAAATGAGTGAATCAATTTTATTTATATTAACTTTACTTAAAATGCTTGTTTTCTATTTAATTTGAATTTAATCTACATCAATTATTAATTATTTCCTTATTTCGTATAATTGTCGTTATTAAGTGATCATACTGGATTTAAGGATGCTGGTCAACCTTTGTTCATTAGACGCCAATTTTATTGGAATAAGATAGTCAAAAAGTTGATAGAATTGGGAGATTAGAATTCTTCTAAGGTACTCGTTCCGTGTATATTAAAATTGAATTTTTCTAAATTATAATGACATATATTTATTATTTTATTACATTCTATATTATTTAAATAATTATTTTATATACATAGTTGCTTTAATTCATACTATATGACTTTAACTCACTGTCAAGATTGGCAGTCTCAATTTAATTATTTTTCAAATGACAGTTAGGTTTTCTGCAGTTTCTTTCTTTGAGCAGTCCGACTCTCCTCTTTCTCAGGCTTTACGTAATTACTTTTTTTATATTTTTAACTATTTAAATTTCTACACTCTGCAATATTTACATTCAAACTTAATATTTTATCCAGCATGATGATCAACATGATAATGTATTAATTTTATTATTGTTGATGAATTAATAGAAATTTTATTATATTCGTGAGTGAGTATTAATAGGTATAGTATTTGGTATTATTAAATGGAATTATAATTTAATTAAATTAGTGATATGTGAGGTTTGCTACGGGTTCGATGGCCTTAAGTTTACTCATTATTTAACCGGTTATAGACTCACAGAGCGAGTCGTGACAGAAAAAAAATTCTGCTAATAATTTTCTTTAAGTACAATTGATTAAAGAGAAAAAAAGCTCGAAATTAAATCTTTATTAAGTTGAATCATACAATTATTTTCAACTTAATAATTCTTATTTGATTAGAAAAATTTGAATACAAAAAGATAATAAATTAAAAAAAGTCTACATATAGTGTAGATTTTTAATTAAAATATACATGAGTAAAGCACATCATATCTACATTATGCATTGTGATATTCTTCTTCATTTAATTTTCTTTTCTGTTCCTAATTTTTATGGTAAACTGAATTTATAAATAAAAGAATTTCCGTCCCCCAATTTTAAAATCCATTCCTTTTTAAATCCTTAATATTATGAACCTATTAAAAGAAATAGCAAAATTGTTGTAATTTCACCTTGCTTAGCTAAAAAGCATTAAGCAAAAGGCATCAAATGCTTTGAAGTCTTCATTCCTACCTGTTGATAACCAGTCTTTACAATCTCTTTTTGAACTTTAGATTTATATAGTATAAAATTTACAGCAAAATTATTTCTCTTTTAAAAGAAAAGGAAAAAAGGAATCAAATGCCAAATTGATAAGCACCCACTATTATTTTCCTTAAAAACCTTCAAATTTTAAATCCTCCATATAAATATTTAATTAAATATCATTAGCCAGCACCAGTATCAGGTTTTACTATTGCCAGTTTGCCATCCTATCAAGCACCAAACTTTAGGCCCTACCCTACTACTTGCATATCTTTGCTTTCCTTTCTCTCTCTCTCTCTCTCTCTCTCTCTTCTCTTTCAAGCCCTTCTCAATTCTCTCTCTCTGAAGCATTCCTTCTCATCCTCTTCTCTCTCTAGGTTGAATTCAATGGCTACAGAAGGAAAGCCAGAAGCAAAAACTGAACCAAAACCAACAGAAACTAATAAAGAAACAGTAGCAGCAGAAGAAAATCAAGAACCACCTCTCAAGTACAAGGTAAAGAATTTATATAGTAGCACCCACAAAAATGAAAAAAGAATCGTCTTTCTAGGCAAAAGTTTTGATCTTTCACATGTTTTCTTTTATCTCATGTTTTTCACTGTTCCTCAGACATGGGTCTTGAAAGTGTCAATCCATTGTGAAGGCTGCAAAAGGAAAGTGAAGAAAATCTTAACAAACATTGATGGTATACTTACCTAAACCTTTCTTCGTTTGATTGTTTCTTGATTTGTCTTCAGTTATGTTATTGCCAGTTGCCACAATTCATTTCTGGTTTCTGTCTCTCCCTCTCTCAAAGAAAAAAAAAAAAAAAAAACTTGCATGCTTACTTGAAAAGGAACACTAATTCTCTGTTGACTGTTTTAGCTCAAGAAACGGTTCTCATGCTTGTTTCTCAGCTTGGTTTTATTCATTTTCTTTAATCTCACGCTCCCTCTGCCATTTGCGGTTCTTTAATTTTCAGGCAAAAAATTCTTTATTTGCCTCTGTTAATGCATTTCTTGATTTTACAATACTTTTATTTATTATTCTAAGTTATTTTTCCATTGTGATTTCAGGTGTTTACGCTACAGAAATTGATTTAAGACAACAAAAGGTGACAGTAATTGGAAATGTAGACGGAGGAACTTTGATCAAGAAGCTAGTAAAGGCAGGGAAACATGCAGAGCTATGGCCTGAAAAAGCTGACAGCAAAGAGAAAAAGAAAGGAAAATCAAAGAACAAAAATAAAGATAAAAAAGAAAAAGATAAACAAAGCGACCAAGAAAGCGGTGAAGAAGGTGGTGATAAAAAAGAGAAAGAAACTGTCAAAACTGAGGTAGTAATTATTCAAGACCCATCTAGAGTAGCAAGTGAGAATGCAAACACCAGTAAAAACAACACCGAGTTCGTTCATGTTTGCAAGCCAACAGATGGAGGCGGTGCCACCCCTAAACCAGGTGTTCAATTCAAGGAGGTGAAGCTTGAGGTTAAGCAACCTGTTAACCCACCAGCGGGTAGCCAGTCGCCGGTGGCTGACAAGAAAGGCTGCAGCGAAAGCGAGGGTAATCCTGAGAAAAATGGAAGCGGCGGTAGCAGTGGCAGTGCCAGTGGAGGTAAAAAGAAGAAAAAGAAGGGGCATAAAGGAAATAATAATAATAATAATAACAATGGCGATGAGGGTGAACATTCTTGTGATGCACCAGCAGGCATCGGATCACCTAGTCATGGTCATGGTCCTGGTCAAGGTCATGGTCAAGGTCCTGCTCCATATCCTGCCAATCACAGCCCTCCACCACACCCTATGTACCAGTACCCACCACATTACTATGCACCTCCTCCTGTATACACAGTCAGTTACAATGCAATGCAGTCCAGTGCAAGCTACGGTGCATCCGTTTATCCTCCATCGTCTTCGTACGTGTATATGCATCCGGGGATGGCAGCAAGCGAACCTCCACCATCTGATTCGGACTCGTATCCATCACAACCGTCAGATTCATTCGAGATATTCAGTGATGAAAATCCTAATGCATGCTCAATTATGTGAAAATTTGGTAACCAAAGTATGGCACTGGCAAAATGGGACTTGTACTACTTGTATAAGCAAGTCTGGATGGTACAATTTTTGTAATGTATGTAGATATTATATGAATGGTAAGAAAATTGTAATAGGCAGGGAAAATAAAAGAGGCAATAGGGTTTTGGGTGTTGGGTCTTTTTCCCTTTAGTGGAGTTATGTGTTTTAGCTTTCCTTTTTCCTTTTTTACTGTATTAAGGCTGGTTCAGAAAAAAGCTTTGTAATGCCATAGCTTAGCTGTTAGCAGGAGGTCCATCCTTCTTGTCTCTTTTTAATTTCTCTTATGTGTAAAGTATATCTTGGGATTTGGGATTTTGGCTTATTTAGATTAGTGATTAGTGACATTAGCATTTTGGTAGATAACCACTGGATTTTGAGTTTTTTCTTTTTAAATATAATAATATATTTTCTATTTTATAAAAATAATCCCTTTCCTCCTTCTAATCTAATAAATTAATATGCCAATTATACCTATTGATAAAAAAAAAAAAAAAAAACATATTGGTAGAGTTTGCAGCTTGGGTGCTTAGGACTTGGATGATAAAGAAAAGAAGAAAAGAAAAGGCATTTCTTTGGTGGCTGAAGCTGGAAGATGTGATAAAAGAAAGTAGTGCAAACTCAAACCTAATTTGACACTTGTTGAGGCCTGAAGACTTTAGGTAAGCTCCACTTCTAAGTTCATAATGCTTTGCTGATTTTTGTGTTGATGCTTAGTTGGATTGTAGGACCCTTGAAATCTTTCTAACACTGTCTTTCTTATGTGTAAAGGAGATCTTGATTGATAATTAATTGGGGACACTAACTACTGAAGGGAATTATGATTTGTGAGATGGTATTTAAGCTAGAAAATAGAATGCCAAAGTGGGGAAGCTCCTGGTTTTCCTGGTAAGATTTGAACACTGTTTAAATAATATGCTTTTCAGAAAATTGTAATAAAAAAAATACCATATCAATTAATAAAATGTGAGTCAATATGAATGTTGTTCTATCTGTCCTAAGAAATAATCTATTTTTAATTTACATGCAAATTAAAAAATACAAATTTTTTAACTGTATGTCATTAACTATTATTATTATTATTATTATTATTTAAAATACTTGTATAAAAACTACAATTTTAAAATATGTGAAAATTAATTGTATGTGATAATATTTATATCAGATAATTAAATATATTTTTGACAATCAATTATTAAATTAAAGATTGGATAAAAATAAAAAAAATGACTTTTTTTTTTTTGCTTTTATGGATTTATTTATTTATTTTTTGTTTTGCTTAATGCATATTCCAGTCAAAGTCATCAAATCTCTATGTAGCTGTTAAAATAAAAAGAAAATAAAAAAAAAAAACCTACACTCTGGGAAATGTGTGTGTGAGGCAAGTTCTTTCTTTTAGAAAGCTTGTCTCTTTCTTTCATTAAGACCACCTTTGAAGTTTGTGTCTTCTTTAAAGAGGTTGCTTTATTTAATTGTTTTCTTTTTTTCTTTTTATTCTTTTCACCTTTTCTTATTCTTTTTCTTTTATTTGTTTCCCTGATGTTTAAGAAAATTAAACAAGTTTGTAGTGATGGGAATAGTCTGTTGCATATGGTCATTTCTTTACTGTGTACCTCTCTTTCCTTATCTTTGTATTATATGGTGAGAAAATCATGCATGTTGCATTTCACTATGGAAGTCACAAACCTTATGCATTTCTTCTTGCACTTCTGTATTACTTGAATTAGACTGTTGGGGATCCTTCTATTTCATATTAATTGTGGCTTTTTAATAATTTAACCGAATTAAAAAAATATTTAATAAAATTAATTATAAAAAAATAACTAAATTAGGCTATTTTTTTATGTAATTATTTTAAAATTTATTATATTTATTTCAATACAATAATGCAATAAAAAATAAAAAAAATAATGCTGCATTGGATAGGTAAAAATGATAGATAACTAAGATTTTTTTTTTAAAAAGAAGGGACTATTTGGTTTCTAGCCTGTGCACTTGTCCAAATCCATTTAAATGATACCCTTAAATGACCATCTTCCTTGCTCATGATTTCATTAGGTGAGCTATTTCAATGGGGTAATGGATGCTGAACCAATGCTTTTTATTAACCAAGGATTATCATTCAATGGGTTCTTTCAATTATTTATGGGGTGTTATTCCAATAATATTTAAATGTCGATTTTTGTGGAGTCATCTTTCTCCACAAGGGGAAGAACCTTTAAAAAAAAAAAAAAAAAGGAAAAAGAAAAACTCAAAAACTACCAACACCTTCCTTTATAATCTCTTTCAATATCTAGAAAGCTCTCTTTGGGTTTTATTCCTTGGCCACTAGAAGGTCATTTGACATTCCAAGCTTGGCAATATATCAAAAAAGAATCACCATTGTTTTTATTCTTATTCTTCGTTGAGGAGGTGTCCTTCTGAACAAATTAAAAGATTTTTTCTTTAAGGACAATCATAGCAAGAAAATTAGTACTGCATGATTAAAATGCTCTCTTTGATGGGTTCAAAGTTGTGGCCAAGTCATTGTGCAAATAAATATATTGAAAAGCAAATTTATTTTCTTTAAATTGGATAGATTCTGGTGATTGATGAAGAGTCTTGGAAGGGGAGGGAGAAAAACAGAGTCACAAATTTGTTGGACTATTGGGATATGGCATAGATGTGAAAATGGCTGTGGAGAGAATCTTAATCCAAAACTCAAAAATAGTAAATATCATGTTAGTGTTTTGTTTAGTCAATCACCCAAGACTTGGGTTCCTATATCCTGACCATCATTTCCTGAGAAATTTCCCTTGTATCAGTGAGGAATCCGATTCCTCAAGTCCAATCCATCTTCTTCTCCAAGCAACATTCTATTGCCTTATACTATTGAATGGCCTTGAAGGATGTTTCCAAGGCCTGCAATGGCAAGTCTTGTTTATAATTGTTATACTCTTACATGATCCATGATATAGAGCTAATCATGCACATCAGAATAAGAAAAACTTGTGAATAAGAGAAATTATATATATGTATTAACTTTGAACTATAGCTTGGGGTTATTTACAAAACCAGCTTAAATGAAAATAAAGATTTCAACTTTTTCTGTCAAAAGGAGGCAATGGTGTTTTAAATAAATGAAATAAGAATCAGTTAGTACAGCAATGATTAAGAATGGTGGTCCTATAATTAATTTTTAGAAGATAATGACTGTAATCATAACATGTACAATGATGCAAGCACATAGCCATCTTGATTCTTGAATAACAAAAGATTTTATTCACCATTGGCTTAATAGCAATAGCTACCTAACTTTATCTTTCTATGGTTGTAAGTAAAAGATTATGCCTAAAAGACTTGCTACAGTACAGCAAAAAAGAAAAAGAAAACAAGAGCTGCTACACTAAAGTCCAGGCAATACAAGTTAAGATGTCTTACTAACAGGAAGCTCTAGACCCACTTAGAATTTGCAAAGCAAATTGTTTTGAGCCACATGCCCACATCCAAAAAGAAAATTGCTTGTTAAATATCGACACTGATTACTGTCCAAAAAGATGCACCTTGCTAACACAACAGCTTTGGTTTCTGTTGATGTATGAATCTAAAAATGATATCATGGAAAGTTGGACCCATTTGAATGTTTTTGATTTAAGCAGAAACATCAAGAGAGGCCTGGATTTAAAAAAAAAAAAATTAAGGTGATAACTAACAAGTGTGGATGTTAATCAGGTCGCTACAAATAGCATATGTTTTGCATTTTGCATTGAATTGCACTATAAGACATCAAGGTTTTCCAATTTATGATTTTTTTTTTTTAATTTATAGAGGATCCGACAAATTGTGAACTATATAATAAAATTAGTCATTATTTTATATTCATCATAAAAGCAAAAGTTGATCTAATACGGAGAGAGTATTGAACTTAAAACTTCACTCTAAAAGTAAATACTTTTTACCATTTAAACTAGACATCGGCTATAAATTTGAAATTTTCTTACAAAATTATTAACCTTGTTTGAATGTAACATTTATAATATGTTTCTAAATCTAAGACATGAAAAAGGAGATTTTAGCTAATTATTCATTAGAAAATATAGGTTTTCAAAAGGATATCTAAATCTAAGACCACCTCACTGATATTTTGGGCACTGCAAGACTAGGTTTCCATAACTCCTTTCTTTTCTTCATTATTTCTTTTTAATAAAAAAAATAAACGTCTAAATGTAATCTCCTTTGATTGTGTTTAAGTATTCTTTCTAATTATGAAAATTAAAATATCTTGAATCTATTATGGTCATCTATTATATTTATCATGAGAGATTATAAGTGGAACTACACATATTAAAAAGAAGAAATGAGTCTAAAAGTTGGTATAAGAAAGAATTATAAAGAAAATGCTGGGATCTCTTATAATCAAAGAAGCAAGAATAATATTAGAAAATGCTGCAAAACATATTAAATTGGTATAAGCTGCAATTTTTTCGAACTATTTAATTAAATAATATGCAGATTTTATTTAAACAGTTTATATAAGCAGCACAATGGACCGTTACCCTTAAATTTGGCAGGACCATCAATTGTGGGTTTGTTTCACACATGCAAGAACTATGGAGCATGGACCCATAAGATCCTATATTTGGAAGGATTAACCGATACCCTTAAATTTGGCAGGACCATCAGTTATGGGCTTGTTTCATACATTCAAGAGCTATGGACTATGGGCCCATTAGATCAAAAATTTGGAAGGATCATGAATGATGGGTTTTTTCAACAATTCTTGCATTATGGACTATGGACGCCAATGGACCGGCGCCCTTAAATCCAGAAGGACCATTAGTGATAAAATACAGGTAGTTCGACACCAAGAAAACTGACTAGAGCTTGGGACAACGGCTCTACGATATCTTTCCAGTTATATTGTAGTTGAGTACCAGAGGCAGGCAACTCGTCATGTTTACTAATACTCATTTACTGAGTACTTCATCTCCTTAATTCGTATATCAGCATATCCTTTTTAATGCGAAGAAGCATGTCCTTGTGAAATGTGAATACTGGTGGGATGTTTTGGCATGAGCATTGCCTCCTCAGACAGCTCCTGCATGCCATAAAACTGAATAGAGCAATAAAGACCTGGGAGAAGAAAAGGATATTATATGCCCATTTATTTTTGCAGCAAGCATCTCGCTATTACTTGGACAAGCAGCTTCCAGCCAAGCCGGGCAAATAATTAGTTGCAGCTGGAAAAGGTATCCGCTTTGGTGTAAAAACAAAAATCACTTCAATATATTGCAACTCGAGAGTAAAGAGACAAAACTTCCGAAGTTTAAAATACCAAATTAAAGATCATGAAACAAATAAGTACTAGAAATTATCTTGTCTTGGTTGACAAATCGCTAAAAACAGTCACAGTGATAAAATGGAAGAGCGCAGTCACTGCTGTCCCACTGTCTTCTTCAACTAAGATTAAACTAAAACGAAGAACATACTCCAACCCCGCTTATTGTTGACGGAGTTCGACCTTCTTCTTTTGCCAAAGCCTGTCGAGAGCACTGTCAGCATCGCCCTGCATCATTAAAATCATCATGATCAGCAGATGTAGCAAGTGTAAACTATTAAAAAAACAAGTTCAGAGGACCACATTCAAAAGTTAGTTAATAGAGGCAGTGACTCAATTAATCAAGAAACACACTAAGCTTATATGAAATAAAACTGGAATCTGTATCGCCAATGTAATATTCAAAGGATAGTAATGCTTCAAGAACAAAAAATCAAACAGTTATAACTAAATGGAGACATATACAATAGCGCTAATGCCCATACAACATGACTTCTCAAACTTAATCTACAATGCAGCTTCCAAAAAGCATATAAAATATATGAAGCAAACACAATCAATTTTACGACACCAACACAGCAACACCATATTTCAATGACATAAGTCATTTCTTTCTTTACTTCTCGTATAAGACCACTAACCACTTGCAATTCTATACTTCAGATATAATTCGCAATAGAACTACAACCCACTTTCATATATCAATAAGTACCAGACCAGAATGAAATGTCAAAGAATTTAATCCTAAAAGATTAAACAAGGCAAAACATAAAATGGTGTTTATATTTGCAAATAATGATTACAATTAATCCATGACAAGTCCAAGCCCTAAATCAGCCAAAATTAAATTTGTTGGAACGACATAAATAATCAAACAAAAACCTGAGCACGGACGAAGCCACAGAGAGCAAAAGTGGTGAATTGACCAGTGTAGTGACCATTAGCATCCAAATGTCCAATGTTAATCTGAACAGATGCATGATCTTTGGAAGTGATAAGCCTGTTTGTAGCAGAGCTGCAACATGTAAACAACAAAATAGATAAGATTTCCAGCTAAATAAGAGCTAAACGATGCATAATTATAGACAATAGATACTGGATTGTTACCATTTTCTTGGGATGTAAAGATCCATGTTCTGTCCCTCTTCGTTCTGCATCTTGAATTTTTGGTTTGATTCGCTTCCCAAAAACTTTGTTTATCAAAACCGGAAGACAGTGGCGACGGCAAAATACAAGAGGCTGAGCTGAAAAGAATTAGGAACTTCTCTTTGCAGCTTTATATGCTACTCAAACCCTAATTGTATAATCTTAAATTACTTCTATGTCCTCTTCGTCATAAATTATTAAAACATCCCTTATTTTGTAAAGAGTGATATTCATCTTTTCCAATTACTTTTTACAATCACAAAAACGTGGTATTAAATTTTGATAAAGGGCCGTATAGCTCCCAATTTGTACTTTATTTTAAATAAGTTTAATTTTAATTATTTTAAAAATAAATTTATAATTTTTATTTAAAAATTTTAATAAATTTAAATTTTAAAAAATTATGAACATATCTATTATATTTATAATTTAAATTAGTTAAATAAAATAAGATTAAATAATTATTAATTTTTAATATTTAAAATAAAATTTAAATTTAAAATTATATATATTAATTTTTCTATGTTTTATCAAAAAAATTAATAATTAATAATTATTGTCTATATTTTACTATTATTGTCGACTTTGGTAAATTATTAACACTATTATTATTAATTTTATTAGTATTAGTCAAAATTTAGATTTAGTTAGTTCTTAAATATAAATAATGAGTATATTTATTAAAACAGTTGAAATTAAACTTATTTAATTTTTTGTCCTATTAAATTTCATTACACAATTTATATGGCTTACAAATAAGCTTATGTTTTCTTTTTCTTTTAACTAGGGGCTAATATTTAAACTGAATTAAAAATATTTGAAATTGAAATATTTAATTAAATGAGATATACCTTGCCAGCATTAAAATTTGAAATTTATCGTCTACTTTCAAAAAATGTTTGGAAGAGAAAACTTACAATAACATAATACCACACTCCTTAAAGATTGAAATAAATTAATATAAGTTATTTCTATTTATATTTCTATCTCTTATAAAAAGCAGCTAAACGATCGAATGACATATCAATTTATATAACATATTTTGTTAGTATAGATATGGATTTTACAAATTATCCATATACCAAATTGTCTCACATAATATTCAATATAAAAAAAAAAGTAAAATATAATAAATTTTTTATTTTTTATTTAATTTTAGACATTTACAAATATTACATAACCAATTGGGCCTATATTACTTAATCTATAATCACAAATTTATAATGAATAAGGTTAAATCTAATTAATTAGTCCAAATTTAACATGCTCAAAAATTGTAGTTCCGCAGTCATCACTTATCTATCTATTTTTCTTTCTCAAACAATAATTTAGCAAAATAGCATGTAAATTTAAAATTTTAATAATTATTATTATTTGTTTATTTTGAGTGAATGGATGTTTTTATTTATATATACACTTATTTTATTTTATTTTTGCTTGGTTATGATGTTTAAGCATTTAGTTTTTTAAACTGACATTTATTTTTGTTCCACAAATTGACTTTGTTATAATTAGTACTCCTATTTTAACTTAATCATACATGATAATACTTATTTGATAGCACTTGGCATCTTTAATAAACTTTTAGTTATTTCAGTCTGAATATTGATAAAAAAATTGAATAGTATGTATTTTAGTATAATTGTTTGTTGTATCAATTATTAGAAATTGCTTAATATTGTTTTGTTCACTATAATCAGGGTATTCTTAATGTTACCTTTCCTTTCTCCGGTAAATAAATAAATAAATATAATATTTATATAAAATTTTTAAAAATTTAATTTTTTTTATATGTATGTTTAATTTTTGATACATAAAATTTTTATTTTGACATGTATACTTATTTTGACATATGAAATTCAAGCTTATGTGCAATTTGATAGTTTTTTTTTTTATTAATTGAAGTTACATTTATAATTAAACATTGATTTTAATCATAAAAATAATATATTAGTAATTAATTAGATAATGATTATTTTTCTAATTAGATAATAATTATTCTAAAAAATATATTAAATTATATTTTAATAATATATTAACTAATAATTAGTTTTTTAATTAGATAATGATTCTAATTATAAAAATAATATCTTTAAATATTATATTCACTAATAAAATAATATTTTAGTTGTATAATAATTTATAATTTTAAAAAATAGTAATATCAATTATGTTGATAGTATTAATTTATACAATATTATAACTAAATTAATAAATATTTTTAGAATTTTATATTATTATATTAATAAAATCTTAAATTTAAGAAAAATTAAAGACATTTTAAAATAGTTAATTTGTTGTTATTTTTATAAAATATTATAAATTACTATTAAATATCAAAAAATTTATTAAGTTGTATTTATAAACTTGATTTTATAATTAAAATAATAATAATAGTCATATAACTCATAAACGACTAGTATAATTTTAAATTTATTTAATTTTTTTAATATATCCAAATAATTAATTTTCTTTTAATATACTAAAGAAAGTACAAAAAAGGAACTATCAACTTATATATCATCATATCTAATATATATGAAAAGAAACAAATTAAAACTAAAACTCTCATGTTGTTTTACAGTTTTCTATAAGCTTTTAACTAAAACTTGAATGTTTAATTTTAATTCAAAAAATTATTTTTATTATTTTATTATTTTATTATTAAAAAAAAGAAAACAAGTCTCTAAAATTTTTATTTGTCACGTTTATTTTCGAACCTTTTCATTAGATCCAAGCTTTTTTCTAATTTCACTCATTGTTATTACTTAAATTTATTAAAATTTTATAATATCCTAAATGTTATTAGAAAAAGATAGCCACAGATTTAGGCGGAGCGCATGTTTTAATTTGAATAAAATCAAAAGTGGAAAGTGCACCGGTTTCCAATAACACAAAAATGTGACTGAAAACATAAATAATAAAACAAGAGAAAAGAAAAGGCGCGAGAGGTAAAATACCTGAGAAAAAACTATTATTAGCTTTCCCGCCAACCCGATCGAAATCATCCGCTTTCTTTGCGTCTCCAGTTCCACCAAAGAGAGGTAAAAAGCAACAAACAGTAAAAAATGGAGTTCAGTCTCAGCGGAAACGCTCTCAAGACCTTCTCCCGGTCTATCACATGCCTTGCACGCGTGGGAAACGAACTAGCCATCCAAGCCTCTCCTTCTCAGGTACACTTTCTTTGTTACTTTCTTTCAAATTTTCTTTCTCACTTACTCGCAATCCAAACACATGCCTATCGTTTTTCGCATTTACATATATATCCATTATGAGTATTCAAATGGAAGAAACTAATCATTTATTAGCATACACATACACTCGATCGTTACGTATGTACTTCTCTGATTTTGGCTTCATTTAACTGATTCTGATTAGTGCGTATGGGGTTGATAGTTCGTCTATGAGAACTATCTTTGGCTGAGTACATCAATTTCTTTGTGATTCTTCATATATTTTTTGTAAAATTTCAGCAAAGAGTATAATTACTTCAAAGCTGCTCTCAGTTAGGGTTTTATAGATAAATGGTTTTCAGTGAGAAATGCTAATTCTGCATTTTCAAACTAAATTTTCTCCATGTCAAGTTCAGTAAGTGGGAATATAAGTATCAGGTTTTATTTAATTATTGATAAATTGGAGGAGAAATATACATTATTGTCTAGAAGTGTTGGACTAAATTTTAACCATTGTTATATTTTATCAATTCCGCAGCTCGTATTTCACACGCTTAATTCGTCAAGATCTGCCTATCAATCGATTACATTGAAGTCTGGCTTCTTTGATGTGTATACAGTTTCTGGTACACAAGTCCAGTGCAGTGTGCTTTTAAAGGTAAGTTCATCGTTTTATTTGTCATTTATTAACAGAATTAACAGGATTTTCTAATTCATGAGTTGCTGCATTCAGGCAATCTGTTCTGTTCTCAGGACACCTATTCCAAGTATCGATAACCTGACTGTCCGATTGCCTGATCCGGATGCCTCAAAAGTGCAATGGACTTTGGAATGCTATAGTGGTAAAATGTGTTTGTGCTTGCATGCTTCACTTTTCCATATTTTTCTTAAGGTGCGCACTGACTTTTGCTAATCAGTAGGATTGCAGATCCTTTAAGTGGGGATAGAAAGTAGAGTTTGATAGTGAGTACCTTTATCACTTATAAAAAAGAAAGTTAGAGAACGCTAATTAGATGGTGGCATGTACTGAAATCATATGTATTTATTTAATATGATGCCTTAATGGTCAAGTTCTAAAGACAAGTTTCACAAGTATGGTCTCTATGCCCTATAGTTGCGGGACATATTGATGTCAGGGAGAAAATGATTGCATAAATTGTTTTTACTTTGTCATCCTTGATTGTTTGCTTGGAGTACTTCTCTTGAATGACTTGGTTATAATAAATCATTAATTATAATACAGTTGTACAATTATGATTACATAGTATGTTAAACAATTAATTTGCCACTGTGAATGGCTAACTGGGCACTTTGCTAGTTGTAATTACATCATTCAGTTGCCAGTTCCACTATTCTTTCTGCTTATATCATTTGTTTGATTCCTCTGACGTTCTAAATACATTCACAATACAGGCATGAGAAAAGCCTATTGGATTAATTGCAATGTTGAGCCCGAAATACAGAATTTATCCCTTGATAGGAGAAGATTCCCAAGCAGCTTAGTGGTGAGACCTCGCGATCTCAACAGACTACTAGCTAATTTTCAATCATCACTCCAGGAGATTACTGTCATTGCAACAGAACCTGCTTCCTTACCTTCTGATGGTGCAAGCGAAATAGGCGGAAAAGCTGTTGAACTTAGAAGTTATATAGACCCAACCAAAGGTTAGTAAGCATGTAATTAGAGTTACTAATCTATTGTAAATGCCATATTCATGCGCCAATTCTTAACTGCAGATAATGACTCTTCACTACATACTCAATTGTGGATAGATCCTGCAGAAGAATTTGTTCAGTATACTCACACTGGAGACCCTGTGGATGTGACATTTGGTGTGAAGGAATTGAAGGTAACAGTGATTCAGGCCCTAGAACAAGAGCTTCTTTGGTTTCTATTAAATCTGGTTTTAAACTCATCTGTAGAGATCCTTGTCTGAACCCATAAGCCTCGCTTCCTTCTAACTGGAGAATATATCTATCAAAGCATTGTTATCATTTTTACAAGTTTTCTTTTTCTGTATGCTTTAATTTGTACTTTAGACAACTAGTCAATGTATTTTCCATTTCAAATTATGACAATGCTTCTTAATTTGCAGGCATTCCTTGCTTTTTGCGAGGGCTGTGAAGTGGACATTCATTTGTATTTTGACAAGACTGGAGAGTATGATTTTTTTTGGTCCCATTTTATGATATCCTGTTCTATTATACTCTTGTTCCAATTTTTCTTCTCCCTGATGAGTTGGTCATTCGTTCTTGTTAGTCATTGGCTTTCAGTTTTTAGTCTCTGAACTCATACATTTGTATCAAATCATGACATATTGATGACTTCCTTCTTAATATGATACCCGGTGTTGACAGAAGCTGGCTACTGAGGTCTCTGTTGTAATGATGCCTTCATATTCCTCCTTTTTTAGTTGAAAGTCTACAACTGGGACTAGGATCTTTCTATGCTTAAAATATTTTAAGAACATTTTTAATTGAAGATAAAGGTAATTTTGAATTTTAAATGGAAAAAGGTATATTGATTACACTTTTCATGATAAAACATCTGTTTTCCTTTTGCCTTTTAGGTTTCAAGCATTACGCTATCTAAACCATGAATTTGATGTTTGAAAACACATAAACTGAAACAGGCCGATATTAATGGCACCAAAATTTGGTTTAGATGATGGATCCAGTTCAAATTTTGATGCTACACTTGTCCTTGCGACCATGCTGATATCACAGCTTCACGAAGGCAATCCCACAGAACCTCCACAAGTGGCTACCGCAATACATGGTCAGCCTGTTCCAGTGACTGGATCGCAACCACAATGCAGGTCTAGAGCAAATGTTTCTGAGCATCCTTCTGATCACACCAGAATCTGGTCTGAACTTTCAGGTAATTGTTCATAGTTTCTTGAATTTAATAATATGACTCGAAAATCTTATATTCTTTGATTTGGCAGGAAGTGCAGCAAGAAGTGGTACCGAAGAAAGACAGGCTCAAGGGGAAAGAAACTTGAATGCTACTGAACAAAGGGAAATACAAAGAATTAGCACAATACAAATATCAAAGGACACATCTGCTGTAGAAAATGTTCCTGGAGGTCCAAGGTCGAATCTCCTTTTAAACATTAGAAATCTTAAGTAAACCTTATAGTTCCACTGATATCTCTCTCTCTCTCTCTCTCTAGGTATGCCTGAATGTGTGCATTTGTGTTTGTTCCCCGAGTTTGGGAATAGTCTCCAGATTATCAGAGTAGTATGAAAACTTGATAGATATGCACATTTAGGATTAAGCCTATAACTTTTGACTCAGTAGGAATTTGTGCTGTTTTCTTAAGTGAGTAATTCAGATAGAGCAGTTGTAGTTCTGAGTGGCTGTAGCTAAGCAGACCACGGTGTAGAGTAGGAAGGAAAAGAGAGAATTAGAAAACAAGAGGAAGGAAAAGAGGGACCTCATTTCTGGGTGGACGAAGGTGTAGAGTGGGAAGGAAAGAGAGAAATAGAAATAATCTATGCCCAGTTTATCTCTAGCCTAGCTTGAGTTATGAATTTGATGCTTGTGTTTCTAGGCAGTGTTTGCAGTGTTCTCCCTCAAACCAGGGGGAAAAAGAAAGTACATGCAAATGACAAGATAGAAGTCCATAACCTGCTTCTGGCTTTCTGCTACCAAGCAATTATGAGGTGGATCTGTATGTAACTGTCAAAACTTAGAGGCTTACAGTAGCAAATACGAGCTATCGACATCAGCAGGATAAATTTGCATATAAAGAGCCAGAAAATAGAATGATTAATCCGATGAAACAATTTCATGCGGATCCTTTTGAGAGTTTGCGATAGTAGTTATAGAATAGCATTAACACAACTCATGTCAGTCCTATGGAAAATGGTTTTATGCAATAAAAGAGGTATTGGATGTTGCATGTCTCATTTAAATATTAGCATAAATTTGCTTACTCTTTACCAGCTTTATAATTGCAACTACACAACCGTGGCCACTATGAGCACATAATATGCAAATTGCAAATTCTTCAGTATTTGTATTATCATTTGTTGGATTAGTTCTGATATATAATCTTTGAATTTAGCCCCATTTTCTTGGCTGTTTATATCAGGTGCAATTTTACAGAAAAGCATCCTGAGGAGGAAACCCGAGGTTAGTTATGGGCTTGCTAGTAGGTCAAGTTAATGGTACAAATATTTCTCTTTTCCAGTAAGCTAAAAGTTTTGCATCTTTCGCTCTCAGAGAGGCCAGAAACTAATGGTCATGGTTTTTCACAACGACATCCTAGCAACTGGGTAGATGCAAATGAGGATGACGATGATGATGCTGATGAAAGTGAAATGTGTATTCAGTCAACACCGCCATACTATGAAGAACAGTAGCAATGGGTGATCTCTTATTCTCAGTGGTTGGCGGAGGCTGCTTCCTGCATGTCTTCTGTAGTAAGTGCATGTTTTTCTTCGAATTACATGCCTGATCTTCATAGTTTCTCTTCTGCTTCAGTAATCTTTACTTACCATTGCCCTCTTATTAAATGAGTAAATCTTTTTGATTAATGTTTTTTAAGTGAGTAGTTGCTAGATGGAGCTATAACCAACTTTAAAAAGATATCATACATTTACTTGTAGGTGATCATGTATCCATTTCAACAGAATTAAATTTGATAAAGAAAGGGTCACACTATATAATGAGTTCAAACAAATCTTAATTTAAATTAGTTGGGAACGGCTGTATGGAATGGATCCTTTTGCTTCATTGCACTAGTTTAGGGCCATATTTCGGAAAGATTTAGGACCTTAATCCAGTTTCAATACTTCTTTAATCCTTTGTATCATCATGTTTATCTCTCCTCTCTTTATCTCTTTGAACTTCATTATAATACTCAATATATTATCCACAAATATAGTAATGTTAGATGCATCTTGAATATAATTCGATTTGCCACTTATGTTGGTCATACAAGTTCCATTGGTTAAAGGTCACTGTATTTGATGCATTCAAATCCAGCAGAATGATTTACTTCATTACTTAGAAGAAATTAATTACGAGTAATCACCCTGTATAAGTTCCTCTAGAGAAGTGAATCCCAAAGTCATTTTATTCAAACAAATGAATTTAAGTCAAGTCTCGATTTGATGGATTATTTGAAAGGGGCTTGAGTTTAAATTGCGGTTCTCCACAAGGAATTTGCAGTCTAAGGAGGAAATACCTTATTGGTGTCAAACTGCTGTTACTTGTTTCTCTAACAGTTGATTTGCATTGCCCGGAGCTGTTTAGAGCATTCACTGCACAAACTTATGCAGGGCATATGGCAAAATATCCAAAGTCGTCCTTCATTAAGTACACCAAATATATATTATACCACTTCCATTGATGTTGACTATTTCTCTTGGGCATCTTCCTACTTGTCATGTTGGTAGAAGGTAAAAGGAATTTCCCATATCTTCTATATAAAGAAGGTTGAAAGGTTGGTGCAACTTTTCAGAATTTCAGTTAATGGGGATCTTTCCAACCCTCCTTTTGCACTTTATCTTTATTCTTAACATGATTAAGGAAGCCAACCTGAATTTGAGTGTGTCGGCTTCAATTAATGATGTCTTGCTCTTTTTTAGGTGGGTTTAAATGATACTTTGAGTGGGCATGGTATGTGAAAGATGTTTGGATGGGAACATGCCAGCTTCCCCAGGTTAGGTTATCGGATTGGATAGTTTACCAATTCATATGGCTCATGATTTCTCAAAATTATACATTTATTGTAAGATAAATCTAGAATATAATACACCAAATAATAGATAATATTTATGGAAGTGAAATGCGTACCTATTTTTTAGTTAAAAATCTTACTCATGTCCTAATTCATGATTATAACCTTAAATTTGAATAAGAAAAGAAGTTAGAATAATGAAAGAAGAAGGCTAGCTTTTTCACTCCAATCCTCCTTTTACATACAGGTAAACAGCTATTGATGGGATAGATCAAAAATTATGATTAGACTTTTTCTTAAATTCTTTTAGAGAATGGAGAGGGGACCTAACATATTTATAGAGAATTTAATGGTCTCCATTACACATAATTTCATAGATTGGACTTCTCCACATTTCCTTAAACTATGTTTATTCTGTTCATTTTCATAATATAAAACAGTAGTAGCTTAAACTAATTAAGAATTTCTTACATTTTAATTACAGGGCCATATTGTTCGTAATATGTATTAAGCAAATCTCAGAGTTACTGCAAATAAGATGTATAAATGCTGTGATTGATAGATTTCTTAATTTAGACATTAGAATTTAATTAGGTGAAGATTTTCTAACTATGATTGCTTATTCTTAAGTGCAAGTAGTTGGAATGTAATGATAGATAAAAAAAGCATAAAAATGTTGGTGATAAGTCTGAATACGTTTGGACCTTAAATAGTTGGATATTGTTGAATCGTGTCTTAAAAAAAATCTGAATTGACCATTTTGAGGATTTCTGTAGAAAACTCTGGTATTCATGTTGAGGATGATACTTTACATGCCAGGTTGTTATTGAACCTTTTCGTGCTCTAGTTTATTTGTTATTTGTAGGATCTATTGAAGAGTTGTTTGGGGCCTCTATTTTATCATTTCTTACTGATTCTTGGTAGTTTCTGGCATGCTTTTTGAGCTGAGACGAGAATCTTTGCTATCCATTTGACAATTTGGACTATTTTTATCCTGCGAATTAAGCAAAGGTGAATCCAAATTTGACACAAATGGAGTCGTTGTCCAAATGTGGAAATAGGGTATTTCTGTCCTTAGCCAAATTGATAAATTGTGAACCTTATTAATAATTAAAATTAATTTTTTGAAGAAAAAAAGAAAAAGAAATGTGAAAATAAAAGAATTTTGTAGGAACAATTTGCTAAGAGACAGCTGGTGTTTGGCGGGGTTAGTTCCGGGACGCGCAAACACCGTCCCGGTGATCTGTAATGGGTCCCATCCATGCTTTAACGGCTTCGTATAACTGACGTCGGCTCTGACTCTTCTAATTAACGCCGTTTATACCTTGTTAGTTTTCCAAAGATAGAAAATAGTTCTAGCCGTTGTGATTTCAAATGTTCTGGCGGGTGCTCAGTGAATTGTGTCTTGCCTTATTGAGAGCAAAGTGATACAGCAACTCTAGCGATTTTTTAAATGGAGATGCACCTTTGCTATTAAAAAATCCAAATAATTTGTAAAATTGTTCCATTTTATGAAATTTCTTTCAAAAGATTTGAAGTTGTGTGATATGAAAGGGTTCAGAGTCGATATTTTGTATTAATAAAATCGTGTTCGGTCATATTTTATATAATTTAAATTAATTTAAATATAATGTGATAAATTAATTATGTTAATAATTTTAATTATAAATTATTATCAAATGAATAATGCAATATAATAACATATTTGATATTATTTAATGAAATGATAAAAATATATGAAATAAAATATATTTATATATACTATTTATATAAAAAATGAAAAGTAACTATCTTATATGAAAAGCTTTGGATGTACTAATATTGAAACAAATGTTAATATATAAATTTTAATATATGCATATTATAAATGGGTTAAACGTATTATTAGGGAGTTAAAGATGGTGTACAATATATTTCATTACAATAATAATAATTTGTACACTGTAAACTTCTATTGAAAGTTGTCATTTTCGTATTATTCAACGTTGCCACTAATTGAGGTGATTTCTGTGATATCATCTAAACTAAACTAGTATTTATACTGGTCATTTGGGATTTTATTTGGATTGTGGGAAGTGTGTAAATGAATTATATAGGTCAGCATAATGATTTTGTGAAAGAATGTCTTTTATCCCTAATCCATATATATTATATATATATTTAATAATATATATTTATATGAGCCTGTGAAGCATAGTGCCTCCTATTTGTGAAATTCATAATGTCTATTGTGAAAATCATATGTGAGTAGTTTATATAAATTAACATATGAAGGAGCATTGGATTTTTATTAAATGGGAAAAGTATATGCAAATAAATTATATAATTAAAGCGTGTATTTATAAATAAAAAAGTTATAATTTTATGAAGAAGTGTGTTTTGTTCTTACTCTTTGTGCATTCATGTTATTAATAAAAAAAATAATAATAATAATAGTAAGTGCCTGTTTCCGTTATTAATATATAAAAAATAATAGTTATATCTCGGGAGAAGAGAGATAAAAAGACAAACGGGGAAATTAATAAACGGTAACGGTTGTTGATGGGTAAGCAGGAATGGAATTTGGCGATGTAGGAAAGAGGAAACGTGTTTCGGTTAATGGATTCTTTCTTGCTTGGGAATAGCTGCAAAATAAACTCTAGATGCCGTCCTTTCACATTTTTTATTTTTTTTATTATAATTTATTTATCTATTCAGTGTTTTCTCAAACTGCAGGAGAGATAGAGAGAGGGGAAAAAGACAAGCGGTCAACCAACGCATCTGTGATCTTAGGTGTGGACTTTCTTGATGATGAACGAATGTATGCATCCATCTCCTTCCTTTGAGGTAAAATTTATTATTAATTTTATAAATTCTTTAATTTTATCTTGTTATTTTTTGAATTTTTATTATAAATTTTTTATAATATTTTTACTTCTCTTATTTAGTCATTATATTTTTATTTTCACTTTAGAGTTTTTCATAAAAATTAAAAATTCAAAAACTCAAATATACGTTTTGCCTTCATTTTATTCACAAAGTTGACATCTTATTATTAGAGTTTGGCATTTGTCTGAATTCTTTCGGCTTATTTCTTTTTAAAAGTAGTCATTATTTAGTGAATTAACATTCATGCATTGAACACAGTCCTTTATTTGGGTATCCTGTTTTGCTAATTGTATTCAATCGTCCTCCACTATTTTATATTTTATTATATACTTGAATTAAACATAATTTTTTTGATAAATAATGTAATTTTAATTTAATAGGTGCTTTAATAAATTTTAATTTTTAAAATTTAATCTAGTTGATCTTAGCATATCTTTAAATTTTATAAATGTAATTAATTATAGCATTGTTTTTATTTTACAACTGAGTGGAGGAAGTACGTACTTTAACGGATTTTTAATAAATTTATATTTAAATCTAACTCATATTAATATATATAAATTACCATCAAGTTAAGCACCCAAGGTTTTAACTTAACTGATATTAATTAATTTTTAACATGATACTTTATGTTCTACAACTAAATTTGTCAATCTTATACTTTATATTGACACAGCGACTTTCATCTTCATGGTGAACTGCAAGCAATCTTCTGGTGTGTATCTTTCAATCATTATTCTAGAATTGTATTATTTTAGCTCATTTTCTCTTGAAATCTGTTTGGTCAAGCAATTTACTATATATTAAAGTTTATTCCAATCATTCTACTAAAGTATTGTGTTTTAGTTTTAAGCATAAAGTATTTTGTTGTGATGAGGTGGTTTATTAATTTTAATCAATTAGAAAAAGTAAAAAAGGACAGATTCGAAAATGATTGATAAATATATATATATATATATATTTTTTTTTTTTTATTCCATATGTCAAAAATGTAGCCTTGATCTTTCGTTTTCCCTTTGCCTTAGCGTGTAATGTGTACCTAATCCTTGTAGTTAGTGGTTGCCCATGAACTCAAACTTCTAACAACTGAATGGCATTTTGGTAATTAAGATCTATGTCAAAGTCAATAATTCATGGTTGGCTACTACTTATAAGTCTCCAACCAAGCCCTTAGCTGTTGTCCCCAGCACAAGAGAAGAATAAAGAAACCTAGCACACAAACATAAACACCCACTGCCATCTATCTGCTACTGATACTATTACTAAACCAAGAGAAGAGAGAGAATAACCAAGAAAGAAAGAAAACCCTTCTCCATTCAAGAAACCAAGTTAACAAGGGGAAGGAGAGAGAGCTGCATTGCTGCTTTTCAGTTTCTTGTCAAATAAAAGAATGGCCAACCTGTTAACCTCTTGTTTCTTGATGTGTGCTACCACGTTCATCTTGATCTTGATTGCTGCATCACCCGCTGTTCAGGCAAGTGGGGACCACCTGGGATGGATACCCACCATCAGATCATCATCGACCTGCAAAGGTTCCATAGCAGAGTGCTTGGCCAGTAATGGGGAAGAGTTTGAGATGGACTCAGAGACCAGCAGGCGCATTTTAGCAACCACCAAATACATCAGCTATGGTGCACTGCAGAGGAACAGCGTGCCCTGCTCTAGACGTGGAGCTTCCTACTACAATTGCCAGCCTGGAGCCCAGGCCAACCCTTATAGCCGTGGCTGTAGTACCATCACAAGGTGCAGGAGTTAATTTTATTTTTATTTTTTAAGTTTTTGGCTTTTAATTATTTGTTTTTACCTATTTCAATTGAAAAGATCGGGTTGATTTCAGAAGGAGAAAATAGATATTGGGTGTTGGTGATTGATGAAAATACTGTTACCCTAACTGTATCTGAGTTTCTTTGTAAAAGATTATTGTTATATTCTTCTCTCCCACTTTCTCTCTGTTCTTTTATTAAATTTCTGCAATGGGAATTTTTGTTTTAATATTTTGCATTGATTAATGTAATTTAGGAAGAAAGATTTGTTATCAGGTCTTGATTGTTTGGTGTTTGGTTTGATCTCTTTTAGAATTCCTTGCTTAGTCAGATTGGATTCAATTTTGTGAATCTTGTCGAGAATTCTCCTCTTTCTTTCAAATTCAACTTATTGGTTTCTTCTGTCTTGTGATGCATTATGAATTCTGGTGTTAAGGGTTTTGTATCTACCAGTAACAGGAAAGCCAAAAAGAAAAGGCGGTACAAATTATTGATTTGTTGGTTTATATTATAATTCCAATTACCTTTAGCAATTTTAAGAAGACCAAAATATAAATTAGATGAAATGATTGAGAATTAGGAAGCGGACATAATGAGGTGGAGACACATTATTGCTGGGGCATAATGAGGTGCAAACACAATATTGACATGAAGCAATTTAGTGCACTTTTACAGGCCAGAGTTTACCATAGGGGAGGCTCCTCAATTCTTTGTAGCTTTTTCTGAATTAGGTTTGGTCTGTGATATGTAATCGCTGGGGGAAACAGAGTGTGACAGAAAAAGAGATACAAGTATTGTTCAGAAGAAGAAATAAGAGATGCAAGTAATGGCATATCATAAAGCTAGATAGGTGTTTAAAACCAGGAAAGTACATATAATAACAACTGTGTTGTGTGATAATAAGGGGAATTATTCTTTTTATTCGTCATTTCACCATTAGAATTTTTGAGGAAAAGGGTATTTCCTTTTATTCATTATCTCTCATCATAAACATGATTAATTCTGTTAATCTCATAATAATCTTTAGTAATTTGAGAGACTCAAATATAAGTAGTTGCCCCAATTTTTTTGGACATTGATCCATTTCTCACACTTTGGGAAGTGCAAAAGTGGAAATCCTCTAAATTTAAGAGGAGCTTTGAGATTCATTTGAATACAATTCAAAGAATGTATTGAAGTCCTTCACGTGAAACTGAATTGATTGAATAATTCAGAGCAATGACCAATGACATTAACTTCCCTTTCTTATAATTTCCTTAGATAGTCATGTTGGGCTGTTAATGATGGGTCCATCCCACCCTAAAATTTTAACTTATAAGACAAATTAAAAGCCAAAATTCGGTCCCCATCTTTACCAAAAGCACCAAATTTATAAAGAGGACCCCCTCAAGATCTTCCTTTATCCCTAATGGGAGACCTTTTTCTTCTTTTACAAAAGGTTTGTGATTACTTGCAATTCATTCAAAAACATCTTTTATTGTCCTAATATCAGACAAAAATATGTGGGCCACCAGTTGAATGAAAGAGAAACCAGAGGGTAAAAAAAAAAAGTAAACTTTAAATTCCTAACCCATTGTTAAAGTACAAATTTAGATTCCGTATTGTGAAAATGAAAATCATCTCTTGAAAAGGACCCCATTTGTTGGGAAACCAAAATCTAGTATGGGCCATTTCCCTTTATAAAGGCTTAATTTCGTGGCCCATAAGCTTATAACATATTGCTTGATCCGACACTTCCACTGATTTTATTTTGACATACATGTATTTTCCCCTATAATTATCTTTACAAACCTCAGACTATTTTTGAGATTTTATTAGATTATATCAAAAGAATGTAGCTTGGTATAAAATTATACAATAGAAGTGGGCGAAAAATCCACCGATTTCAGTATGTATATGCTTGAAAACAAAAGTGAAGAAGAAAGGTTGAAACACAAAGGGGTCCAGTTATGTATCATCAGCCATGTGATGAGTTCTTGAAACTAAATCATGCAATCTAATAGGTTGGTGCAGGCTCCCATCAATAAATAAATAAATAAATGAAACTGAAATATCTAGCAGAATCGAATAATCAAAGATATTTTTTATGTACTTCAAAAACAAATAGGAGTTTTGGCACTCACTATTACAATTTGAATTAATAGATTATAATATAAGTTGAATGGAAAGAATGAAGTGTATAGCATATTAATAAAATTGGGTTTTGATATAATTAGCATTAAAATAATTAAAATTAGCCATTTTATTGGTCGGATTTTAATTTTTATAAATTATTTATATTTATTTATTCTACAGTGATGTGAGATTTATAATATTCTTTCTCAATTGGAATTGGGATTTGATTTTGACATCCATTTTGTCATTCAAAATTTTGAGTTGTTATTTGAATTTAAAATTCTCCCTTTGATATTTTAAATTGAATTAGAACACAACAACAATATTGAATCAAACTGTTGGAACTGCACTATCTAAATTAAAAAGTTTAAAAAAAATGTAAAAAATTGGGGCAAATCTGCTTTAATACAAATAAAATTTTGAATTAATTGATTAAAACGAGAATTAAGTGAATAGATGAAATATAAAATCCACCAATAAAATAGGTTTGAATCCATTAATACATATTTAAAAAGTACGCCTTAAAGCATGTTATAAGAATTGCAATTATTTAGACATGCTTCTTTGGGTTATGGCTTGAATAGATCTGCTCTAGATTTAACCGTTGGAGGCCCAACAACAGCCACTGGTGCTAAGAAAAGGGCTCATGCTGGCACTTTTACAAGAGACACTATCAGAAATTTTGTTTAGCAGGATGTCTGACTTTTTTTTTTCTTTTAACCAAAATGGAGATAGTGAATTGCTTTTCTTCTTTTATCCATTAGCATCAGCCAAACTTAAAAGAGTCAAAATTGTTGAAGCTGCCTAATCAAGAGCAAGTCTTTTTTTTTTTTTATACTGTTTATTTCACAGGTTCGGAATTGTTAGAAGAATTTTTTTACGGAGGAAGAACAGATTCTTTTTTTGATATTCTCAAGAGTTTCTTCTATTTCACCTCGCCGTAGTAAATAGAAAAAAAAATAAAATTTATTTCTTTGTCTTTTCAAAAAAAATAAAAAAAGCAGACAATAGACCAGCTCTCCCATTCATTCCATTAAGAGCATCATTTCAGTTTAATATCTCAAAAAGTTGACCTTCAATTATAGTTACACAAGTTGTTCATAAATTGTAGTAATTACTTAGAATGCTAATTTAATTTGGATTACATTATCTCGCGACAACAAAAACAATGCTCTTTTCTTTTTTTATACAATTTTAAATTATTATATAAACATATTTTATGTAGATTCCGTTGTATATGTTTAATAGATGAATACATATTTTCCAACATAATAACACGATATATAAAATTATTTTTAATAATAAATTTTAAAGTTGCTATCCGAACTGAAGTTATTTATATATACACATATATATATGTCATTTTTTTATATATCTGACGCAATGCTAATCTTTTTTTACTTTTTTTTCTATGTTAAAATAAATATATAGTAAATTTTAAAAATATTTATAAAAAAATTAATTAATCTTCTATTTTTTTAATAATTAAATATATAAATACTTTCTTAATTTTACTTAAATGAGGGAGTGCCGGCCCAGAATAATTACATTATCGTCAAAACCGGTTGCAAAATAAGTGAACCTGATTATAAATATGTTAAGATTTAGGACCAATTCGCAATTTCCCCAAAAAAAAGGGCCTAGACAAAACGGGTCTTCTAGAATTATCTGATTCCTTAGCCCTCCGATTTATTTCTATAAACTTAGCCCATAAGAGTCAAAGAGTCAATGTTGCGCCATATGCTATTAACCAATAAGATAACAACACGTTTTCACACGCCTTTCCATCACAGCCGTCCATTATAACTTAAGATCCGTTCTTCGCTGTGCTCCTATAAATAGAGACATTTTCCTATTTACTTTTCTCCAACCAATTTCTTCATCGTTCTCATATCACCGATCGCTCGTTCTCTATTTTTGTAAATTCCAATCTCAAACGACTGCGTTTCTTGATTACTTGTATCTTCAAATTTGGAATTATGGCAGAACAAAACGTCAATTTGCAGCAACAGATGGTACGTGCTCTGTTGATTTTTCTTTGTGATTGAGAAATTAATTTTCAATTTATCTTTTTAATTTCTTTAATTATAAAAAGGCGTTGTTTGGTTGTGTAGAAAACTCTAAAATGATGTTAATAAAATCTAAAAATGTTTCTATTTAGTCAAATTTCATGTTTGGAAATATCATCAATTATTTCAAGTTGAAAATGATATTTTATTTCGAAGGAAATGAAATAATATCAAAATTCCAAACAAGGCCTTGACTGAATTACAATACAATTTTTTTTGGAAATTAGCGGAACACCAAAAGTTCAGGATTGTTTTGATGAAATTGTTAGTCTGTTAAGAATTGAATGTTAAAATATGATTTGTTTTCTTAACGTATTGTCGTTGATTAGGCTAAGGAAAATGAAGAGAGGCTAAAGTACTTGGAATTTGTGCAAGTCGCAGCACTTCATGCGGTGATGACCTTCGCAAACCTTTATGTTTATGCTAAGGACAAAGCTGGTCCATTGAAGCCTGGTGTTGAGACTGTTGAGGGTACAGTTAAGAGTGTTGTTGGACCTGTTTATGACAAGTTCCATGATGTTCCCATTGAGGTCCTTAAGTTTGTTGATCGCAAGGTGAGCCCTTTGTAATTTTTGTTAATTATGAGTCACATTCTATTTATATGAGATCGATTAGGTACCAAACTCATTCCCCCTTGTTTGGAAAGTGTATAAATGCAATTAAATTCTATTTAGTCAATTCTCCTCTTATTTGGAAATTCCATGATTCATTTCAATCAATGCAATTGAATTATACGGGGTTCTGTTTTATATCAGTATATGTATTGCAATGTCATGGAAATGGATATGATCATGTAGAATAATTTTTCTGAATTTGTACATCAGCCATGTTGCTTATAACTCGATTATTTTTTAATTATTGTTGCTCTATTCCCGTTTTGGAATTTTCAAAAATTTCACTGTTTGAGATTAGGACCTACATGGAGTCTGACTTCATAATCATGTTTGATATTTCAATTACTAAATCTTTCTTGTGAAGATTGTTAAGGATCTTGTGCGACCAAAGGCCTAAGGTGCTAGGATTAGTTTTTATATCTGATCTTCTGTTTATATCACACTGGGGATCCTAACTATTGTGATTGCTTCTATTCGGATTGTTCATTCTTTCACTAATGATGCACTAGCTAATTGAATTGAATGTTTCTACCTGGTTGCAGGTTGACGAATCCGTTACAAAACTGGATCGCCGTGTGCCTCCAGTTGTCAAGCAGGTGTCTGCCCAAGCATATTCAGTAGCTAGAGAGGCCCCGGTGGCTGCTCGAGCTGTAGCTTCTGAAGTGCAGCGTACTGGTGTGAAGGAAACTGCGTCTGGATTGGCAAAAACTTTGTACGCTATGTATGAACCCAAGGCCAAGGAGCTCTACTCTAAATATGAGCCAAAAGCAGAGCAATGTGCTGTGTCAGCCTGGCGCAAGCTGAATCAGCTACCGCTCTTTCCTCAAGTTGCTCAGGTTTTTGTGCCAACTGCAGCTTATTGTTCTGAAAAGTATAACCAAACAGTAGTTAGCACTGCCGAGAAAGGGTACAGGGTGTCCTCGTATTTGCCTTTGGTACCCACTCAGAAAATTGCTCAAGTGTTCAGGAATGAGGTGCCTGAATCTGCTCCCATAGCCTCCAGCTGATCGACACGCATGCTGATGATGTGTTTTTAAAGTTCAAAGTTTAATTGCAGAGTGCTTTTTTTCTTTCATTTATGGCTTTCTTCCTATATACAGAAAGAAAAAAAAAAATGTTTGGACAGCATGTTAATGATATGGTCTGAAGTTTAAAGTTTGTAATGTGAGTTCTAAATGTAGTGATTTTCGTATCCTATTCAAGTTCATTATTATTATTAATAATATTTTTTCATGTATGTATTATAGTTGAGATGTATATTTGGTACACTATATATATTTACAGTTTTATGCACTTGAGTGATGTCGAGAAGCTGTGTTGGGTAATTGGTATCTGTTACTTGATTGGCAACAAATGTGTGGGAGAATTGGTGCAAGATGCAACACATTTTATAAAAAAAAATAAAAAATAAAATATTAGTTTTATAAGATGGGGATAAAGATCAATAAAGTTAGAGAAATTGCAATAAAATCAACGGATCCAAATTGCCGTTGAAAAATCAAATCTATGAGAAAAATCAATCCAAATTTGCAAATTTTTTAACGTAATACGTAAATTTTTAATTATTTTAGCATCCATATGCATGTCACACGGCAGCGTTTCTTCAGTTGTGTGTATTCCCAAATATCTTTCATTCCACGAAGAGGGAGGCCTCTTTTTTAGTTCCAAGCACTGCAGTAACTGAAACGCAAGTGAAGAAGAAGCCATGGCTACGTGTTTACGAGCACTACCAATAACTACCTGCTCAATACCATCGTCATCATCTTCAGCTTCTTCTAATTCTCAATCACTCAAAAGAAGAAACCTAAGAATCAATTGCTCTTCATCCAAAATACCAATGCCCCCAATCAACCCTAAAGACCCATTTCTATCGAAACTAGCCTCTATAGCTGCCAATTCACCCGACTCACTTCTGGACCGCCCTATCACTTCCGATACGCCTCCCTTTCTTGACCTGTTTGACTCTCCTAAACTCATGGCCACTCCCGCTCAGGTAAGACTAAATTATTTGGTTTGTTTATTGTATTGATTAGGAAAATGAATGTTTTTATTGGTTCAATTTAGGTTGAGAGATCAGTATCGTATAATGAGCACAGGCCAAGGAAGCCACCACCGGACTTGCCTTCTTTGCTTCTCCATGGCAGGATTGTTTATATTGGCATGCCTGTAAGCACGCTTTATCCTTACATTTCTTTTAATCATTTTCTTTTGGGTACTATTTAAGTTGGTTTATTTGAAGCAAAAGTTTACTTAAAGAAAGCAGCTATTTAATTTTGGCTTTGGATTTTAGGTTTAGCATTATTTATGCTAAATTGTATCATCTAGTTCTTTATGTAATTTGGAATCAATATACTTAATTGCTTACAAGTTGATGCAGTTTCCACTTTTCAGTTTAAGATTTCAAGAATTTCAATGCTAAGCCAAATCTATATACAATTTTAATTTTAATATTTGTCTCTTCCAGTTGGTGCCTGCTGTCACAGAGCTTGTAGTTGCTGAATTGATGTACCTGCAGTGGATGGATCCCAAAGAACCTATTTATTTGTACATTAATTCCACAGGAACCACTCGTGATGATGGTGAAACAGTAAGATTTGCATTTTATATTGCAATAGATTTTGTCGAAGGATGTTTTATAACAGTCACACCAATGGTGTAAATTTGCTTAGATTGGTCCCATTTCCCAAAACCCATGGTGGCGGTGCCTTGTGGTGCATTAACAGTGCTTTACGTTTTTTTTTTTTTTTTTTTTAAATAGACTCTAGTAGTGGAGTCTTCTAATTGATCATTACGGTATAAATTTATGGGGCATGGCCGTATTGGCTTCACCACTTTAAGATTTTAGTATAATAGGTTCAGTTTGAGTTTCAAAGCCATAAAGTTCTTCTAACTATAAACTAAAGTTGTAATCTACAGTTAATTGTACGAAGAGTTTAATCATTAATGGGAAGAGAAAACATTTAGATTGTGAATGCTATTATCAGATAGCTGAGAAGAGTGGTCTTGAAGGGATTACTTGATTCCATGCTATGACTAATTCGGTTTGATAAATCCTAATGCTGGGTGAATACTGAGGTTACAGTAGGGGTTGCTGCTTATTCTGGAGCAGAGTATTACTCTTAAAATGTATCCAGCTATCTAGCTGCATGTGCTGATTCCAGCGCTGAAGTTAGTATCTCCAGGTCGATGAACAGTGTGATTCTTCAAGCATGCCATATGGAAAATGCATGTGATGGAACCCGTTCATAAGATGGAACATCTACCTTCCACTTTCTTGTGGGATGGTGGCACTAGAGAATAGTGGTACCTTGTTGAGCCCTCAATTCAGCCACCATAGCAGGAAACCGGAGTATCCCAGTTAATATTGGTCTACTGCGTACCTGGGGCGCGAACTTGACTTTCCGTTTTAATTTGATTGGACTGTGAAAATGCTTTATGCACTCACAAAATCAATATACAATTTTGTTTAGAGACTTCAATTCTCTGACATAGTTGTTGATTTGGGATTCTGTGAAAATTTTGATGTCTTGAAACTATTAGAACTAACCTAATAATATGGATAATACGTTGATATAGATTTGCAATTCTCTTTTGACTTATCGATTGATTCTTTATGTAATTATATCTGAAAATTTCTATTCCAATGCTTTCACTAACAATTTGAAAAAAATATTTATTTTTCAGGTGGGAATGGAAACAGAAGGTTTTGCTATCTATGATTCAATGATGCAGTTAAAAAATGAGGTGAGATTTCATTTTTGCTAATTGGTTATAATCTCCTGTATTTGATTGTTTTATTGGAGGTGAAGTCATCACATTTGAAGTTATTGAGGGACTTGGTGATGGTGTTAAGTTTTGTGGTCATTATTAATGATGTCTTTTCTTCAGCTTCAGTTCTGATTGTGATTTTGTTGAAGGAGATGCTTTAGAATGTATTTGATGAGGAATGCTAGCATTATGGTATCATTAGACTCATGTGGTTTTTGCACATTTCTCTAAGTGTTCGTATGCTCTCTGTCCTAGTTTTTGCTTTGTAATTGAGTTGTTCCTCTTAAACAGATACATACAGTTGCTGTTGGAGCTGCTATTGGCCAGGCTTGTCTACTACTAGCTGCAGGAACAAAAGGCAAACGGTTTATGATGCCACACGCAAAAGGTGCAAAGCAGTTGCATGTCAGATTTGCAGTTATGGAATCTTATGCTTCCATCCTATTTATTATTTGATGTTAAGCTTTCTTTAAATTCTGTTTCAGCCATGATCCAGCAACCGAAAGTCCCATCTTCAGGACTGATGGCTGCAAGTGATGTTCTTATCCGTGCAAAAGAGGTTAGCTAAGTTATTTTGGGGCTTGGATTAATGTTTGAAGAAACTGCACATTATTGCACGTATTATATTCCAAATTTTGTCTCTTTAGTTTCCCAGTGATTCATGTCAGGCTTCTTCTACATATGATTAATGCAGTCAAAAGATGAATGCTTCTTAAATTGTGGTCTGGGTTAGAGTCGTAGCATGTTTTGTTTCAATTGCTTTCTTTTGTTCCATATATGCTATGTGAATAGCAACATAAAAAATTCCTTGCTTTCTGGGAGCTTCATTTGGAAGCATTGCAAAAATTGTAAGCAGATTCGAAATTTATACTCCTGCACATTTCCAACTGCCATAACTGTGTTTGCAGGCAGTAACTAACAGGGACACCCTTGTTGAACTTCTAGCCAAGCACACTGAAAATGTGAGTATGCTTAATTATTCTTTGGTTATTTAATAAACAGTGAGCTAGATTTCAAAACAAAATAAATGACTTGATTTTTATCAGTCAGTGGAGACTGTAGCCAACGCAATGAAAAGACCATTTTATATGGATTCTAGAAGAGCTAAAGAGTTTGGAGTCATTGACAAAGTAAGTTTATATATAATGCTTATATTTGTTTCCTAAATCCTGGTTGGGGTGCTCCTTATCTTGAAAGATGATGTGGATGTTTACTAATAACATGCGCAAATGTTGCAACCAGATTCTGTGGCGTGGCCAGGAAAAGATAATGGCAGACGTTGTCACTCCAGAAGAATGGGACAAGATGGCCGGCATTAAAATTGCAGATCCATTTTAGTGAGGATTTAGAACTAGTGGCAATACAGGCTTGATTTCGGCCCCCAGGACAATAGAGGACAGGATGGCTGGCATTGGGGGACAAACAATTACTCATTAAGTGTTGTTCCTTTTCTGTGATGGTATAGTGTTTTAATTGGAAGAACCGGTTGCAATGCTGGAAGTGGCGCAGTGAGAGTTATCTTGTTAAACGAAGATACTGTGGATGACTTAAAGAATCTGTGGAAGTTGTGATGCATGAGGGCTGGAAAATGGTGTAGTAAGATAATATATATATTTACTGCAAGTTTCTGTACGATTTTACTGGTCACCTTACTTTCCAATTACAAGCAAGTTTGTCCTTTTATGTTTCAGTGTACTAACATTAATCTGTTTCTTTTATTTTTTTCTTGTGATTCGAACATTAAATTTTAGAGGTAGTAAGTTAGTATTATTAAACATGAACAATTTTCTTTGACAAAATTATATTTTCTTCATGATTTCCATTTGAAATATTATTTTCTTATACTCTTTGGACTTTTCAATTAATTCAAAGTTTGGTTCTATCTAATTATAGGCAACTAATATAAAATTAAATTTAGTCAATATAAAATTATAAAATAAAATCTTTAAATATTAAAGGTTAATATGATACAGAAATTTTAATTATGGTCCAAAAAATTATGTAAAAGCTAATCATATTTATTTCATTGTCTAATGATATGAGATCTATAATTAATTTTCAATATTAAAAAATACCATCTCAATTCTTTTCGGTTTATATTTTTGCATATAATAATATTAATTTTATTATAGTGGTAAAATAAAATAATAATTTTTTCTTTATTATAATAAAAAAATAAAATTATTATATTATTATTTTTAAAAAGTAAAAACAGTGATTATTCAATTTATTCTATTAATGTAAATTTTTGAGAATGTAATTAAGCCATCTTGAAATTTGGATTTCTTGAACTCTGCCGGAAAGATGATTGGCTTATTCTTACTTTTGACTTAGAATTACTATATAAGTGAAGGGTATTCCTGTCCTTTTAGTGAAGACGTGTGGCTACTGTCAGAGAAACACCCTAACACCACACTCGTCTTTGTTTCTAGAAATCACGAATTCGCGATCCCTCTCTTCAAGTCTCAGCTATATTTCACGCCTAGCTAGGCAATAGTGAATTAATCGAGAGGAAAATTCAAACCCTAAACAGAAAAATGGCGACATTTGAGCAAGCACCACCAGGCGAATCAAAAGCCGGAGAGAAGATCTTTAAGACTAAGTGCGCTCAATGCCACACCGTCGACAAAGGCGCTGGCCATAAACAAGGTTTTTAATTTATTCATTTATTTCTGATCTATTTATTCATTGATTTTTTTTTTTGATAAAAAAATGATTGAAGTTTTGTATGGAGGTGACAGGACCTAATTTGAATGGGCTATTTGGAAGGCAATCTGGTACAACCGCTGGATATTCTTATTCTTCAGCTAACAAGAACATGGCTGTTATTTGGAGCGAGAATACTCTTTATGACTACTTGCTCAACCCTAAGAAGGTAGTTTCCAACTTCTTAGATCTATTATACGTTTATAAGATGATTACTATTATTTTATCGAACTGCAATCAAATTTTATGGGGTTTATTTTGTTACAAGCTCTGTTTGTGTCTTAAATGGTGATGATCATTATGTTTTAACTTGATTTGTATTTTAGAAGTTGTGAACTCAAGCTATGGTGCTTCTCACAAGCGTAGTGAAAATTTGCTTGATTAAGTATATAAGTAATATATGAAAGTGTTGCTAATTTGTCTCCTCTGTGGTAATTATTCTCCTGCTGTGCAATTTTACCGACCTTTGCTTGTGGATCAGAATCCCATGGTATGAGTTGTGGCTAAATTACATGGTCGTATTGCTACTTTTCTCTTTAGTGTAATCGCTGCGATCATTTGTCTTTAAACTTTTCATTGCTGCGCTGCACTAGACCTCTTGATATGAACCTAGTGGGATGTTTAATTAGTAGACCTTATTATAGTGTTTAGTTTTTCTTATTTGATATGTTCTGCTATGCCAGGCACTATCAACTTTGATGCTCTGTTTTCTGTTTTCTGAATGTAATATTTGAGTGTGCTGTTAGCTAAACAATCCCTTTAAAAATGGTTTCCGCAGTATATTCCTGGAACGAAGATGGTGTTCCCTGGATTGAAGAAGCCACAAGAGCGAGCAGACCTCATTGCATATCTTAAGGAAGCAACTGCTTAATCTACTGCCTTGTCCCCTTTTTTTGTATTCGTTAGTAGTATTGGGTTACTTCTCTTAAAGGAAGAATCTGGCCTTGTTGCAATAAAACCAGTCAGGGTTCGAAATGCTCTGTATTTTGAGAGTTTAGATGTGTAGGGAAAATTGGTTTCTGGTGTATTGAGCCCTTTTTCATGAGGCATTTCATGAACAATGATAATTTTTTCTTTCGAAGAGCTAAGCTCATGTATAGTATCTGTTTGTAATTGTGGCTTTTGTCGTTATACCCTGTCCTTCATTGAAGATTTTTAACATTTTGTTTAAGAGTCTGGAGAGTAGAATGAATTGGAGTTTCTGCACCTTCAAATGACGAGGAACAAGATTCCAAATTTTAGGCAAGCCTTTTATCCTCCGTATGAAAGAATATTGAAAGAAGAAAATGGATCTGCTTCCAAAGCTCTATGGTGCATATCCTCCATATGGACCATATCAGATGCATTTGTGGTCATTGATGCAGTATCAGGCCATATCTCTATACTCCCTGGGAGATTTTGTCAATTGTAGAGGAGGTCATTTCAAGTTTGTGATTGTAGCAATTCTGTTTTTCCTTATGATGGTGACTCGCCTAAAGGAGATCCCCAAGCGAGTCGTGGACTTGCCGCAAAGTAATTGGCCATTAACTCGTCTCACTAGTGTCACGGGTTTAGTCTTTCTACCAACGAATCGTGTGACACTAGCTATTTTTTCCATGCAGACAAGTAAGTTAGTCAGCTTTATTTCTCGAATGTTAGGCAAAATACTAGCTAAGATGGCAAAAAGAACAAAAGAGAGTTAAAGACAACCTGGAGAGCTTTTGTTAAGAGAGCTTTCTTACTATGTTATTTGATTACGTTCGATTTGCTTAATTCTACTTGATGATTACAAATGAAATTTTTAAGTTATATATAGGCTTCTATTTTCTCAATGTACGGTGATGATACATTTAATATAATGGCTAAGATTAAGTATTTATAATGTTTTACATAATTTTATACTTATCTACGTATTCTAGATGTTTCTAGATGATTTTAGAATATTGCTTTCTAGCGATTTTTGGAGACTTCATGGACTTCTAAATCTTCGTGCAAAAGGAGGAAAGACTTCATGGACTTTTAAATCTTTGTGCGAAAAGAGGAAATTTGCACGGTGCGACACTAGTCATGGATGAAACCTGGAACCCACGTCTTCTATTTTCTAAGGCCACTACCAGACACGTATGAAACTGATATAACACCTATAAATACCCCCTGAGGCACCCTAAAGAGACCTATTGCTAAACGCTAATCCTTAAACCCCCTGCGAAAAGATAACTTTGTTGTGGTGACATCACCTTACATTCACCGAAGGGCCGATCGAGTTGCAAATTGGTTCACAAGAAATGTAAAATTTAAGATTGCTCTAAAACAATCCTGACTAGTAATATAATATCTGAAAATGCCAGTTCGGATAAAGAAGACGGATGATTTAAGGTCAGTTAAACAATGTTTGTTTTTTTTGGGTCGGAAGCAAGGTGCATGTTTTGTAGGGGTGTAAATAAATTCCCAATAATGTAATTTGAAGTGATGAAGCCATATGATTTTGAACTTCAATTTGATTTGAGCTTGATACTCTAAATTGTGGAGAAGTAACGGGAGGGAAAATCAGTTGATAGAGAGAGAGGGAAATGGAGAATCCCTCTCTCTCCCTCAAATTCGCCGTATTTCTCACCGTTTCTCTTACAGCCTCCTCCTCCTCCTCTCAATTCTTCCTCAAACCACAATCACCATCAGCAATCCCTAAAGCCACACCGTCCGATTTGCTATCCGTCCTTGGTCCCACCACTCAATCTTCCAAAATCAACCCTCTTCTCTCCAAACAACTCAAATCCTGCCTCAAATTCCTCGTCCCTTTCACTCCTAGCCAATCTCAATATCAATGTCACCAACCCTCTTACTTTAAAAGCCGCAGACTCACTTCTTCACATCCTATTATCCATTTTAACAGAAGCCAGAGAGAAATAGAGAATGAGCTCGTCTGGTGGCCTCCTGAACCTATCCTTGAGTTGGCTCGACTCGCCGTTGACTCCGGCGGTGATCCGGACGCTATCCATCGTGCTTTAGATCCTACTGTCTTGCCCGTACGTTTTCTTTTCTATTTTTCTTCTCTCGTTTTTTCTTTTTTTAACGTTCTAAATTTTCTTGTAGTACTTTTGATTATATAGATACCTGATGTTGAAGGATCAAACGAAGAGCGATGTCAGCTTACTAGAACACTCTATGGCAGACGCTTCATAAATGAGGTTTGTTTGCGATGAGGCTTTTATTTTTATTTATTTTCCTTTTTGTTTGTTAATGTATGGATGGTAAAACTTTTTGCATCAAATTGTAGGAGTTGAATTCGTATCTCAAGTTTTTATTTGAAGTGATTGTGGCTCGAGGTCCCTCTGTTGGGCTTCATGTTTCTTTGAATCGCTATGATTTTTTTCATGGTCACCTCTTTATTGCCTCAGAAACTGGACGTCTTGGTATTCTGTAAGTTTACCACTAAGTTTTCTTTTCTTGTTATGTTCCTATTGCATTATTGTTTTGACGGTTGACATTGCATTTATTTTTATGGGAAATGGTTACTAAGACTCAATTTACACTTAATGCCCATGTAGTATGGACTGCATTCTTCTCCAGATGTTCTAGAATACCAATGCATTACAAGCATGTTTGTGTCTATGTCCATAGTATTCTTAGTCTTTTTACTCGGAATTGCTACATATAGATGCCTCTCTGGTGGCCATTTATGAAGTTGATACTGCTGACTTCTGAACCAAAACAAATAAGAAAGATTGTACACCATTTCACCAATAAATAAGATCAAAGCTTTATTTATTTATTTGTTTAATTTTTTAAAACAATTAGATATGGGGTTCTCTTTCTTTCTATTTCTGCACTTTTGGTCCCAACCTTAACCCAATAAAAGGTTTAGAGCTACCACACAGGCTGAGCAAAACTGAGATACTACAGTGTTGGTCAATCTATTAGCAAAGATGGACGTGCATTCAGATTGGGGTTGGATCTGTCTGAAGCAATTAGGAGGAGATGGGGACCTATTTGGATTAAGGGTTTTTTGTGGGTTCGGATCTCCTTGGAACTTGGAAGTGAGAAGTGCATTAAAGGGAAGAGATATTCTTCATTAGCATTTTACGCTCAATATTTTTTCCACTAACATTTTGGTTCCAAATATTTTCCAAGCATGGTGTCATTATTAAGAAACCAAATGCAATGTTTTCATTATTCTATTACCATGTTTGGTGATAACAAAAAAATAAATGTAATATAATTATAATTTTATTTTAATATTTAATTTACTTATAATAATTGGTATATAAATAAAATGTTAAAATAAATTATCTAAAAACAATATTAAAATTATTAATTTTTAAAAATATTACTAGTTCCCAGAATCCGGTTGCTGGAATTTGACCGTCGGCCATCGAAATTTAATTATCAGTTGCCTGAATATGATCACAAGTCGGCGAAATTTGATCGCCGGTTGTCGGATAGTGGTGGTTGAAAATGTTTAAATTATATTAATAAAAAATAAAATAAGTATAAATATATTATAAATAATCATTGATTATATAGATTTTGTGTGTATTGAGCATTCCATTAAGTCAATGTTAGTAGTTTGTAATCCTATGGTCACTGGGAGAATTTATGTAGTTTCTTATTTTTCTTTAATCTTTTCAGGTTCCATGCCAAAGAATACCCTGCATATGATAGAAAAGTATTCCCTTACAACATGGGATATTGCCAAATAGGTAAAATTCAAATGATAATACCTTTGGTCTCGGTTACTTGGTCAGTACAACTAATATTCATCTCTTTCTGTCTTACTCTTATAGCATATAATATATTTGTTCATTTTTCCTGTGCTAATACTCTTCTCTTGATACCCTCTTCAGGTTCTAATGTAACTTATGATAGGTCAATGAATTTCCGCAACATTCTTTGGCTGGCTCCCTTTCCAGGCAACTCACCTAAAGCTTGGGTGGCTCCAGGTACACTTCCCAAGCCAGAATTCTATCAAGTTGCAGTTCTTTTCATGATAATAAAAAATGATTCTGTCTAGATGCCGATTAGTTTGTAGATGTCTCTCTGTCTCAATTATTTCTCGTCATCATAATTTGTGTTTGGATACACATCCAAAGGTGTGAAGCCCCTGAAAATTGAATTCTCTGTTTTGAGAGGACATTTTAATTTTAAGTATCTTTTTTGACTAATCTTTTGATGGTGGATCCCGAAGGATTCAAATCTTCCTGAACTTAACATCCTTCAAGGATGACAAATGTTACCATAAATGATCAAATAGTTGGCCTAATTTCTGCTTGGTGTAGATTTTCTTATACTGTTGTAGCCGCATTTTTAATGTGTCTTTGTGTCAAGAGAAAAGTAGTTCATGATTATGGTTTTGAGCTGTGCTTGTACGGTATATAATTACATAAAGGTCATGGTAGACTGAACCCGACATAAGTTGGTCTTTGCTGCAGTTGTATGAAGTTTTAGTATGGAGAACGTACAAGAACTTGAATGTGTTGCATGATTTTTAATTGTCGGTGATCCATAAATTTCTTTCCTTCGCTTTTCATTTCTTAAATCAAACAGTTCATATATGTTAACTGCTGAACAACCGGCACATTTTATCCATTCTTTGGTTTGATATTGATCCCACACAGGAGTCCTAGTAGTGCTGGATGCCCATCCAGGGGGAATCATATACCAAGATCTCATACCTGAGTATGTGAAATTTGTGAGGACAATATATGAAGGTCCAGGTTCCTATTCAAATTGCATAAGCTACTGTTGCTTAAATTTGCTTTACCAGGCTTCACATGCATGATATTATTGGTCTGGCAGATGATTTTGGAGAGGTTGCAGTTGATGTCAATTACTTAAATGTTGGAGAGACCGTTCCTAATTATCAAATCTTCATATGCTGAATCCTTCTCATTGTCGAGGTATAAAATGGATTGCGGGACGGTAATCTTGCTTTACCAGTACAACCCGCCCGCCCTTTGCTGAATGCTTATCTAGTAAAAAAAACATTAAGATTTTAATTGCCGGGAACTTGGCAGACTCTTTTTCCTTTTCCAGAAGTTGCGTATTTGTATAGGTGCATTCTGCCAGGGGCGAAGAATGGAGCGAATAAGAAAAAATCCCAGAATCCACGCCGAAGGGATGCGGATGATGACACTTGTAATGCACGAGAAAGAAGCTCACCTCATATATCAGGTGCTTCTTATCGTCATAGCCCTTAGATAGTCGGTGATTGATCAAAGATCAGTGGCTATTACCACTGTAACTTCAAAATTGGCTATTACGACGGTCCCATGTTCAAATTGTCTGTTTTAGGTTGAGATCTCATCTTTTGTCAGTATCTTATCTCCTGTCCTGTAGGTACCGCTCTGAGTATTTGTTAGTGAAGCTGGCGCCTGGCGATCAAAGCTCGTCGGCCTTCACCCGAGATGCCCGGTAGGGCTCTTTCATACTAGGCGGTGGTGCGCCCTTGTAAAAGTATTTTATTCATTTGAAAATAAGCATTGCATAATAATAAATATCGCTTATAATTTATTAAGTTGATATGCGTATTTTAATTATTATAAACAAAATTAAGATAATTTCTTTCTCTTATTCCATTATATTTTTCTTTTTCATATAATTATATTTTTAAAGTTTTTCAACGCGAGATCTAATTTAATTAGAATTTAGGGTGACATTTATTTTAAAATAGAGAAAATAATAAATATTTACTAATAGCAATGGACGGGACAACAAGATTTCAATTTGAAACTCTTTTATTTATTTATGGAGTGATTGTGGATTACACAACATGGAGTTTTTCTTTAAGATTATGTTTGGTATGATTGGTATGATGTAATAAAGCATGTAATGGAATCACCATTATATTATATATTTTATTATTTTGTATAAAATTTTTTAATACAATGAGAATTAATATTATGTGACTATGATATATTTATATATCATTAATTATTTATAATTGATTTATACTTAATTTATTTTTTATTAATATAATTTAAATATTTTTAACTAATATTATCCGATAACCTACTATTAAATTTCATTAATGTATGATTAGATTCAAGCAACTGATAACTAAATACCGATGGCCGATGATTAAATATTACCAATCAGATTTCAAAACTAGTAATATTTTAAAAAATAATAATTTTATTATTTTTTAAATAATTTATTTTACTATTTTATTTCTATACCAATTATTATAAATAAATTAAATATTAAATATTAAAATAAAAATTATAATTATATTTATTTTTTTAAAACCAAACATGTAAATAGAATAATAAATACATCGCATTTCATTACTTTTTTGATTCCATTATTATGCTATACCAAACATAGTATGAGATTGGTTGTAAAAGCGAAAGTTCCCTAGTGCACGTGAGAGAATATAAATGTAAGATCTTTCACTCAAAAGCAAATGTTTTTATTACATAGAAGTAGATTTCAAATGTAATTTACAATTTAGTTAAATATTAATCAAACTATTTCTAACTGATTTGAAATAATTTATGAAGTTGTGCTAGAAAGAAAAAAAAAAGAATTTTTAAAGAAATAGAATTTTGTTGAGGATTATAGAATGAACAGCTCTCGACTCTCAATGGTATCAGAGCCATAGTGGCAGAAAAGAGAAACCCAACCACTATGTCTTCAGAAATTACTACTCACACTTCTACCCTGCAACTCTTCCCTTCTTGCAAAAAAACCATATCCAACAAAATAGACCATCTTGTAGAAATTTCTCACATACCTGAGAACGTTCAAGTTGAAAACACCGTTGTACCTATTATAAACCCACATAATATTTTTAAAAAATAAAATTTTGTCAGAAAGACCCTCAATCAAATTATCCACAAACAATCCTTTTCTATTAAAGAATATGTACAATTTTCTTCTCTTTCTCAATGTTCTCTTACTGCTACAACACAGGAGCAGTATGTCACCCTTGAGATCCCAACATCCTTCATAGAACAATGGAGGAAACAAGGCTATACACATCTCCATCTCGGAGCTGTCAGACTAGTCCTATCCTATCATGGAAGGATGGGTCTACCGGTTACAGCCCGTATGTCGCTGCTGGACACCAGATATCTTAAGTACGAACATGCAATAATTGGCACGATAGTCACAACACTTAACACAGGCAGTGTTGTTTTGACTTTCTTTCCCAACTTCAATCTATCCCTCAACGATCCCTACCTATCTACTGCACTCAAAGTACAAGTCCAGATCACGGGAGCAAATCAAGTAATTGATGCTCTCTCTGCCACCCTACATCATCAGATAGTCTACAGATTACAGGATCATGCCTTTAATCTCCAAATCCCAGGCTTTCAAGCCTCCTCTGAGGCTTTGTTCATTATGGCTGACTCTGGCCAGATTCCTACAATTGTCCAGGCTCCAAGGCAGCTGGACAAAGAAGATCTGCAAAAGTTGATCCCAACTGGATGGGTAACCAACTATGAAAAGCTTCAGGCATCCCAAGCTAAGCCTATTCAAGCCACTGACACTCTTTTTGTCAATCAAAAGGACGGAACAGTAAAAACGATCTTCACAAAAACAGGAGAATCTTCTTCTGCACCTTCTATCTTCCAGGCATCAATGATACAGCCTGTATCTAAACCAAGGGAGAAGATCCCTATCCATTCATTCCAGTCCTCTGGACATCAAGTCTATGCTGCTAAAGTAAAAGGACACTTCATATGGGATGTTGACCCAGGAATGTGCCAACCAGGATGCACCTGTGATCTGGATTTTGCTGAACCTTGTTTTCAGCATTCTAACAAAAATCCACGAGTTAAGATTCCAAACTCTCCATGCTCAGCCATGGAACCAAGGCCGGATGACCGGGATCCAGATGGTCCTTGGATGGGCATTCCCCAAAAATAAAAGCAGAGCAAAACACCGCTCCCAATGTTCAATGAGGCTATAAACCTTCTTGCAAAAGAAGGAAAGACTGTTCTTGACATCTCTTTTGATGAAATGAAAGAACTCTTGGCCCAATTGGGAGTTGAATTTGAAAAAAATCCCTCTGCAACTTGCAGAAAGGAAATCTAGGCTGATCTACCAGCAGTACAACCACCCCATGCAATCCAAAGTTGTTATATGTTCCAGCCAGAAGATTTCCCTCCTTTAGGGAAGACTGAGAATAAGAGATCGGAAATCCTTCCTTCAAGGATTACTCCATCCGGATCTATAGAACCCCTTACACTACCAGAAGAGGTTCTGAACTGGCAAACTTCAAATTCCATTGTCCAGAATTCCTATCTAAAGAAAATATATGGAAAACTGGATCACAAGTTGGATACATTCTCTCAGGAAGTACTCCAACTCTATTCAACACTCACTGCCAAATATCAAGCTCTAGACAAAGAGCTTCGAGTTCCTCAGCCAATCACTCCAGCCTTCATCCAGAAGGAAAAGGAAATTACCAGGCTAAAAAGGCAAATTGACCAGATTGAACATGATATTCGAAGAGATCAGACTGCTACGATCCCATCTTTTACATCAGCAGCTTTTACATCTTCTGCTATTGCTCCCTCATACTATTTTTCATTTCCTTTTCTCCCACAGCCAGAACAACAACAAGAAACTCTCTACTAGCCCTTTGGCACTTTCTCTCATCTTTACCCAAGAGACTCAAGAACCCAGCCAAAGAAAATCTCCCATTCTTTAGCCTCTAAAGAAAAATTACCAGAACAATCTCTCATCAGTTCCTATGATTCTGATTTCTCCTTAAACACCTCAGAAATGGCGGATATCACTGAAATTCTGATGAATACTTCTACTACTGATCTCAGCCCAGAAGTAGTGGAACCTGAGGATGAGGATGCACAATCATTCTTTGCCCCTACTGGAGCTCCATACCCAAGGTCAAAACCGACAACTGGTACGGGACCTTGGTTCTCCTTTGATGACCTGCCTCCATCAAAATGGAAAGACAAGCTTTCTGAATTCTTGGCATGGATCGATCTCCAAATGACCCTTGAAGGGGCCACACTAAAAAAAGTTATTGCCGAATTTGTCACAAGGTTCACAGGAAGTTTGAGAGATTGGTTTCAGTCACAGCCTGAGTATACCAGGCTTCAATTTGTGACACTGCCAACTCCATCGTGATTCTGATCCTCCATAACCAGTTCCTTGGAAGTTATGATCTTGTCATACGACAACAAAAACAAGAATTCTTTGATCGAAAATGTTGTTCGTTAAAAATGAAAGATTTGGAAAGACATTATTCTGCTATGTCTAAACTTTATTATGTCATCGGAGGACATGATGGTGATGATACACTGAAGTATACTTTCATCGCCTCATTACCAGATGAAATACAACCAGAGGTCAACAACATAATTGCAGCAACAAAGAAACCGGTCACCTCCATCACTCTTGAAGAAATTTGGCAATTCACTCTCTCTTCCATCAAGAGACTCTGTGACCAACAGGATTTGTTCAGAGGGCTATCTCAACGAGATTTAATAGTTCAAAAAGCCTGTAATAAAAATCATCTCAAGATCAAGTGCAAGGCCTCAACCTGCGTCTGTTCCAATCATAAAAAGAAGACTGGGTATCATTTCCAAAAATACCCGCGCAGGAATAAGGAGTTCAGACAAAGAAAGACGCGCTCAAAAGGGTTCAGATATTTCCAGAAGAAACGGAATTAAGGTCACAAATCTGACAGATGCTACATCTGCAGAAAAAAGGGACACTATGCTAAGAACTGTCCCCAGAATCCGGAGAAATCAGCAAAAATGATTCAATAAGTCAGTATGACTATGTCCATTCCAGACTCATTTGAAGAGGATATAAAATCTCTCCTCTTAGAATAAGATAATCTTACTCCAGAAAGTCTTTTTGGGATTGAGGCGGAATATTCAGATTCCACGGAATCCTCAGAAGGGTCCTCTTCAGACTCGGATGATAGTGAGATCCCAATCTTGATGATCAGTCTCTCTTTGAGAGAGGAAAAAGAAGAAGACATTCTGAGAGATGTAATGCAGTACCCGTTCTCTCCACATCCACTCCCTCAGTTAGCTCAGTTCGCTACTCCTGAATTCTCTTAGCCTGTGACCAAAATCCCTTCAGTACCCTATGTTCCTATACAAATCCTACCCTCAAAATATGAAAAACCTATTCCAGTTATAGCTTTCTTTACTGGAGCTCAAAGAAGCATGATGAATCCAGAGGTCCTTCCATCTGAATACTGGAAGCCCCATGATCAGTTTTTCAGGGTAGCCAATGGTCAAACCTTCAAAACTACTCTGATCACAAAACAGAAAATCGGGATACAGTTTTTCCCTGATTGCGTAGTATGGACGCATATAATTGGTTCGGATCTTCCAAGCAAGGACATCCTAATAGGGTTTGATGTTTATCATCAAGCTCAGAAGCTCCAGATTCTTCCCACTGGCATAAAATTCAAAAGACAATTTCGGCAATACACAGAGACCTCAAATCTGTTCACTATAGCAGATACCGGTCCACCATTCTTGCAAGACACAGAAAAATTCCTTCTCTTTTGTCCAGAATTTCATTCACACTTCCAACACCCTCTTCCACTATGGAAAAATCCCCAGTTCTATATCAGTCTCCCTTTCAAGCTCAATGAGGATATCAACCCCACAAAGGCCACACATTTGGAAATGTCTCCTACAGATCTAGCCCTTGCCATATCAGAGTGCCTAACCCTGTTACAGCAAGGTCTCATTGAGCCCACAACCTCACAATGGGCTTGTCAAGCCTTTTATGTGGAAAAACGGTTTGAAAAGATACGAGGGAAAAAGAGACTTGTCATAGACTACAAGCCCCTAAACCATTTCTTACAAGACAACAAATTCCCTCTCCCTCGAATCTCAAACCTCAAGGTCCATATCCAGAAGGCCCAAGTCTATTCCAAATTTGACCTGAAAGCGGGATTTTGGCAGCTGGGTATCCAGCCCTCAGAGAGATACAAAACAGCCTTTTGTATCCCTAATGCCCAGTATCAATGGACAGTCATGCCTTTTGGGCTCAAAACGGCCCCTTCACAATTTCAAAAGACCATGATTGGGATCTTTGGGCCTATCATTTACTCCTCTTTGATCTACATTGATGACATTATCATATTCTCAGAAATAGCTGAGGAACATCATCAACTCCTAAAACAATTCCTCGCCATTATTCAAAAATATGGCATCATGCTGTCAGAAAAGAAGAGTCTTATTGGCCGACAAAAGATAGAATTCCTTGGCATGCAATTCAAAAATGGCAATACACGTATGGTCCCCATCTGACAAAGGAACTTGATCACTTTCCAGAAGAAAATCTCTTAGTAAAACAAATTCAACAGTTCCTTGGGATTCTGAATTATGTCAGAGAAGCCATACCACACCTGTCCAGTTACACGTGCCATCTCTCAAAGATGCTAAAAGAGGACCCTCCTCCTTGGGAACAGAGGCGGACTACGGTGTCAAGAAAACTAAAAGAGCTGCAATCCTCCACCTCTTACTATCCCATCCACAGGAAAGCTCATTCTCCAGACAGATGCGTCTGATTATGCATGGGGGGCCATCCTCCTTGAAAACCTCAATGGCAAAGAACAACTGTGTGGTTATGCATCTGGACAGTTTTCTTCCTCAGAAAGACATTACCACACAATCTACAAGGAGATTTTGGCAGTCAAATATGGGATAAAGAAATTCGAATTCTTTTTTATTGGACAACACTTCCTAGTTCGGATGGATAATTCATCTTTTCCAAAAATCCTTGAATCCAACTAGAAAGCCTTACCAGAACCTCAATTATTGCGGTTAAAATCATGGTTCAGTAGGTATGATTTTGAAGTTCAGCATATAAAAGGGGCGAGAAATCTAATTCTAGATTTCTTATCCAGACTTTCAAAACCACAAAATCAACCTATAGTCCTCCTTACCTCGACAGTAAATCTTTCTATAATTTTTATGGCTTTTTCATCTTCAAAAACCACTCTGCAACCTCCCTCACCACCAGATCTTCCTACCAACCTCACAACCAAACAGGTCACTGATTTTGCCAGAAATATGATGTTCCATTATTTGGCAACCTTTCAACAAACTTTCTCACTATCCATCTAACCCAACTTCTTTTTCCCAGATTACCCTTGGTGTCTGATTTATCACCTGTCTCCTACCCATCCGCAGATTGAAAGTGAATTATGGTTCTTATGGTGTCTCTCTACAGTTTGTCATCATGCTATTGAAATTTCCATCATGGATCTCTTACATTTCTTCAATAATGAAACAAATTCGGGATCATATCCATGGAGATACCTCACTTGGTTCAAAACTCCATACCAATGGACAAGGGAACTCCTTAAACTTATGCATGAGAACAGATTATTTACAGACAATAATCCCAGAGCTTCAGAATACCATGCCATTTTCATCTTCCACAAGCCTTACCTTCAGTTCTCGGAAGACACTTATGCAACTCAAAATATCTGCCATTATTGGAGAACACTTGATGTACCTTTGCATCTTGCTCCTCCACCAATCACAAAAGATCTGAAGCAGGCCCTCCAACTAAGAAATGAATTAGGAACGACTGATGTCTCTACACCATTAGTCTGCACTTTCAATGGACATCTGTGGTCTGAACACCCCATTGGACATTTCAACTTTTCCATACTTCCGACCCTACTGGATGATCCAAGCCTGAACAATGAACAGAAGGATGCCATCATGCAAGATTCTCAGCCAATGGATGATGATCACTATGACAGTATTTTTTAAATACGCGGTGTGTGCTGGACATCAAGACAAGCACTCTACTCAATAATTCAAAAGATAGTGGTTGTGTGTGCTGGAGATCAAGATAAGTTTTTCTCTTCCATAATAATATAATAAAGAAGATGAGATGTCAATTTCATCTTTCGGTGTATTATTTTCCACATGTGTATAGTAGCTGCATTATTAAGATTTTTGTCTTAAGATGCATGTGAAGCTGTCGGTCCGTGTATTATTAGTCTTTGAGCTGTCAGTCAGGGTATTATGGGTTTTCACTTTTGTAAGTGGTAAATCAAGATAAGATTCCCACCTTGTCTCTCTCTGTCATTTTGTATTATCACTTCTCTATATAAGGAGAGGTCGATTGAGAATAAAATCAAGCAAGTTTTCCCTTTCATCTATGACTATCATACTCTCTCTTATGACTTTCTAAAATGTTCTTCCTTCTCTTCTTCTCGATCCATTGACAATGAACTAATTGTTGCACGATCTGTTTCTTCTATGATCCAAAAGGGCTAACTCGGCTATCGAAGTCCAAAAGAGCAGAAAGACCTCCCATGGCGAGGTGCCTCTTTATGGTCTTAGCTTGAGGACATTCTCCTGCCTTGAGTTTACAGCATGAGGATTATAGAATGAACAGCTCTCGGCTCCCAATGGTATCTTCACAAAAATATTGTTTATATTATTATTTGCCTATTTCTATATTTTGTTGCGGAATGTTAAATGGCAACATAAATGGTAACGGTGCTTCATCTATACAATTATTTATACAATTATGATTATTTGTATTATCAGATAATTACAAATATTAAAATTAAAATTACTAAATAATTATTATAATTTTACTAATAATTAATGAGTATTATATCAATTTATTTCTATTGATATTTAAATCAATACATTAAATATATCAAATGTAAAAAGTTTTGAAGAAATTTGCGAGTTGTCAGGAAACCCTTCATTAAATGCCACGTGTAACGTGGGACCTGTATGAACCTTAAACTATTTTTATCGTTTTCGGTCAATCCGATATTTTCCATTTTATCCGAAGGTGTCACAGTTGCTTATGCTTACATGCGCATTATTGAATTGGATTTGGGCCTCCTTTCCTCGCACAGGACAACACCTCGCCGCCTTCACCTTTCCACCTCCTTCTCTTTCTCAACACTCGCTTCCCACTTTCCCCTCTAATTACAAAACCAAACAGACCATTATGGCCGTACACAGGATCGAACGAGCGGATCTATGGAAGAGTAAGGCCCGCATATTGCAGCTCCGCCTCAGAGACCGGTTCCGGGTAGCGGTTGACCGTCATCGCCGACGACCTCCGATATATTTGGATGATGATTATTTCTTGTCGAAGGTCCAACGGTGGATCACTCGCTTCCGCGACTTTCGCGAAGGCTCTCTCCACTCTCGTTCAGCTTTTTATCGCAAAAGAGGTTAGTCAGCAAGTGATTTTGTCGTCTGATCATTTATTCATTATCCATTTATAAGTTTCTGGGAGGCTTTAATCGTAGTCTTTGAGATTTTTTTTTTGCATTGTTTTGGCTGGGATTTGATAACTTTTGGTGATTTAATAGTGAATGTGATTTTATCTATTGACGCTATTTGTGAATGGTGCAAAGAGCTGTATATATGTTAAAATTTCTGACTATTGGATATTGTTTGGATACAATTTTTGTGTGCAGTCAGTAGAGAATTCAATGCTGAAGAAGAATCAGTTATTATTCGCATGCTTCAATCTGTTGCAGTTCCTCTCATTGGAAATATGTGTTATGTTTTCATGAATGGCCTTAATCGTGTTCAGGTATGTGGAATCGCTGCTGCTACAATAATTGGTCTTTTATTTTTCATGACTTCAACATGTGATCTCTGGTATCACATTCACAGGTCTATGGGCTAGAGAAATTACACGACGCGTTGCTTCATAGGCCAAGAAATAAGCCTCTTTTGACGGTATAAATCATTCTTAAACTATCTTATCATGCTCTTTTACCTAGTGTTTTTATCTATTTTTTTGCATTTTATGGTCACGCAAGCTGATAGTGAAATTGACATCTCCGCATTCTTTTCATTTATCTATTTATATTTTCATTATTAGATCATTGATAAGGTTATTTTGAAGATAATTATGATGCTAATTTTTGCCCTTTCTTAGGTGAGCAATCATGTTGCTTCTGTGGACGATCCATTTGTCATTGCTTCATTGCTTCCTCCAGGAGTACTTATGGATGCTCAGAACTTAAGATGGACACTTTGTGCTACTGACCGTTGTTTTCGCAATCCTGTGACTTCTGCATTTTTCCGATCTGTTAAAGTATTGCCTGTTTCTCGTGGTGATGGAATTTATCAGAAGGTACCATCTCAAATTTGTATTTCCATTTATTAACGTGCATGCATCCTTGAATGCTGTATTGTTTCTGAACTACTTTATGTATGCTTGAGATACAAAGCGTTATACATTGTATTTTTTGACTCCTTGGAGCTAGCTAACCTGCATTAGGTTATCTGTGTAACGATGTTATGAATGGTATTTGGAAGATTTTACAAATTGTAAAATTTGCTGGTTATAAAGTGGTGTCGTTAAAATAATATCTCATTTATTGCATCTCTCTTTCTCTCTCTCTCTTTTATAGACATACAAGCACAAATACAAACATAGACACAGAAACGCTCCCTATTCTTGATCACCTGTTAAATTCACATGGTTATGTTTTCAAACATAACCTCTGGCTGGCTCTTTTACTTCTCTCTCATATCCTTGTAGCGAGGTTTATGCATATATTCAAAATTTAATTTTTTCTTAGAATTCAGCTTTGGATACATTGTGAGTTTTCTTCTCCTAAAATGGTCATTATGATTAATTGAACAGTTTGCATTACTCTCTTTTTTGAGTCGTCAATCACCAACCCCAATAGTTTATTTTTGTAACTTTTCATCTTGATCTTTAATTCGTTTTCATTTTAATGATATTCAATTTTCATCTCGTGGCTTGCTGCAGGGTATGGATATGGCTATTGCAAAGCTCAATAGTGGTGGATGGGTTCATATCTTTCCAGAAGGCAGTCGTTCTCGTGATGGTGGAAAAACTATGGGGTCTTCAAAGAGAGGGGTTGGAAGGTAAGGATCTAGTTTGAAGGATTTCAAATCATTGTTAATGGAATTGTACGGTGATAGAGGGGGATATTGACATGCAATACTTTGATTATCATGAAAATTTTGAGAAATAGCTAATCTCATATGTGTCCTTTGATTGGAGAATGGATTTCTGATTATATATTGTTTGAAATAACAATTTTCTGTTTTCGAAATGCTGTAAATTTGACTGTTTTATTTCTTACTTTCATAGGTTGATCCTTGATGCTGATACTGTCCCTATGGTCATCCCATTTGTACACACGGGGATGCAGGAAATCATGCCTATAGGAGCCAAATTCCCAAGGATTGGTAAGACGGTATGTAGTCTTTTTACTGTTCTTGCAATATAGAATGTTATTTATTTGCACATATAGTCATTTGTTCAGTTAAGGGTCTACAATCATCTGAACTGAACATCCCGTGAAAGTGCAGCTCCCTATTTGTTCACTTTCTTCTTTCTTGTTCATTTTCAGACATGCTTGCATTACGTTTACTTGCAGGAAGTAACATGCTCATACAATCTCTATTGCATGACTTCTGGGTCCCTTCCGATCTTTTTATTTTATTTTTTATTAATGTGATTAATTTATTTATTTTTCATTGTTCACGCTGCTGTTACTTATTAATCATTATGCATGAGTCATGCAGGTTACAGTGCTTGTTGGCGATCCCATTATTTTCGATGACTTGTTTAACGCTGAAGAAAGAGAACAAGTATCAAGAGGGAAACTATATGATGCTGTAGCTTCAAGAATTGGTAGTCAACTACTCGAACTTAAAGTTCAAGTTGAAAACTTAGCATTTCAACAGTCCATCAAGCATCAACATCCTAGTGCCACAGAGAGAGCAGCTGATATCCTACATCAGGTTGATTGGGATTCATTTGGTATGGGAAGCCATGTAATTCGTAAAGATGATACTTCAGACTCTGAAATCCTGCCAAAGCCAAACTTTACCTCTCACCAGGAGCCCATTTCTTCTGATGGGTATTTCAGAACGAGATCCTCCCCTGAAGTTGGAATCATTTCAAGGATGCATAGTTTTATGGACTCGACTGAACTACTTAGTTTCGCTGCCAAGGGTTTATTTATGAACCTTAGGAGAAAGGAAAATAGATCTAGCTTTGGGGATGTAAGCCCAGTGAGGGCATGGAGACATTATTTGTTAGCTAATTTGCTACAACAGAATACCTGCTAACCAAAGTACCTGGATAGGGGATTGTTATAGTTGAAAATTTTGATGTCGTAAATAAAAGAAATTTTTTGATCTGAGACGAATTTAGTGAATTTCTATTGTCACCGGCAAGTTCTGTTGTTAAGCCAGATTGGTTGAATCTGCCATTGTTAAATTGATCCAGCTTGACAAAGTGAGCGGGACCTGAAGCACATATGGTTTTATAATTTACTGTTTTCCTGTAACCAATTGAGCTGTTTCCTCTGCTCAATGCTGCCCTCCCTTCATATATTATTTTTCAATTAAAGTGACGGCCGAAAGGCCTTGGCGTGTATGCCAAATCCAGAGTGTCATAGTTCATAAAAGTACTAAATAGTAGATCCACAGAGCCTGAGTAAAAGTACATTAATGTGAATTAATACATTAGAGGGAGATGTGAATCAACTAATGAAACTGAATTATTAGTCAGAGCAATTCTTCGCTTGCTCAGCTTCCCACAACCCCTTTTATGGATCAACTTTTAAGATTAGGATATCTACAAAATGAATTAGAGTGATATATACATGCTCCATGATCACAAGCCATATCAACTAGTTCTTGAGAAGGGAATTATTCAAAACTTGTCTTTCATGTTGCAGATAGTTAACATTACAAATTGTAATGGATCAAGTTGCCTTACCCGTAAGTCACATATGGCTCAACCCTATCGTTCATTGTGGCTTTGTTCACTTTGAGAAATACACCATTGAGTATGTGCCAGAAAAAATTAATTAACTTAATAGAATATCAGGCCCACTCCTCAATCGGAAAATGACAGGGTAAAGGACCTTCTTATTTAGTAATGTCACAATGAAGGGAACAATACCTGTCTCAAACGCAAATGTTGCAGAAACTTTCCTAGTCATCACGTTCATTGCATTGATACTGTCAAGGATAAAATAGAAAAAAAACCCAACTCAGCATATATATGATAATGAATTAAATGACAATAGAGGCATCCATTTCAGATGTAATAGCTTGATTTCTAAGCTTACCCACGGATTCAGACAATGAATAGCAACTTGGCCTCTGGTCCAACATAAAAATCTCCTTTCAGTTTGGCCTCCCTTCTCAATAATATCAACTCATTTTCCCATTGTATTATTAAGCAATTACAAAACACATTATATATGAATTGAAGATAATAAGACGACGGATGAGTTTTCAATCAAAAGACAGAGACAAAGTAAATCACTTCAATCAAGCAACAGAGTTTTGTTCTTTACCCGTACTCTGTATTCTTCAGCAGCATATTGCTCAACTCTTTCTATTTTCAGCATTGCTCTTTGATAAAGCCCAGTCCTCACTTCTCTTTCTTTTCTTTAACACAGATTCAGGTATAATAGCTGCTGCCTTAGTTTCTAATCACAAGCAATAACAAAGGCAGAAAAAGAAAAACCACAATGTAGCAGAGTGAGAACCAAGAAAACTAAGTTCTAGAACACAAAAAAAAAAAAAAAAAAAAAAAAAGAATCAGACATACTTTGTTACTGTATATTAGATAATTGTAAACAACTCAACGGTGCAGAATTTAAAAAATTACTGATCAAAGGAGTAAATGAGAAGCCACTGAGCAGAGAAACACAAAAAGACATACAGATTGAACGAGAAAGAACATATAAAAGAAACACACAAGTTTTATGGGTTAGTGATAGTCTCACTTCGTTGAAGGGGCAAAAGGGAATTGCAAAAGGAATAAACGAACTTATAGAATCGCCGTATTAAAGCGGTGATTTCGTCATTTAAAAAGCTCAAGTCTTGCATTGCTTTCATTTTACGTAAAACGACAACGTAAAAAGGAGTCATAGTCCCATCCGGTTTAACAATTGAACGGTCACGATCACCTAAAGAAACGACCCCACCTATCCAACACTTGGAAATCTCACACCTTAAAAATACCTTTACAGATCACACACACAGAGAGACACCTCCCTCTCTGCAAATTCCTTTTCAAAAATAAATCCATATAATAACAATTCTCTGCATTTCAATGTATTGAACATTGAGAGATAGAGCGGAAACAACAATGGCAGAAGAAGAAGAAGAATACGGTGACGTGGAACTAAGCGACAAGCAGAAAAAAGAGATCGCTAAATGGTTCCTTCTCAACTCACCCGCTGGTGAAATCCAATTCGTCGCTAAAGGTGTTCCTATTTCCATTCTTTTAACTCTTCGTTCTCTTTTTTCTTCTTCTTGTTGCAATTTTTTTATTAATTTTTTTTGGCGTTTGTTTCAGATTTGAGATCGGTTTTAAATGACGAGAGAGTTTATAATGAAGCCGCAGGAGATGCATTTCCTCTTTACAATAAATCTCACATGGTTTGCCTTGAATTTCCCGATAGAAGCGGAGATGTAACCTCTCTTGTCTTTTTGAATTATAGATCTGTTGATTTTGAAATCCTGGCTTAATATGAGTAATAACTAATTTTTTTTGCTTTGTTATGTTTGAATCCTTTACTATTGTAGGTGCTAGTTACTTCTTATAATGAGCTCAATAAGAATGAGTATCTTGATCCTAGAACTGCACAGGTGGCTATTGTTAACCATGTTAAGCAAGTAAGTTATTCTAGATTGATTATAATCTATATGGTTAACTACATTTAGTTAGATACTTAATTAATTGTTTTACATCTTTTGTAAATTTATGTGCTAAATTGATTCAGGTTTGTACAGTGGTAAGACCTGCAACTGATGAGGAACTTCCATCGCCTTATATCGAGGAATTCCGGTATGCTCTCTTTCTTTTTCTTCTTTTTTTTTTTTTCCCCTTTTTTAACTCACTCAGTCATAATTGCTCAACTATGATATTTAAATGTTGCTTTTAATTGTGAGGTGCAATTATAGAAATTTCCCCCCTTTTCTCATAATTCCAAAACATGATTGTAAAGATGAAACAAAAACATTGTGGTTAGGTCTCTGGTAATTCATTTTATCTCCGTGCATGTTTGGGACTAGGAATTGTATAATTATTTGTAATTTGTCTAAACATATAGCTATGTCAAGAGAATTCAGCAGTAATATGATAGTTTCTGCAAAAAACCTATTGATTTTGTAGCTGTTACATTTATTTATTTTCATACTCATCCTTGTGTTACTAATGCCATTTCTATATGTGGCAGTTGTTCTCTAGATGCAGAAATACTTAAATATGTTGGTGAAGCTTATCCAAAAGGACTTTGTTCTGTGTATTGTCTTAAAGGAAAAGATGTGGAGGGACCGGGATCTAATTTTGAGCTTGTTGTGGTGATTTCTGCTGTTAGAAATAGCCCACAGAATTTCTGGTGTGTAGAATCAGTCAAATATCCATTCATTAATAACGGCTTTTTCTATTTGTATACTCCAGTTCGTTTTATTTTCAGTTGGGACATATTCATACTGTATCATTGCATACTTCTCGTTTTATGCTTAGAAACTTGTATGTTCATGAGCATGCATCTTCTAACAATATTCTGTTGGATGTTGAATAGTAATGGAAGTTGGCGCTCAGTTTGGAACATTGAGTTCAAGGATGATGAACAAATGCTGAGAATAACAGGCAAAATAGAGGTTCTTTAGAAACCTATCACTATGCAAGACAAAAAAATTTGACTTCTTTGCTTTGGCTTTTATAATTTTGAGTTACCTTATAACTAGAGTCTATTTGTTTTTCCTCTGCTTCTTTTAGGTGGGTGCCCATTATTTTGAAGAGGGAAATGTTCAGTTGGATGCGAAATATGATTGTAATGATGAAACCATATTTCAGGTTGGTATTCATGGAGCCTCCACGTCCTTCCCCTTCTCTCTTCCTTATCATGCATTAATTAGGTATTGAAAAATAGAGTGCATTACTCTTTATCTTTTGTCAGGCCAGTGACTTTATTTTAATGAGAAGGCCTGTAAGGTTTGACACCATGGCTATTATTAAGAGATGGTTGGAGTTTTATAGTTGCTAATGATGAAAGTTCATACTTATGTGTGTGTCCTAGTTCATCCAACTCATTTAATTCTTAGATTTCAACTTTGAAGCAGCACTTGTCATAATCCAATATTGCACTGCATGAGTTCAACATTTGGTTTCAGAAGTCCAGAGTCTAATGCATAGTGTATATATCAGTGTCATCTTATATTTTTGAAGTTTCATATGTAGTGTTTCAATTAGTTCCCAAATGAAATACATTGACCAGTCAATATATGCTACTTCTCTTACACCCGTGACTTTGTCATTAAGAAGCATGCTCTCTATCAATTTCAGGATCAGGGTGAGAAGTTTTTCCATGTCTCTTCATTGTTGTATTTTCTTTCCTTTTTTACTTCTTTTTCAGATCATTGCTTTTTTTGGTGAAGGAGGGCAAAATCGAAAAGTTGGTTGATATTTTGTTATATTGGTATTCAGGCCCCTGATGATTGTGCAATTTCCATAGCCAACATCATTCGCCACCATGAAACAGAATATTTAGCATCTCTTGAGGTTCTCGATGTGTCTCCTTATACATTCTAATACTTCAAACTTTAGGGTTCTTACACTAACAATTATGCTTGACAGGCATCCTATTCACATCTGCCAGATACAACTTTCAAGGTAAGTCTAGTTAGGTGATAATTTTTCTAAAAGTTTGTGAATAGATCATTTTGTATCAGTGGAGAAAATTCTCCTTCTCCTACTCTTACATTGTTTCCATTTTCCCAAAGATCGAACTTATGTTTTTGTGCTTTATGTTACATAATTATGTTGAGGAAGGAAACATAATCATTTAGTATGGAAGAAATCTTTGGCAGGAGGCATAAATCCTTGATCACATTAGTGTTTAGTTTGGATGATAAGCTATTTTACTAGCTCTTAAGTGGTTATGGTACGATGCAGGATCTGAGGAGGAAGCTTCCAGTTACTCGTACCCTTTTCCCGTGGCACAACACCTTACAATTTAGCCTGACAAGAGATATTCAGAAGGAACTTGGAATTGGAAAATGACGACTGCCACACTAAATGTATACACCTCGTGACCTTGTAAAATTGTGGTGAGATTCCAACAGATTACTTTGTTCGGTCGTTGAGAAGCAACTTGGAAGTGGAAAGTGAGTGTCTGAGTAACGCCATGCTGGAAGTATTGTGTAAAAAAAAAGAGGTGGTGAGACCTGGAAATACTGGTCAATCCTGTCTTTGGATCTGATTTCAGAGTTCTTTGCTTTCCTTCTCTCCCTTTCGTGTTTAGTGGTTCTGCAGTTTGTTCTTCCAATTGTTCTCTCCCGTCAGAATTCCTCTCAGTTTTGGCGTGTAGCTCTGTACTATCATTATGTATAGCCGTGTTGTTAATGATAATTATTTTCTTTTTGTTATATGAGAAATCTTTTCAAATTTGTAATATCATATGAGCTTTGAAACTGTACAAGTGATGGAAAGAGGAGATCGAACACAATTACCTGGATTAAGTTATGTTTGTTATCGAACTGCATGGATATGATCATTTATGAACATCTTCTTCCATTCTTAATACTGTTCCATGCAAAAATTAGTAACAGTAAAAACAAGGATTGGGATCTTCTCGTCGTAAATATGATAGGGCATCTATATTTTTTAAAATAAAACGGTTATATTAAAAATTTAAATTTAGAATTTAAATAATAGATTATTCTTTTATTAAATAATAAATCTCAACAATTTATTTTGAATTAAAAGTTAAAATTATATAAATATCATTTATAATGTTCAACTTAAATATAAAAAAGTTCTAATCCTAAGATAAAGACAGCAAGATGAAGATCTTTTCCCTCCAGCTCTTTGATTACTCAAAGCTTTAATAGTATTAAATTAATACAAGCTAAATGTGGTTATTATGGATTTAACCAAAACAAGAAATTAAATTTGGCCGGTCAATCACAGCAAAAGAAAAAGAAAAATTCCGTTGCCGGGAATCGAACCCGGGTCTCCTGGGTGAAAGCCAGATATCCTAACCGCTGGACGACAACGGAACTTATTGTTATTTTCTGTGAATATAATTCCTATAAAAAAATTCCATACGTTTTCTTATAAAATTGTTCTGTCGGGCCTCTTATCCTTCACTCTCCCATACAAAACTATAGAGCTTCTGATTTATTTTGTCAAAATTGAAAACTGATTGGTCAATAATCGATCTGAGGAAATGCTTAATAATTGTTTTATATAGGTTATTTCATTCTTCTAAAGCTTCTAAGGTACAATGGTCTATATTCTTTTCTCCTACTTTCTCAGTGTCCAAACAACTGATTTTACTATGTGCTTATTATTATTATTATTTTCCTTCTTCTGAAAACGATTGTTTTATTATTATTATTTTTATTATTTCAGGTCATTGCTTTATTTGCATTTCTAAGAAAAATGGTGCATTTTACTCGCTCAAAACTCTTTTTACTAATTAGGGTTTTGCATTTTTTGATTCTGGCGTTATGTTTTTTATTTTTTATTTTTATGTTTCAGCTTCCTATTTCGTTGCTAAAGACTGCTCAGGGCATCCATGGTAAAATGAAAATAAATAAATAAACCACTTCACTTTAGGTAGATTATCTTTACTTTACATTTGAAGATTTTTCTAAAATATATATATATATATTTGGAATATTTCAAAGTAAATGTGGAAAGAATTTGTAATTAACCTATGAATTTTAAAAAATAATAACAATAAACTAAGAAAAGGCTATCCTATCCATTAACCGGTGTTACTGATGGTTCTGAAACCTAAACATAACAAATAATGGAATTTTGAAGCTTGGAAGTTCGTTGATTATTAGTTTCTAAGCTCTTCCTTTTAGTTGATTGAAGCGCTAACCTTTGTTATTGAATATTTATTTAGTTGGTAGAGATTAAGAATGGAGAAACTTACTATGGGCATTTGGTAAACTGTGATACTAGGATGAACATTCATCCTCGTGAAGTAATCTGTACCTCACAAGGTAATATTACTGGGTTTATAAAGATTTCCTTTTGTGATGAAGTGTAATCCTTTGGCTTCATGGTCCCTGTCTAAGAGTTAAAATGCCATATTGTAGGATGGAGATAGATTTTGGAGAATGCCTGAATGTTACATCCGTGGAAACACAATCAAGTATCTTCATGTACCGGATGAGGTCATTTTCATTTATTTTCCTTTGTAATTAGATTATATCTGTATTAAATCTCCTGCTCATGTTGCATCTGTTTGAACTTTAATCTTCATATTGTTGAAATCTTTCTCTCCCTCTCTGGAATGATGTTGCTTAGCCAAATCAGACATGGATATGCTCCATAAGGCAATGTCTTCGATGCTTGTGTTGATTGTTCTTCTAGAGGCACATTGATTGCCTCTTGTATAATCTAGACCAAGCATTAGAACTGGCGCCTTGTGTAGAAGTGCATTCTTTTGTTGATAACTTAGAGATTGGGTGCTGACTGACCAGAGCTATTAATTATCTCAAGGTATGCTTCCTCCATAAAGTGCTATGGTCCACAAAGTTGAAAGCTACTTGTTCAAAAAGAAATGGGAAGCAGTTGCTGAAAAGTAGATTGGCAGTCTCATTTGGGGGAGTTTATTGTGGACTTGTATTAACAAAAAAGTATATAGCCCTGAGCTGAGATAAATGGAGAAAAATTATCCCATGTATTCACCTTAGCCTTTTAGGATTGAGGTTTAGTAGAGAGTACATGGGAACATGTATTCCTAGACAATGTTGCTTCTTCATTTTCAATTTTGTCATCTTGCTCTACTTCCATCTTTGTCTGGCTGCCTTAGCTTGTTTTCAAATTGCTAACAAATATTCTTTGTGTACTTTGATATTTAATATTCTTTGTGTACTTTGATATTTGTATAGTTATCAATCATCTTATTAGGCTTATTTATCCCAAGGAAAAGAAAAAGAAAGAGAAAAAGCAAATGGAGTAGAAAAGGAAAATATAAGAGGATCTAATTGGGCCTTTGCAAGTTCATTTGTAGTTTACCAGTGGCAATTTTAATGGCATTTTGCAGATTCACTTCTTGTTAAATCTTTCTGTATAGCTTGTGCTGAGAACTACTAGTATTTAATAACAAGCAAGTCGTTGCTTTTTTTCTGCTCTGGTTGAAAGTAATTAAAAATATAAGTTTAAGTGCTCCTGTCTTTCTAACAATTTGTTTGCTGTTACATCTTCTAGGGAGTTTATTTGCATCTTGACAATTCGATGATCCTCCTTCTCTGACAAGTGTTGACCTCGAAATCTTACTTCAAAATGCAAGCATTTTGATTTAATAAATTATTTAAAAAAAAAAAATTTCCTACGTTCGAACTTTTGAAATCACTATTGTGATATAAGTTTTGTGTTCCAGGTAATCGATAAAGTTCAGGGGTAGACCAAGAGCCGGTCAGGTATAGAACTGAGTCATTACAGCTTGAGGTAGATGTGTCGATGTGATATAATGGTATATTTGCTTTGAGTACACTGATGGCCCCCCTCCACCTGGGCTCAAAATGTATGGGGTGAAAATGGCATTGAAGTACAAGTCTTGTGGCCTTTTGATCTTCACTTCATTTAAATTATCCTGATTTCTTATTTAATTTGTCTGGAAACCCACAATGCTGCTCATGATATGTGTGTAATAGTACACTCACCACAAAAACTTTTGGTTCTGTGAGAACACTTCAAAAAATCTGCTTATATTAAGCTACAATTTGTACAGATTCATTGGCAAGTTGGGTGCATGCCTTTGGATGACCTATCTTGTAAACTGATATCTCTTATGCTTTTCAGATAGAAAGCCACCTGGAGTGGGCTGTGCAAGGGGAAGAGGTGGAAGGCAGCCAAAAGGCATTGGGCGTGTGGTATAGATGATGGAGTTGCCAAGGGCACAGGTGGTGGCCGGGGCAAAGGAGTATCTGCGGGCAAGACTGTTGCCAATAGAGGTCATTGCTCGGCATGCTTACTTGTCATTTCTATTGTGGATGAGGAATGGAACACAACAGAGTTGCATTCCTTGGCATGTGAGGTATGTCATTAGAAATATCTTGGTTGCCTTGTGAATTCAATCACAAGACTGCTTAAATCGTACTTCACAAGAGACAGTCGTCACCTCATACATGTGCCGACAAAAAAGCTGGTTTCTTGCTGGCTTTATATAATGGATGCTGCTCTTTGTTTCCTTTGCAGTTTCCTAGAAAGATCTTCAATTGTAATAAGCCTTTGTCCCTTCTGAACAAACTGGGCAAGCGCACATGCACCTTTAGCAATATCAGTTGTGTAGGAAGTTTCATACTTTTTGTTTGTGTCTAACAGGTGCAGGACGTGGTCGTGGTTAATCAAAATCTATAGCAGTTTTGAGGTAATTGTTGTTTGATGTACACAAGGTGCATAATAATATCAAGAACCAAAGCTGGAGGGACTATTTTATATTTGCTGCGCGCCTGTACCATAGTCAATAGACGAGGATTGTGAAGGAAATGGTTTGCTCCAAAGATCATAATTTCAACCTAAACATTTATATGTCAAGTTTCAAGTATATGGTGAAGTCTTGAATCCTTATTATTATTTAAGAGATTCATTGCATATTTGAAGATGTAACCCAACAAATGACAAATAGATAAAGCGTTACAGTTTTTGTAATTATTTAATTAGAAAAGTTAAAATATTGAGTTCACGCAGCTTAAAATTCTTGTATAAATAAATAATACTTGCAAAATTGGATTTCTATTCTGTGTAAATGGTACTGTTTTATGTGTTGCCGTCGACTATTATAATTTCATATTTAAATTAGAGAAGAAAAAAAATCATCAATTAAATCTTGTATTTTACATTTTCTTAGCAACTTTTATCTTATTATTTCAAAATTAAAAGAATATACTTTCAAGTTCTTAAGAAGATATTTTTAAAAGAATATACTCGTAAATTTTTCTTCTTGACTTATTCCATAGTTTTTTTACATTGTTATCATTACTAAAAAAATTTTAAAAATATATTATATATATTTTATTTTTCTAAAAAACATAAATACTTATATTTAGATTTTAAAACAATTAAATGTGATGATTTAATTGATAATTAGAATTTTAAGAAAATGAAATTACAATATATTTAAATTTTTTTTGATATGACATGTATATTTATTATTTATGTGTAATTTTATAATATTATATTAATTAATCAATTTTTTCCTAACAAGATAAGGATATTTATTTATAAATTTTAAAATTAGTGTATTAATTATATTTTAATATTATATTTATTAATAAATAAATTTTTAATTAAATAATAATTTAAATTCTAAAAATATATCTTTAGTATTATATTTAATTATAAATTAATTTTTACAATACTAAAACTAATTAATAAATATTTGTAAGATAATTTTTATATTATTATATTAATAAAAAAAATTTAATTTATTATTATTATTTAAAATACTATAAATTAATATTAAAGATTAAAGATTTTATATTAATTTAATTTTGTAATTAAAACAATAATACAAACAGTGCGACCTAGCGTAACCGTAATTCCGAGCGGGAGACATTGATCCTAATGTGCTGTTTTGTCACTAGACTACTATTGTTTTAAGTTGGCATATCATTACACTATGATATTTGTCATGGTTGAAAGAGACACAAAGGTCAAAAAAATATTTATATTATTTCAAATAATTGCAGAGATTCCATGCTTATCCTCTGAGCTTCATATAAATGGAATTATCATCATCATCATCAGACAATCGAGTGTCCGAAACAAGTGAACTGACTTTCTTTTTCTTCTTGCACTTGGTTATTAAAGATGACCGAAATTAAGGCCGATATTACTACTCATGAGCACCATCTTACTATAGCTGAAGCCGATATTTCGGACCAAAAGCCCCTCAGGACTGCCCGTCTCGCTTCACTTGATATTTTCAGGGGCCTCACTGTCGCGGTATATATACATCTCTCTCTCTCTCTCTCTCTCTCCCTCTCCTTTTCTGTTTAATAGCCTCTGCTACTATAATTTCAATATTATCATCAACAAAAATACAATTTGCTAGATTATAAATGGATATTGGTATCAATTACAGCAAATGGGTCCATAGCTCAGTGGTAGAGCATTTGACTGCAGATCAAGAGGTCACCGGTTCGAACCCGGTTGGGCCCTTTTTTTTAACCTCTGAGGAAGCGAACTATTTTTCCAAAGATATTGCATATACTTGAATTTTTTTTTAAGTGATTTTATTTATAAAGTTTCAATTATTTTGCACAACAATTTCATATGGAATATATAGTGGATGAAGGTGTATTTAAAATCTTATTTTTTTCTAATGGTATTATTTCTAAACTTTTAATCACTGTGCACAACAATTTCAGTTCATACGGAATATATAGTTAATGATGTATGTCTTGTGGGTTGCTTGCAGTTAATGATTTTGGTTGATGATGCTGGAGGAGAATGGCCAGTGATTGGACATGCACCATGGAACGGTTGCAATCTAGCTGATTTTGTTATGCCATTCTTTCTGTTTATTGTTGGGGTGGCCATTCCTCTTTCACTGAAGGTGTATTTATTTGTATTCCTTGTAGATTCAGTTCGAAAAAAAGAAGAATAGGGTTTTTCCAACTCTTAAACTCGATCTTTTCTGATAATATTAGTCTTCTTTCAATGTAGAGATTTATAAGCAGGGGTCAAGCTGTCAAGAGAGTGATTTTCAGAACTCTGAAACTCCTCTTCTGGGGTATCCTGTTACAAGGTTAGTTTTATTCTGCTTTTACTCTTCTTGAAGTAACATACAATTGTTACAGTTAAGTCATGTAGTATTTTGTATCTATATATAAAATCCACAAGAGACTTGAGAGTTTCTTTAGCTAAGCTACCTGGAATACACATCTTGGTAGTGACGGATTATTTATTTAACTAAGAAAAAAAAAAAATGAAAGAGAGCGCACAAGGTCTGGATATTTCTGTCATGCTTTGACAGTGATTTGATCTCAATGTGTTATGTAGGAGGCTTCTCTCATGCCCCTGATGAACTGACTTATGGTGTTGATATGAAGGAGATAAGGTGGTGTGGCATTCTCCAGGTAATGTCGTTTTTGGTATTTCGGAGTGTTCACAATATTCGTTTGGTAGAAAAAAGTCTTAATGTGGTAATATGCTTTTATTCTGTCTAGAGAATTGCTTTTGCTTATATAGTAGTGGCACTGGTAGAAATCTTGACAAAAGATGAAAAACCTAAGGATCTCCCGCCTGGCCGCTTCTCCATATTCAGGTTATATTGCTGGCATTGGTAAGTTTATGTTTGTAATAAGAATTTTAATGATAACTCGTTACAGTTCTACAGTGATTCTTCTATCTTAAATTTTGCAGGCTGGTGGGAGCATGCGTTCTAGTTACTTACTTGGCTGCGATTCATGGCACATTTGTCCCTGATTGGCACTTCACCATCCTTGATAGAGACAGTCCTGATTATGGGAAAGTTTTCAATGTATGGTTGCCTGTTGATTCCACATCATTTAGGCCTTATTGAAGGAAAAGAATTTGTTAAATATACATCTTTCATTTTGTTTAATAGTGACAAGAGTGATGGGTAGCATCACAAGAACTGAAATCGTACCCCCTACCTATTTTCTCACTGTTATTTTAGATTCCATGTCATTGTTCTTTATAGAAGAGTAACAGGCTCTTATAAGGTTAAGATTTTAGGCTTTCTTCTATACACGCAGTAATATGCACTGCTGATTTCAGGTAGACTGCAATGTCAGAGGACAAATGGATCCTCCATGTAATGCAGCTGGCTATATTGACAGGAAAATTCTAGGACTTGCCCATATGTATCAGCATCCAGCTTGGAGGAGATCTAAGGTGCATAATTTTTTTTTTCTCTCTTTTACTCTTCTGCTTCTCATATTTTTAATTTGAGATGATGAGTTATAATCAATAGCAGATGATAATTTAATAAGTTTCTCCAAAGTGCTGCAGGCTTGCACAGAGAATTCCCCATATGATGGACCTTTTCTAATCAATGCTCCATCATGGTGCCATGCACCTTTTGAACCTGAGGGAATCCTGAGGTAAGATAACATAACCATTATTCATAGCATATACTGATGAAGCAGCAACATGTTATAGGAAAGCTTTTACAGGTCATTCGACCTTTTGCATTGTATATGTAACTTGAGATAATGTCTAACTCCAAAGGTGATACCGTGTCATCCCAGCTCGATATCTGCTATTCTCTCCACTATCATTGGACTTCATTTTGGACATGTGCTTGTGCACTTGAAGGTTAGAATTGTGATTACATGTATAAGACTTCATTTAGATCCATGTCTTGCTTCAAATTAATGAATTACTGAACTCCAGGATCATGCAAGTAGGCTGAAGCACTGGATTTTGATGGGACTTGGCCTTCTTATTTTGGGATTCATTCTGCATTTCACTCATGGTCAGGACTGAAGAGAGCAACATTTCCAAGTTCTGTTGCATTATATCTATTACATCTTTCTTGAATTCTGATGTCATTTTTTGATTTGCAGTTGTTCCCTTAAATAAGCAGCTCTACACTTTTAGTTACGTTTGTGTAACATCTGGTGCTGCAGCATTGGTGTTTTCTGCCATCTATATTCTGGTACGCTGTTGCTGCGAAACCATAATGGGCCTGATTGTACAGACACTTCCAAGCACAGTAATTCAGATTTTTTTTAATATATATATAGAATTTCATGCAACTAGTTGCAATTCCAGGTTGATATTTGGGGTTTGAAATGGCTGTTTCTACCGTTGGAATGGATTGGGATGAATGCCATGCTGGTTTATGTTATGGCTGCTGAAGGCATTTTTGCTGGTTTTATGAACGGCTGGTACTATGATGATCCCCATAATTCACTGGTAAGTTTCAGAACAATCTCGACATGCCTTTTTAACCTCTATTTTCCTGTCTCCACAAGGAGTTTCAAAATGTTGCTTAATGCACAAATGCATGTAATGATCTCTGATAACCTGAATCTCCATTCCATTGGCAGATATATTGGATAAAAAAGCACATTTTCATTGGCGTATGGCATTCTCAAAGAGTAGGCATTCTTCTCTATGTAATCTTTGTGGAGATTCTCTTCTGGGGCATTGTCGCTGGAATCTTGCATAGCCAAGGAATTTATTGGAAGCTTTAAACCACTCATCAATCAAATGTGTATTTTGCTAAAGTTGTAACGTCTTTCTGTGAGCTTTGTATGGTCTAGCTGTTCATCTATTATGTACCTTCCATTGCAGTATTACTGGCAAAAAGTTAAAAAGAAATTCCATCCTAATCTAATGCTATGCTCTGTAGCATCTTCAACCTCTCAATACTGAGCAACTTTTGATCAAGTGAGAATAGTGAAAAGATATTTAATAATCTATGCACTTCATTTGAGATTCTACTGCTACAAACTAAAAGAAGAAAGAAAATAGAGAAATAAAACAACTTGAATTTTATTTAATTTTTTAAATGGTTTACTAATTAATTAAACGAAAATTAACATATTGTATCAAGGAAATAAAATGAGTCCACTGCTCATATTACAAACTAGAACTCCATAAAAGCTCTTACAAAAATAAATGTAAACCCCTTTATAAAATTTTGATAATATTTATTCTCTATTTAAGCTTCCTATGCTTTGTTATTTTTAATCTATAGTTATCTTTTATAATATAAAAATTGTTTCCAGCACCTTGAATTCATTACAAAATTAAGTCTAAATCTATAAATAAAACACTGAGTTGTAACATAATTAAAAATCAACAAAAGCCAAAATAATTACAAACATTATCAACAAAATTATAACCCTAAATGTGTATTTAAAATAATTTGCAATTATCGAATATACAAATATATTCCACCACTAATATGACTAAACCGGGTTTATAAAAGGAAATTTCTTAAAAATATTTTAAAACTAACAAAAAATATCATTTTTATTGTGTAAATTTTTTTTAAAAATACTACTTTTTAGATTTTTCTTTTAAAGAATATGTAATTATTTTTAAATTTTTTTATCCAAAAACAACTAAAATCATAATTCTTAAAAAATTAAAAATTATAATTTTGATATTTTTAATACCAGTAAAACAAATTTTAACACGCAAGTTTAATAAAAAATGAAAAAAAAAGGTACTTTTATTGTTTTTCCTTTATAAAATCTAAAGGAGTTGAGCCCATTTGGATGAAGCAATCGGGCTCAAAAATGGGCCGATCCAGAAACAAATAAAAATTCACGATTATCTCTACGCTAGACTGTCTTCTCCAACAAGTCGGGTCGAATAAAAACCCTTTTTCTATACAAATTTCCTAAAATTCAAAAATTATAATAAATCAGTGAAGTCTCCATTTCAATTCTCTCTTCTCTTTCTCTGTTTTGTATCGTAAATCAAGAATAAATCAGTAACACGATGGCAACGCCGATGGTGGAGGACACAAACTTTGAGGATGATCAGCTGGCTTCAATGACGACAGAGGACATAGTTAGAGCATCTCGTCTTCTCGATAATGAGATTCGCATCCTCAAGGTCCCCCAGATCCCCGCAAATCCCTATCTTGTTTGTCTTTTCACTGAACATGTTTGTGTTTAGGGTTTAGGGTTTGTAATTGTTTTTGTTTTTAAAATTCAGGAAGAGTTGCAAAGAACGAATTTGGAGTTGGATTCGTACAAGGAGAAGATAAAAGAAAATCAAGAGAAGATTAAGCTTAATAAGCAATTACCATACCTTGTCGGCAACATTGTTGAGGTAATTTTTTTTTAGTGCTTTGGTATTCGAATGGAGTTTCTAATGTGATAGCTGTTAATTAATTGATATTTATGTTCTTAAACTTCTGTTTTTGCATTGTGGTGTTTGAAAATAGTTTTAGTTGAACTTGCTAATGGTGAAAATGGAAAGGCGTGGACTTAATAGTTCAAATTAATTGAATGTTGAGTACAACTTATAGTCATGGATCTCTTTGTTATGGTTCTGCTACTTTGCTGATCAAATGCGAGGAATCGTACAATAGATAGTGTACATACTTTTTTAATTCATTTATGCCTCAGTTTCACACAGTTGGTGTTCTAAACACGAGCAGTTATAGCAGCATTTTTATTATTTGGTCTGTATGTGTAGATTTTGGAAATGAACCCTGAAGATGAAGCTGAGGAAGATGGTGCAAACATTGACCTTGATTCTCAAAGGAAGGGTAAATGTGTAGTGCTGAAAACATCTACTCGTCAGGTGAGCCGTCTATTCTAAACAATCGAGTAATTCTTGCAACTGTAATGCTGTTCTACCTTCTGTGATACTATGAGATCGTCTTTTTATTTGGTACTATTTGTATGTTTATTGCAGACTATTTTTCTTCCTGTGGTTGGTCTTGTTGACCCTGACAAGTTGAAGCCTGGTGACTTGGTTGGAGTTAACAAAGATAGTTACTTGATCTTGGATACTCTTCCATCTGAGTATGATTCAAGAGTGAAAGCCATGGAGGTTGATGAGAAACCAACGGAGGACTATAATGATATTGGGGGTTTGGAGAAACAGGTAGCTATTAAATCTTAAGGATGCTTTATGTGCCAGTTCTGTTGGGATTGTTAGATGAAAAATCTGATTTTCTTGTTTCTGCAATAGATCCAAGAGCTAGTAGAGGCAATTGTGTTGCCCATGACCCACAAGGAGCGATTTCAGAAGTTAGGTATTCGTCCTCCTAAAGGTGTTCTTTTGTATGGACCTCCTGGGACAGGGAAGACATTAATGGCTCGTGCTTGTGCTGCACAAACCAATGCTACTTTTCTAAAGTTGGCAGGCCCACAACTTGTCCAGGTAACATATTTGTCTTAATGCCATAAAGCAGTTACTTTGTGCAATGTTATTCTAATTAGCTACAGGCCATTAGAGAGTAACTAAACTTGTGTATTACGCAGATGTTCATTGGAGATGGTGCCAAACTCGTCCGTGATGCGTTTCAGCTTGCAAAAGAGAAATCACCCTGCATCATATTCATAGATGAAATTGATGCCATTGGTACAAAGAGATTTGACAGGTATAGCGCATCTTTGCTCTTGAGTATACCTAGATGTGGGTTTTTTCTGGCAAAGCAGATCAACATTTGGGTAGGTTTTTCATGTTATTGAGTGACAAATTGAAATATTCTATCTAATAGTTAAATATTTGTTGTTTGTTATAGTGAAGTGAGTGGAGATAGGGAAGTACAGAGGACCATGTTAGAGTTGCTTAATCAGCTTGATGGTTTTAGTAGTGATGAGAGGATAAAGGTAATTATTTATTACATTAAAGTGCTCAATGTTTATAAATGGGATCTCAATGTCTTTGGATCAATGTGTCACCTTGGAGACATTTGGCCTGGTTGCTTGTTGGACTTTGAGATGGTTATTATGTTTTTTAACAAAAATCGTTACTCTCATGTTTTTCTAGAATGATTTCATAAATCTGTCGTATAAAATTTAGGTGATTGCAGCAACAAATCGTGCTGATATCTTGGACCCTGCTCTCATGCGTTCTGGTCGATTGGATCGCAAAATTGAGTTTCCTCATCCAAGTGAAGAAGCAAGAGCTCGCATTTTGCAGGTTTGCCAAATCAGTATTGCTTTCTTCCCTGACACAATATACATACAGTATTTCTTAGTTATCTGTTTGTGTAAATGTTGTAGATCCACTCAAGGAAGATGAATGTTCATCCTGATGTCAATTTTGAAGAATTGGCTCGGTCTACTGATGATTTCAATGGGGCTCAATTAAAAGCTGTTTGTGTAGAGGCTGGGATGCTTGCACTTCGCCGAGATGCAACTGAGGTGCTCTTCTCTCTCTCTCTCTCTCACACACACACACACACACACACACCCACCCACCCACACCCACAGACAGATGCACATGCATGCATTTGATTCTCTTTCTTGTTTGGGCCATCTAATTGATGTTATCAAATGCCTAAAAAGTCGTATTCCATTATTTTTTGGAAGTAGCGAAGCTGTCTTTACCTATTGGAACAAGCCTCTAGAGATGCACTAATATAGAGCTTCTGGAAGCATTTTTTTCTCTTGCATGAAAGTTTATGCATACAGTGGAAGATTAGAAATGCATCTTTGCATGTTATCTTTGTCGTTTAACGTGACGTGATCTCTTTGAGATCTCTTACTTTTTGGGGGGGGCAAACGTATTGATGTCTGTAAATCTCAAAGTAAATGTCACATATAAATGCTCGTTGATGTTGATTGTCCTTCCTGTTGGAAGTTCCTCCATCAATGGGTGGTTCATATTCCATCGCCTTTGGGAGCAGCAATGCTGCCATTACCTATTGGGACTAGCCATGAGACACACATTCTCTAAATTCTGATTGTATTTGTTTCTTCTTTGCGGAAATCACGCTAGGGATTAAGATTATGGTGCTTTAGGTAGTTGCTTCATCTTCTTAATGACATATCTGCATGATTAACCTCAGTTTTTGTGGATGACATTGGCATCATTTATCATTGAGATTATAGGCTTATGTTGAACTTTGGTATATAAGTTTGTGTCACGTTAAGGTGGATTATTTAACTTAGCAAAGAATATGAGACTGAATCTATGCACTGGATGGATCCAAAATCAGGTGAACCATGAGGATTTCAATGAGGGTATAATTCAAGTCCAAGCAAAGAAGAAAGCAAGCTTAAACTATTATGCATAAATTCAAATGGCACTTCTTCTATTCAATCTCAAGCCAAGTATAAAGCAGACTTCAAATCAGAATCTTTCACGTGAGAATTGGACTTTTGGTTCTCTTCGTATGCCTTGTATGGATCTTTTGCTGAACTTGTTGTAAAAGTTGAAGATGTGAGAAGTTATGCTGTACCTGCGTTGTTACTACAATTTTATTGAAATGAATGATTTCCAACAAAGAATTATCGATATCTTCACAGTATTTGCAACAAATATTTTGGTAATCTAATTGCTAAGCCCTGACGTTTTTGGTACTCTTCGCATGCCTTGTATGGATCTTTTACTGCTTGCATCAATAACAAGACAAGATGCTCCATTTACTGCGACAGTTTTGTAGCTCAGTTTTGCAAATACACTTGATGTGCAAAAACTGCTAGGTGCTGTATGATTGGAGAAGAACACCCCAACTAGAGTCTAGAGCTAATTCTTAGGCTCGAAGCAGGCTTTTTTCGGCCTGGTCCACAATCGGTTCAACCTTTGTCTAAAACCCAAGCCAGCAAGCGATGACAATAATATCGTAATAAGGTGGTGTCCTTCGTGGCTGCTGTTAGGCTTTCGCTATCGACATAGCAGCAGACGGCAATTAAGAGTGGTTATTGTTGACTTGGCAATTTCGCTTATCCCATTTCAAGTCACTTTTAAATGGCTACTCTAATAATTAGGGATGGCAAATTCGAATGGAAATTATTCTTATTATTTAAATTCGTCCCAAATTCGAATGGAAATATTTACAGACTATCCAAATTCGTTAAAATTAAATAATTATTAAATAAATTTTATAATTATTTAAATGAATAGCGAATATTTTATCCATTAAAAATCCGTTTATATAAATATTTGAATAATCAAATGAATATCCATTTACCGAACTCATTTATAACAACTTGAATTAATAAAAGTAAAAAAAAATATAAAATATAAACTAATTAAAAATTTACATATTCAACAATAATATTTCATATTAATACAATCTAAACATTAATTCAATAAAATTTAAAATAATATTATAAATAATAACAATTAAATATAATGTAATATCTATTACAATTTGTACATCTTCCAGCTCCATATTTAAGAGTGCTTATCTACCAAATTTAAAAAAAAAAAAACAATTAATATTTTAAATATTAAATTACATATCTCTGCATCATTCTATTATTATAAGAAATATTTAAATAACACTTACTCAATAACAACTTCATGAAAATACACATCATAATTCGACATCCTTTTCAATTGAACATAAACAACATGCTTCTTTAGTTAAACAAGATCCTAAAAATAAAAAATAAAGATGAGTATATAAAATACTTTATAAAACTTAGTTTAAAGAAATAATATGAAATGAGTTCTTTTATTATCTTCAACACGCCCATAGCCAATTTTGTGAACATATTAATGCTTTCAAAGTATCTGAATGAAGCCTACTGAAATGAATGCCAACAACTCTTCAACCAGTGCTAGATGCAGACTCAGATGCCATAGTAATTATTGGAATTGCTAAAAAATCTCTAGCAACCATTTGCAATGCTAGATACTTTATTCCATTTGTTTTCCACCAATTAAAAATGTCAAAATCTTGAGTCCAAGATAAAACTGGCTCATCAAGATAATAATCCAACTCCTCTTCAAGAACTGTGGATAGTAATTTCAAAACTGGCTCAAATCAACATTCACCCACCGCAAGGATATTGAAAGGAAAATAAAAGGACTAGCATAAAACACTAATTCATTCTACCAGTAGGCCATTTAATAATTTTTGTTAATGTGATTACATAATTATTCTTTCTCATATCCTCAAATTTAATCATGATATTTTCATCTTACAATTGTTTATAATAAATTTAACTATTAAATATATGCCATCCATTGTTAATTCCACATTCATTTAATATCATTATTGTAAGTTTTAGAGTTCGCACTTGGAAAATTTAAAGTTCACACTTTTATGCCATCATCTACCATCACATTCATGAAAGCAATATTGACAGATGGCCTCCTGAGAAAAAATATAACAAGAGAAACCCAACTTAAAATGGCAAGGAAACAGCAAATGTACTTTATTTCCTATGCATTGAGATTGAAAAACTAGGAAAGAGAAAACAATAGCTAATATACAAGTAAACATAAATGTGTTGTCATATATAGCCATGATGATTAGTAGTAAACCATTTTTCTTTCTAAAAGAGAATTCCAAATATTATAACACCTTAACTGTAAGTTTGAAACAGAAACAATTATAGAGAAAACACAGCAATTTGGTGGATAATTCCTTTTCCTTTTCAAATGTCAATCATATCCAGTCAAATAAGTAACTACTAATGAAATAAAGAAGAAACTTCAGGTAATCACATCATTCGACTTCTTTGCAATGCAAGTGCATTTCATATTCAGTCAAATAAGTAACTACTAATGAAATAAAGAAGAAACTTCAGGTAATTACATCATTCGACTTCTTTGCAATGCAAGTGCAAATACATACTTTGATTTCAATTTGACAATGCTACATTTGGGAGAACCAATAGTTTGCCATAATCAAGAATTTGACATGCAATTCTGCATTGTGACCTTCACAAAATCAGAATACTCAACCAAAAGTTAGATATATCTACCTGTATAGGCAAAGGTTGACAAAATCCAACAACTTGCTAAGCACCAGCAGTTCCTTTTAACAAGTACCATCCTACAGCAGTCAGCAGGATCCAAGATGATCCACACACATCAGTTCCATATCTGCACGGGTTAAGCAGTCAGGTACAAGTTTCCATGTGAAAGCCCATTTAGCTTCTTCAGTGCCATCATTTCAATATCTAACAATGATAACCGCCCCTTGTTCAGTTACAAAGTTTAAGAGCTGACTGCAACCTTATATAGATGTCCTTCTATGTCTGGAACAAAGCCTTTCTCCATCATTTCCTCTGTAACGATCTCATACGTCATTCGGTTTGGAATCAAGCCCTTCTCCAACATCTCATTAAGAAGCCCATTTGCATCTTCAAGTTTATCTTTCTTACAGAACCCCTTTATCAGCACATTATATGTGGCAACATTTGCTAGTCTCCCTACTTTCTCCATTTGTGACCTTAAATTTAACGCTGCCCTGAGATTTCCTTCCTTGCAATAGCCATCTATCATGGTATTGTATGTCAACTGACTCGGTTTCAATCCTTTTCTGCACATCTCATCCAAGAGTCTTAAGGCCTTTTTCATTTCCCCTTTGTTGCATAATGAATCGATCAATATATTATATGTAATGAGATCAGCTTTCAAATGCTTAGTATCCATTTCACTTACAAGATTCCTAGCTGCTTCCAAATCTCCCTTTCTACATAAACCAGCAATTAAGCAGTTGTATGTTGAAACATCAGGGCATACCCCCTTGCCTAACATTATTCTATATAATGCAAACGCATCCTCCATATTTTCATCCTTACAGTAAGCATCAATCAATATATTGTAGGTAGTAACATTAGGAGTTATTCCTTGTTTTGGCATATCATCAAATAATTCACCCGCTTGCTTCACCATCTTATTCTTGCAAAACCCATTTAGAAGAGCATTATGAGTAATGATATTTGGCTTCAAGCACGAATTAACCATTTGATCCCGCAAAGCAGTAGCCTCGTTAACCTTCCCATTATTACATAACCCATTAATTAATGAATTGTATGTAACCACATTAGGTTTTACACCTTGCCTATTCATTTCTGCAAACACCTTCATTGCAGCTGATACATTTTTATCCTTACAAAATCCATCAATCAAAATATTAAATGTGACCTCATTCGGGCAGATCCCATCTGCCCTCATCTCCTTCAAAATGGCATCAGCTTTATACATCTTCCCAATTTTACCCATTTTGCAATAGCCATCAATAAGAGTATTATAAGTAATCACATTTGCTGATACCCCTCGCACTTTCATGTCCTCAATAATATCACCAGCCTTATTCAATTTCCCTACTTTACACAACCCATTAATCACAATATTAAAACTAATCAAAGTAGGTTCAATCCTTCTTCTAATCATCTCCTTATACACAAATTCCATATCCCCAATTTCACCCACCTTAACCAAACCACTCATCAATGGATTACAAGAAGTAACAGACAACTTAAGCCCATAATCACTAGCTCTCTTAAATGCCTCAAATCCTAAACGGGTTCTTAAATTCTTTGCATAAGCCCATACCAATATATCAACAATAATAGAATTAGCACAAAAGGAATCCCCACTAACTGAAATTGCATGAAAAATAGAAGAAACTGGATAATTCTTATCATTCTGAACAAAATTATCCAAAAAAGATCTGATCTTTGAATACTTTTTAGCATATGCAAGCAAGTGCAACATTCTGAAAGTAAGTTCTAAAGAGTGTGAAAGTTTAAGCTCCTTTTGGGACCAAGTAAAGTACCTGAGAGTAAGATCTGAGTTTGCTCCTGAGTTGAGTAATTGATGAAGGAGAGCAATGGGGTTTGTACTCTTGAGATGGGTTTTGAGCTCTGACCAATGTTGCTTCGCGATGAGGTCTACAACGTTTGGGATATTTACACATGATGAACTGAATCTGCTAAAGGGTTGTTTGTTTCTCGGGAAAATGAATGTGTAAAATAGTTTACCCTGGAAATTATGGAGTTTCATATACATAAGCATAGTTTCCTCTCAAATATGTTTAATTTGTATTAGTTTCTTCACATAAAAAGGATGACTTCTATATTTGCAATTATTTTTGTTCCCCTCTCTTCGTTTTTGGTTCTGCAGTCATTGTTCTGAAACGTAGCGGCAGGTTGGATTTACCTGTATCTCAGAAGAACATCAAGTTATTTGAGCTATAAATGAGTTAAAAAAGTGCATTATATTTTCAAAAAGGCACATTACAAACACATCATTTATTATCTAGAAGTAAATTATACAGATAGCATTCACAACCAATGTAACTATATATATCATTATACTTTTGAATTTCAAAAACAATAAATGATTCTAAGCCAATCGCATGAGATTTCTAAATGCAGCCTAAAAGTACGAAAGAGAAAAAAAATATTTCTTGGTTCATCTTTCAATATATGCTGTGTTCCTTATCCGCATTAACCTTATTGTTGTTTGAACCTGTTTCAGAACCTGCACACAGAGCAAGACGTCCTTGTATTCATCCTCAAAGCACTATTCAAGAAAATCTTAAACAGCTGGGCCGATCCCCATGAAAAAAGAAATTAAAAAGAACTAAAATTTACTACAACAAAAGAGAAAAAAGGAAGGAAGTGGATAGCAAGTGGCGACCCATACAAGCAGACATGGGTAATATTTATTTCTCGAGGATATTGTCTTCTCAATCTAATACACTTGCGTAGTCTCTTAATCTTTGGAATGGTCAATACCAAGAAGATCTTGTGGTGGTTTGCTCTGGCCTCAGGCTCAGGGACCTTTGAAGTTGGTCATTGATGGCTGCTATCCACTGCTGAAGCGGCTCAAGGGAGGGTTTCGGCCGGTTTTACCTACTATTGGATTTAAGGTCTCCCATCACACGGCTCACCAACTTGATCTTAAGCGTAGTTGCAAAGCTTTCTTTGGTGAGCTAGCCTTGTCGCCTTCCTCTTTTCCTCTCTGTTTCAGATGTCCATCCAATCTCTGATTCCAGTCCATAACTTTCTTGAATCTAGCTCAGGGGAACATCTGTTGACTTATCGACCAGAAAGCCTTATCCCCATAGAGCAGTCGACTAGAAGTAGAAGACTGACTGATGGCCTGAGAGAAAGTGACCTCTTTCGGGAAACATACTTCTCACTCATTTTGCCTCCACTCTCTCTCTTGCATTTCCTCTTTCCTACAGCAGCAATTCCTCTAAGTTTATTCTCTTTCCGGACACTTTGGTCTACTGTCTCTTTCTGTTTATTTATCCCCACAAGATACATAAAATTCTTTGGTCCACTGTCTCTTAAGAATCCAATTCGTTGTTACCTTTCTCTCAATGATCTATAATTCTTTTATCATCTTTTTGCTACAACTTTCTGGCTATAACTGATTAATTAATAAGTAAATAACAATCGTGTTCTCTAGATATAACATAGAATAAGAAATCTGCAAGAACTGAGATGCACAAACATACTCTAGTAGTCAATAGATAACCCACCCTTTGCCAGAATTTAAAAGGCATTGACATAGAAATAAGTATTGTAGGGAAAAGAAAAACAAAACGAGATTTGTAGGGTAGAAAGGACATATAGCATGAAAAGAATGCCAAAGTAAATCACATGCAACAACATCAAATACTTACAATAAACTACACAAAAGAAACTCCCAGAAATAACGCGAGGATTATAATTGACACATTTCTCTTGCCTCAGACTAAGGAAACAGAGGAGTTACAGAAAGTTCATGGAAAACCACACACTTTCTCAAGGTCGGTTTTTTTAGCTTTCTTTTCTAGAGGAGTTACATTCAACAACATTAAATTTAACTATACTCAAAATCAACACTCACCTACCATATGGATATCGAAAGGAAAATAAGAGGACTAGCAGAAATATTAAGATTCTTTATTAAACAATGGTGGCCTGCAGAAGTAAATTTAGAACTTGTTTAACAAACCATTTGAAATTTACACAGATAATTTTTATTAACGATTCAAAAGAGTTTTGAGCAAAATTTCAATTCAAAATTATACAGTCTAGAAAACTACTATCAGGCTATTGTTAAGCAAGGAACCAAAATGTTGTTAGGGAATACAACTGCTCTTCTGTCTAGCAAGTGTAGTAAAACACCATGGAAGTGTACGAAATAGTAGAAAAGATCATAGAATGTAGGAAAAAAACAGCAATACCTGAGAAGACGGCAGCAACGGCTGAGAAGACGGCAGCAACGGCTGAGAAGACGGCAGCAGCGACAATACGACAGCAAGAGTGGAGGCGACTGCATCTAGGGCGAAGACGGCTGCAGCAAGGGCGACGGTAAGGGCAACAACGGGAAAGGTAGCATCAGCGAAGGGAAGGCATCAGTGACGGGAACGACAGCAAGGTTGGCGATGAGATGAGGATCTGTGAGATTAAATTTTGATATTATAAAAATAAAAATAAAATTATAATAGATTTAAATTTAAAAAATATATTTTATATTTCTATATAATAACACAATATATATATTTATTAATATTTTATTATAATAGTAAAATGAGATTTATTAACTAAAATTTAAAATTTAAATTTAAATTATACTATATTATTAATATACAGTATTAATTTATTTATTTTATAATAATTAGTTAAAAATATAAAATTATTTAGTAAATATAATTAATATCGTATTAGCATTATATAATTAGAAGTTAATAATATTAATATATTAGTTTGGGCATTATAATAAATTTTTAACGTGATTTAGAGTTTTTTTTTTTTCAGTGAGTAATATCGGATACTAATAATAATATTTTTGAATGATATGTTCTTTTGTCAATAAATTAAATTTTCCTTAACAATAAAATTAATAAAAGAAATAATCTTAATTTTTTAATATTTTATTATTTTATTTCATATATATATATATATATTGTATACTTGGTATTGTATAATGTGTGTATGTATATATGTATACATTTATGTGTCATTTAATAAAAAATTATTAGATGGCTTAGTGGTAAAATAACCTTCTTTTTTATAAAAGATTTAGGATTCAATATTCACATAGAATAAAATGATAAAAGATTAATCTTAATGGGTGTAATAGAATAAGGTATCCTACAAAAAACCTGTTCAAATAAATATGTTCGATTCGGATATCTTGTATTTATATTCGCTTATATAATCAGATTTATTTACATAATAAATATTTATATATTTAGACCCGAACTCGATACTCATAATAAAATTAAATCTTAATTACCATTTAAATCTATCTCAATAAAATTCGATCCAATCAAATACATAAAAATATTGCCAGAAACCTAGAAAGCTAATAATATATTTTCAACTTATGACGATTATGATTAGCTTAATGCTATGCCCTTTGGGTACTAAAATTTTGACGGAAAAAGAAATGAAAAGAAATTCTCCATTGTTTCTACTGTGGAAAGTAAAATTGATTGATTCCTATTATAGAAGGTAAAATTAATTACATCCAGAAAAAATTGATTTGAGGTATAAAAACTTTTAATTAATAAAAATTTAACCGAATAGTCTTGTCCATCCTAACTGTGATGCAAAAAATCTAAACATAGAAGTTTAATTACATAGTCTTAACCTTGTTATATAATTTATTATTCTCTTCAATTCCCACTCATCCAAATAAAGTTGAATATTCAACTTTCTCCCCTTCTATATTTCCATGTGTAGTTATCATGAACTGTACTTTTTAGGTTTAAACTTATAGTATGTTCAACATCTCCTTAATAGCAACTCAATCTTCAAGGATTTAAATTAGTCTTTGCATACTAACAACTTTAGTTTACTTCATCATCCTCCTATTTCTACTTTGAGCAGTTAATCCATCACTAAAATTTGAAAAGAAAATATTATATATATATATATATATATATATGCAAAGACAATAACTTTATTTCTAGATCGACTCAGAGCATATTAAGCTCACTAATATAAGAATCATCCAAAACTTTCCTTAAAGAAAACACACTAACTATTACTATTAACTCCTTAACCAAAAAGAAATACCATATATCTAAATAACTTATGCTAAAACTCTGCTGATGGTACAGATATTAAGAGTATCCGCTGCATGCGAGGAGCAGGCCGCCACAATGCTGAGACCCCTTTAACACTTGACTTCCTTCAGCCCATAGGCAAAATACAGAAAGGTTGGATCAGTAGCACCTTCCTTGTAGTATGCAAATACCAAGCTGCCATCATCATGCATGCTCTCACCCACAAAGCTGCATAGTTCATTATCAGACTAGCTGTTTTCTTAACTAATCAAATATTATATTAAATTTAAGTTGTAAAGGTGCACATACAATTGGAGGTCGCTGAGTTTCGAAAGCAAGAACTTGGTAGCTGCTTCAATGTTCTTCTTGAACAATTCCTGCTTTTCTGGCTCCAGTTTAGCTGTCAGCAACTTGATGTACCTCTTCATGTAAGTGACAAACTGCTTCTTGTCAAAAGAAGGTTGCTCCTGTAAATAATAACATAAAACTACTGTTACAAACACCGCTGGAGAAAAAAATACAGTAACAAAACTGTCAAATAGCTAACATAACTCACTAACCTGAAGCCTGAATGTGTCAACAATATCAACAACCTTGACAGCCTGATCATCAACACCTTCGTCTTCTCCTCCTCCTTCTGCAGAAGGGTTGGCACCAATGTCTACATCAATTGCACCTTGAACAACCCACTACATAAACCATGAGGTAGAAAAAAAAAAAAGTTACTTTGCTTTTCAAAAATTGCATATGTCAGGCGTCAGAAACATTATAGCATCAAGAAAGAAAAAGAAAGCACCAACCAACCTTTCCCTCAACTTCCCACAACATGCCATTCTGGATTTCCTTGTAAGGGAATGAGTCAGATAGAAGCTCATCGCCTGAAATTCAACAATCAAATTAAGTTTCCAAGCATAAATCTAACGACTTTATTCTACAGAAAGAAAAAAAAATCATTGCATAGGCTTCATGTCCATTAGTTTCTCAGAGTTTCAAAAATAAATCGCTTATGAGAACATTATAGTTTAAGCTAACAACAACGTTTACTTATTAAAATAAATCCCAAGAATCAACATACCAAAATTCAAAATTATATTAAAACCAATTACATTAAAGTATTACACTAATCATCCTATAAATAAATTATTTATAATATGAACCAAATCAGCTAAAAGAAACACTATTTATCAATTTCTTTTTTATAAAAGAAAAAAGAAACTTCTCAATCGAATTTTGAAGTCTGAAAAAACAAGTACCCAACAATCAAAACAAAAAGTTAAAAAAACAACAAAATCAAACATAAAAAAAAATCATTAAAAAAGAAAAGTTTTCTTTACCTGTGAGAAGATCCTGATAAACGAGCATGATTACAGCTTATACAGAGAGGAAAAAGAAAAAAGAATCCCAAAATTAACTCTCTGTTTCTTTTAAATCAACGAAACAAGAACCGCAATTGAATTTACGAAACTGAAATTGAGAGAGCGTGAGGTAATGTCGAGGTGCTAGAGGCACCGAGTATTTATAGAAGAATAATAATAAAGAAAAGCCTTTAAATCCTATTTCCAGGCGGTGAACGGAGAAACTAATAATAAAATTACGATGTTGTCCTTTTCCTAATTTGGGTATGATTCGGACTCAATGGGTGAAAACAGTTTACGGCTGTGGTAAAAGAAAAATCTAAGGTAAATTTCGTAGGTAAGATGGCCTAAAAGGCTGGGTTAATTTTTTTATGGCATGATGACGTGGGTTTTAATTTAAGGTAAAAAGAATAATTAAAAAAGAAAAGAACAGATGGTTTTATCAGTAAAATTAAAAATTGGGAACCACAAAAAAGAAAGAGATAGGCGTGATGATTGATCTCTGTTAGATTCGGTGTATCAGAGTTCCCACAGTTTGTTTGCATCATTTATCCTCTGTTTGGGAAACAGAAAGCGTGCGAGAGAGGGACGAAATTAAAGGAGGGAAACAGCAATATAATTATTTCCTCTTTAACTTGTTTGGGAAATAAATAGAGAATAGTAGCAACAGGAAAAATAAATAAGGAAAGTAATAATTTATGGGCCCATAATGATAATATTCCTAACTTTAATTTACTACTTTATTCTCATTGGAATATTTATTTAAATGTGTAATAATAGAAAATTTTAGTTTAATTTAAAAAGTTGTACTTTCTTTTTATTATATATTTATTTTTTATTAAAATATTTATATATATATATATATAGAACTAAAAAGTCAAATTTCATTCAAATTAATCACTTTGACTAACCGTTTTTATATAAATTATAAGTAGTAAGAACTATAATGATATATATATATATATACCAAGTGGGGCCGAGAGCTGTTCATTCTATAATCATGCTGTAAATTAAATGCAGATGAGTATCCTCAAGCTAAGACCACAAAGAGGCACCTCGCCATGGGGGTCTTTCTGCTCTTTTCAACCTCGATAGCCGAGTTAGCCTTTTTGGATCATAAAAGAAACAGATCGTAGCAACAATTAATTCATTGCCAATGGATCGAGAAGGAGAGAAAGAAGAGATTTAAAAAGCTATAAGAGAGAGTATGATAGACATCGATGAAAGGAAAACTTACTTGCCCTTTTATTCAATAGACTTCTCCTTATATAGGGAGAAGTGTTCATGCAAAATGACAAAGAGAGATCGTGGGAATCTTATCTCGATTTTCCACTTACAAAAGTAAGACCCATAATACTAACTGATAGCTAATAATACATGAACCGACAGTTTCACATGCATATTAAGACAAAGTCTTAATAATGCTCCACTTATAAAGTAAAAGTAAAGAACAATAATGGCCAACCGCTTCACAATAATGGCCGACAGCTTCATATGCTCCTTAAGACAAAAGACTCAATAATGCTGCTACTATACCCATGTGAGAATAATTCACCGAAAGATGGAATTGATATCTCATCTTTCTTTGTCTTGATGTCTAGCATACACAACCACTATTTTTTTTTTGGATTATTGAGGAGGATACGTCCATCAGTAGTTAGAAAATATTGTCATCATCATCCATAGGCTGAGAGTCTTGCATGATGGCCTCTTTCTGTTCATTGGTCAGGCTTGGATCATCCAGTGGGGTCGGAAGTATAGGAAAGGTGAAATGTTCATTGAGTTGTCCAGTCCATAGACGTCCGTTGAAGGTGCAGACTAATGGTGCAGAGACATCAGTCGTCCTTAATTCATTTCTTAGTTGCAAGGCCCGCTTTAGATTTTCTGTGATCGTTGGAGAAGCCAGATGCAGAGGACTATCAAGTGTTCTCTAATAATGGCAGATATTTTGAGTTGCATAAGTGTTTTCCGAGAATTGGAGATAAGGCCTGTACAAGATGAAAATGGCATGGTACTCCGAAGCTCTAGGATTATTAACTGTGAATAATCTGTTGTCATGAATAAGCTTAAGGAGCTCTTGTGTCCATTGGTATGGAGTTTTGAACCAAGTAAGGCATCTCCATGGATATGATCCCGAGTTTGTCTCATTATTGAAAAAATATAAGAGATTCATGATGGGGACTTCAATAGCATGATGACAAATGGTAGAAAGACACCATAGGAACCATAACTCACTTTCAATCTGCGGATAAGTAGGAGATAGGTGATAAATCAGACACTAAGGGTAGTCTGGGAAGAAGAAGTTGGGTTGCATTGGTAGTGAGAAGGTTTGTTGAAAAGTTGCCAGATAGTGGAACATCATGTTTCGGGCAAAATTAGTGACTTATTTGGTTGTGAGGTTGGTGGGAAGATCTGGTGGTGAGGGAGGTTGTAGCGTGGTTCTTGAAGATGAAGAAGCCATAAAGATTATGGGAAGATTTACTGTCGAGGTAAGAAGAACTATAGGTTGATTTTGTGGTTTTGAAAGTCTGGATAAGAAATCGGGAATTAGATTTCTTATCCCTTCTATATGCTGAACTTCAAAATCATACCTATTGAACCATGATTTTAGCCGCAATAATTGAGGCTCAGGTAAGACCTTCTGGTTGGATTCAAGGATTTTCGGGAAGGAGGAGTTATCCATCCGAACTAGGAAGTGCTGTCCAATCAAGAAGAATTCGAACTTCTTTATCCCGTACTTGACCGCCAAAATTTCTTTATAGGCCGTGTGGTAATGCTTTTCCGAAGAGAAAAACTGTCCAGATGCATAACCACATAATTGTTCTTTGTCATGGAGCTTCTCTAGGAGGATAGCCCCCTATGCATAATCAGACGCATCTATCTGAAGAATGAGTTCTCCTGTGGACGGAATTGTGAGAGGTGGAGGATTGTGGGCCAGCTCTTTTAGCTTTTTGACAGCTGTAGTTTGCTCTATTCCCCAATGAGGATGGTCCTTCTTGAGCATATTTGAGAGATGACATGTGTAATTAGACAGGTGTGGTATGGCTTCCCTGACATAATTCAAAATTCCAAGGAACTGTTGAATTTATTTTACTGAAAGGTTCTCTTTTGGGAAGTGATCAAGTTCCTTCGTCAGATGGGAACCATATGTGTATTGTCCGTTCTTGAAATGCATGCCAAGAAATTCTATCTCCTGTTGGCCAATAAGACTCTTCTTTTCTGACAGCATGATGCCATATTTTTGAATGATGGCGAGGAACTGTTGTAGGAGTTGATGGTGTTCCTCAGCTGTTTCTGAGAATATAAGAATGTCATCTATGTAGATCAAAGAGGAATAAAGGATAGGCCTAAAGATTTCAATCATGGTCTTTTGAAATTGTGATGGGGTCATTTTTAGCCCAAAAGGCGTGACTGTCCATTGATACTGGGCATTAGGGATATAAAAGGCTATTTTGTATCTCTCTGAGGGCTGGATACCCAATTGCCAAAAGCCCGCTTTTAGGTCAAATTTGGAATAGAATTGGGCCTTTTGGATATGGACCTTGAGGTTTGAGATTCGAGGGAGAGGAAATTTATTGTCTTGTAAGAAATGGTTTAAGGGCTTGTAGTCTATGACAAGTCTCTTTTTTCCTCGTATTTTTTCAGACCGTTTCTCTACATAAAAGGCTTGACAAGCCCATTGTGAGGTTGTGGGCTCAATGAGGCCTTGCTGTAGCAGGGTTAAGCATTCTGATCTGGCAAGGGCCAGATCTGTAGGAGACATTCCCATATGTGTGGCCTTTGTTGGGTTGATGTCTTTATTGAGCTTGAAAGGGAGGCTGATATAGAACTGAGGATTTTTCCATAGAGGAAGAGGGTGTTGGAAGTGTGAATGAGATTCTGGACAGAACTGAAGGAATTTTTCTGTGTATTGTAGGAATGGTGGACTCATATCTGTTATAGCGAACAGATTTGAGGTTTCTGTGTATGGCCGAAATTGTCTTTTGAATTTTATGCCAGTTGGCAGTATTTGGAGCTTCTGAGCTTGATGGTAAACATCAAACCCTATCAGAATATCCTTGCTTGGAAGATCCGAACCGATGATATGTGTCCATACTACGCAATCAAAAAAAAACTGTATTCCGATCTTCTGTCTTGTGATCAGAGTAGTTTTGAAGGTCTGACCATTGGCTGCCCTGAAAAACTGATTATGGGGCTTCCAGTATTCAGATGGAAGGACCTCTGGATTCATCATGCTTCTTTGAGCTCCAGTGTCAAAGAAAGCTATAACTGGGACAGGTTTTGCATATTTTGAGGGCAGAATTTGTATGGGAACATAAGAAACTGGAGGTATTTTGGTTGCAAGTGGAGATGACTCTGGAGAAGGGAGTGGAGTAGCAAACTGAGATAACTGAGGGAGTGGATATGGAGAGAAAGGATATTGTATCACATCTCTCAGAATATCTTCTTCAGTTTCTTGTCTCAGAGAGAGACTAATCATCAAAATTGGGATCTCACTTTCATCCGAGTCTGAAGAGAACTCTTGTGAGGATTCTGTGAAATCTGAAAATTCTGTCTCAATCCTAAAAAGACTTTATGGAGTAAGATCATCTTGCTCTGAGAGGAGAGATTCTATATCCTCTTCAAATGAGTCTGGAAGGGACATAGACATGTTAACTTGTTGGATCATCCTTGCTGATTTTTCTGGATTATGGGGACAGTTTTTTGCATAGTGTCCATTTCTTTTGCAGATGTAGCATCTATCAGATTTGTGACCTTGATTTCATTTCTTCCGAAAATATCTAAATCCTTTTTAGCGTTTCTTTCTTTCTCTGAACTCCTTATTTCTGCGCGGGTATTTTTGGAAATGATACCCAGTCTTCTTCTTATGATTAGAACAGATGCAGTTTGAGGCCTTGCACTTGATCTTGAGATGATTTTTATTACAGGCCTTCTGGACTATCAAATTCCTTTGAGATAACCGTATGAATAATTCCTATTAGTCACAGAGTCTCTTGATGGAAGAGAGAGTGAATTGCCAAATTTCTCCAAGTGTGATAGAGGTGACTGGTTTCTTTGTTGCAGCAATCATGTTGTTGACCTCTGGTTGTATTTCATCCGATAAAGAGGTGATGAAAGTATACTTCAGTGTATCATCACCATCATGTCCTCCAATGACATAATAGAGTTTAGACATAGCAGAATAATGTCTTTCTAGATCTTTCATCTTTAATGAACAACATTTTCGATCAAAGAACTTTTATTTTTGCTGTCGTATGACAAAATCATAACTTCCAATGAACTGATTATGAAGGATTGTAACTGCTGCTGAAGGAGTTGGCAGTGCCACAAATTGAAGCCTGGTATACTCAGGTTGTGACTGAAATCAATCTCTTAAACTTTCTGTGAACCTTGTGACGAATTCGGCAAGAACTTTTTTGAGTGTGGCCCCTTCAAGGGTCATTTAGAGATCGATCCATGCCAGGAATTCAGAAAGCTTGTCTTTCCATTTTGATGGAGGCAAGTCATCAAAAGAGAACCAAGGTCCTGTTGGTTTTGACCTTGGGTAAGGAGCTCCAGAGAGTAAAGAATGACTGCATCCTCATCTCGAGTTCCACTTACTCGGTCCGGGATCGGTGGTGGAAGTATTCATCAGGATTTCAGTAATATCCGCCATTTCTGAGGTGTTTGAGGAGTAATCAGAATCATAGGGGCTGATGAGAGATTGTTCTGATAATTTTTTTTTAGAGGCTGGAGAAATGGAGGTTTCTTGTTGGATTTCTAAGTCTTTTGGGTAAAGATGAGAGAAAGTGCCAAAGGGCTGATAAAGGGTTTCTTGTTGTTGTTCTAGCTGTGGGAGGAAGGGAAATGAAGAATATTATGAGGGAGCAATAGCAGCATGTAAAAGATGGAATTACAGTAGATTGATCTTTTCGAAGACCATGCTCAATCTGGTCTATTTGCCTTTTTAGCCTTGTTATCTCCTTTTCCTTCTGCATGAAGGCTGGAGTGATTGGCTGAGGAACTCGAAGCTCTTTATCCAGAGCTTGATATTTGGCAGTGAGCGATGAATAGAGCTGGAGTACTTCTTGAGAGAATATATTCAACTTGTGATCCAGTTTATGAGCCAGGTGTAGAGCCTGATCCAGTTTTCCATCTATTTCTTTAAATAGGAATTCTGGACAATAGAGTTGGAGGTTTGCCAGTTCAGAACCTCTTCTGGTGGTGTGAGGGGCTCTATAGATCTGGAAGGAGTAATCCTTGAATGAAGGATTTCAGATCTCTTATTCTCCGTTTTCCCCAGAGGAGGAAAGTCTTCCGGTTGGAACATATAACAACCTTGGATTGGTGGTTGTACTACTGGTAGATTCGCCTGGATTTCCTTTCTGCAGGTTGCAGAAGGACTTTTCCCAAATTCAACTCCCAGTTGGGCCAAAAGTGCCTTCATTTCATCAAAAGTGATGTCAAAGACAGTCTTTCCTTCTTTTGCAAGAAGATCTAAGGCTTCCTTAAAAATTGGGAGAGGAGCTTGTTTTCATTTTCTTTTTGTCTCTTGTGGATGCCAATCCAAGGACCGTCTGGATTCCGGTCATCCGGCCTTGGTTCCATGACTGAACATGGAGTCTCTGGAGTCATATTTCTTGGATCTTTCTTAGAATGCTAAAAATATGGTTCAGCAAAATCTAGATCATCTCCACAAGTGCATCTTGATCGGCACATTCCTTGGTCAACATCCCAGATAAAGTGTTCTTTTACTCTGGCAGCATAGATCTGGTGCCCAGAAGACTGGAATGAGTGGATAGGGATCTTTTCTCTGGGTCTAGATACAGACTGAATCATTGATGCTTGGAAGATTGTTGGGGCAGAAGAAGATTCTCCTGTCTTTATGAAGATCGTCTTGACAGTTCCGTCCTTTTGATTGACAAAAAGAGGGTCAGTAGCTTGAACAGGCTTAGCTTGGGATGCCTGAAGCTTTTCGTAGTTGGTTACCCATTCAGTTGGGATCAACTTTTGAAGATCTTCCTTTTCCAGTTGCCTAGGGGCCTGGACAATCGTAGGAATCTGGCCAGAGTCAGCCATAATGAACAGAGCATCAGAGGAGGCTTGAAAGCCTGGGATCTGCAGATTAAAGGCATGATCCTGTAATCTGTAGACTATCTGATGATGTAGAGTCGCAGAGAGAGCGTTATCTACTTGATTTGCTCCTGTTATCTGGACTTGTACTTTAAGTGCAGTGGATAGATAGGGATCGTTGAGGGATGGATTGAAATTGGGGAAGAAGGTCAAAATAACACTTCCTGTGTTGAGTGTTGTGACGATCATGCCAATTAATGCATGTTCGTACTTGAGATATCTGGTGTCCAGTAGCGACATACGGGTTGTAACTGGTAGACCCATCCTTCCATGATAGGATAGGACTAGTCTAACTGCTCCAAGATAGAGATGTGTATAGCCTTGTTTCTTCCACTGTTCTATGAAGGATGTTGAGATTTCGAGAGTAACATACTGCTCCTGTGTGGTAGCAGTGAGAGAACATTGAGAAAGGGAAGAATATTGGACATATTCTTTTACAGAAAGGGGTTGTTTATGGATAATCTGGTTAAAGGTTTTTCTGACAAAGTTTTGTTTTTTAAAGATATTGTATGGGTTCATAATAGGTACAAGGGTGTTTTCTATTTGAACATTCTCAAGTATATGAGAAATTTCTACAAGATGGTCTATCTTGTTGGATATGGCTTTCTTACATGAAGGAGAAAGTTGCAGGGTTGAAGTGTGGGTAGTGATTTCTGAAGTCATTGTTATAAATTTATTATTTTATATTTTAACTGACATATTCATTTTATGAATATTATTTCTTATTATTAATAAAAGGTTATTAATTTTTTTTAAATTTTATTTATTTTATTAAATTATTTCAGTATAATAATGTACATCACGATACGGATTTATTATATTATTGATTATAATTTTCTATTGTCTTAGAAATATGTAGAAAAATTTAAAATAAATAAATTACTTTAATTGTGTATATTCATAAATTTTTATTAGTTAAATAAAAATAAAACAATTGAAAATGTATAAAGATAATTCTGCTACCGTTCAGTTTTTTCTTCTCTATGTTATATTCTTAAAAAAACATTATTTCTTTTGAAATAAAGAAAACAATAATTTAAAATAAAAAATAAAATAATATATTTTGAAATAAAAAGAAAAGATAGAGAGAGAGAGAGAGACGCATATGCGCCGACCACCACATGCGTCCGCGAAGAAAGAGGCATTAGCCATTAGGCAGACAAATGGATATGCATGGCTGGCTGCTTCTGGTAAAAGTGGACCCATTACCATGAACTTATTGAATCTTAAAGCAGAAGATAAAATATCATTAAAATTATTAATTTAAGAAAGTATTTTTAATGCCTGCGAATATCCATTGCGTTTAGACATATTCCTTTTCTTTCTCTCAATATTACTAATGGTGCATCTCATCTTTGACCTTTTTCGTCAACCTCTTTTCCACCTTCCAATTGGTCCACCAAATTATCCACTCATTCTTTTTCTTTCTTTTTTCTTTTAAAAAAATTAAGGAAAAAATACAGAATTTGACATTATACTTTATATATTAATACAAAAAATCTCCTCATCTTTTTATGATATTTTAATATTTAAAAATTAAATCATTAATAATTTATATTTAAATTCATTAACCTCGTTAATTCAAACAGTTATAGTTTGATATAAATTATTTGTGATTCTATCGTTATTCTATTTATTATTAATTTAGCTTTCATTTAATATTCATAATGCCAATTTTTTAAAAAAAGAATTAAAAAAATAATATATTATTTATTATTTTATTCTAATAAATATTGATGAGTTTTGAATGATTTGATAATACTAGATAATTTTACATTTTATCGTTATCCAATAAAATCAATTTTATAAAAATTAAATTTTAAAATGTTACAAAAAAAAGTTACAGAATCTCTTTTATCAAAACATTTAACCACAATTTCTTACAAGTTGCCAATTTTCTTGCATGGCTATTATAACTAAAGAACAATTTAGTCTAGATTTTCTTAAAAAATAATTTTAATATATGTGATTTAAACACTATCATTGTATGTCTATAAATATTTCAATCTCTCTACTTAAAAATCAAACTATTCTATAATATTGAATCATATTATCAGTTTTTAGTTTTCAGTAAATCCAACGGCAGGGATCTAAATTTTAAAAAATTTTATCCCGCAACTAAATCACATTATGTAAATTCTTTGGGTGCAAAACTTAATTTACTTTTTAGCCCCTATTTTAAGAAAAGAATATATATTTGAACTCTTTTAGTTTTGCCCTCCTCGCATAAGTAAAATATAGTAAGGAGGGATTATAAGTTTCTCTAAACATGTCACTTAGATTCATTAACTTGTGAATATGATTATATATACTATATGTTTCCCTTAATTTAATTGAGAATTTCTTAAAAGAGGTACATTATGTTTCAATGTATATGACACAATCATTTTTTATAATAATCTTTAATCATTTGAAGTGAAAATCCTACTGCCCAATCCCAAGTTGCTTTATTCTAAGCCTGCTGCTAATTTCAATATTATTTTATGTTTTTCTGAATGTAAGGACTTGTTTGTCTTTAATCATGCAGCTGTCCAATGATTTCGACCAAGGAACCAAAATTAAATTTATGGTCTTCTCTTGTACTGTTGATTCTAATTTGGCTGCTTAATTGATTTATTTCCGATAAAAATGAAATTGGGATCAATATATAAAATTCAAGAGCTGCGTTGAAAATCCCATTTCCTCTCTGCGTATGATACAAAAATTATATATAAAATGTCGGCGGATATCTTGTCTCAAATATTAATTAAGTTATCTGAACATAGTTTCTTGCTAATCCAGTTTTTGTGGAGCCCTTTAGTACGTAAGAAATAAAAACAAGAAAATGAAATGGGTGCTGTTAAAATGTCGACCCTCTTACACACACAGACGCACTAATTATCAAATTCATGTAACTAATCATATCTACTGATTAACTTGTAAATTTTTGCTTAAATTAATAACTTTGGCACACATTCAGGAAGAGGGTCAGTTCAGTCCAGTTTCCTTTTCTTCTTCTTCTTCTTCCTTTTTTAATAATACAATAATTACAATACTGATTAGCATAGCATAGCCCATATAATTACACATTAAAACAACCTCTCATACAGAATGCCTGTGCTTTAACACTGGGTTCAACGTCTCTCAGTGCAATAATGTAACAAACCTTGTGATCTAATTATAAAGCATAATTCAATGTGAATTTCAGAGAAATACATTTAAAATAATATAATAAAGAAGAAGAAGGAAGGGACTTCACTAGGCACATGAAACCCAACAAATTCCAGCTATTTTTTCTTATTATAAATTTTGAAACAACGAAACAAGAAAAGAATATTTCTTAAACCTGATGGATAAACAAAAGAAAAAGTATTAGAGCATACCAGATAATTAACCAGTTAAACAAAATAAAATAAGCATATAAAAATAAAATAAAAGGTTAATTACTAGGTTCAGTAACAGCAATTATAACACACCCAAAACACAAATCAATCTTATCCGTCCATCAGACACTCATGAATTAATAATAACCGTCCATCACAGAGCCATTTGGACAGCAGCGGTTATTACGACCTCCAACAGCAATCCAACACCCACCCCAAATCTAACGGCAAGAAGCCATCTGAAGACACGAACACAACAGGAGGGAGCTAAGAAAATAAAAGAAACGAAAGAGAGACAGAAACAAAGAAGAACTACAAGCAAAACCCAAAGTATATATATATTAAAAATATTCAATTTTTATCAAAAGCGATTTTACCAGTGTCACCAAAACCATAATCGACATCTGCAATCTCTATATCTCTCTGTTTATATATATAACTATTTATCATATCTACTTTCCCCCTAATATCTTCGCTAGTTTATTATTTTTTATTGTTGGGTTGTTTTCTAAAATTCTGTTAAATTAGAAACCCTTCTGTTAATTTGTAAAAAGGGTATAGACAGTGGTTTTTTTTTTTCTTTTTTTTTTTTCTGAAGGGGATTGCGGTTTCCTTTTTTTTTTGGGGGGGTGGGGGGTGGCGGTGGTGATGGGGTTGGGAAATAGTGAAAATGATGTGGTTGCTGATGATGGAGATGGTGATTGTGGTGGTGGAGGATGTGGAAAATCATTTGGATCAGTTTCATGTTCGATTTGCCTTGATGTAGTTACTGATAATGGAGATCGATCGTGGGCTAAGCTTCAATGTGGACACCAATTTCATTTGGGTGAGTCGGGATTGTATTTCAATTTTGAATTTTTTTGGTAAAGTTGAAACCTTTTTGCTCTGGATTGAAATATTGAGATCTGGGTATGATATGGGTGTTGTTTAATTGCATTTGACTTGGTGATGAAAATGAGTTTGTGATTTGGTTTTTTAGTGATTAGATATAATTTGACAAGTTTGATTAAATAAAGAAGAATCAGTTTTTGTTTCATAAATGTAATGGAGATAAATGTTGCTATTCCAAGATAGTTTATGCATGTTAGCTGTGTTGGATTTGGAGAATTTCAGATGCCAGCCTTGAATATGTAGTTGAAGGAGGAGGTGGAGTAAGAATTGGGAATGAATTAGCGTGATTAAGTTTTAGAAATTAGTATGTCATTGAATCTCGCCCATTTTGCTAAGGTTGTTCACCATTCAAATCTAACTGTGGTCCTCAATATTGTTATATAGATAACAGTTACAATCCATCAATACTTGAGCTTGCTTGTGAAAGAATTTCATATTGAACACTGTCCTCCTGAATTTAGTATTGTAAAGTGCTATTCCGCTCTTGACTGATGCTCAAAGCACAATGTGGATTATCAATGATTTATATCAGTAATGTGAGAGCGTGAACTTAAATGTTAAAATGCATAATAAAGAGTAATGTGAGAGCATGAACTTAAATGTTAAAATGCATAATATGTAAACAGCATCAAGCATATGAATTCTGATTTCGATGTATTTGGCAGTCCTTATTAATATCAGATACCTCCTAGAGTAGACCACAGCTATGGTTTTTTCCCTTCTCAAAAAAGTAGTAGCTGGTTCTGCTAATTTTGGTCTTTTTTCTTCTTTTCTTGACGATACTGGTTCAATTAGGTTATGTCTATTAATCATTGACCTTTTTAGTGAAGGAATACCTGTATTATTTCCTGGCACTGAATATCTGTTTGTCATGATTATTTTCAGATTGCATCGGTTCCGCATTTAATATAAAGGGGGCAATGCAATGCCCTAATTGTCGAAAAATTGAAAAAGGGCAGTGGCTCTATGCCAATGGTTGCCGTTCACTGCCAGAATTTAGTATGGATGACTGGGCGCATGATGAAGACCTTTATGACCTGAGCTACTCTGAAATGGTAAATACATGCATAGAGAAAGTTCCATAAAAAGTTTACTTCTGTGCAGTCAAAAGATTTGTGGTTGCTAATGAAATATTGCTGATTTGCTTCTATTTGCATGAAATTTATATTCAATTATGTACATAGGTCATACATTTTATTTCTTTTCTGTATCACTTCAAAATACTAGTTCTCTGATGAATGAGCAAAACCTTGATATTTATGTATATGGTCAATTATGTAAATGGTGAACTTTTGTTTTCATAATTATTTGACGTTATGGAATCCAAAAAATACTCTTCTGGTTGTTGTGCATTTGTTTCCAGTGCAAAATGACAATCAAGAGTTCACCTTCTGTGCTTGTACAAACCATCTCATTCAAAATCAGCATAACTATTTCTTTAAGTAGAGTAGATTGGTATCAGTATGCTAGACTATTTCTTTAAGTAGAGTAGATGTAGGACGCCCTTATAGTACAGTCGACACTCGACAACTAGTGACTCAATTTGCGATGGCCTTCCTTGATTTAGCATTTACTTTTAGCGAGGACATTTAGCACAAGATATAACTTAGCGTAAGGATAGGGCTATCTTTTGGCTGTCAAATTCAGCTCCTCTGTTGCTTCTTTTGATGCTATAACTCTACACTATCATTACCATCAATAAATTACACTAAGTCCTCTCCAATCTTCTTTTTCTTGCAATATAGAAGTAAAAACATATTGAACCTCAAAGAGTTCCTCCTTGGGTAGGAAACAAGTTGACTTCTTCTTCATCATTAAAACATTTGTTATAAATTGGTTCTTTGAGGTTGGTTGCATCAACTTCGATCTCAACTCCTCCACTTAAGAAATCAAAGCGTGTAGCCACCGCTCTTCCAGTCTCTCTTGTGTCGCTTGGTTTGTGGGTCCAACTTCATGAAAAGGTTCACACCCTCAGTTTCATTTTTAACCACAAGATCTTTTGAAATCTTGGATTGTGCGTGGTCACCTTCCACTTTCTTCATTCTGATTTCCACAGGTTCCTAATTATGCAAGGCTTGTACAACCTGGGTCAAGTCCTCTGCTATTCTCTTAATTCAGCCAACTCTTTCCAACTTGGGCCTGATTGTCTCCATCTCGCCAATCATTGGTCTGAACTAAAGAAAAGAAACCTAGAATAATTAGGGACCTTTTTCACTCTGGTGCCACTTGGAAGATTAAGGTTGGAATAATAGAATATAATGAGGGTTTAACAAACCTATGAATTAAAATCTAAATAAAATAAAATAAACTATAATAAAATTGTTTATTAGCTTTCCTATTTTTGCTACTATTATTAATTTTAGCCTGAAAATTAATCCTACCAAGTCGAGTAAAAGACTTATTAAACAAGAATCTAAATAAAGATCAAGAGAAGCCTAAACAAAGTAAAACTAAATATAGTCCTAAGCCAAATAAATTAATTAAAAAAAAAAAACTGAATAGGATCCTGTTTTGTATTGGATGCATTACATGTAGGCTTGTTATTGAAAAGCATTGCATTGTGGAACAATATTGGGATCTAGACCACAAGGCAATATATTTTTAATAGACCAACAAAATAGTGTTACATGTATGAACAGTGCGGTGATTCCAATTTTTGTGATGTGAGATATTTATCTTTTTTCTTGATCCTGGCGACGTTTGCTGGAGTCTTTTCATCTCGGTCCTTCTTGCAACCTTTGCTGGAATCTTAGAAAGAGGACTCTTCAAAAGAATAACTAGTAATATTGTTAATGGATGTGGAAAAGCGACTGTTTTTCTAAGAAAATAGACATGAACTTAGTAGGCGTGGCTTGCTTGATTCTCCAGATTCCTTTTGCATTCTGCCAGTACCGAGTTGAAAATTTTGAGATGCCATCAAGGTGCAACCCAGAAGCTCCCTAAGGAGGGTAGGTCAAATGTATATGCTGTTTGAGAGAAAGTTTGAACCTTGCTATTATGTTGATATATTCTTGTATTGTTCATAGATTCATGCTTTGATTTCAATGCTTTCATATTTGTAGGTCACATAAAAGATGCATTCTTTTAGCTGATTGCTGGCTAATTTATGTGTTTATGAGCGCACATGGTGTGTGTCTGTTTCAATTGTGCTCTTTGATCTCATGTTTACCTAATACACAAGTGATCTTGATTCATGGCTTCTTGTTAAGAATAAATTGTGCATTTTGCATGTGCATGTGCTCGTGCGAATTACAGTTTAAGTGCACTTAACGCCACTTCATATTCATTTGGTTTTAAATGGTTTTGCAGTCCTTTGGAGTTCATTGGTGCCCATTTGGTAGTTTAGCACGGCTCCCATCATCCTTTGAGTAAGCATTATCTAACATTTGGAGCAACAATTATTCCTCTTTCAGATAATGTGCTGAAACTGCTAATACCTTTCCCAGTCATTTAAATATTTGAATATATTTGAATTTTCTATGGGAAAGTCAAATGCTCTTTATGAAAGAGAAGTCAAGGGAGAAGGATTTTTCCACTAGGAAACAAGAAACTGTTTGTCTCTTTTTCCAAGCATTGCTCTTCGTTTTAACAGTTGCATTTATATGTTGCAGGGAAGGGGAATTTTCATCGAACGCATGTAAGAGAGTCCTCTATTTTCCTTAACTAAGGGTTTCTCTTTCCAGTTCTGTTGCTGAAAGAATTATAGCTAATGATGTTTATAGTACTGATATTGTAATGCAGATCATGATCTTCTGGGACACCATGCTATCTTTGCAGAACATACAGCAGCAGTATCATCAGCCACCCATCCATGCCCGTATATTGCTTATTTTGGACCAGTTCATCCATCATCTTCCAACTCCAGTGGAAGTGTTTCAGATGGTTCGAATTTTAATAATCATTGGAGTGGTCCTTCAGTACCTGGTGAGCTTCCTAGTTCCTATGCTTTTCCTGCTATAGATCTTCATTACCATGGTTGGGAGCACCATTCCCCTCCCTTCTCCACGAGCAGCAGTCGAATCGGCAGTACTGATCAGCCTTCAATTCAACCTGTTTCTCAAAGGCCAGCTAGAAGCAGTTCTGATCTTTCAAGGTCGGGTTCTTTCATGCATCCATTCCTTGTTGGCCACAGGTAGCACTCCCCTTTCCTTTCTCTGAGGAGTTCTACTTTATACCTAAGTAAAAGGATATTTCCCCACTTTGGTTTAGTAGGACTTGGCATATGATCATTTGGGTGATTACTTAATAGACGTTTGATTCTGTTCAAGTTGTAACAATGACTTCATATGCATGTGATATCTACAGTTCTAGTGCTAGAGCTGGGAGCTCAGTTAGTTCCACAATGATTCCACCTTACCAAGGAAGCAACGCACGCGCTCGTGACAGAGTTCAAGCTCTTCAAGCATATTATCAACAACAACCTGGCAGTTCTCCAGCAATTCATGCCCCCATTATTTCTGGGACCCGAAGATCAAGCAATTACAGAGGCTTGTCTCAAGTAGGGCCAGTCGCTTCATCTTCCGATCAGACTGGGTTCTATTTTGTCCCACCAGGTACATCAGGTCGGAACTTCCAAGAAGCAGACAATTCTCCACCAATCCGATTTCGTGCATGGGAAAGAGATCACTTGCAACCATTTTCGTTAAGTCAAGTTGACAGAGAATCAAGTTGGTTGTTTCATCAGACTGCTAGTGGGTCAGATCCTGGCCTTAGATCTAGCAGCTTCCGCCAAAGGCATGGAACTGAGAGAATGTCATCACAAAATCGGTCTTAACTTTCTTGATTATCCTTTTGGGTGAAGCAAACTACCACTACTGAAACCAAAGTTATGTATGCTTGAAAAACGATATATAATGCTTGGAGTCTGTCAATCATGACAGTCTCAAAATACTGTGGAGTGGCCCTGAAAACGATCTATTTGGCAGCCACCTGGCTGTGTGATGAACTTTGGCATCCTCTAGTTTCTTTGCCTTTTGAGGATATTAAAATAAGATCACATGTTGGATAGTAATAGATTTTGCAGAGACATTTTGTCATTTGCTTATTAGTAATCTAGCAGGCGGTAACGGACCAAATGGCATAAGAAAGGCTTGTTCATTTAGTGATACTGAAAAATGGCGGTGCAGTCAGCTCAGTATCTGAGACCATGTACAATTGAGATTGGCTTTCATGTCCATACGTCCCTGAGTATGCAGCTAAAGAAATTTCCTTAGGTAGGCATTCATAAGGAAAGGGGAAAAGAGATTGAGGTAAGTACCATTAGAATATGATATCCATAACAGTACTACCACCACAATTCTGTGAACCTAAATTTCAGATTCTAGACTTTTTAGAATGCAAGCAGGGTGAGAATTTTTAAAACCTCTAAAGAGTGAACGCATCCAATCTGCAAAAAGCTGGGAGAATTTGACATATAAATGTAGGTAAGCACATAGACTGAGAAGTACTTATAGGTAAGCACATAGACTGAGAAGTACTTATATTTTGATGAATCGCCTCTCCACCGTAAGCCTAAATGACTATCTCGGCATAAAACCTGACTACACAGTTGATCAAACAATTGTCCAGAATGTAAGGTATATTTAAGCTATTTCCAGTTCGTTAAAGGTTTCTCGCAGTTGACTAACATCAATTTACAACTAGGGCAGGCAATATCTTCAACAACGATCTCTAGAATCTGCAGAGTCCATTGCTCGGCTTTGATCAGATCTAACCTGCCAATTGCAGCCATGATCAGAGCCAATCTACATCCTGAGAAGACAACATATGGTATCAAATAATCAAGAACAATCATCTTTTGATGCTGAGAGAAATCATACAGCAGGTGATCGGGATTGAGATCCACTGCTGCTTTTGCTTCTGCCTTGTCTGGTTGCTCTTCTACCTGCTTGTTGTTTGCTAGAAGGCTGCACACCCCACCAAGAATAGCAAAAGTAATTATTAAATAATCCACATGAGACTGGCAATGGGAATTTAAATTATACTTTACTTACAGATGCTAGTGGGGATCTTGATCTTGATCGGTATCTGCAAAAATTTCCAGAAACAACTCAATTATCCATAAGAATCCATTATAATCCTTGATCCAAAAGCTTCATTGCCACTTCCACCTCATAGTGACCAGCAACCAAAAGAATCAAGAAATACCGCCAGTCTTTAGAAGAAAATTGTAAAAAGAGAATAAAAAAACCACTGCAAGATAATAAACGACCTCAACACTTTGGTAATGGGCTTTTCCTAGAAGTTCGTGAAACTAGATCAACATGAGGAAAGAAAAATCACTATAGCACCATGACACGAGTTGCCAAAGTTTGGGATATCCTCCCCATCCATACCAGATAAGAGAACTACACTGTCCCTATCAGTTTCCCCAAGTACAGGAAGGGATAGATGCTGAAGTAGTTTCAATTTTTGTAAATATAGCTGATCTGTGGGATGGTACCAATAGCACTTAGTTCAGAGTAATCCAGCTTTCGGGTTGTGACCCATCCACACTGGATGAAGTCTAGCACTGAACTACACACCAGGATAACAGCATTATAAGATGATCAGGAGGTACTCAGCTGCTCACCAATAAAAATGCATTACCTCAAACCTCCAAAGAGACGCAGGTATATAAGCACACCATTGCATCAAGTTCTTAACATCCAATCCCCAGGTTGCTGCACAAAGCCAGATCTACTAAGCAAAACAAGGAACCCTTACAAACAAAGCATGACACCTTGCCAACCCTCATGAACTCATGTGCCCCTGAATAATGATCTAGACCATCTATGAATGGGCTGGTTCATGGTTCATCCTTTAAGCAAACTGTGAACTGCCGTTTCAGGCGCCCTTGGCCAGGTCTGCAGACATGGATTGCAGAATCAAGTCACAAGTGCTCAGGCCTTAGTTTTAGGTGCATGCTAAAACTGGCTACACCATCCTCGCTTAACAGAAATGAATAAACTTTTAAAAACCAATCTATACAACTTAAGTGTGCATCATCTGTTTTCTGTGTTTATTATCATTGTCGAGACAGAGAAGGGAATCAGAATTATTATGCTCCAGGCACCCATGCAAGTTTAAGAATGGCCCGTCCCTGAGGGCAGCGGTATACATTGCGACCTAACTTAATTGCCAAATCTACAAATTGGCTGTTAAGATTTAACACCTCAAAAAGAAAGTAGCAAGAAATGAAAAAATTGGAGCCTAAACATAAAAACTGAAAGAATTTCCCAGACCTAGCATTTGTTTTCTATTTATTTAGAATTTCTTTTTCTTTGATAGCTCATCCCACTTAACTGAACAGGCAAAATACAGTAAAAGTAAAAGGCTATTAACAGATAATTTTTCACCTAACCACCATGTTCACTAACAAATTTGAAGAGAACAAAAGATGCAACCAGAAATACCTTGAAGATCTCGGAGACAATCCAGCATGAGAGTGTGGAGAAACAGATCTACCAGGAGATACAGAGAGAGAGCGATGAGAATATTTAGCCCCTGGAGACTTGCTGCAATAAAAGTCACTTCTGTTCAGTTATCACTAGTCACAATAACTGAAACCAACAGTCTAATCTTTGCCAATAAAAGAGACCTCCTGCTCCTCTCACTGCAGTTACGACTGCGACTACGGCTCCGACTTTGACTCCCGCTCCTGCTCCTGCTCCTGCTCTTGCTCCGGTCACGTGTGCCGTGACTAGGACTTTGGGAGTAGCTTCTTCTCGAATCATCCTTCCTCACCTAGAAAAGGCCAATAGGTAAGTAACAAAAAACATATATGTAACACAACATAAATGTTCTGATACATACCCGCACATAAGACCGAGAAAATGCATTGCGAAACTCAGAGTCATCAAGTTTCTTGATCTGCATATAGGTCAAAAGAGAGCCACAATTAATCTGAACCCAATGATATTACATAAAGCCATAAAATTCCAGAATAATAATCCAAAGTTATAATCAGCTTAAGAACTTACAGCATGTTTCATATCATCATAGTTTTTATAATCTACAATTCCTGTCTTACCTACAACATGTTGAAATAAGGAGAATAAGAAGTTACTAATACCCTCCTAGCCTCAATATGTTTTATAACGTTACTGATAATATTTCAATATAAACATATAGTTTGGTTGGATCAGTCATGCATAAACTTAATTAGTCTTAATAGCAAACTAACTGAGGTGAGCTACTTAAATGTATAATGCAGAACCTAACAAAAGAATCATAAGCTCATTCGACTCACCACCACGACCAGGAAAGACTCGAGAAAAACAGACATCCCCAGCTTGTCGCATATGATCCTGATCATTGTATATGCATGGTTAATACCAGTTTATTGATAATAGCCAACTCATTTTATGACTTGAATTTGAAACTACTAATTTACTAGAACTAAAATCTAGTAGGCAAATAAAGCAAACCTTGAGATCTTGCCATGAAGCAGATGAAGGTAATCCAGTGACCAGAACTGCAAGAAAGTGGGTTATCAGATGAACCTTAAATAAAATATAATCATGGATCAACGTTAGTGATGCCAGAGTGAAACATACCACGATGATCAGAGTGCTTGGAAGGACCATGGTTTTCACTAATACCACTGCAAGTATTATAATGACGCCCTGGAAATGAATGTTTTCGACCACCATGGCCTGGAGTTGAATGTTTTCGACCACCATAAGCAAGCTCTACCTAATGAGGGGTTTGATGTACAACGTTGCCAAGTATCATTGAGGTACAAAATAGAATGAATCAAAGAACCGATGACAATAACCCAAATATAGAGAAAGCTATATGAACAGAAAAGTAGATGAAGATGAGCAACTACTAACTCGTAAACGACATCCATTAAAGTTATACCCATCACGACCACGGATGGCCTCTTCAGCATTACAAGCATCTTCAAACTACATTATAAAAAATTCAAAGAATTGCATCAGCGCCTTGTTTCTTTTATAAAATAAAACAAAGAAAAAGGTGTATGATGACCAGTTTAAGAAATAAATTAATAAAGCCAAGCAAGCTTACCTGAACAAAAGCATAACCTGGGGTTCTTGGTGGATTCCTTAGATCCACCCTAACAATGAGTCCATACTGCAAATATATAAAATAAGGCATCAATATTTGATTCATAACTCATAAGCTGCTTAATAAAAAATTAATAGAATGTCATTCATAAAAAATATATCAGCCGAAACAAACTAATATAGCACATCATTTAAGCGTTTCTTTATGTGTTTCTTTTAAGACCATATTGTTATTTAGTTAATTTCAGTTTGATAAGGGTTTCAAACTATACATAGCTTCTTTTTTTTTTTTTTTTTCTTTTCTGATCATGGGAGAGGAAGTGGAGGATCAAGTTTGAAATTCCGCCCCACTAGGCCAAAGTACCAAGAAAGTAACAGCATTAACAATTCAATTCAATTCAGTTGAGTTACAAGTTCAAGAAACAGTTAAAATAATATAAAGAAGGGAAAGAAAAACCTTGTAAAACAAATCTTTTACTTCTCTCCATCGAATATCTCCAGGAAGATTCCCTACGTACAAAGTGCGGCTTGCACAACTGCTCATTCTTTTCCCCGATAACAAACACTTGTCAATTAAATCTGAAACCACGAGAATTTGCAATACATAAGCATAGATATATCAAGAAAAGCTTTACTCGTTTATTTTACCTGGAAAAGAAAAGAAAAGAAAAGAAAATAGTGCAAGAATATGAAAGCTTGTACCTCTTTTCAGTAAAATATGGAGGAGAGGTGTTTTCTTGTTTTTGTTTTAGAAATGTTTGGATTCTTGTGGAAGTATAAAGAGGAGAGCGTTTTATAAGGAAGGATTTTGTACATTTCCCGTTACAACCCATCCCTCACTGATTATCGTAATTACATTCTCGCACTATGATAATGCTACGTGTCCTTTGCTAATTGCTACTGGGCATACATTAACGCATCTATCTGCAAAGAAATTTAATTATTTGGATTAATTACTAATGCCTCCCTGAGGTTTTCATACCATGCATTTCAGTTGCATTTTCATGATTCTCACGTTTATTTAAGATAATCAAAACTTACAAATTGTGCATTTTGCGTTATGCCACTTCACTTCATATTCATGTGGTTTTAAATGGTTTTTGCAGTCCTTTGGAGTTCATTCTGAATCTGTTCATTCAGTCGCTTGAGGAAGATTGCCTTGGATTGACTCTCGGTCATGTAAGGTTTCCTCCTTCTTACGCATTCGTATATTATAGAATAAGCTCAGAGAGTGGAATTCCTCCTCTTTAAATATTTGAATTTTCTACGGGAAGTCGAATGCTCTTTTAGAAAGAGAAGTCAAGGAAGAAGGATTTGTCCACTAGGAAACAAGAAGTGCGCATACTGTTCGTCTCCTTTTCCAAGCACTGCTCTTCGTTTTCAACAGTTACATTTGCATGTAAGAGAGTCCTCTATTTTTCTCTTTCCAGTTCTGCTGCTGAAAGAATTGTAGCTAACGATGTTTATAGTACTGATATTGTAATGCAGATCATGATCTTCTGGGACATCATGCTCTCTTTGCAGAACATACAGCAGCAGTATCATCAGTACACGATTCGAATTTTGATAATCATTCAGGGGTTTTTCTCTAGTTAGGATTTTGAAAAAGAATATTAATTATTTTAGAATGAAATTTTATAAAATTTCTTTTTCAGGGTAGTGTGAAAAGGAATTTCCCATTTAAGGTGATTTTGGATGATTTTTGCTGAGACGGAGAGAGTGAGCTCTGTTGACTAGCAAACAGAAGCTGTCTTCCCGTTGGACCGACCGGCGGACAGCTTCTGTCCACTGGATAAAGGTTATATTTTTTTAAAAAAAATTATACACAAAATTTACAAGTTTTTTGGAATAAGTTTTTCAGGATTAAATATTAAATGTTTTACAAGTTTATTGTTCAAATTTTGTTTCTTTATATAATTAATAATTTTAATTATTATAAATTTATAAGTGATATGTTTCATTGAAAAATTATATTTTTCTACTAAAGTATTTTTTAAAATTTAAATATATTTTAATTGTAATTGATTTTATTAATTTCTTTTAATTCTAATATCTTATTTATCTCTAATTTCTTTCTCTCTTTTTAATATCTCTGAGTATCTTAAAATCACACTAAAACCGGAAAATTTACCCTAAAATAAGACTTATTTATTTTGAAAACCTTAAATTAAGAAAAAGCCCGGCCCTTCAGTACCTGGTGAGCTTCCTGGTTCCTATGCTTTTCCTGCTATAGATCTTCATTACCATGGTTGGGAGCACCATTCTCCTCCCTTCTCCAGGAGCAGCAGTCGAATCGGCAGTGCTGATCAGCCTTCAATTCCGCCTGTTTCTCAAAGGCCGGATAGAAGTAGTTCTGATCTTCCAAGATTGGGTTCTTTCATGCATCCATTCCTTGTCGGCCACAGGTATCCCTAGCACTCCCCTATCCTCTCTCTGAGGAGTTCTAATTAGTAGAAGGATATGTCCCACTTTGGTTCAGTAGGACTCAGCAATGATCATTTGGGTGATTACTTAATAGACGTTTGATTTTGCTGGAGTTGTAATAATGACTTCGTATGCATGTAATTTCCACAGCTCTAGTGCTAGAGCTGGGAGCTCAATTAGTTCCACAGTGATTCCACCTTACCAAGGAAGTAATGCTCGAGTTCAAGCTCTTCAAGCATACTATCAACAGCAACCTGGCAATTCTCCAGCAATTTGCACCCCCATTATTTCTGGGACCCGAAGGTCTAGCAATTGCGGAGCCTTGTCCCAAGTAGGGCCAGTCGCTTCATCTTCCGATCAGACTGGGTTCTATTTTGTCCCACCAGGTACATCAGGTCGGAACATCCAAGAAGCAGACAATCCTCCACCAATCCGATTTCGTGCATGGGAAAGACATCACTTGCAGTCATTTTCTAGTCAAGTCAAGTTGACAGAGAATCAAGTTGGCTATTTCATCAGACTGCTAGTGCGTCAGATCCTGACCTTAGATCCAGCAGCTTCCGGCAAAGGCATGGAACTGAGAGAATGTCATCTCAGAATCGGTCTTAACTTTCTTGATTATCCTTTCGGGTGAAGCAAAATACCACTAGCGAAAACAAAGTTATATATGCTTGAAAAACGATACATGATGCTTGGAGTCTGTCAATCACGAGAGTCTCAAAATACTGTGGAGTGACCCTGAAAACGATCTATTTGGCAGCCACCTGGCTGTGTGATATGAACATTGGCATTCTCTCTAGTTTCTTTGCCTTTTGAGGATATTAAAATAAGATTACATGTTGGATAGAAATAGATTTTGCAGAGAAATTTTGTCATATGCTTAATAGTAATCTAGCAGGCGGTAACAGACCAAATGGCGGTGCAATCATCTTAGTATCTGAGAGCATGTACAATCGAGAGTGGCTTTCACGTCCATAGGCCCTTCACCTTAAGCAGGTATTGCTTGATGTGCATTCGCATCGCGTCTAAAGAAATTTCTCTAGGATGGCATTCCAAAAGAAAAGGGGAAAGGGAATTCTACCCCAAACCTTAATATTCATATTTGGATAGTCGCAAGAGTAGGAAAGGTAAGTTCTATTTCCTCATCCAACACCACGTTTGTAACCATTAACGGCAACGTTTTCTGGACTGCAAACAGAGTTGAGAGGGAGAATTCTTATATTAACCGAATTGTTAAAAGCACTCGGAAAATTTGACATGAAACAAAAGCTTTTACACATGTAGGTACAGCAAACACATACAGTGAAAAGGACTTATTGAAAGAAATGTGTGAAACCATGAATAGCCTCTCCAGCATAAGCTCAAATACATAAAACGATCAAACAATTGTCCAGAGTGCAATGTATATTTAAGCTATTTCTAGCACATTAAAGGTTTCTGGCTGTTGACTAACATCGATTTACAGCTAGGGCAAGGAAAATCTTCAATAACGATCTCTAGAATCCACAGAGTCCATCGATCGGCTTCGATCAGATCTAACCTGCCAATTGCAGCCATGATCAGAGCCAATCTACATCCTAAGAAGATAACATATAGTATCAAATAATCAAGAACAATCATCTTTTGATGCTGAGGGAAACCATACAGCAGGCGATTGGGATTGAGATCCACTGCTTCTGCTTTTGCTTCTGTCTCGTTTGGTTGCTCTTCTACCTGCTTGTTTGCTAGAAGGCTGCACAGTCCATCAAGAATAGCAAATATAATAATTAAATAATGCAAGGGTACACAATTCACATGAGATTGGCTATGGGAATTTAGATTATACTTCACTTACAGATGCTAGTGGGGATCTTGATCTTGATCGGGATCTGCAAAAATTTCCAGAAACAACTCAATTATCCATAAGAATCCATTATAATCCTTGATCCAAAAGCTTCAATGCCACTTCCACCTCATAGTGACAAGCAATGAAAAGAATCAAGAAATAACACCAGTCTTTAGAAGAAAATTGTAAAAATAGAATAAAAAATCCACTGCAAGATAATAAACAACCTCACACTTTGGTGATGGGCTTTTCCCAGAAGTTCACCAGAATATATCAACATGAGGAAAGAAAAATCACTATAGCACCATGAACTGAGTTGCCAAAGTTTGGGATATCCTGCCCATCCATACCAGATAAGAGGAGAACTACACTTTCCCTATCAGTTTCGCCAAGTTCAGGAAGGGATAGATGCTGAAGTAGTTTCAATTTTCATAACTATAGCTGATCTGTGGGATGGTACCAATAGCACTTAGTTCAGAGTAATCCAGCTTTCATATTGTGACACATCCACACTGGATCAAGTCTAGCACTAAACGACACACCAGGACACCAGCATTATAAGATTATTAGGATGATCTGGAGGTGCTCAGCTGCTCATCAATAAAGATGCATTACCTCAAACCACCAAAGAGATGCAGGTATATGAGCACATCACCACATCAAGTTCTTAACATCCAATCCCCAGGTTGCTGCACAAAGCCAGATCTAGTAAGCAAAACAAGCAACCCTCACAAACAAAGCATGGCACCTTACCAACCTGGTATACTAAGTGGTAACCCTTAGGAACTAAGAAACGTGCCACAATTTACAATAAGGTTTAAAATTTTTTAAACAGATTGTGTTCATTTCTTTAACATATGGAAGCTGAAGAGCTGTACTTTTGGGACCCAAAAAAAAAAAAGAACCAACAATGAATTCAACGACCAATAATTACTGGCCAAGTAAGGAAAGATTCTTTTTTTTTTTTTTTCAATTATTCAACAGGAAGACTTAAAATGCAAAATCCACCCAGGAGCAAATTATATTACAAACTTAAGGGGCTAATATGTAAAACTAGGAATCTACTAAGAAATATGATAATTATATGCAGGGATTGCGATGACAAGTATAAACAACATTCTCCCACATAGATCTCAAGGACACTTGAAAATTAAAAAAAAAAAAAATGAAAAAGAAAGATACCAGCAGGATGATTTTGGATTATTACACCCACATTCTATCAACAAGAATTTGATTATCCAAGAACCAAGAAACATGAATAGGAGATATACCCCTTGCCGTTGTTACGTTAAAATCTAAGTGCACCTGATACAACATAAGGTTATTTTGCCTACAAGTCATGGGTTAAAACATATTAATTTTATAGGAAGGTAAAGTCTGCATTACTTGACACCAATCCAACCCTACACACAAGTGAGACAAACAGAACTTGAACTTTAGAAATCACCTAGACAAACATGTAGACGTCACCAAAAGGCCAGTTCGAGCAGCGGACAGTGTGAATTGGCCTGGTCAAACCTCCGCCAGCCATGGCCAATGGTTCCATGGTTCCTGTTCATGACCAGGCCTGGTTCCATGAAGGGAGGGGCTGGTTAAGGTTCAGAAGCACCTAGAATCTGAGCCAGCAGTCCAGGCTGGTTCAACCATTGAGAAGAATAAATTAATGCACTTAATTTTCCTTTTATCATTACTAATTCTATATATATTAAGGGTATATATATTAATATCAGTATTCTAATGTAGGAATTTTTGCTTTCATGAAAATATAATTATTGTGACAAATGTTATGAAGAAGATAAATTAAAGAAATTAAAGAGTGCAACAAATTCAAATGTTCCATAAAACTCTAATTTTTATATAACTTTGGTAAGTTGAACTTTTTATAAGCTTGAGGCCAAACCGTTCATGGAACTGACAATGAACCAAAAACGTGAACCAGCTAGAACTCATTTGCCCCTGAACAATAATCCAGACCATCTATGGAAGGGCTGGTTCATGGCTCATCCTTCACACAAACCATGAACAGCCAGTTCCGATTCATCCTTTAAGCAAATTGTGGACTGCCGGTTCACGCGCCATTAGCCAGGTCTGCAGACATGGACAGAATCAAGTCACAAGTGCCTAAACCTTAGTTTAGGTGCATGCTCGCTTAACAAACATGAATAAAATTTTAACAAACCAATCTATAGAACTTAATTGTGCATCATGTTTTTTGGGTTGTGGTTATCATTGTCGAGACGGAGAACGGAGTCAGAATTATCATACTCCAGGCAGCCATACAAGTTTAAGAATGGCCCATCCCTGAGAGCAGCAGTATACATTGCCACCTAACTTAATTGCCAACTCTACAAATTGGCTGTTAAGATTTAACACAAAAAGAAAATAGCAAGAAGTAAAAGTTGAAGCCTAAACATAAAAACCAATAGAATTTCCCAGATCTAGCATTTGTTTCTTTATTTCTTATAGGATTTCTTTCTTCGATAGCTCATCCCACTTAACTGAACAGGCAAAATACAGTAAAAAAAGGAAAAGAATATTAACAGATAATTTTTCAACTAACTGCCACGTTGACTAACAAATTTGGAGAAACAAAAAATGCAACTAGGAATACCTTGAAGATCTGGGAGACGATCCAGCATGAGAGCGTGGAGAAACAGATCTACCAGGAGATACAGACAGAGAGCGACTATGATATTTAGCGCCCGGAGACTTGCTGCAATACAATTCACTTCTGTTCAGTTATCACTAGTCACTATACCTGAAGCTAACAGCCTAATCTTTGCCAATAAAACAGACCTCCTGCTCCAGTCACTATGGCGGCTCCGAGTCCTGCTCCTGCTCCTACTCCTACTCCGGTCATATGGGCCACAACTAGGACTTCGGGAGTAGCTTCTTCTTGAATCATACTCCCTCACCTAGAAAAGGCCAATAGGTAAGTAACAAGAAACATATATCTAACACAATATAACTCTTCTGATACATACCCGCACATAAGACCGAGAAAATGCATTGCGAAACTCAGAGTCATCAAGTTTCTTGATCTACATATAGGTCAAAAGAGAGCCACAATAAATCTGAACCCAATGATATGATATAAAGCCATAAATTCCAGAGTAATAATCCAAAGTTATAATCAGCTTAAGAACTTACAGCATGTTTCATATCATCATAGTTTGTATAATCTACAATTCCTGTCATACCTACAACATGATGAAAACAGGAAAACAAGAAGTTATGAGTACCCTCCTAGCTCAATACGTGTTACAACATTACTGATAATATTTCAACATAAAAATATACAGTTTGGTCGGATCAGTCATGCATAAACTCAACTAAGTCTTAATAGCAAACTAACTGAGGTGAGCTACTTAGATGTATAATGCAGAACCTAACAAAAGAATCATAAGCTCATTTGACTCACCACCACGATCACGAAAGACTTGAGAAAAACAGACATCCCCAGCTCGTCGCATATGATCCTGATCATTGTATATGCAAGGTTAATACCATTTTATTGATAATAGCCAGCTGATTTCATGACTTGAATTTGAAACTACTAATTTACTAGAACTAAAATGTAGAAGGCAAATAAAGCAAACCTTGAGATCTTGCCATGAAGCAGATGAAGGTAATCCAGTGACCAGAACTGCAAGAAGGTGGGTAATCAAATGAACCTTTGATAGAATATATTCATAAATCAACGTTATTGATGCTAGAGTGAAAAATACCACGATAATCAGAGCGCCTGGAAGGACCACGGCTTCCACTTCTACCGCTGTAACTACTATAACGATCCCCTGGAGATGAATGTCTTCGACCGCCATGAGCAAGCTCCACCTAATGAGGGGTTTGATGTGGAAAGTTGTCAAATATCATTGAGGTACAAAATAGAATGAATCAAAGAACTGATGAACAATAAACCAAATATAGAGAAAGATATATAAAGAGAAAAGGGATGAAGATGAACAACTACTAACTCGTAAACGACACCCATCAAAATTATACCCATCACGACCACGAATAGCATCTTCAGCATCACGAGCATCTTCAAACTACATTATCAAAGGTTTAAAGAATTGCATCAGCGACTAGTTTCCTTTAGAAAAAAAAAAAAAAGAAAAGTAAGTGTATGATGACCGGTTTAAGAAATAAATTAACAAAGCCAAGCAAGCTTACCTCAACAAAAGCATAGCCTGGAGGTCTTGGTGGAATTTTTAGATCAACCTCAACAATGGGTCCATACTGCAAATATATAAAATAGCGCATCAATATTTGCTTAATCATAACTCATAAGCTGCTTAATCAAAAATTACTAGAATGTCATTCATCAGAAAATACATCTAATACTGCACATCATTTAAGCGTCCCATCACGTGTTTCTTTTAAGACAAAACTATCACAAGTTTAATTAGATTTTAACGAATAGGTTGCATTAAACATTTACAAATTAGTTATAATTCTAATAAAAACATTAAATTTGACAAATTTTATTATAGCTGCAAGTTATATTAGAAAACAATTTTATATATTTTATATAAATATTTAATCCATTATTTAATTAACTGGGGTTTGATAAGGGTTTCAAAGCATGCATAGCTAAAAACCAAGAAAGTAACAGCATTTATAATTCAATTCAATTCAGTTCAGTTACAAGTTCAAGAAACAGTAAAAAAAAAAAAAAAAGGAGGGAAAAAGTAACCTTGTAAAACAAATCTTTTACTTCTCTCTGTCGAATGTCTCCAGGAAGATTCCCTACGTACAAAGTGCGGCTTGCACGGCTGCTCATTCTTTTCCCTAATAATAAGCACTTATCAATTAAAACTGAAATGAAAAAGAACACTGCTAAAATCACAAGAATTTGCAATAACATAGATATATCAAGAAAAGCCTTACTTGTTTTTGTTTTAGAAATGTTTGGATTCTTCTGGAACTATAAACAGGAGGGCGTTTTATGACGAGAAGATAGCTAAGGATGTTGTACATTCCCGTTATAACCTTCACTAATTCTCGTTATTACATTCTCGCACTAAGGTAATGCTACGTGTCGTCTGCTAATTGCTACTGGGCATTCATTATTACGCATCTATCTGCAAACAAATTTAATTATTTGTATCAATTACTAATGCCTCCATGAGGTTTTGATATCATGCATTTCAGTTGCCTTTTCTAAGATTATCACGATTCTCACGTGTATTTAAGTGTCGTTTGTTAGTGTGAAACCGGTTTTATAAATTTTTTTATTTTTAATAAAATAAAATATTAATTGAAATTTATTTTAATCATTAGAATAAATATAATATTATTATATTTTTTTATTTATATTACATATAATAAATAAATAAATAAATTTATTATTCTATTAATAAATTTTATCCAATAATAAAAATGTATTCGAGTAACTATTTAAGCTACTATATAATTTGATTGTATTTTTATTCGATATAATATAAAAATAATTTATCTAAATTTCTTAAAATATATATTATAAAACAGTTTAATATTATAATTGTTTATATTTTTATAGTATAAAATATAATTATATATTTATATTTTTAAATTTGTACAGCTTAATTAGTTTGATTTTTAATTTAATCTAATAAATGTCTTAATTTTATTTTTTAAAATCTAAATAATCATAGTTTTTATTTAATTAAACATATAAAATTTTATTTTTGATAGAATATTGTATATTTTTATATAATATTTATAAATTTATTAAATAAAGACACACATATTAAAAATATTATATATATTAAAAAATAAATTTAATTATTAATTAAATTAAATTAAAAATTAAACGTTAAAATCTCTATAATTAAAATTTTGAGACATTAATAATACATTTAGCCCTATGAAAATAAATATATCAATGGTAAAGAAAAAATACAACTTCTAAAATAAAGTTGTTATTTTATATTTACTTTTGTAGTCAGGCCAATTACCGAGTTTTAAGGTGGTAAGAATTATGAAATGACACTTGCCCTGGTAGAGTTGGACTTTTGACGTATTATTGACCACGTCCCGCCGCCATAAATAGTTGACCGCCGATTGTAACGCCCACAGGAATTCTCCTGTAATTCCTATATACCGCCTACCACTAATTTCCAAATACCGCTTAGATCAGACGCCGTCCACCTCACCAGCGCTCCAATTACTATATTCATTTGTCCACGCGTCAACTTTTGAATTGAAAACGTACAACTGCATATATAAACCTGCACACGCCGTAGCTTTTACTCCCCCCGTCTCACGAGACGTCCCCAATTTTGCCTTGGCTTGGTATCGTGTCTCTGTGTACAAAAAGCATAACTCAAAACTAACAACACGCCTTAATTTCTTTTTTCTTTCTTAATCTCTCCTATTGAAACAAGATTCTCTAAAAGTGAAAAATGGCTGATGCTAAGAACAAATTTGAATCTGTCAGGGAATGGGTCGCTGAGCACAAGCTTCGAACTGTTGGTAATTTTCTTTGTTGGTTTATATTATCTTTTAGTTTATTGAATCTGTTTTTTTGATTTTTTTTTAAAGATTTGATATGGGTTTTTGATTTGGATCTTGGATTATTTTTATTTTTTTCTACTGGTGAAAGGGTGTCTATGGCTTAGTGGAATTGCTGGCTCAATCGCCTATAATTGGTCTCAACCCAACATGAAAACCAGCGTTAGGCTTATTCACGCCAGGTATTTTTGCTTTGTTTCTTTCTTTCCTTGTCTTATTTTTTTGGTCTTTTAAAGATTATTTGATGGATTTATGTGGAGTTCTTGATTTGGATGTTATTTGTAATTGCAACCTTTCAACCGTTGGTTTACATTGTGCATCGATAAATCAATCAAAGATTTTTCTTTTATCAGTTGTTTGATGTCAAAAAAGAAAATGATTTTTGTTTTCTTTTAATATTCCAGATGAGAACAGTTTTATTTTGGGTTTTGGAAACTCCCGCGAATTCTGCATGGTTTTCCATAGGATCTCCAGATAATGTGCTTTGATTGCACCTAACATCTGTCATTTTACACCTGGAAATTAAGAACTTGAAATTTTTATTTCTGATTTCTGAGAATTTTGGTATTGCAAGGATAACCAATTTGGTATATTGGTAAAGGAATTGGGGGTGAATGTCAGTAGGGTAGTGAATAGTGATGAGTCCTTTACCTACCACCAGCTTGTGCTGAGATAATTTGAAAAACTTTGTAATATGATATCTATGGATTACCCGAATAATTCAACTATTCGGGGAGTGTCTAGTGGCAAAAAATGCATTTGCGGAACAAGGGGATAAAATTAAATAAAGGGATATTGGACACGGTCACCATAATACCCAAAAGAAGTGTTTTTGACTTGAGCAGCTATTGTTTAGTCTCTTTTCTGCAATATTTTGGTTGTTGAAGCTCAAGGCTTTTAGGATTGCGATAGATAAAGTTGCAAATTTTTGGCATATTTTGTAATATTAGCCTTCATAGCCAAGTTTTATAGCCAAGTGTGGGAAAGAATAGGGAACCCTGTTAGGCCTGCGTAGCCAAGTGTGGGAAAGGCGGAGAACCATGTTTGTCAGCTCGGATATTAGCAGAATGGCAAGGACATGAATTTGTATATCCATTAAAGACTTGATATGCGAAATCACCTTGGATTTATGGTATAGTACGGACAAAACGGATCTTCTCCCACTTCATTTTATATATTCTAGGTTCAATGGGGAAGCTAGGAGGGAGCCAAATAAAGTGTTGTGTGATTATTGTTCTATTAAGATCTTTCCCCCTAGATGTTTACTTGGTAAGAATACTGCTAACATCTCTCCTGTTTTGCATCCTCTTCTTGCTTTTGCCCTTTGTAAAAACTCTTTTCTGTTATCATAAACAATTTGCGCGTGTAGTTGCTAACACTCTCTATGTTCTAAATCTAGGTTGCACGCACAGGCGCTCACGCTGGCTGCATTAGCCGGTGCTGCAGTGGTCGAGTACTATGATCATAAAAGTGGAGCAAAGGCTGAACAATATGCAGGGTACATCCCGCACAAGGACAGCAAATGATGTGGAATGGATTAAGCATGTAGTTAGCCATATTAACAAGGATGGGTATGAATAACAATATATGTAAGAAGAGGCATAAGTTTTGACCCCTTCAAATTTTTTCAGTTCCATACTGTACCTGATTCATTCGATACTGGCTTTTTGGTGTACTCTAAAGGGGAGAAAATGAAACTGAGAATGAAGTTCCTTTTCAGGTGTGCCTGTTGGCGAGAGGGAACACATGTTTGTTCAGAGAACAAAATTTGAATTTGATATTACAATGTATTTCCTATAAATGAGTTCTTTAAATTCTTGTGAAATTTATTCCGAATCTAAGAATCTAAAAGATTCCATGCCATTGATATAAATGAAAAATTCGTATGGAAAATAGTCTCTTATATGTATGTATGTGTGTATTTATATATATTTTGACACAGGCTAAAATTTTTTCTTATGTATATTTATTTTCATCACTTAAGTTATTATTAGTTAATCTGTATTTTTTGTTAAATAATAATTTTGATGCTAAAAAATAGAATATTAATTTATAAATTATTTTTAGTAGAATAACAGTTTTTAATCTCAAGAAGATATTAATTATAATTTTAGTAGAAAATATTTATAATTAATAATATCATAAATTATTAAATTTTAACTCTTATACAACGTATCATCAACTATATTTTTATTGAATGGTTATTATATATATTTAATTATTATTGGTCTGACATTTATTTAAAATAGAAAATCTTAATTTAAAATTTACCAGTTAAAATTATTTATTACTAAATAATAGCGAACTGAGTTATGATTGGTATTGGGATATGATTAGTCTTTATATTAATCTTGGAAGTTTTATATTTAGCATTCAGATAATAATAATAATAATATATGAAAAAAATAATAATTACCTCAGCAAGTAGTTTATGTAAACTTTTCCAATATAATTTAGCTATAATTACCTAAATTATAGCCCACGACATGTCGTCTACACAGCACTCGGACCATAGACTGGTCTGGGTCTCAGAAAAAAAAAAGAAAAAAGAAGAATTATAACAATTTCCAGTTCCCTTTCCCTTATAACCTAAAAACCTAATCTCTCTCACATTTGTCCCTGTAACGCCACGCCGCTAATTCTTTTTTTTAGCTTTCAACTGGTACGATTTTTGGTTATTCAGATACCGTTAAAAAAAAGAATGAGTCGAGGGTCTGCGGCGGCGGGAGTCAAAGGAAAGAAGAAAGGAGCAACCTTTACAATAGATTGCGCAAAGCCAGTGGAAGATAAGATAATGGACATTGCTTCGCTTGAGAAGTTTCTTCAAGAGAGAATTAAGGTTGGAGGCAAAGCTGGCGCTCTTGGCGATTCTGTTACTGTCACTCGTGGGAAAAGCAAGATCACTGTCGCTTCTGACAGTAACTTCTCCAAAAGGTAATATATTTTCGTCTTTTAGCCCTGAAAGAAATAATTTTGAGTATTCGGTAATTTGAAACTAAATTATGTTGCATCAGTCGAACGCTTGTTTTAGTTTTGCTGCCTGTGTTTTGCCTTATTGGACGTCCGGTCGGACATTGCGGTGGGCTATGCCGAAAGAAAACTAATAGACCCAGCAATGGCATATCATTATGAAAATGTTTCTACATCTAACTTTCAAAGACGTGTGCTTTTTATTGGGAATGTTGGAAGTTCTCTATATGCTTTGATTTGAAACCAAAACACGATCGCTCTTGTAGATGACTAGTTAGTTTCCTCAGCCCGCAAAAACATGTTTTGAGGTGTTGTTGCCTTGTACGTTATTGCTGTTTGTATCAGCTGCTATTTAACCTTTTTTGGTCGTCTGGTATAGATATCTCAAGTACTTGACTAAGAAGTACTTGAAGAAACACAATGTGAGAGATTGGCTCCGAGTGATTGCATCCAACAAGGACCGAGGCGTATATGAATTGAGGTACTTCAACATTGCCGAGAATGAGGGGGAAGAGGAAGACTGAGACCGAGTATTTGTACCTTTATAGCCTTCTTTTCCTTTTTGCCAAATCTTGAACTTCTACTGGTTTAGTATATCTGGTTTAATGGAGCTACATTTTATTCCCAATATGTTGTTTTATAATTCTGTTTATCAAATTAATGATTTTGCTATGCTGAGATTGAGAATTAAAATCTGCCATTTAGAAATCATGGGAATTGTCAGTTGTGTTGTGTCTCTGTGTTTGCTTCTGTATTCTATGCACCCAATTCTCTATGCAGCCTCAAAAGTGTTAATGGGATCTTGCAGAGGGAGTTATAAAGGCTTCATATTCGTTCATTGCTCCAAGTTAACTTCACCTTAATAATGACAAACTCCATTAAGGCATGGGCTCATGTTGACAACTGTGGAATTGGTCCTAAATAACTCCTTAAATTGTTCTTTCATTTACCAGTAACAGGTCCAATTGGATGTGGGCTATACGAACCTAAGACTTTATCTCCTGCTTGGGACAACGATCAACTTACATTCTCTAATGCATTCTTAATTTCCACAAAGTGCCAATATAAATCACAAACTAAAAGAGGGAACATGTAAATAATAATTACTTATTTTAAATTTGCATATTCTCCACCACTTAATTATCCTAATATACAGGAGTCAAATGCGAAGAACATATCTAAACTTCATATTTGTTTTAAAGTGACAAGGTCACCGTGTACAAGTTGTTTCTATCATTAGCATATTTGTCAGCAAACTTCAGAACAAAATACGAAAATAGAAATAACAACTATCATCAACAAACTCAATCGGATGCATTAGTCCAGATTTAGCCTCACAATATGTGGCTTACAGTCGTGTTAGAAACACAGAAAAGTACTATAAATATGCTAGAATAATTCATAAGCAAATCACCTCCCCTGTTCTTTTTCTCAGTTTCTGTTCTTTTCTCAGTTCTAAAGAAAAGAAATACAGGAACTGAGAAAAGAACTTGGGGGGTGAAATTATTAATTCTAACAGGACAGGCATTAATAACTTTCATACTGCAACATTACTCCCTCTTCAGCCATGAGTATCAACGTATCTTTCTTCCTTGTTCTTATGATGGGCTCATTGTTTCTCCTTTCTTGCGAGGCACAAGATCTTAAGGCTTGCAAGTTTGACGCAATATATCAACTGGGTGATTCAATCTCGGATACAGGAAATTCCATAGTGGAAATTCCTCCAGCTTTTCACAGTCGCTTGCCTTACGGCGAAACGATTGGTAAAGCAACGGGTAGACCATCAGATGGATATCTAATGATCGATTTTATAGGTAATTAACCAGTGCACAATTATGCCGTTTCTTCTTTTCTTCCTCAAGGAGTAGTATGAGAGTGGATTATAACAAGGGATTCTTTTAAATCTTGCAGCACAATCTGCTGGTCTTCCATTTCTTGAACCTTATGAAAATCCGAATTCGAAATTCACTCACGGAGCAGATTTTTCAGTCGCTGGTGCCAGAGCTATGTCTGCGGAAGATCTATTGAAATTAAATCTTGATGTTGGATTCACTAACAGTTCTCTTAGTGTACAACTTGGATGGCTTAAAAAGGTTCTATCAACTGTCTGCAACGGCCCTAAAGGTTGCTACAAACATGCAGTTTTTCTTAGCATTTTAAGTTAACTCAAAAATACATTACAGTTCATGCGTATGCTGATTGATTCTGAACTGTGCGCCTTACAGATTGTCAGGAGAAACTCAAATCATCCCTCTTTATGGTCGGGCTTATTGGACCAAATGATCTTATGGCTGGACTGTTTAAAGGTGACGGCATTGAGAAAGTAAAGACAACTGTGCTACCTGCAGTTCTGCAAACCGTTATAGATGGTGTCCAAGTAAGTGCAATTTTTCCTTGCAGTTATATACTTATATTCTCTCTTTTATGAATACTAGTAGGCTAATACAATCCACTTCCTAATTCATGTCTTTTTGATTTGTTATAGACTGTTATAAGCTATGGTGCTAGCCGAGTCGTCGTCCCTGGAGCCTACCCATTAGGTTGTACGCCAAGCTTACTAACAACATATTCAGTAAACAAGTCTGCTGCGTACGATTCACTCGGTTGCTTAAAGGATTATAATGACTTTTTCGCGTATTATAATACCCAGCTCCAAATAGCTCTTGAGAATTCAAGAAAAGCAAATCCAAATGTAATCATTATTTACAGTGACTTTTACAGTGCGACCCAGTCGATTTTGGATAATCTTTCAACTCTTGGTGAGTGGTTTCAGTTTCAAATCTTCTTTTCTTTTAAGTATTCGGGCACTGTCCTGTTTTTATGCACATTATTTCTTACGTGAGTATTTGTGTGTTATATATTTACAGGATTTAAAGCATTTAGAAAGGCTTGTTGCGGGATTGGAGGTGAGTTTAATTTCACCCCTACAATGCAAAAGACATGCGGAGCTAAAGGTGTACCAGTTTGTCCAAATCCTAAGGAACATGTGTTTTGGGATGGAGGACACTTCAGTCATCATGCAAACATGGTATTAGCAGAGTGGCTGATTAAGGAAATGTTGCCTCAACTTCATTGTAGTGCTTGACAAATTATGGCATATGTTATCCTTCTAATGTAACATATCTGTAATTCATCAATATATATATATATATTTTTATCATTCTGGTGCCCATTTTTTATCAGAATTAAATCGTTACATTTGGGAGAAAATCTCCATCAATGAGTAAAAATAGAAAATAAATTAACCCTTTTAATTTAGAATAAAATAGGGGCTCAGAGAATATGGTTTGCAGCTTTGTTTATCAGTTTTAGAAACATAAAATATTATAAATAATGGATAATGCAAATTGGGTTTTTATGTAATTAACTTCACATTCGTCCTACTTCTTTCACGTTCATATGGGGCACAGGAAATTAAGGTTCTTTCACAATCTCATGGGCTAGAAAATCTAAAAGCTCGTAAATTTGATTCCATATATCAGTTTGGGGATTCAATGTCTGATACAGGAGATTCTATTATAGAAATCCCTCCAGCTTATCATGCTCGTTTTCCATATGGTCAAACAATCAAGAATGCAACTGGTAGACCCTCTGCTGGACTGCAAATAATTGATTACATTGGTAAGTAATTAGACATGTTGTTCTCTTCCTCCTTTTTTTTCTTTACCTGCAGCTTCAGAAAGTCTTTGAAAATTTCTGCACTTTCAAGAAAATAAGTTAAAGAGTAATTATACACTCAGGTTGTGTGGTAATTTTTAATTCTTTTTGCAGCACAATCAGCTGGTCTTCCATTTCTTCAACCATATGAAAATCCAAATCCAACATTCAAGAATGGAATCGAATTTGCAGTTGCTGGTGTTTCCGCATTGTCTGTAGAAACTCCAGCAAAATGTCATATTCCACCTAGAATCACTAACAGTTCTCTCAATGTGCAACTTGAGTGGTTGGACAAATATGTGCAAACTAAGTGCAATGGTTCTAAAGGTAGGTAACCATGTAATTTGAATCTTTAGACACAAATATATATGTTGGGGGGGGAAAATGTTCAGTAACTTATCAATTTCATGTGTTGAATAGATTGTCAACGTCACTTGATGAAATCAGCCCTTTTAATGGTTGGAGAAATTGGGGCTAATGATTATGATGCTGGGCTCCTCCTAAACATGACCATTGATGAGGTCAAGAAAGTTATGGTGCCTGTAGTTGTGCAGGCCATTAGGGATGCTGCCAAAGTAAGTCAAATTAAACACCTTCTTTACATACATGCATATTAGCTAGCAATATTAGTTTGTCATTAACTATCATTTTTCCTAAGTGTTTTAAGTAATTCTCTGGTGTTTCTTAATGAATTAACTTGTTACAGAAAGTGATACACTACGGCATTCATTGAGTGGTTGTCCCTGGAATCTTCAAATTAGCTGTGCACCACACCAGCATTGCTTACATTTCTTGAATCAAACAAGTCAGCTACTTACGACGAATATGGTTGCTTAAAGCGCACAGTGTCCGCCCAGGATACAGTCTTAGTCTGAGAAGCTGAGTTGCCGGTTCGACGATCTACTCGGCCAGTTTGAATCGGAGCAAAGACCACAACGACTTGTCTTTTACGAGCACCACAATGTTCTTCTTCAATGGGCTCTCGAGCAACTCAGAAAGGAGTACCCTGATGTGCATATTGCATACGCTGATCTTTATCATGCACACGAATGGATTTTGCAGAATCACTCAAAACTTGGTCAGTGAGATTAAATCTCATATACTGTGAAAATTAAGAAGAAAATAATGAATTACACGTATTAATAATTCTAATCTTTTTTGCATCGTGTGCAGGGTTCAAATCATTAACAGTTACTTGTTGCGGGCGCGGAGGTAAATATAATTTTATGCCTGGATTGTTGAAAGCGTGCGGAGCTCCTGGGGTACCTGTGTTGTGCAGACGTGGGCGAGTGGCACTTCATTCATAAAGCAAACAAGTATTTGTCAGAATGGCTTATCAAAGACATGTTGCCAAGAACTTGAGTGTATTTTTAGTTCTGTGAAGCCAAAAATTAAAAGAAATTTAATTTAAACACAAGGGGATAAGCGAGTTTTGAAGAATATTTTTTCTTTTACTGTGACTGAAAAATGGGATTGACCTATATGAATCTTTAGTCTTTGCACGCACTTCAAAAAAAGAAAAAATAATCATCGGGTATTTACTGTACTGTGGAGACTGAATACGAAATCGTAATTGATTAGAGAACATGGAATAGCAGTGGATGATTATGCAAAGATAAAAAGATTGGTTGTTACAGGGCAGTGTCTTGAACATCTCATTAAAATGAACGGTGAATTCCTGATAAAGGTAAGGAATCATATCCACCTAGGGACTCTCCATGTTCTCCATAAAAGAATTCAAATTAAAAAAGGAAAAACCCCTTGTCTACAAACACTGCAATACAATCCCACCCTCCGCCCCGCCCCGCCCCCGGCTCTTTCTCCCTGTCTCTCCCCATCTTTTCTCTGTATAATCAAAGATCTCGCGTCCAACACGCAACCCCAACGTGCAATTTAATTCCCACAGTATTCTACTTTTGCTGCTACCCCACCTAAATATATCATTATCCAATCTTTTCTTTCCCATCTCATCCTCGGTCTTTCTTCTTCCCTTACTACTGTTTTTCTTACCATTCAATTTTCTTATCCTGTCTTGCTCAAATGCCATCACTTCATCGCTAATAAATTTCTTCAGTATGTCCTCCTGACATTAAGACATGAGAGTAAAACAGCATCACCCACATCTTTTTCCTTTCTTATTTCTTTCAATTCATGGATAAATAGATTCAGCTTATGAGCTTATTTTAAATTCCTTTACACTTTATTTGGTAAAAGTGATGATAAGGTGACATAAAATTTATTTATTTTCATAATTAGCACGTAAAATGCCTTGTCCTAGTCACTATTCCCACATCCTATGAAACATATGAACCTTGTTTCAGTCTTTTCTCAGTATAGTAACTAGTAGTTACAGTATCTTAGGATAGGGAACATTAATATATAACAGAAGTGAATCGGACCCAGATTAGAAGAAATAAATACATATAAATGTTGATTTATTATCCGAAGACTGGATCAAGCTCCTTCTAAACCATGCATAATAAAGCAAATTAACAAGAATTATGCAAGAATAGCCTTCAGAAAACGGAAAGAATTTTCTAACTCTCAAAGGCAGGGGCAGGGGCAGGGACAGGGGAGGCAAAGTGAGCAGTTAAATTAGGATATATATATATAAATAAAAATAAAAATAAAAAAGCTGTGCTCTATTTGGCGGCAGAAAGTACCCATAAACTGACCCAATACTTACGCAACAAAATATTTGCACTAATCAAGCAGTTGATCAAACCAGTAAGAATAAGATTCACTGCCCTCTGTACAGTGTCAAATTGAAGGTCAAATCTCATTTTCTTGGAAGTTTTCATCCCCACCTTCTTCCTCTATCACGTCCTTAACGCTTTGTGGGTGGGGGTGGGGGGTCCTACTTGTTCATCAAATATTTCATTGGTTACCGCTCTTCACCCTTTCCAAGAAAGAGTAGAGCTTGTTTTTAAATTTTAACTTTTTTGGTTACATTAAATGTTTATTTTTTTTGTTTGGTTCGCTTGATCATATACGTGCATTAACAACGGTAGACAGCACTGCTTGAAAATATTGCCTTGTTGGATTTTTTTCTTTTGTCGAAAGATAAGATTTCATTAAACAAGCCAATTGCCTTGTTAGATTGCTTTCTCTATTTAAAGAATGCCCACTCCAAGACTCAATCTCTTTAACACACACAATTCTCTCTCTCTCTCTCTCTCTCTCTCTCTCTCCCTCTATATATAGATGCATCTGCAGGTTAGCTTCTCTGCTCTTCAACCGTGTATCTTGAATTACGGGGAAGAAGGATCATGCTCATGCATGGCTATATAATGGGTGAGCAGCTCTTGCTGGAGAAGCAGGGCACGTGCAATTCCTTTCTTTCCCTCTCCGAATTGCACGTGCTCCACTTCTCCAACATGGGTTTCTCCCCTTTCCTCTACAGCATTGGCCATTCCTCTGTAATGAACTAGGTATGCAATGCACCAGATTGGGTAGGTTAAACTTCTTCTTTCTCAATAGTTATGGCCTTTTAACTCTAGTCTGTTTCTATAAGGTAGCAGGTATCAGGTATAAAATTACTTTACAGTGTGCAAATTTTACAGTATAGTATAAGTATATAGTACATAGTAACTTGTCATTTTTCAATTTCCCTTTTTAAAATAACTATTTGGTGGCAAATGCATTGGCTATATTTAGGAGAAGAGGGAGATGTATATAGATATGCAGTACATGTTTCTTTTAAAAATAACAGTACCTGAGGACCACACCATCTTAACTTTGCTGTATGGCTGAAGGCCTACATATTAACTGTTTCTCTGCAATGGACAATGCCAAAAGATTGCAATTGCATGCTGCCCTACGAGATTATTGATAAAGTGAAAGGAGCAGAATCTTTTTATTTTCTTTCCAAGTTTTCTCAAGTTAATATTTATTGTGTCAAATATATAGGTACGGTAAGCAGATTATTGTGCATGTTTTCTACTTCCATGTGTGAATATCTTAACTTCACTGAGAGTTAATCAACTCTTTCTTTATGTTATTTCCTTTACTTTCTGTGCTTTAAAGTAGTCATTAGAGCTCCTAATTAAGATTTAGCCCTCCAAGTCAGTTATAGTCTTTGGCATTAGTTACTTCGTTTCTTGAGATTTCTTAAATTAACTATAATAGAGGAGTAGCTTACTTCAAATTATCTCAGTGCAGCAGTACAAACAAATTACTTTCTTTATATGTTTATAAACTAATTACTAAATTTTCAAGGTGTTAAGCTATTTAAACTACACAGTTCTCTTTAAGTAAGGACTGTGAGATGCAAATTGAGCAACGTGCTAGATTGCAAGTTAAGTTGCTAAACCATTTTCTTAAACGTGATGTTAAATTTCATAATTCCACTTGGAATAATCAATTTAGCCGACCCTTTTAGTATACATGCGTGTAATTAATTCTATGTTCACTAAAAGAGATTGATGTACAGTCAGATGGGTGATGCAAAAAGCTGTACTTAAGCTTGGTCACATATGTAGTTTATAGTACGGATCAGTTTTAAGAGTAACCCTAAGCAAAGTTACACACGTCAGAAGCCGTTCAAACTGGCAGGGAGGAGCAAGTGTTAATAGATGGCGTATTGGCTAGATTTGGCAGTCAAAAAAGAAGGGAAGGGGGTCAATAATTTTCCTTAGAAAGTGGGGGATTTTGTTTATTTTATTTATTGTTTTCTTGCAAGTTTGATGGGCAATATAAAGAGGTGTTGGAAATTGAAATGGTGGGGGAAGACTGGAGAGGGGACAAAGACAGTGCTGAATTGAAGATCCTCAAAATGCAAGCAACATTGCTCAAGTAAACAACAATTTGACAGTGAGGAGAGAATATATATGTGTATATATATATATATATATCTCTGGTGTGAGAGTGAGCCTCTGGACACGCAATGCACGAATGCCGAGACTTGGAAAATAGAAAAGAAATTTGCTTTGAGACAATGATTATGTCACATGATGCCAGGATATAGATACCTCATGTTTCTTATTTCTCTACATAGATTCTCTTCATTTATATACGTAGATTTTAGCAAGCAATCCAACAATTTTTGTTCTTCGACCTAATTGATCCATCTGGATGCAGTGACAAGTAAACCATTCATGCTGAGAGGTGGTTAATTCAACTTCCCGCACAGCATCCCCATTGAACTTACAAAATGCAAGGAGTAAATTATTTGCTTTAAATTCCCAATAGGAGCTTGTCATGAGATGAACACAAATACATAGTCATCTCTTTTGTTAGACCTGGCCACAGATGCTTCCAACTCAAATCTAAAATCTGGTTTTCCACAATTTCATGAATCGGCTTGGAATTTAAAACAAAAGGAACCTCTCAATCCAACCCGAATCGGTTTTAATTGTGAATTTGGATTTTAACATAATACATTGATTAATAGCAAATTTTATACAGGTTTCAGAATTGTTTTCAAGATTTCTTTCATAAGACAATACGAGTGGTGGTTTTTTATATCGATATGGCTTGGCATCATGAAGGAACTTCCCAAGTAAAACCAGATTATAGTTATGCCTCAAATTACTGTTCTTCTTCAAGTTTAGATTGATTAGTTGATTCCCAACGCCCTGCATTGTTTTAAAATAGATCCATTCTTTGAGGGCTAAAAAGGCCTGAAACTCAATGCGAGCTGTAATTGGTGAAGTCGAGTAATTATTTGAGAGGAATTTGGCAACAGCAGATGTGCGAGTAAGGTGTAATGTTACAGTAGGAAATGGAGCTGATGCTGAAAGTCATGCATATATCAGCATTAAATCTCACTATAAATCATTAAAACCTTGAGAGGCAAATAGGGCACTAAATCCAATCTACAAGCAAGCTGTACTTGCAGATATTAGATTTCTAAAACTAGAAGAACTGCATTTCATGTCACAAGCATAACACAAAAGTGGGATGCAACAACAGCTTAGTACAAGACTCAAAGTAAATAGTTTTTTTTTTTTACCAGAAGGTATTAGTAAATGTAATTCTTTTTTACTATTCTTAAATAATTTTAATAAGTAATGTTTAGAATTTTATAAAGATTTTATTGAATCAATAATAAAAAAATCTTTAAGGAAAAAGTTAAATTATTATTATAAACTATCACATCTTAAAATTCACACTAAATTTGTTATTATTTCTTTTTAAAGTTGATTTTTTCAAATTCTTTTAATATTCTAACACAAAACTCTTTTTAAATGAAAAAGTCTAAATTATTCATTATTTTTTAGTTATTATCAGAATATCCATTGCTCGATAAAACCAGAATAATTATATTTTTTATTTATTAAACATGAAAAAAAAAATTAGTTACTTTAATATAATATAAGTAATATATGATCATTTTAAAAGATATATATGTTTAAAGATAACAGTCGGATTTTTCTCGTGTATTAAGTAAATTCTAGTGAGATTGATTCAAGTAGATTTAAAAGAATTTAGAACGGGTTTGAGATTTAATTTTATTTTCTGTGTTAGGTTCGAATTTGAACACGTGAATACTCGATATAAATGGATAGACCCATTAAATTTTATATTTATATTTTTATCATTTTATTCCTCATGAGATTTGAACCCGAGACTTTTTATAGAAAGACAAATATTACCACTAAGCCATTTAATGATCTTTATTAAAATGACACATACATATATACACATATACATACATACTTGTTTAGATATATACATATATATATATATATATATATATAAAGTGAAATAATAAAAAATTAACAATTATGAATTTTTATTAGTTTTGTTGTCAATGAAAATTAAATTTACTTATTAGTAAAAAAATATATCATTTAGAAAATATTATTAGCAGTATCCAATTTATTAATATTTTTAACTTACAATTTTGTAACATTAATAATGACATTAATTATATATATATATATATATATATATATATTTATTAAATAATTTTTATTAATAATGTATTTCTTAACTAATTAATATATTTTTTAATTAATATATTTTAATAAAATCAATATTACGTTTTAATCATTGTAACTGTTAGCAGTTTATTCATACGTTAAAATATAAAAAGAAGCTTATAAAGTTTTTTTATTAATAAATTTAATATTATTTATCGAAAAAAGTATAAAAAAAACTAAATTGCGTTAACAAATTATTGCAATATTTCATTTAAAAATATTAACATTATTAATTTATAATTATATAGTGCTAATATAATATTAATTATATTTATTAAATAATTTTAGTTAATTTTATATTTTTGACTAATTAAAATGCTATAGAAAATCTATATTATTATATAATAAAATTAAAATTTTAATCTCATATTCTGAATTTAATTAATAAATCTAATTTGTATTATTAAAAATTAACAATAAATATATATATTGCATTGTTATATATAGAAATAGTTTTTAAATTTAAATATATTATATAATTTTTAATTTTTATTTCTGTAATAATAAAATTTAATATTTTATATAAAAATAGAAGTATTATACTAAATTTATTAATAAATTAAAAAATATATTGAACGTAGCTTTCTATTAGTTTTAAGATAATTTATATAATTTTAAATAAAATTATGTAGTTTTTTTGAATAATCTACGTAATTTTGATATTCCAAGCTAAAAGAGAATATGGCAGACTAAACCCTAATTCCATTCTCCTCTAGTCTCAAACTCAAATTAGCTCTCTCAAAGCGTCCTCCACCCTCGCAAACCCTCGTGTCATCGCCGACTTTGCTGCCGTTCCCATTGCTGTTGCTGCCATTCCCGTTTCTGCCATTTCCGTCGCCCTTGCTGCAGCCGTCGCTTGCTGCCGTCGTTGTCAGCCGCTGCTCCAGTCTTCTCAGTCGTTGCTGCCGTCTTCTCAGGTATTATTGTTGTTTTAATACACTTCTATGGTGTTTTAGCAGAATTACAGACCCTGCCTTCTGCGGTAATTTTTATTTGATTTTCTTGGCAATATGTCGACTTGATGCTAATTAATCCTGTCGTTTAGAATCTATTGGTTTGCATGATTTTCATTTATTAATGAGATTGCAGGACTTTGAACATGCAATTTTTTCAGCATATTTTGAACTAGTTGGCCTTTGAAGGCTCTTGTGAATTTATTGTTATGAATTTGTTTGTTCTGGTGAGATTGAGTTACTGAGAAAGAAATGAATATGAATGTTAAGAAAATACATAAAGGTTGGCTGGACCATACTTTGTTTGCATAAGAGTTTCTCTGTTAACATCATTAACTCATGGATTTTGAGGTGATTTAAATTACATATATATCATCGATAAGGGAATTCTTTTGTGCAATTACTTGTCATTTGTGTAATTGCATTAACTAAAATGCGTGTGATTGAATATTCATGCTGTATATATTATCGAAAAGGGAATCCTTTGCCAAGATCGTTTGTAATGATACAGGAGAATGATCATAATTAATGATTTTGGTTTTGAATACTAACTTTCCTTTTTCTTTTCTTTTTAAGGGCTGACAACTTTAATGGGTGGGGTTCTATGAGTAGAATTTGAATGTCAAATTTGATATTTCGATAAAAATACAACAGCCAAAGTGACCTGGATAAGATCAAATGTGTATTTAACACTTCTTCAGTGGACATTATCAGTGCTTTTCATTTTTTAGTGACATCATTAGAACTTTCTTCTTTTTCTTTTTACTTATTCAGCATATCTTTGTTCTTCCAATCAGTTTGTTCGATGTCGATACTTTTGTGTCCTTTCATGCAATTGCTTAATTTCATCAGTAGATATGTAGAGTAATTTAGTTTAGATAACAATGAATGCATATAATAAGTCCATCTGCTTAAGTAGGTATTAACTTTGAGATCTTTGGAGAAGCCTTGCTTTCCCAGAGAGTTTAAGTTAAGTGTGATTCATGATTCTGTCTCTTTGTGTGTGTACAAGGTATGTAAGGGTGTATTAGGCTTCAACAACTTAAAAAATGATGAATTTGTAACTGAATCCTAGCCCACACATTAATTGCTATGCTCTCTAAGGCTATATTGTTTTACTATTCTAGCAGTCTCTTTCGAAATCCGAGTTAATTAAGACTGCTGATATCTTCTTATATCTTGTACTGCTGTCTTGTGGGTTGATTTATTCAATGACCTGGTTGGATTTGTACTTTATTTTTTTTAATCGAATGAAATGGTAAAAGATGTGTAATATCTTTGTGTTTACTGCAAATAGTCAAGTGAATTTGAACTGCTACCAATGGGGAATCAGAGTAATTCATTTGCATTTCAGACGACAAGGACATTGAGAACTTAGGTCTCATATCACACAGTGGTTCAGTTTATGTGTTTTGGAGGTTACAATCTGCATTTAACCACTTCAAACAAGTTTTAGGTCTGCTAATTGAATCATGTAATTGAGCACTTTCATATAGAACTCAGGTGTTTTTCTTTTCACTTCAAATTTTTAGGTCTGCTCTTTATCTTCACCATTTACAGGCAAAACTTGTTGCATTTTCCTCTAAGATCATTGACCCTAGTTTAAATTATTCTTGCCTCTGCGCTTGTTGGCAATTGGTTGCAGAGAAAGAGAGATGGTTATTCCACCACCAGTTAAGTGGCCACCTAGAGTTGCAGATTTTCTGAAACCCTATGTCCTGAAGATGCACTTCACGAACAAGTTTGTTAGTGCCCAAGTTATCCACTCACCGAGTGCTACAGTGGCATGTTCAGCAAGCTCACAAGAGAAGGCTTTGAGGCCAAGCATGGAAAATACCCGGGATGTAGCAGCTGCAGCCAAAATTGGGAAAATACTGGGAGAGCGGCTGCTGGTCAAGGGCATACCTGCTATTTCTGTTTTCCTGAAGAGAGAACAGAAATATCATGGAAAGGTGAAAGCTGTGGTTGATTCTGTAAGAGAATCTGGTGTCAAACTACTTTAAACTGAGCTGGAGAAAATATCTAATTTTTTTTTTGTTAAAACTATAGTTTCAAAGAGTCCTGCTTAGTCCTGAAAGGGTTACTTGGGGGAGATCAATGAGACAATGGATAATGGTTTATCTTTGTTCTAGATGCTATTCTGTTGGGGTCACGTGTTATAAACGTACTTTATCATTTCAAAGTATGGGATCACGAAAAAGACTAGTTTGGAGAACAATTCTTTAATTTTCAGCCGCTGGAAACCTATCGTGGGATAGATATTGTTTGTAGGGATAGTTTTGTGATCTGTAGTGAGTAAATGGCAGCAGCAACAGCATCACTGCTGGTGCATAACTGGGTCTAGTATATTCGTTACTCCACATAGTTGTCCAATGTTTCTCCCTGGCTGATAGGTTTTATGACGTGGGAGCACATCACCTCACTAATTTAGTTTAATGCAGCTAGCTGCTTCCAATGTTGTTAAAAGCCCCGAAACCAATCCAGTGAGCAGCAGTGGTTTTTCACTATGCCATTCAGGAGGAGCTGAAATGTAAATACCCAGTGGGCTGTTCTGTATTTATTGATTGTAATAAAAAAAAAAAATTGAATTCAAAATAAATACAAGGTTATTCTGATATTATTTCATTTAATTTCTACAGTGCTATCGGCAGGAGAATAATTAAAGTAGATTATACCTCTCTTAAAGAATTTCTATATTGTGGCTTTGGTTAATAAAATTAATTAGGTAGACTTGATGTTTATTATACACTTAAGAAAGCATTCTTGACCATCCGCTAAAGCAACGGAGACAAGACAAAGAAAGGTTAATTATTGATAGCGATATTAAATATTTATTTATAGATAATATTTGGGCCTATAACATTTTAATTTATTTTCCCATAATAAGTTGATAGTAAGGCATAAAAAAGCAAGTGGGGTATGGGTGGAGTGATGCTGGTTGGGGGAGTCGTCTTTTGAGGTAGCAAAAACGAAGACCCAATTAGTGTCACTGAAGATTATTACTCTTGTCGTTCATGGAAGAGACTTTTGTGCCACTATCTCATCTCTTCGTACCGCCCTCCTGAGATGTCATGCTACTTCTCGCGATATGTATTCTTTTTTATTTATTTATTATTATTATTATTAATTAATATAAAAGAAATTAGATATCGTCATATGATAATAATTGTTTGTTTACATAAGCTTAATAATATTATATGTCACGTTTGTCATGAGATATATTTTGTAGCTTCATGAATTTGATTTAGTTTTCAATGAATGAAAAATCCCTTGATTTATAAATAATATTTAATTAAATGAATATTCCCTTTTTCTATTTTTTCAACATAATAAGAACTCTTAAAAGTTTTTCAATTTTTTTTTCTATTTTAATAACAATTGTAAGAAAAAAATATTGTCAACAGGAAGTTGAGACTTCTAGATATTATATCACATGATACATAGCAAAATATAAAGCTATATAATACTAATTCTTCAATTAAATAATGCAAGTCTCTCTTATTTAAATACTTCAAATTGTAGAATTTGCAATCAAATGCATGAATGTGTCTCTGTTTTCTAATTATTTTCTGCCTATTGACATCAGGGATTCTTTTCTCATGAAATTGATCATTTGATTTAACAAAAAACACAAAGCTTATCTGGACAAGCATGGTGTGTCACTAATAGATAAATTTAAATTATTATAATACCTTATCAACCTATATTTATTTTCTTTCCACTAAATATTAGCTCTTATTTCTTTTGTTTTTGTATTTATTTTTCAAATATTCAAAGAGTATGTGAATAATTATTCAAGTTTTAATTTTAAAAATATATCTTATAATTGATAAATCAATATACAAACTTTTAATTATTAGCAAAAGATAGTATTTCATCATATAATCAATGAGTTGTACTATTATAGCTTTTTTCACATAGTATTTATATTATATTTAAAAAAAAATTAAAAAATATGTTTATTTCCCAATTAAGAAGTATTTTTTTGATAGCAAAAGGCAATATTTTACAATAATTAAATATTTTTAAAAAGTTATAATTTTATAATCAATACATTTTAAAATTTCAAATGCATTTTTTGAAATTTTTTTTTAATTTATAGATCAATTTGCCCCTCAACTTAGAGTTGACTAATTCATTCCGCTTTTAAATTTTTGGTAAATTTCACCCACTAACTACTAACTGGGTAAAAAGGTTTAATTCAATCTAAATTTCTATAAAATTAAGAAATTAAACTTTATGCATAATAGAAAGCAAGTGAATGGAGGACCTAATAAATAAGTAAAGTTCATTTTAGTTCTTAAACTTTATATTATGTATTAAACTTAGTAAAATAATTTGTATAATAAATTTTTTATTTTGATATGACCTAATAATAATATCTAACAAAAATAATTAAATTTTTATTTTTAATAAAAAATCTAAATCAAATAATAAAATTAAACTCATATAAATTTAAAATTTTACTAAAATTAGAAAAATTGATTTTTTTAAAATAATTAATATTTTTAGCATAATTTAGTCAAATAAATAAAAAAATTAGTAATTACTATTATTTAATCTAAATTATTTAATATTTTTATTATAATTGAATTTAATACTTAATATAAAATTTTAAGAATTAAATTAAATTTTATTAATTGATTAAGTCTTTTAATTGAAATTTTATTTGCTTTGCATGTGGATTTATTATCTTAATTTTATAAAAATTTAAACTGAATTTGCTATTTTTACTAAATTAGTGGATAAATTAGCTAAAATTTTAAAATCTAATTAAAATTGGCCACTCATTTCAAATTGAAGAGGCAAATTGACCATGACACCGTATATTTTCTTTGATTTATTGACAACAGTAAATATCTTGCTACGATAAAATCCGACAAATTGATCATAGCGAAAGGCGGCTAACAATCTAGACCAGATAATCTTGTAAATACTACCCGAACACAGGGGCATTCTCATTCATTTTGAAAAATGTTGAGGATATTTTGGTACTTAGCCATACCTCAGATAATGACCTATCACGTGATATGGTGTCTCTCCCATCTCTTTAAAGCCACGTCTCACTTCTCTCATTCGTACCTCCCCGGTACGTGGTCCCCACATTTCACATCGATCTTATCTCAATAGACGTGGCTCTCGATCGAGTGCCCACGTCGACACAATAGCATCAGATCCAGATTAACGGCCCAGATACACATTCAAACAAAGAAACTTGTTCGATGATTAACGCTTCAGTTCTTCTTTAAATATCTTCACCACCGCTCTCTCCTCACTCCCCGAGTGCTGGATATTGGGGTTTCTAACGTACGCCGGTTTTCTGCTGAATTAGTCGCAGACTCCGCTCACGTGTGCTATGGGTCTACTTGACCAGCTTTGGGACGATACCGTGGCCGGACCACCACCGGACAACGGCCTCGGCAAGCTCCGGAAACATTCCACCTTCAATTTCCGGTCAACCACCGGCAAGGGTATGCAAATAAAAGAAGCGTGCTTACTAACGTAAATACCGTGGCGTAAACAACGGATTAATTTTAGCCAAAATTGGCAAAAAGACCGTATCAAATTCTATAAGTTTCAAGTTATATTAACCGGAGAGCTATGAGTAACAATTTGCAATCCTATTAGTGATAATCAAATATTAGATCACATGCAAATTAAATACCAAATGGATCATGTTAGTTAAACGGCGTTAAGTTTCTAACTGCTGGTTCTTGGAACTCTTCTCTTTTTGTTTCTTTTTTGGTTGGTTGCATTTAATCAGAATCAGACGGTCAAAACGGGCGATCGTTAGGTGATGATGCCAGCGAGGAGGTAACAAAAGTTACGCGCAGTATCATGATAGTAAAGCCACCTGGATATCAGTTTGGATCTCCTCCGGTTTCCCCTGCCGGCTCTACTCCTCCGGTATCGCCCTTTTCCGGTAAGCTTTTTTCTGTTCTTAGCAATTGACAATTAAGTCCCTCATTTTTCTTGTCCTAAAAAACTGGAGGTTGAGGTCATCTAGAAAGAAATATCGATGAGTGGAATTATTAGGGGTAACTTTGTCATCTTGTAGTGTTTGTCCGCTTGCCAATAAGGATAATTGTGAATTATTAGTATTATTTTATTAATTATTATATTATTATTTATTATTATTATAGTGGTATTTGGATAATGACATTTTAATATGTCGTTGTTGACGTGCATTTTTGTGCATGGTTTTTGGCCAGCCCTTAAGATAACCATTTATTCTTTTACCTACCTCTTGACCAACTGTGGTTACTCCAGTTCTTAACTCATGTTTGCCTTTGCCTTCTGCCCATTTCCTGGTCTAAAAAGCCACTTCCATTTTTATGACTATTTAGTCGATTTGCCACCTCACAGTTAAGTGCCAGTGGAAACCAGACTCTAAAATTAAAGAAAAATTAAGAGAGACGGAGGGGGTCAGTATATATTATTTAAGGTGTCAAATCATATATTTTTGTTTTCGTTTAGTATAGTACTGTTATGAACATTTCCACAAAGACGAGGGGCCGAGTAAACCCTCTTGTGTTGAACATGGCTTCCCCCCCTGATAGTGTGGAGGTAATTACATGTGTGTATACTTTGAGCTTGCTTAAGTGCCTTTGAGCATCTCATTAAAATCAGTCTGTGCCGCGTGTAAAGATAAAATCAACCGCATTATTTACGTGTTGTGCTTACATGGTAATTTATATATAGTGCTGTATGTATTCGCTATCTAGCTTGTTTGTTTCGGACGATCATTTGTATATATATGTGCTTATGGAGTTTGTTTATGGGTGTTAAAAAGGAGGCAGAGAGTCCTTTCGCTTTCGAAGAAGATCGACATCAGATGCATATGAGAAGGCAAGCGAGGTTGGACCCAGGAGTCCTGCTCCTCCTTACGACGTCTGATATATGAGAGATCACTCCTTTTGTTATCTTGCATCCGGCTGCTGTAATGTTTTCAATTCTGGAAGAAGTGTTTGGGTTTGTAATGGCGTGTGCGAAGACCCAAGTGTTATGTGTGTGTTTACATGCTTGTGTAGCAGTGTTTCGGAATTTGGATCTTTTAGCTTTAGTGATAAGCTGCGAGATAGGTTGGTACTTTTAAGCAGTGAACTTGTGATAGTGTAGTTATGCTATCTGTATATATTATTATAAGCTTTCTTTCCTTTTCTTTTCTTCATATTTGTTCCAAGTTCCCTTACAATTTCCTGCTGCTCTCTCTTTGATTATTTGCAATGCGGCTCTGGGGTCTCAGGGGGTTATTATGGTACTTTCAGTGCGATTGGATGGTGTTTGCTAAAGTCAAAACAAAGGATCTAATCTAATTTAAGAGGATTTGGATGGGGTTGGTATGAAGGAGCTATCAAGGGTGGTGGGGCTCCCTCCCCTCCCCTATTTAATGTGCAAGTTGGAGGCTGTGATGGGCCGTACTTAATAAATACCAAATTCAATACGTCTCGAGTATTGATTAGTGACCATAATAGGGTGTCTATTATTGTGCTTAATGCTGTTATAAACATGACACTGCTGATTCAACTTTTTATCTGAATCCTTCTGCAGTTGGCTCTATTTGGCGATCAACCCATAGGTGGCTAGACAACCATTTTCCCCCCATCTCTACGCTTTAGCCATTGCTTCCAACAATCATGACTTTAGCTATAATAAGAAATTTCCATAGCCTTAAACATTAAATTTTTGTGTAATTTAATCAAACGAATTAAATATTTTTCGGCCAAACTAAATTACTTTCAATGCTGCAGTCATACGATAGAATATCTTCTTCTTTTTTTGTAATGGATGGAATTCGTTTCATTTCATAATATAAAAATATTAGAGGCTAGCCCAATACACACAAAATAAACTAAAAGCCCAAGTCCAAAACCCTAACAACAGACAAGGAAGAGTGGAAGAATTATACGAGACAAACCGCACCAGCCACCTCTTCCCACTGCTGCCTCCGCCATTTGCAGACTTTTGGTTGAAATGAAATCTGAAATCAAGAATTAATCCATAGACTTGCCTTTCTGAACAAAGAAAGAAAAAAAGAATGCTGCAATGTACAGCCCAATGGTAGCAAAACAAGGAACACATGGAAAAGAAATAGAAAAAGGAAAACAGCCAGCGCCAAGGATATTGACGACAGCCAAGATCAATATTTCAGTGAGTAGATTAGATTAAGTAAGCCTATAGTAGCAATAATAAGACTATGCTAGAGAAGGAAGGGAAACGAGGGGTATTTCTAAGGAAGGAGTCGAAGGCAAAGAAAGAAAAAATATATATTTGTAATCCATCCAGCTTGAATTAGATTTGTAATTGCTTGGGTGACCAGGTGGGATATCTAAGTTAGTTTTCTATGTAATGGCTTGGATATTATATAAGAATTAAGATTTACATTACCACACAAAATGAATTTTGCTTGAATATTTATAGGTACTGAGTTGAGAGTGATGCTAATTATGCAAATTGGACCCTAGATTACGGGAAGTAGAGCATGTCTTCCTAGTTTCTCGGACGTCAATAGTTTGATTGTCCATTCATAATATTGTCGATCTCTTATCTGTTTAGGCTGATAGCAAATTATGGAGGCTTCCGATTTGTATTTCCAACGTCGGATTCTAGCTAGTTCAGTAATTAACAAACAATTTTTAAAGAAAATAGAAAAGGAATCAATTAATTATTATCAAAATAGAAAAATTAATTAATTAATTAATTAAAATGTAATTTCTTTCTATTACATTTTAAATTTTAATATTTAAGGACAATTATTTGTTATATTCTTCTCTCATTCTAAAATATCTTAATAGCTAAATACATTTACGACTAATTCTAAAGTTAACTTACTTGCTAAATGTTATTACAATTGCATCCTCAAGGATTACTGGACTTAATGAGGAAAAAAAAAAAAAGTGCTGGACTTATCATGTACCCAATTGTTATAATATAGATTCGGTCTATGATTCTATTTACAAGTTCTAGGGCGAAGGACTCTGATCCTGGATTTTTCTATAAAATATGGTGAGTATATATTTTTGTCCTTATAAATATTTTATTTACTTTTTAAATTGTACAACGTAAAATTTTATTATGTTTTTTTAGTTATTTTTTTAAATATAATAAAATAAATTTATAAATATATTAAAAATTATATATTTTTATATATTTATAAAAATTTATCATTTATTATTTTTTAAAACTGTTATAATTATTTGATAGTCGATGTATACATGAATTACACCGTATACCATATTATAATTTACCATCGCCAACCGGCTTGCTACTGCATAACGCTGACCCGCACCGATATTAAGCCCAAGCCTAAAATAAATCAAATCGGGTCAAAAACCCGTCTGATCCAACGCACAGTCAATCGGTACCCGTGGACAATCTGTAGCTTTTCTTTCGATGTATCAGTAACAGTAGCGCATGGAGTCCGTACTTTCATCCAAGAAGAAGAACAAGAGAGTACTAGAATGAAGAAAATATATTATGACGGGTTTTTTGTTCTGCTGTTCCTTTTTTACTTTCAAATCCCTTTTTCCTCTGGTAGGTTCTTTCTTTTTTAATTCTTTGTTACTCTCTAGTTTTGTTTGTGATTTTCAATTTTGCATCTCCTGATTGTTGTCTTCGTTCAATTTATAGAACCCATTTCTGGTTTATTCATTTCACTTATGAATGGCTATCTTGTTCTGGTCTCATCACGTTTCCAAATCTGTACATGTTAGTTTCCTGATCCTGTGTATATTTTGGTAAAGAAAGATTTAAGCTTTTTAGGACTTGTTTGCTTATGAAGAGAGAGCAACATATGAGGAGAGTGTGAAAAATGCAATAAGACGTACTGTTTCTGTCCATATTGTAATGGCATATATACTTCAGCTTCGTTCAAGCTTTTCTTAAGACGATTTGGCATGTCCCTATATGATGTAATACATATAAAATACATTCCCTTATGTATCTTGAATCAACAGTAGCTTGCAGTTTACAATTTCTTCTCAATTGTGTTATTATTTTCTCTATGCTTATTTTTTTTGCATGTATGGGGCTTGACCTTCTGATAATAAAGTAATTGAGCTGATCCTTTTGAAGGCATTAGCTTGGTAATCATACTGCTTAATTGCTCAAGTGCTAGGCGGCTGCTGTTTTAAATTTATTTTTGTCCAATGACCAGTGGAGTAATACTGCATTTTTCTCTTTGTGAATGTACCAAATATGCATCCATCATATTAAGTTCCTTTTCTGTTGGTGCAGGAAAGCATGATGGAGTATGTACTTCCAAAGGTGGTCGGTTTCCACCATTCTCATCTGAAGGGAAACCACCAAAAAAGATAAGCAGGGGCTCCAAAGATTTGACCCTTTGCAGGGTGTTCCGCAAAAAGACTTGCTGTGATGTAGCTCAGACATATCCTGCTCTGCTGTCTGTTAGAAGACTGGCTTCAGCGGGGGAGGCCAGCCAAGAGTGCCTGCAGTTATGGGAATTATTGGAATGTTCCATCTGTGATCCCAACATTGGAATTCAACCTGGACCCCCTCTTATATGTTCTTCTTTTTGTGACAGAGTGTATGAAGCCTGTGCTACTGCTTACTTTTCTATGGAAGCAAAGACACAGGTGAGTCTATATTCTTCTAACAATTAGAATCAGACATTTGTAACACTTGCCATTGAATAATATCCTTAAGCTCGGTCCTGTAAGATCTGAGGTTTCATAGCTGAAGTTAGAGCCAGCAGAAAAGGAGGACCAAATTTAATATTACCTTTTTTTCTTTAATGCTTTGCATATTCAGTATCCTGAATAGAATTTACCTATCAGGTTCTAGCACCATGTGGAGTAAATGAATTTGTTTGTGGTAAAGCTGCTGAATGGGTCTCCAATGGCACAGAACTCTGTCACTCTGCAGGCTTTGCTGTTAAAGTGGCTGATGATACATACCATGGTACAGAAGGAGCATTTTGTTATGGTGGTAGAGCCAGTCTTGATTCTATTGCCGAGTCATGGAAGGCTTCACGTTCTGAGTTGCCTCAGAAAGCTGGAAATTTGGGTGCTTTAGAAGATTTCCAGCAGTGGGTGCAGGAACTGCCTTTTAGTGAAAAAGTTTCTTGGGCAGTTGGAGGGATGGTGCTGACTGCAGGGTTGTTGTTTTTGAGGTTAGAACTCCTTATTGTTGCCTCTGCTAACCGTAGTTTGCTTGTTGGCTCCTTTTCCAGTAAGTTTGTTAAATGAAACTATACTGTATCCTAAAATTGGAGTACTACTGGTAGAGACTTAGATTTAATTTAATCAACTGCTGAGCTGAACTAAATGCAAGTGGTACTAGTATGGTTTGCAGAAGTCTATAAATGTCACACTCATGGGCACATATAGAAGCAGCAGCACTAAAGGGGCGTTTCTTCTTTTCTAGGAGCAAGAAATTGGATGTTGATGTTGATAAATTTGCTAGTTGGAGAAGTCCATCCTGTAGAATAAGTCAATAATGTATAGCATATTTGATATGTTTCTAAACAACTTCATAACTATTCCATTTCATTTTTCTGCGAGTCTAATTATACCATTGTTTGTTTAATGACATTGTTTTAGTGTTGATGCTCAACGAAATATATGCCATATCTGATATATTTGGATGACCATGCAGCAAGAGGAAGAGTTACAGCCAGCGCCAGAAGCTAGCAGCTATTCAACGAACAGCAAGGAGACTGGATGGCAAGATGAACCAGAGTTCTCCTGAGAGTCAAGGGAATAGGAAAGGAAATAGAAGACAAACACTGAGTTGATAATAAGCTTCATGGTGTATTAATTGGCAGGTGAACGGTAAAAATAGTTTCATGATGTGAATTAGTTTTTCTTTTCCCTTTACTTCCTTATTCAAGAAAAGCAGATTTAATATTTTACAGTGATCAGAATTATTTTCTGGAGTTTTCTCTATTTATCATTCTACCTCAATCTAACAAGAAGATTCTCATTGTTACAGTCAATTTGGTAACTGCTGACTTCTTTTGTGTGTTTTCTTTTTTCCTCCTTCCCGGTTAACAAGTGCTTTTAGAGAAGCATTATCTTCAATATCTTTCCATTCAAGATTTTCTGTTGACCACCTGACCTTCATCTTATGCTTATAGATTTTAGGGGAAAATACCGAAACATATCTTTTTCACTTAAAATGCTGTGATTTTATTCTTAATAAAAAAATTATCTTATATTTTATTTTTCTTGCACTTTAAATACCCTATTGCTTAATATCATTATTGTTTATGAAAAAATATCAATAAAACATTAACTTTCAGTTATTAAATGATTTTGTAGGGGATTTACCATCAGACCAATTATCAAGATATTCTTAAAATATCATAGTTTTATTCCTATTAAAATTTTTAAAAAAGTTTATATAATCTATTTACCAATGTACGCTAAATCACTTAATAAATAATTTTGTAATTGCAAATGAGTATTATATTCATACTAATTTTATAGAAATCTATAGCAATTAATTTTTTTGTAGGGTAGTACAATGTAAAAGAATAATAATCATCTACGCTACAGTACTTTTTTTTGTTGGATAGAAATTTACTTTTTTGTTAAGAAAAAAACTAAGGTTCTTTAAGTGTAAAAAGGACAAACCACAATTCACTTTTTTTGTTAATACTTTTACTTAGATTTATACATAAATGTATTAAATTTTGGCAGTTACAGGTATAACCTTGCGGGTTATTTTTCAGGCAACTAAGTTTCAAGATGTCTGTTGAGAAGGCGTACTGGAGTGATGAGATGTCTTCTATTTACTTTCAGAAATAAGAATCGGATTTGTTTGTGTTGTGGAGAAGCCATTCCGGTGTGAAGACAACATTTCCCATATATGGGAAAAGAAAGAATTCAGTTTTAGTCAGGATTTTCTTAAATATATATACGCATGTAACATGTTTTGCAGTTTTACCACCAAACATGCAGCTGTAGTATGTAACTGGAATCTGCCGAGGTCTTTACTGCTGCACAAGGTTTACTGATCATCCACCTTTGCTTCTTGACATTGACATGGAAAAGAGAAACAGAAGATTATTTATTTCATATTTCTGTACAGCGTTGTTTGTATTGTAGCAAACAACTGAAACTCTAAGCGTTTTCTATCAAAGAAAGAATTCTCCTGATGGCAGATGAAGAGGGGCTCTTTTCCTACATTGCTGTAGAATTCAGCGAGCTGCCTATTCAGTCTGCGGCGATGAGTGTTGGCTTTTCCCAGTTCAATTCTTCTTCCTGTTAATGCCTTATAACAAACTTGAAGTAATTTGAAGTTTGGAAGCTAAATGAACCTAATGCAATAAATTAGACACAATTAATTCATAAAAGTTGTGTATAACTTGAGCCTTGAATATGATCTGAATATATGATGGAATTCACAGGCAACTGATGATCAATGTCTCCGCACCCAGCAAGTGAGATTGCGCATATTATATTTACCACGCTAGCCAAGCAACCAGCAGAAACAAAGTTGCAGACTCCTCGTCGGAATCGATTGAGGGCAAGAGATTTGTATCTGATGATTTCTATTTAGTATGGTGCAATCTGAGCAGCAGACCGCTTATAATATATATATATGCCTGACCATAGAATTTGATGTGTAATCTCATGCAGCCAGAACTGTAACCTAGTTACTTGAAATTATTCAACATATCATCAATTATTTACAAGTTAGAGAACTTAAATCAAAAGCCAGTTCGGTTGGGGGTACAATCTAATGCAATCCGCCTGCCAAGAATGAAGTGTTCTTTTCCAAGGGTAATAGGTCAACAACAGGACTTACATGAGCAAACCACGGTACTTGTACAAACTCAACAAAAAAGAAGGCAGGCTATTCCCATTCAGTTGATAGGATACGCTAATCGGTGGGAACAAGGCGTTATGAAAAAATGTCCAACGTGAAAACTTCAGCTCCTGTCCAGAAGATGGCAAGTGCTGTTAATTGTTTATCTACATAATTTTTTGCTCTAGCTATCTGCAGTGCACATCGTATTATGTGCTAATCAATAAGAGGAAAACGTTTCTCATCTTGTAAGACTGCATCATAACAGATATTTCAATCTGTAGCATGAAAGCTTGGTTTATCTTCTATTCAAAACCGGAATGAGACCCCAGATGACCTGACTCATGTTAGATATTTCAAGCTTTAGGAGGCTGTTTAAACAAGGAGAGCAAAAAGGTCAGATGGTTTCATTACCAAAACCTCATAGAATGAGAAAGAAGAAAAAAATCAAGTCATCCCCCATTTTCAACAAACAAGGTGAAAAAAAAAATTACGTAGGTGGCTGGATAACCTTCTTAAGGGGCAACTTAGAACTGCTTGCTGATGCAGCTGGCTTCAATATCTCGAAGGAACACACTAGAGATTCGTCGACACTCAGCAAAGCACCTGCATTGTCAAACTCCCCACCATAGTTTGGGGCTGAAAATATTGTGACTAGTCTTCGTTTAGCAAAAAATTCGTATCCATCTTCCACCACCTGCAATATAAAAGAAAAACCATAATCTGCACATGCTGGATTGTGTGATTATTGTTTCTTAATAAAACAAAATATGTGTTGTGATAGTTAGTCATTTTGGGTGCCTGTCACACCAAAGGATGGCTAAGGGCATTGATTACCACCCACCAATTGAAGGGAACATCTATCCAAATTTTTTTGGTGGTTTGGTTACTTTGGTAGGGTTAAAAGACTATTGTGATATGGTACATTTTCACTTTTGAAAACTCTTTATTATAAAAGCAATCCTTCATTAGATTAAAAGATAAGTTTGCCACGTTAGAAAAATACAAACAAATTCCTGACATGGGTCCCTCCACAGGGGGGTGGTTACAGATTATCCACTCAGAATATAGTATCCTCTTCTTCAACCAAAAGAAGGCAAAAGAACAGTAAAGTTATTTCCAGATAATTCGTTCCAATTTCTAGGTAACCTTTTGTGACTGACACAAACAAAACATATTCCGCAGATCATGATTTACCACATTCAACCTATAAGGCCCTCTAATGGTTAATTTTGCAGGAAAGGCATCCAAATTGTGTTCCATCCTTGCTTACCAAAGAAAAGAGGTGCCCCCTTACACTTAAATTTAAAGGATTCTTTTAACAAGAAAGTTGCAAGGAAAAGAAAAAGATATGCATGGTAGCAAAGAACAGCCTTTTATTGACTGCAGTTGAACAAAATCTATACATAGTTCATCCTATCCTTGCAAAAGAATAAATGGCTTTACCTGGTGACCTCGGCAAATGAGATCAAGGTCATTCTTATCCAAAAACTCAGCAACCTTATCAGCTCCAAAGGTACATGAAACTCCTCGATCGCTATCTGACCAGCCCTCAACCTTAACATTAGGATCAGACCAAAGTAGGTCACAAAGCAGACCACTATCAGGAATGTCAGTAGGCCTCTGAATTTCCTTTATTTGGTTGACATTTTCCAACTCAGGAGAGAGGCCACCGTGCATACACAGTATCTTCTGATCAATGAGTGCAGCCACAGGCAAACAATTGAAACAGTCAGTAAATATTTTCCAAAGCCTGACATTGAATCTCCTTTTACACTCATCATAAAACCCATATATCCTATTGATCTTTGCATCTTCATGATTTCCCCTCAATAGAAAAATTTTGTCAGGATAACTGATTTTATAGGCCAGAAGCAGACATATAGTCTCCAAACTTTGCTTTCCTCGATCAACATAATCTCCGAGAAAAAGGTAGTTGCAAGAAGGGGGGTAGCCACCATATTCAAACAACCTCAGGAGGTCTTGATATTGTCCATGAATATCACCTGTAACGAGCCAGCAATATTAGACAAGAGGCACAAAGGGAGACTAAAGGAGATAAATAATTTATTTGTTCCCTTTAATTGGTTCATTTAAAATGTTGTTTCTCCCAGTTGGATCCAAAGAAGTAAAAATGTCCTTAAAAATAAGAAAGGAATGATATAAATTATTCTATTAAACAAAAGATTTATTGACAAGCGCCTTAAATAGACATTATTTTCGATATATGACCATCAGACTTAATAGTGCCAAACTGAGTATGTTGCTATTTCGCATTTTGGGTCTTTATGGCTGTGCCTACAAAAGGACTCCAACTATACCAAGGCAATAGATGCAAATATCAATCTGACCCAAGAGTACCCGAGAAAGCAATTGAATTTTGATTTGATAATGAAGACTCAAATAGATAAACTTGCGCATAAGCTGATGATTATACAAATGGCTACTACACAGCCAAATCAAAATGAAAAAGATAGAGAGATATACAATGGGAATAAGCAATTAAGCACCGAGCTTACCCATATCATCAAAGAGCATACTTTATCAGTAAATCAACCATTTCAGTCCTCAATTACCATCAAGCTACAATCCCTTCCACAATTAAAATGCAATTGCAAACATCTCAAAATGGCCAATCATACCAAGCAATAGTAGTCCATCAAATGCACAACCATCAACACAAATTGTCTAAAACAAAGGCAATGCCTCACATGTTCCTCATCACCCAAACAAAATATCAAAAGTAAAAGCACATACAAAATCAAAATATTGCACAATAACATCATCCAAACATCATGAAATTAGATTCACTATAGACAGGGGAAGAAAAAAGAGTGCTGACCACATATGCGAATGGGAGCTTTAATCTCAAGGAGATTAGGCTGAGAGAGAAAGACTTGGCGAGCATTAACACACAATTGACGGATCTCTCCTTCAGAAAGCTGAACCTGCTTTCCTCCTTTCCCCTCCAATAGCCTCCTTATTATATCATCCAATACTCCCTTATCCATCATCCCTTCCATTGTCATCATCATCATCTTTATATCCAAAATCAAACCCAAATCTTTTTAATTGAATTAAAATTCAAACGGGCAATTAGAAAAGGGATGAAAATGAGAACCCAGAACGAATTATGCAATAAAACTATGAAGTAAGCGATCAAAAAATGGAAAGTTTGTACAAAGAGAGAAAAAAGGGTTAAGAGATTAAAAAAAGAAAGAAAAAGAAATAGAAGCTAAGAATAAATAGATATATATTTGGAATTTGAGATGAAAGAAAGAAATAGAAGAGTGAGAGAAATGGATGAAGAAGAGACAGATAGATAGATATATAGTATATGATAAACAGAAACAAAGAAACAACAATTAATAATAGACATGGCATGTCATTTTCTCCATGAATCTTTCTTTATCCAAATTCTCTAATATTCAAAAAAAAAAAAAAAGCTAATTTCTTTGCCACCAAACCAACTGCCAAGAAGACTCAATAATATGGGAAGTTGAAACCTTCAAATGTATGATAAGAGAGAGAAAAGAAAAGAATGGGGAAGCAAATTGGGATCAATTTCAGAGTACTAACAAAACCGCGTATTTTGAAAAGTCTGTTAATACGTGTACTGCAACTGATTTATTGCCCTACTTGTCTTCTGCATTATTATTACTATAAATTTAGTGTTTTATTTTTTTTATTTTGATATTTAAATTATTTTTTATCTAAAACTAAATTTTTATTAAAAATTATTTAATATAATATTTTTAGTCCGTTTTATATATTAAAGTATTTATTTGAGTTATTTAAAATAGTAAATTAATTTAAATATTATTTTTAAAAATAATATCATATTTTTTTTATATTTTATATTTATCTATTTTCAATATTATTTTTCTAAAACTCATTTGATTTTCATAAAATTAAAAAAAATATATTTATTTTTCTCATTCACTCAAAAAAAAAAAAATTATTTACTTAATTTTTTTTATCTTCATGCATTTTCGCTTCAAAAGTTAAAAATAAAACACGTTATTTCACCTCAAAACAATAAGAAGAAAAAAAATAAAGATATTAAGTATTCTAAACAAATAATTTCTATAAATTAAAAGATGATTAGTAAATTATTTTTTTAAAAAAATAAAAATTAAAAAAAATCTAATCTAATATTTTCTTTGTTGCTAAATTTTTTTTATAGAAAATAAAAAAGATAGAAAAATAGAAAAAATTATAGATAAAAATAAATAAAGATATTTAAATCATTTTATATGAAAATAAATTAAATTAAATTATTATTTTAACCTATAAAATATATAAGAGATATCATAATATATATAAATGAGTAGGTTCAGTTGATTGAACAAAAAAAAAATATAAATATCAAATATAAAAAATTAAAAAGTTAAGATACTAATTTGCAATTATATTTTACTATTATTATTATCTTTTATGATTCTAGCGAACCGTAGCATGCCACATTTATGTGTATATATGCATGCCATGCCAATGTAGCATGAAATATCACTTTTGTAATTATTTATTTTATTGGCATTTTCCAAATTTTTTAAAATCATTTTAAGATTAAGAATATACTGTGGTCAAAGGTTGAAGTTCATGTAAGAGATATATTTGTCAGCTTGGATCAAAGGCATCTCATGTACTATCCTTAGGCCTTCGAGCTATGAGTCAATTGAAGTACCTCTGTCATTTGTAATTTTTCTGATTAATTAATTAAATTACCTATCGCTATTGAAAAGGGGAAAAAATAAATAGTTGGACTGATTAAGAAAAAAAAAAAAGTTTAAATTTTGATTTTATTTTTACAATTTTAATTTCTTTCTGTTTGACACACTCTATATTAAATATTAATACATGCACATAAAAAAAATAGAAAGTTTGTAAAAGAAACTTTTCATTGGAGTGGCTTATAGGTAAAGATCCTCGAGTACAGAATGTTAAGTAGGTAAAATGGAGCTTAGAATTAGAAATGCAAGAAATCGTCATCCAAACCAAATCATTTCAATTCAAGTGCCCCGTCCATTGCTTATGGGGCCGACATTGCACCCAAAAAGTTGTCTAGTTTTCCTTTAATTATCAGAGGATTAAAGAAAGATTGTGTAAGTTTCATTCCACATAAAGGACCAACAAAGATTAGTGATATGGTAACTTGACAACTAAATCTTAAAATAAGATTGCCACTTTGTTAATTGCTTCTCCCCTTTGGAGAGGTTGGGGGAAGAGAGAAAAAGGAAGTACCCCTAAAAGCCTTTTCTGCATACGGATTAGAAGCCATAATGTCAAAATGAAAAGACCTCACGTCATAGGTGGATGTTGACTTAATACCCCAATTCTGTTCAAGTAAGTCTTTTCTTTGTCAGAGTGTGCATCAAATCAATCTGAGAATTCCAAGGAAACTTCCACTTATCTGCAGTCTCAACAACCATTCATCTATTGCCATTCTGTTTAGTACAAAAAATTGCCATTCTGCTTGTTGGAGGGCAAGGTGCAGCTACCCTGCACACATCTACAAACACGTGGAATTGGACGATGCAAGTTCAGGAATGAGTGTGCTGCTGATACAACCTAAGTAAATAACCTTGTCTGTCTCCAAAGAAAAACTCATCTGTCAAGATCACACTTACCAGTCTATTGTTCGATGAACAATAAAGAAGCTCATCACCAGATTATGATTCGATGAACATGCACGAAAATGGCAATTTGCAAAATGTACAAGAAACAAAGTAATGAAAAAGCCTTTCTATGGACAAGATCTAACTTAAGAGTATGCGATGCAGAAGAAGAATCTAATAAGACAATGGTAATTGGGTAGAATTAAGGAACAAGAGATTTTGACTATTCAACATTCATATTGACATGTTCCTTGTCATAAAGTTGAATTATGAAGAGAATCATATAGAAACTCTCCTCCTCCAATATAAATTACTCTGACAATTTCGTGCATAATTTTACATGATTTCTATTTTTCAGTACGAACACGTTCCATGGAGATAAATTACTTGCATATAAGAATCACTGCCAACAACAAATACCAACAGAAAAGAAACTTCATGTGCAGATCAAATTTCACTGTCGGGTTTGCAATGATCTTAGGTATACTGGTTCCTCATCATGAACTGATAAAATTTTCAACTGAAGGCAAAAAATGAAAACAAAAGCTTTCATTTTTTTCCAACAGAGAAATCAAAACTAAACATGTGCAGTGTTCATTTTTAATAAAGTTAAAGAGACAGCATCATGAATACACATATCGACCGCACATTTTACACAATGAACATACTGAAAAAGCTAACGAATTATAAACATAACCAAAATCACTATAACTGAATCACAAGTCTTATCAGTATATACTAAATTCCCCGTGCTCTAAACTTCTTAAACATCTATAATGCCAAATCAAATTCAGCTAATTTGTGTGCTTGCTGCTAAAACTAGACTTGATTTGGCCAATAAATGATAGATTAGGGGAAATGCCTGTAATTTGATCAGAAAATGAAGCTAACCCGATTACAATTGTTTACTCAGAGCTGAGATCTCCATTAAGTAGAAACAGAAACACAATTCAATGACAGGACATGAAGAAGACATCATCCAGATCAGTTAATATATAAAATTAACAAGAATTAAGAAAACAAACTCAACCCAATTCGATTAATTCCACCATTCAAATAAAACAAGCACGACAATTACCAACTCTAATAAAACAATAATGCATTGAAATCTTTGATTTAAGGAAAATTCCCTACAAAGAAGATACAAAAGGGTTTGATCTCATCTTGCTAACTTTCCTACGATCTCCACAGTCCAAACCACATCCACATTGAGGACTCTCCTCAAAATTATCAATAGGAAATCCAGCACCAGCAATTCCAACAGAGAACTCAAGATCATCCCCACTTCTTGAAACCTCAACAATATCAACCCACATAAACAATAGTTTAACACTAACACCTTGCAGACTAGAAAGCTTCCCTTTAGATATGTGACCTCTGATAGTTGACTTGTATCTTAACTGATAAGATCCTTCGAGAGAAAAGCTACAAGTACCATTCAAGAACGCAGAAAATTTACCTGAAGTTGTATCGAGATCGTAGCCAATAACTCCTTTAGGCAATAACCCTTTAGGGAAGTTGTAATCACTGAGAATCTCATACGCTGTGGGTTCTTCATTTACTGATTTAGCTAACCATGATGATGAAAATAGGAGTACTATGCAAAGAATTGCTGATAGAGATGAATAGCTATTGGTGTAGATTAAAGGCATCTTTTAGATTAGACTTTTTTGCGACGCTCTTTTTTTTTTTTTGGTTTATATTGTTTCTTGTACTTCCTTTTGTGATCTGTATATTGCACGAAAAGAAAAAGGAAAATCATGAATTTGAATGGTAGTTCAACTGCTGAAGCTTAGATGCGACGAAGAGTTTTTCTTTTCGCAGTTCTACCTTGGGAAGTTGCCATGGCTGTGAAATGGGCTGCGCTAGAATGTGTATGATGTGGTGTTTGGGCTTATTGGGAAATTCTTATCATTACAAGCCCAAGAATTTCATCCAAACCTACAAGGAAAGTTCTTAGAAAAAATAAAGAATCTATGTTTTTTTTTTGTTTTTTTTATTTAATTTAATATATTTTCTTTTTTATTCTATTAAAATATTAAAAATGCTGTTTTTTTTTTCAAATTACAGTTTTAGTAGTTTTGATTTTTCTTTAATTTTTCTGTGGTTAACTAAAAAACAGCAACACCCTAAATTTAAAAAAAAAATAAAAAAAAAAATTTTTGAAAAAAGATTTACACAATAAAAACTATTTTTTATTAATTTTAAGATATTTTCAAAAAATTCCCTTGTTCATGCTTACTATATATACAACAGCTACAACTAATAAAATGATAACGTATATATATAAATATTTTACACTTTAATACTGAATAATTGATATATACTTCATCATTTAAAATTAATAAATATACTGTGATTATCTATCAATTTGATATATAGATAGAATCATACACTAAGTTTAGATAATAAATTTTCAATTTATGCACATCAATATATAACTTTTGTTGGATGTTTACATTATATAGATGTTATATATATATATATATATATATATATGAAGCTTTAGAAAAATTATAAGATTTAAAAAATATGTAATTTTCTTTTATTTGCTAAAGTGTAAGTCAGTCAGAAAAGGTGTCACTTATTGACTGAAATAGCCAAAAGACTTGATTCATGTTGTATGTGAATCAATCCATTTAGAGAGATGACTTTTGTACTGGGGGAGAATGAATATAAATAAAGCTGTTACCACCGTCAATTTCAAGAATCAAGAAGGCATCACTTGCATGCATAGCCATATATGGGATTGGAAGGTGCATGCAGAAGATACTGATATCAAGCTTGTGAGGGAGCTTGCTTCCATACTCATTGTAGGTTTATATTACAAACAGTACATGCAATTGCCGCTCTTAAGTGTAACAAACAAAGTTAAATCATGCTGGTGTTCATCATGTTCCCCATTCTCAACACCAGTCTCTATTCTATAGCCCAATACTGCAAATCTTTAGCATTTAAAGAAAGTGTTCTTAGAACCTTTTGCAAGCTTTTTTGTCGATTAACTGATGGCACTGGTAGGCTTATCCCCTTATCGAGACTTATGTTCTTCGCACTAGCCTCTTCATCATTACTATATGCATCCATTTCTATGTCTCCTTTAACAGAGTGAGCTGAGCCTTCTCCTATGGCATCTTGTGGCTTGGTTGAAGGAGACTTGCTCTTATATATTGCATAGAGTATCAATTGAACTGATCCAAGCACGAAGCCCGTAGCATTAGGCACCTAAAACAGTATCCTTGGGGATTAGTAATAAATCAACCATATACAACGTATAGAATGAATTACCACTGAAAATAAGAAGACTTACTCCGATATAGATATCTTTGACGAGAAGGGCGTAAATGGACCAAATACCTCCATTGAGGAAGAGGAAAAACGAGAGCAAGAAAGGCATGTACTCCACACTCTTAGTCTTTATCACCATTCTCTGTTACACACAACCTAATTAAGCTTATGGTATAGGCCACTGTATGACTTTAATTGCATATACAAATAACAATCCTCCGTCTCAATTACCATGGCAGATAGAGGTGCTGCATACATGCCTATGGTTAACGCAGCACATACAATTCCAACAAATGTCAGCCGCAGATGTCCATGCATTGCCAGAAGAGTTACTGCTATAACAGCTCCCACAAAACCCACATTTAGTAAGGCCACCAACTTTGCTGACTTAATCTGTATGAAAAAAGAAAAGAAACCCAATTCCAATTTACCATATGGTTTACATTCTGTGATTGATTAACATCAACAAGCATATGGTAAAAGAGAGATTAGTTGATTAACGTCATTACCTTCTTATCCTTGGGAGCGTAGATGAGGAAGAGAGTGACATAGACGGACTGGAAAACGACGCCGGTGCCGTTCACCGTCACAACAAGTAAACCATCCGGATTGAGAAGTCCATAGAAAGTCCACAAACTGGTGCTCAATAAGGTAGTTATATACGGAACCCCTTTGTAATTCTCAGTCGATTTCTTCTTCATCACTATCCAGAACGTCTTTCTGTATATAGATTTAGATGTATACTCAAGATAGATAATACTCGATCAACCAATTATTGCTGTAGAATTCATCGATTGCTATAAAAAGTATATAAATTTTGTAGCAGAGGAAATAAATAAATTCATATCCATAAACGAATTAAAGGATGGTTCCGACTTACATGGGAGAAGCAAAAACCAGTATAGAAATGATATTGCCTGTAAGCACATTAATTATTAACCATGTTCTCAAATACTGGATATTAATCAAATGAAACAAAAAGAAAATGAACCCAGTAGCCCCATTCAAGCTCTAAGTTGAGATGAAGTTAAAACTTACCAAGTATGCCAACTATGAAGCTTAAGTTAGCCATGAATATGGAGTCTTCAAAGAGAAGTAGCTGAAGCAGTAAAGAGAGGCAATTAAGTGCATGTGAAATTGAAAAGGAGACGTGAGGTGGGCATATATTATGTGTGGCTGATGAATAAAGAGTTTGTATACATCTGCCGCTCTATATGTACCTCAAGAAAATGATATTGACATTCAGAAAATCTCTACACACATTTGCCACGTTTTATTCAGTGTTTTTCACTTGTATGCTGACGATGGCGGTGCAGAAGCTTTTCCTAGTTTTTGGCATAAGTTTGTCTTCACATATGATCTTCTTTCTCATTTCAACTTGCTAGATATCTTTTTTTTTTTGCTGTTGAATGTTACCTTTCATCAAAGTTGATACGGAATGTAGAGTTTGATTTCCTTCGTGATTGGTCTTTGTTAATACCTAATTCATTACAGAGCTGTTCATATGCTTAACGATCGATCGCATACAAATGTTCATTCATGTGAGGTCAGTGTTTTTTCTATAAAACATATACTGCCAGCCTCTCTTGTTTTTATACCATCTGTTTCTTTTTGTCGAAATCAAGAAAACTTAAAACGTGGATGTCTTTGCAGCCTTACATGTCTTCTTCCATCACAATCATTTATCTACCTTTTCAAATTCAATCAACATGTTTACTGTTTTAGAAAGTTTTTGCGCGATGTTACTGCTGTTTTGCCAACTTCAAATATTACTGTGATAAGTTGCCGACAATCAGGTAAGTGTCGTATTTAAGGCCAAATTAATTAGGCATGGTGGAGAGGTCCATGACTAATCTATAAAGCTTGTGTGGGTTTATGTTAAATCATCAAGATATGGTCTCATGGTTTAGGAAGCATGAAATTAATATACTAATAATAATTTGTTATGCACATTTCTATGGTGGCTTTCTAAGTGAACAGTTGTTAGTTAAGCAAGTTCTAAGGAAAACAATTATTATGTCTGGTAATGTTTTTACTTACTGAAAACTATATGTTATTTTATGTTAATTAGTTTCTTTTTTTTAAAAAAAAATATACAATTATATTCATCAAATCACTTGTTTATCTACCATCTAAGCAGCAATCCAAACTTCTTCAGACTAGAAAATGTTACCTGGCAATCTGCATTAAAATATGACAAAACACCTTATCTAACTTTTCAGTTTTATTTTATTTTATTAATCCCTTAATATTTTTAATTTAAGCACTTTTTACAAGTTATGAAATTGTGTCACCATCATCTAATTTGGCTTGGTTAATAATGCAGTGTGCAACAGGGTGGGTTTATCACACCTTTCCTGATCAGTGGACTTGTTCTTTCTTGGTTTTCATCTTCGTGCATATCTCACTTGCAAATCCTGGAGCTGCCTTCTTTGATGGTTTGCTCTTTGAAGCTGCCGTTTTTGGATTCTTTAGACAAGTCTTTATCTTCTTCGATCTATTCAATATTTTTGTTTTGACCTTCAGAAAATATTTATTATGAGATTCAAAATTCAAAAAATTATGTTCTACTAAAATCCCTAAACTAAAAAAAGAAGTCAAAACCAGAAGTGGAAAGAAGGCTGTTACATCTATCCAAAATCTTAAATTATTTTAATTGTTAAAGATCTATCGGTCTCCATTTAATCTCACCATCAATCCAAACAGTGTTATGTGCATGAATTTTAACTGTTTCGCGTGAATTAAGTTTCCATCACAAGCTTGTTCTTGGTAATACCCATGGCTCAATGGGCAGTCCCTTCTGGGTACCCTTACCCTGGCATCAATGGTTGATGTGCCACCTTCAGAATTGCACCTCCCACTCGTTTTTACAAGTCCTTGCATCAGTCTGTTTATGTGAACATCTTTGCAAATATCACGAAAACATTAAAAAATGAAATTTTTTATATTAATTTAGAAAATCTATAAATACGTGTGATCGATTGCAGATACATCATAGGAAGATAAAACATTGCAATTGCACTCTCCTAAGCCAACCTTATAAAAGAGAAGAGAAGTGGTGGCTCTACAACTCTATGATCTCCCCTGTTCTATGACACGTTTACACCAGTTTTTCCTGAACATATCCAACACAAGAAGAAAGAAGGTTACCTTTAAAGCTACAAATCTTGACTGGCTATTCTTGTCATCATCAGGGTAAAAATCCATCTCGAACAGCTTTGTCTTTTTCTCAGGCTTCTCATCCACACTAACCAGTTGCCACTCTTTAATTTCCTCAGACAGCTTGTCCTGAGCACTGACCTGCTTCTTCCTAGATGCCATCAATAATTCATGACTTGCCAAGTACCTTGAAAGCATCATCCATATATTCAACTCGAAAATTTAAAGAACACTTGGGCGGGCACCATAATAACTACAATAACAATACTACAACCGTCACATAAGAAATTATAATATTAGAAGATCGTATAAAGTATGAAGCCGGGTCCTGGAGCACTATTAATATGGATAGTGTACATAAATTTTCCAGAGGATTGCCAAACTGCTATCTTACGGTTAATGCCATACGTAGCTACAAACCTAAAAAATGAAATGAATAATTATAACTCAAGTTTCATTTAGCCTTAAAACTTATTTCATTTGAATGAAAAGCATAACAAAATGACTATTACCTTCCTGAGGGACTCCATTCAACAGCTATTGGTGTGTACTCCTTTTCTACCAAAATCTTCATCTTATTTACATCATATAAACAGAAGTCCCCGCGTCCTGAGAACACAATCAGTCCGCCAGTAGGTGACCAATAAAGAGCATTTGCTTGCATACCCGAAAGAGGAGAATGCTGCAAATTGTATCTTAAATTATCCAACTCCATGATATCGGATGAATGCATCTTTCTTGTCACCATAGATAAGAGCGAACCTGCTCCCTCGAGGTTCAAAGGAAAATGCTAAAACAGAGCATGTGAAAAGAACAATGAAGAGAGTTGTGTATTGAAAATTAGAATTCTGAGTTCTTTACAGGGAGATGTTGATATATATACATGATTTGTTATATTGAGAAAAGTATTGTAACGGTTGCCTAACAGCTCTTTCTGCTAAGGGTATGGGTTGAAGTGACTTTTCCTGCACAGTAGGAAAGGTTGCTCATTTTTACCCTGAGGTCTGTGATGATAGGTCCGCACAAGCAACCTAGCTTGTGCAGCCTCTGAGACCTCAGCTTCTTTTCCTATTTCTTCAACACTCCCCCTCAAGGTGGGTTCGAGTAAGTTTATGGAACCCATCTTGCGGAGGATCGTATGATGATTCTGCTTATCAAGAGCTTTTGTGAATATGTCTGCCAGCTGGTCTTGACTTTTGATGTAGGGAGTCTCAATCTCTCCCTTTTGAACCTTTTCTCTAATGAAGTGACAATCAACTTCAATGTGCTTGGTTCGTTCGTGAAATACGGGATTTGATGCGATGTGCCGAGCAGCTTGATTATCGCAATGCATTTGCATTGGTCCTTTACTTGCAACTTTCATGTCCTTGAGGACTTGTTTGATCCAAATGAGTTCGCTTGCGGTAGAAGCCATTGCACGATATTCAGCTTCGGCGCTTGATCTGGCCACTGCACTTTATTTTTTACTTTTCCATATTACCAAGTTTCCTCCTACAAAGACACAGTAACTAGTGGTTGATTTTCTGTCACAACTTCCAGCCCAATCTGCATCAGAAAAGCCAACTATATTATTAGTATTGTTCTTCTTCATCCATATTCCTTGTCCGTGAGTTCCCTTGAGATATCTGAGGATTCAATCTATAGCTTCTAGATGACTGGTGCGAGGGGCATGCATGAACTGGCTCACTACACTAACTGCAAATGAAATGTCAGGTCTAGTGACAGTAAGATAAATCAGTTTTCCTACCAAGCGCTGATAGTGCCCTATGTTGGTTAGGAGGTCTCCATCTTCTAAGTTGAGTTTAACTTTGGTTTCCATAGGTGTGAAGGCAGGTTTGGCACCTGTTTTTCCAGTTTCTTTCAAGAGGTCGAGGGTATATTTCCTTTGGGATAGAAATAAGCCCTTGTTGGATTTTGCCATTTCTATGCCTAGAAAGTATGACAGTTGACCAAGATCTTTGATGTTGAATCCTCATTTTAGACTTTGTTTGACATCCTCTATACTTTGATCATCATTTCCTGTTATTATAATATCATCAACATATACTAAGATAACAATGGTGAGATTAAGAGTGTTTTTGACGAACATAGATGAGTCAGATTCGCATTTGCTGAAATTAATACTTAATAAAAAACGACTGAGTTTAGCATACCATACCCTCGGGGACTGTTTTATGCCATAGATAGCATTCTTTAGTTTACATACCATGGATGTGTCTGGGGTTGACTTATGACTAGGAGGAAGTCTCATGTAAACTTCTTCTTTTAAATTACCTTGTAGGAATGCATTCTTGACATCCATTTGAAATAGACTCCAACCCTGATTAATTGCTATTGAGAGAAGGATTCTGACCGTATTCATTTTGGCCACTGGAACAAATGTTTCTTGATAGTCAACTCCATAAGTTTGAGTGAAACCTCGGGCTACAAGTCTCGCCTTGTATCTCTCAATAGTTCCATTACTGTTATACTTGATCTTGTATATCCATTTGCATCCCACAGGTTTTTTTATCTTTTGGAAGATGGACAATACTCCATGTGTCATTTTTCTCTAAGGCATGAAGTTCTTCTTCCATAGCCTTACACCATTTAGGGTCGGTGTTGGCTTCGTAGAAGTTTGTGGGTTCAGAGTGTTTTGAGATCTGACAAAGATAGTTGCGATATTGGTTAGATAAGACATTGTAAGAAATGAACTTTTGAATTGGATATGTTACCGTATGAGACACATAGTCTCTAAATTTTACAGGAGGTCTGGATTGACGAGTTGATATCCTCAAGGCAATTTCTTCTTCGTGAGGCTGCGTTTCTCCCCCTGAAGGAAGCGGCCTTGAGATAGACGGAGACTCCCCCTGAGGCTGATAACCCTGTTCAGAGCTGCTAAGAGAGAAGTCAAAGTTAAGCGGAAATAAAGACTGGCAAGGACTAGCAGGGAAAGGAACATTGGTGGAGGGTGAGTAGTAAGGTTTGGTTTCCACAAAGGTGACATCACAAGAAACATAAGTTTTGTGGTTTAAAGGATCATAGCATTTGTACCCTTTTTGGGTGGAGGAATAGCCTAAAAAGATGGTCTTAACTGAGCTTTTATCGAGTTTGTATGAGCGCTTGATATGAATATAACAAACACATCCAAAAACTCGGAGGTGGCCTAGTTCTATTTTTTGATTTTTTAGAACTTCTAGAGGGCTGAGATTTTTTAAGGTGACAATAGGGAGCCGATTGATGAGATAGGCTGCAGTTAACAAGGCATCCAACTAAAAAAATAGAAGGAACATGATTTTGAAAAAGGAGAGTGCGAGCGATATTGAGAAGATGTCGATTTTTGCGTTCAGACACTCCATTTTGCTCGGGGGTATTAACACAAGTGGTTTGATGTATGATGCCATGATGTTTAAGGAAAGTGGAGAAATTGTAATTTACGTACTCCGTACCATTATCGGAGCGAAAAATTTTTAGTTTGACATTATACTGATTTTTGATGAAATTAAAAAAATCTTGAAAACGAGAAAAAACTTCATTTTTTCCTTTTAATAAATATATCCAGGTGGTGTGAGAGTAATCATCAATAAATGTGATAAAATAGCGGAAATGATTATAGGTAGTAACGGGGGCAGGTCCCCAAACATCAGAATGAATTAAATCAAATGCGTTTTCAGACACACTAGATGACAAGGAAAAAGGTAGTCGCGTGTGTTTTGAAAATTTACACACATCACAATTGCTAGAATTTAATTTTGAACACAATAATTTATTTAAAATAATGTCAGAAGGATGCCCAAGTCTTTGATGCATTAGCATATCTTGGGAAGAATTGGCGGACACAAAATAGGCATTTGGAGGGTTATGCAAATAATAAAGACCATGTTTTAATTGACCTTCACCAATCGTCTTCCCGGAAATTCGATCCTGAAAAATGACCGAAGATGGTGAGAAAATAATATTACAATTTAAGTCACGAGTAATTTTGCCAACAGATAAGATATTAGATTTAAAATCGGGCAACAATAAAATATCATGAATATTTGACTGAAGTAAGTTTGTGGTGTCATATCCTTGAATTTTGACTTTGTTGTCATTGGCAACTGTCACATGATGAGAATCACTGATGGAATAAATTTTTTGTAATTGGGTGGGATCCCAAGTCATGTGATCAGTGGCTCCAGAGTCAATAATCCAAGTATTATGGCATTTATTTGATGAATTTAATAGTGGTTGGATCGAACCTGACCCATCGGATGGGTTTCAGTCGAACCGGCTGGGCTGCTGGACTAGGGCCTGAAGCTGAGTCAAGATGTCAGCCATTTGGGCCTGAAAAGACCGGTGGGCCGTGTGAGTGGGGGCCATTTGGGTAGGGTCAAGACAGTTGAATTGGAGGAGCCCATAAAGGCCAAGTCCGAGGTCCGATGGGTCATGTTGTCGAGGAGTAAAGGCCGAGTTCGGGTCGGGTGTGTAGGCCGGGTTCGGGTCGGGTTTGATTAAAAATACCCGACCCGGCATATACACTTAACCCTACATCCATTCTTTCTCCCATTCTTTCTTTTGTCCAACTCTCCTCTCTTCTGCCGCAACCCCCTCTCCTTTCTCCTCTTCCCCCTCTGCGCATCGCTACTGCTCCGTCCCATCCCCGCGAAGGCTTCAAGTGCGGGTGTATGTGCCAGCAGGTCTCGCGTGAGTGGCCCTGCCTTTGGCAATAGTCACAGCGCGCGATGCTTGGCCCTCTGCGCTGTCGAGTGCCTTCGCGTTGAGCATTGTAGGCGTGATTGTCCGTGGGTTGCGAGGGGAAGGAGACGCTCATAGTGTTCCTCCGCGTTTCTTTGCGCTGAACGCTGGCTATTACTTCGTCTATTTAAGGAAGCTCGAACGTGAGGAGGATCTGTGATCTCAGGCTTTCATAGCTTGAATCCAGTCCTCCAAGGTAAGTGTATACCAGATCTTGTTCGTTCCTTTTTTGGATTTCTAGAGGGTCGATTGAAGGCGGAATATAGTTCTGCAACTCTTCCCATCGGGTGAGTATTTCTGTTGCATATTGCGATGAACTTTGTGTTCCCTGAGTGATTTGCGCTAACTCCTGTTTGAGTCTGAATATATGTGCAAAATTGTGTTGGTGGCCATAGAGGCTTTGCATTTTTTCCCAAATTGATTTTGATGATTCCATCAGGATGCAAAATCGGGATATTTGGGGCTCCATAGTATTTGTGAGCCAAGACATGACCAAATGGTCAGATGTCTGCCATTCCTCTATTCTGTCAATTTCTTCTTTGGTTGGGGCTTCTGGCCTTGCTGGTTTTGGCCTTTGTTTTGACCCGTTGATAAAACTCAACTTTTTCCTGCCACTAAGGGCAATATACACAGTTTTAGACCATTCGAAATAGTTGGAGTTGACTTTAAGGATTATATTGGTTAATTTTTCATTTTGAGACATGGCTGGAAGAAGGGAAATTTTTTTTTTGGTAGATGATGTTTACTGGTGGCAACCAGGCTTTGATACCATGTGAAAAGAACAATGAAGAGAGTTGTGTATTGAAAATTAGAATTCTAAGTTCTTTACAGGGAGATGTTGATATATATACATGATTTGTTGTATTGAGAAAAGTATTGTAACGGTTGCCTAACAGCTCTTTCTACTAAGGGTATGGGTTGAAGTGACCTTTCCTGCATAGCAGGAAAGGTTGCTCCTTTTTACCCTGAGGTCTGTGATGATAGGTCTGCAAAAGCAACCTAGCTTGTGCAGCCTCTGAGACCTCAGCTTATTTTCCTATTTCTTCAACAGAGCATCTTCTGCTAAGGCTAGAAGGTACGTAGGATGATTTTTGTTCTCCAACTTCTATTATAAGAATCCCAGTGTCCATCCTCTTCTTTTCTTCTAGACTCTTAAACGTACAAGCAACATATTCCCTTTGCTCTTTGCAATAGATTTTGAAGTGGCCAACATCGTTGAGCTTTTTTGTGCCCACATTCTTCCCCTCGGGAACTTTAACAATACTCAATTGCACATAAAATTGAGAAGATGAAAACTAAAATCATAGAAATTCAACTTGTACATAAGGGAAATACACAAAGTTTCAGGAAGATACATGAACAATCTTTGGGTGAAAAAAATACCTTAACATCACCAGCAGAATCATCATAACGCAACAGTGCAATGAAAGGATCTGTAGGTGGCCAACAAAAATCTATAACATTCCTTATTAATGCGATAGGGTGACCAACAAGTGTCTCATCCGCGTAGATACATAATATGTTTTTCTCTATCAAGGCCAAGCACTTCTCATCTGCACTCCACCTGCAAATATATTAATAACAAATAGACACTTGAGTGGATAACAACATTAATGTGCATGAATTGAAGTGTGCTTGCTTCCATTCAACATGTAAAAACCTGATAAGAGAAAGAAATATCAGAAATACGACAAACTCCTGTTCCCAGAAAATCACAATCATGACCTGTTAATTCTTTAAGTAATGCTCGAGTTTCTACGACAAATATTTTCAGCGTGGCCTAATAAAAAGAAATCATCTATTAGAACGCATGGATTGCATCCCCACAAGAAAGAGTAACTTTCAAAGTCCATCTAGCAAGAGAGGAAATATAATTGACCTAACGATCCAGCAGTCTGCTGTAGGTAACCAGATACTTCTCCAGTGGAGAGAAGTCAACTTGACTAGCCTGAAATAATTCATGAGAAAGATCACAATTTTGTAATGTTTAAAAGCAAAAAAAAAAAAAAAACTGTCAAGAAATAAAGAAGTTACCCTAGGATGATCGCAAGTAGCCATGGGAATAAGGGCTCCTTCAGCTTTGTAGATGATGTGATCATAATGTATTGCAGCCAAGTCCCTCTAGGGGACCATTTAACCATGCCTGTCCTGAAAAGCTGAAATTGTAGGAAATTCACTTTATCACTATTTCTTTAATTGTAGGAAATTGTAAGATACATGGTTTTAAGACTAGTATGTACGAAGCTATGGATAAATATATATATATATACTGAGAGGGTCTTTGATTAGTTCTGCCCACCAAAGCTGTATTTTGTACTTCAATGGAAAAACCATGCATAGTCAACTTTATAGGTGCAAGAAAACTATATAACTGAACTGGACTTGGCCCTTTCATTTTGGGCTTTAATAAGGCGCCTCTGAGCAGCACTTAAGAAATTTTCTTACTGGCATCCGGTTTCGCAGGTCTGGACCTTCTGCTCCACTGTAATTGGCATCTTGTTTCTTTTTAACTTAAACAGCATGGTGTTTAGGCTGCATTTGCCACATACAAGAAAAAGACAAGAGAAGACTAAATAAGAGAAGATAAAACGAATAATGATCTAATTTAATGATAGGATGAATTTGATAACAAAATATAAAAGTTAAAGAGGAATTATTCAATTAAGTATAATACATTTTTAATTTATTTAAGAGTATAAAAAAATAAAATTAATATATAATAATAGCATATAAACATATGTGCATAGTTATTAATGAATCCATAAATTATACACTGGTGCATCTTTTATGAATTATAATGACACATTACCAGTTACATTTTACAGATTTTTCTGCTAGAGACAGCAAATAATGAACTTAGATTTTACAGCAGCATATTAAGTATGATTGTATAATCTTCAATTGAACTCAAATACTGCGACTTCAGTACCCACAGGGAAAAAAATTCAAAGAAAATAAGATAAAGAAGAAAGAAAAAGAAAAAACAAAACAAGGAAGCACTAAAAAGTTAAAAACCATCTCAAAATCACTAAAAAGTTCCAGCAAGAATTTCAATGACAAAGTTAAAAACCATCTCAAAATCACTAAAAAGTTCATAACAATCTTATAACCACTGGGTACTTACCCTCCATCTCTGATGCCTTTTAACCAATTTTGTACATTAGATTCATTAACTTCTGCATACTCTTCCTTACTCATGTCAATCTGAGAAGCACCCTTGACATTTGGGTTTCCTTCACCAAGAAGAGCATGTCGCGCAATATCACTCATAGTCATGGCAGCTTTTACTTCTCCAAATAATGCTTGGCAAATGGATGGAGACTAAAGGGAGTGCATGGCAGGTAGCATTTGCAAAGCAAAAACAGTAGTTATTAAGCAGAACATAGTTTTAACAGAGAAGGCAGCATCCAGGATAGATGTGAATGTGAAGCCTTTGGATTCAAGAGAGTACTTGTTGAGCTGTTCTGTGAAGTTATATTTCTCTTAATTTCTATTGTTACGTATCAATGTATAATTATTTTTACTCCCAACAATGCGGGAGAGTAAATATATCTAATAAATTCATTAAAATATTTATTTTATTTAAAAAAAAAAATACGATAGAGAAAATAAAATATAAATAAAAAATTTAAAAATATTTAATATTATAAAATATATTGATAAATTAATATAAAATATATCTAAAATTTTTACATATTTTATTAGAATTTAATTTACATTAATTAATTTTATATAAATTTAATTATATAAAATATTAAATTAATTTTTTTTATTTAAAATATATAAATTTTAAATTTATGAATTATTTGAGTATGTAAATTTTAAATTTATAAATAAACTCCATAAATTTTACATATTTAAAACGAAAGAATAATTTGTAAAAGTTTGGCACGTCAATGATAAACAATTAATCTAAGAATGATGGATAACTAATTTAAGAGATGTCTCTCAACTTCAGACACATATGGCCTTTGCTCGTGTTAGTGTCTTAAATGGCATGATCTAAAATCCATATCTAATAATGACCCGTCAGCAACTAGGCCCAACAAAGTAAGCCCAAACAGAAATCGGCTTAATACTCACGCTGGACTAACATGCGCTGTGCGCTAACCGCAGCTTCCAAAATTCTTTAATTCCTGGATAAACAACTTTTTGAGTACTAGAACTGGAAAAAAGATTTTTTAGATCGATCCAAAACCCTAAATTGTTTTAGTTGTTAAGAATCCATCAGTCTCCCATTTTGTCACTACCAATCCAACATGTTCAAAAAGTAAGCATTATGCAACTTTATAGCTTAGAAATGTATAATTTTTATGAGCATAAATTTTTTAACTGTTCAGCCTTCAATTAGGTTTTCATCAGACGAAGTGTCTTCACAAAATCAAGTGAAAGCATCCGTGCAGAGGAAAATTCGACAGAGTATTGCTGATGAGGTTAGGCGTTTCCTCTCGTTTCTTTGTTCAATTTCAATCAATTGCAGACTTTATTGTGTATACATTTTTGAATCGATGCTCAAAGAATTTACATTTCTAGTGCAGTATCCAGGACTTGAGCCCGTGTTGGATGATTTGCTTCCAAAGAAGTCACCTTTAATTGTTGCTAAATGGTCTGTGTGTGTGTGTATTTGGCTTTATCTTTATTTTAATTTTTTTTTTATTTGTTATTCACCTGCTGTTTCTCATTCATTGTTGAAATATTTTATGCAGTCAAAATCATCTGAATCTTGTGATGGTGAACAGTGTTCCTCTGTTTTTTAATATTCGTGATGGGCCATACATGCCTACTCTGCGTCTTCTCCACCAATGTAAACTACTTTGCTTCCTTGATGTGCGATATTCTTTTTTTCTTCTTCTTCTTCGACATAATATTTGTTTCTGGATTGGCTTTGACGTTTATTTCATGAATTTAGATAAAAGTTAAAAGGTGGATCATAAGGAGAAAATCTTATGCATTTTATCCTATGTTTATATTTTCTTCTATTGTGATATGGGATTCAGGTGCAAATTAAAGACCATTACTTCTTGGTAGTCGTCTAATGATCAAATAATGATGTGCGCCTTCTTAGTTAGGCTTGATAAGGATAGAATACAGTATTAATGCGTCACTTTATTTTAATCATCTCTATTTATTGATTTTAGAAAATCTTGAACATTATTCTCATTTACTTTATTCTACTCTTACGAAAATTTAAGCTTTGTTATCCTTAAGTAATAAATCACTGGTTTTGCAGATCCAAACATAATGAAAAAGTTACAGGTAGACAGGGGTGCAATAAAATTTGTACTTGCTGGTGCAAACATAATGTGTCCTGGACTTACATCTCCAGGCGGTGCTTTGGATGAGGAAGTGGAAGCAGAAACTCCTGTGGTATGAAATGTATTCTGCCGTGCTTGAAATGTTCCATATCTGATGAATTGCTTTCATTTCTTAAGGAGCTTGGTTTTCCATTTTTGATTTTCTGCCTTAAAAGTTTGCTATTCCCTTCTGTTTTATTAACACTCTATAATATTTATTTCTGATTTACAAACTTGAACACTCACAGGCCATAATGGCTGAAGGAAAGCAACATGCTCTTGCAATTGGCTTTACAAAAATGTCAGCAAAAGATATGTAAGTTATTAACCATCTTCTGGATTCATGATAGTGTAGAAAAATTCGATAGGTGGCATGTTGATCATTCTTTGAACAACTGCCTTATAAATGGTCACTGTGTTTTGAGTATCTCGGTCTTTATATGCCAGAGCTGCCAACTGAGGTTCTTTTTTTTTTTTTTTTTCCTTTTTTCCCTTAATGTTTACATAATAAAACCTAAATAGAAGAGACAAGGAGCGACACAAGGGCATTCATATTTGTTTATTTTTAATTAATGAATTAAATTAAGTAGAATATTTGCTCGGTTTACAGAAAGACAATTAACAAGGGAATTGGAGTGGACAACATGCATTATCTCAATGATGGCCTTTGGAAGGTTAGCCACTACACCATTTTATGCTATTCAAATCAATAGTGCTTTATTTCTGGCAGTTGCTACTAGTACTAAGATAGGCATTCATGTACGACGCACTAATTCTTGAAGTTGCAATGATGGCATATCATAAGAGTACCAACTTTGGACTCTATATCCTACATTACATGTTTTGCTCGACTGCTTGTCATGATGGGCTCCATATTCTTCATATCACGTATGCTATTAGTCTGTTATTGTATTAGCAGAGGCAACTTATTTACTTTTTAGTTGCTATCTCTTTCTCTTTTTGCTGCATGTTCAATCTGCTATTTACTTATTAACTTGGTTAAACATGATGCAGTCAGTAACGCTAACTTGTCTTATCTTGCAGACGGAGCGTCTAGATTGAGGAATCACCAAGAGCAGCTGCATATCTCACAAAAGAAGAGTTAACTTCGTTTGCTTCATCTCTGAACTGCAGCTATTTCGTCTTCTTCTAGATGTTGCAAACGGAGTCGTGTAAATTTTTTTTCTAGTTATATTGGGCCTGTACACTCCTTTATTGGAATGCCTTATGGCCAGGAAGGCCTTTGTTTAAGGCCCAATTTCGAGCTCTGGGCATTAATGTCGTTACAACAAAATTGCCATTAATTCTGTTTTGAAACCATTGATTGTGAGAGATGGTGTCTGCCTCGGGGGAGAACCCCATTCCTCCCAGTTCCCATTCCCCGTGCCTAACCCACTGGTAGTTATAAAATTTGCTCTGTGTTTTTTTTTTTTTTTTTGGCAAAATTCGCTTTTAAATTTTTTCAGTTCCTAAATATTTATTTTATTTCATCGATTCTTTGTATTTTTAATTTTACAGAGATTAAAAACTTAAAATTAAAACTAAAATATTAAGATTTAGTATTCTCAAAAGAAATTATAAAAATTTAATAGAATAAACAAAATATTGGTAAAAAAGTTTTAATCAAAGCAGGAATAAAAGCATTAAGAGTTTAATAGAATAGAATAAAAAATCAGTGTAATTGAAAAAGAGGCTTATTAATAGTTTTATTTTTATTTTTAGATTTCTCTACATGTTTATGCTATATATGATTAACTTCTATGTTGTCATAAACATATTTTATCTTAATTATAATTGGTTATGAACAACAATAAATTCTACATTATATTAAGTTTTCTTTTTAAAGAAATTGTCTGTAACTGAAAATTATTAAAAATAAAAATCATTTGGTTTATTTATTCATTGATGATATTTTATATGAGATTTTTATTTTTTTGATAAATTAAGGTACATGGTCCAGCTATGTTAGTACTTATAAATATATTACATTAACAGATTTAGAATTTACTTGTTCAGTGCTGATGTAGGCGGATAGCCCAATTATATACATTGCAAAAATATAGTGAGCTCCACATTAATTTTAAAACACTAATAAAATGGAACACAACATTTTAAGAATAAAAATCATTTTCTCTTAAAAAAAAAAAGAGAATAAAAATCATAAAAATTATTGAGAATAAATATGAATCAATGTTAACAAATCTTGAAGAATAAACTTTAATAATATTTGGGTCAGTAGCCCAATTAAGATTTTGAAAACTAGCCCAAGCCCATCATGAAATCAAAAGCAGAAAAATCCAGCTATAAATTCACTTCAAAACCCTAGTTATACTTTTGTTCCCTTTCCACCTCTTCAGCAGCAGCAGCAGCAGCCTACAAGCAGGAGAGCATCAATGGTCTCTTTCTTCTTCTCCTCCTTTACATTTCTTTGCATTGTATTGTTATGTTTTTCTCCCGCCGTTTAACTAAGCATGATTGTCGTTTTCATTTCGTTTCCAGGGGATCGATCTGAAAGCAGGAGGTAAGAGCAAGAAGACCAAGCGTACAGCTCCTAAATCCGATGATATTTACCTTAAGCTTCTCGTCAAGGTATAGTTTTTTTTTTAAGAAAAAAATTTACTTTTAAAATGATGTTTTATTCATTTTATAATGTGATTATTGATTGTCTGTTTTCTTTTTATAATGACTGTTTCTATTAGCTATACCGATTTTTGGTAAGGAGAACCGGAAGCAAATTCAATGCAGTGATTTTGAAGAGGCTATTTATGAGCAAGATCAATAAGGCACCGCTTTCTCTTTCTAGGCTTATCACTTTCATGAAAGGAAAGGTTAGATTTTTTTTACTAAAGTTAATTAATTTATTCTAATGTGATTTAGAATTTTAGTGGTGGATCTGATTTTAGTTGTTTTTATTTTGTGGGTATGTGTAGGAGAGTAAGACTGCAGTGGTTGTTGGAACAGTGACAGATGATATTAGGGTTTATGAAGTTCCTGCTTTGAAAGTAACAGCATTGAAGTTTACAGAGACTGCACGAGCTAGGATTGAGAAGGCCGGAGGAGAGTGTCTTACATTTGACCAGCTTGCTATGAGAGCTCCTTTGGGACAGAACACGGTATAATACTCTTTATATCTTAGTTCAATTCGTTGAACTGTTGGATTAGTTTTGTGGGTTAGGTTTGATTTAGATATTGTGAAACCTATGTCTTATTACATGTCCAAAGTGTTGAGAAAATGGTTATCTGAAACTTTGCTGTTTGTGTGTTCTTACTGTAAATGGGAGACTATTGAGGAGCAGTGATGAGTCTACAGACCTGTAATGATTTGCGGTCATGATCGCAACTCTTTTTGAACATCTAAGGGACTGAGTTCTTTGTATAGTGCTCCCATTGCTACTGTGGATTTTCTATATGATATTAAGTTGTTTGTTACATGTGATAAACAAAACTTGCAATATGATGTCTGTCTAGGAATTGCTTAAAAGGAATTTTGCATTCTATACTGAGTAGGTGGTTGAAAATTCATTTTCATAGGCTTGACAACAAAGCTGTTTTATTCATTTGCTAAGCTTTATGCCTTCGCAATATATTGTTACAGCATTTATAACCGTCTTCCTTTGATTGTGTTTACCTTTGCATATTCTCTCTATTGTTCGAAAGATTATTGATGCAATTGTGTTCTCACAGGTTCTCTTAAGAGGTCCAAAGAATGCTCGAGAAGCCGTGAAACACTTTGGCCCAGCTCCTGGTGTGCCTCACAGCCATACCAAACCATATGTGCGATCAAAGGGAAGGAAGTTTGAGAGAGCTAGAGGAAGGAGGAACAGCAGGGGTTTTAGGGTTTGAGTTGTTTTTGGTTTTGAGTTGTGAGACAGTTGTTTTACTTCTTAGTTTTGTATCCCAAATTTTGTTAGACTCTTACAAGGAATTTGTTATTCCCCCCTGGTTATCGATTATTAGCATGAATTTGTTTTATGTGGGCAATCATACTTCTCTGACACATGGGTATGCTTAATGAATTCTTGCCATCTTTAAATATCTTTGGAAATTTTATACTTCAAGTGATGTATTGCATTGAGATCCAAGAATTTTCTCCTTGCTAAAATGAAACCTCAGCACTTAAGCCTCAAGATGTGATAGTTATTCAAGCCATACTGTCGATTATCGGTTGCTGCCTAATTTATTTCAGGGAAAGAAAGGTTTGTTCAAGATGGTTGGTTTCGTAATTTCTTCATGCAAAGCCAAAACTAGAAGACACGTCTAGCATTCTGGGTAATCTCATCTGCAAAACATAAATAGAGGACCATACTGACTAATCTCAACTGCTGAGTAAAAATATAAGGAGAGGAACCATTCAGCAAAGAGAAAACAGATAACGAAGCTACATCAGTAGTTCCTAATGAATTCATAGATAAGTTTGTTGATCTCCTCTGGTCTTTCTTGATTGATGAAGTGGCCAACTTCTTCCATCACAACGATTTCTTCAAGCAATGGCACGTAATACCTGAATCCACCACCATGTACATATTCCTTGATTCCTGGAGTGGTATATACCATGTCAAGATCCCCAACCACAAACTTCACTGGAACTTTCACCGAGTCCCCAGTCCATGGGGCTGTCAGCTCCCAACTCCTGGAATAACCATACTGTATCATTAGCACAAGGTAAATGGAAACATGATTTTGCATTACTAAGAGGACTGTAACTGAACATACAAATCCATAGCTCTGTAGTAGTTCAAAGCTCCAGTAAACCCTTTCTGGTTAAAGTTGGCTGCATAGTAAGCAACGTCCTCTTCTGTAAGCCAAGAGGGCAAGGTTATTGGATTATTTGGACAAATTCCAAATGCATTTTCTTTGAACAAGCAAGAGGGGCCTGGTTTTCGGTCTGTCAAAATTTTCTTGATTACTTCTGCGGGGCCACAACGTGCAATTTCAGCTTCAATTTCTCCCGGTTCCTAAGCAATTCGATATTGGCTATTGCATTAGTTTGATAACCAACAAAATGTGGAGCACCAACCATTAATTTCATATCTACCAAATATAGTAGAACCAACTTATCATTTCAAATTAAATATGTGTTATTTGCTCCTGATTTAGTGATCATTGCAAATGAAACAGCTACAAAAAAAAGTAAAAGACTGCCACCAAATTACTAAACATTAGAGTTCAGTTATTGATTACAAGCTAAAAATCTCTGGGTTTTTTTTTTGCACTAAAAAATCAGGTCAAAGTAATGCATGCCAGGGAAATAAACACAGAAAAAAACCTGAAATCTGCAAACGTAGTAGTCATCTCCAAAAAGAAGTCGCATGCTTTCAACAGGTTTCATTTTCGGATTTCTCGGCCTGAAAGGAACACTTAGACAAACAAATGCCTTCACTCTATCAGGCCTAAACAAGCACAAATACCATCCCATAATAGCACCCCAATCATGTGCAACAAGAAAAACTTGCTCTACTCCAAGATGATCAATTAGAGCTATAAGATCACCAACAATGTGGTGACAGGTGTAGCTAGAGCATAAAGTTGGAGCATCACTGTCGCCATAGCCTCTAAGATCTGGGGCAACAGCTCGGTATCCAAGCGAGGTTAATCCCAGAATCTGATGGCGCCAAGTGTACCAGAGCTCTGGAAATCCATGAAGAAAGAGTATGACTGGCCCTTCTCCTTTCTCAGCTATGTGCATCTTTATGCCATTTACATTCACCGTTTTGTGCATAATCCCCTCCATTTTTCTTGTTTATGTACTTTTTTCTTTTTCCCCCCCTCTATGTGATCTAGCTCAGCTCATGAATAAGGTTGTGGTGAGCTACAGAGAGAAGTAAATGACAGTAAATGAGAGACTGGGTGGTTTAATATAATGTCAATTAGGGCTTAGCTTTCCAAGGTAGACAGTTGGCCATCTCAGTGTAAGACCATGGAAATATAAATGCAGATGGCAGAAAGTGATTGTCTTTTTATAATTTAAATCATGAAATATGTTGGGGTTTGCTTTGTCTGTGTTCATACATGATACATTTTAATTTTGGTAGGTTTTATTGTTTCAACTTTTTCGTGACATTATACTTTACAAGAGAAGACAATGGAGAACTCCAACTCTAGCTCTAGCTCGAACTCAGTCAGACTAAACTAATAAGTGCAAAATAATTTAAAATGCAAACCCATATAAATGATCAATTTCACATGTGTTAGTCATTCAACAGTTCATTAGGGAAATTGAATGAGTTTATGATCTTTGGGTCTTGAAATTGACAATTTCAATAACTCGTTTTTTCAGAAAATACATTAAATGAAGCTTATTATAGCATGGGGCCAAACTACTTTCCAACTTCAAGCCATGATAAATTTTATATAGCAGCAATTCATTTAGGAGATGGGTTGTTCACATCAGTTGCTGTCTTCTCCGCCTAACAATGACAGGTAACAGGTAATAAAGAGACATGCATTTTAGATTGTTGGGACGCCCTCGATCGTGATGTTATTTAAACATGGTCACATTGTAGAAGAGTTTTTCGGCTGAAGATTAGGGATATTGCAAACAGGTTGGCTTTACCTCACATTGTCAACAGAATAACCCCAAGAAGACTGTTTAAGAAGTTAATCCATGGATGGTCAAGCTCTTCTGTCGCAGATAAGTGGCCAATAACCCATTTATATCCATTTCTTTAGTAGCTAAAAACCCCTTTAAAATGCCTCAATTACCATCCTTAAATTTTAACCATAACCCAAAAACAGAATCCATCTCTCCCTTTGCATTCTTTACAAGAAAAAGAAAAAGAAAAAGAAAAAGAAACATAAGAGGAAAAAAGTGTTCTGAAACGTTAACAATGCCTTTCCCAATCTTGTTCCTGGTCTTACTTCTTGCCGTTCCAACTCACCAAACAGCAACATCAGATTTAATAAGCAAAACATGTGACCAAACCTTATACAAGGACTACTGCAAAACTGTTCTAGGAGCAGCCCCAGAGAGTGACGTGAAAGATTTGCCAAGCCTAACAAAATATGCACTAAAGATGGCATCATTAAACGGGGTTAAAATACACAAGAAGATTGACCAAATCTCCAAGTCAAATAAAGATGAATTCATCCAGCAATGCCTAGACGATTGCTCTGAGATTTACCAAGATGCAATTGATCAAGTTGAAGACTCAACAGCAGCCGTGGATGGTAAATCTTATAATGATGTTAATACATGGGTGACTGCTGCCATGACAGACTCCCAAACATGCGAGGATGCATTCAAGGAACAAGATGGAGTTAAATCTCCATTAACTGATGATAACACAAAGTTTAACCAGCTTTGCAGCATTATTTTGACAATGTCCAATCTTTTGGCTAAAATTTAGCAAAGCTGCAAAAACTTGCTGCTTCTCAAAGCATGTGCTTAGAGACTACGGTTGGCAGTATAGTCCTTTAATGGGGAATGTATTAGTACAATTGGAATTTGAATAAGCAGAGCTTTTCTCTTCACATGTTAAGGTTCTGATTACTTAAATCTTTCCAATATATCCAATAATTTTCTGGGTTCACAGTTTATAATTTTTCGGTTTCGTTATTATCAAATTTGAACTAACAGTGAAATGACAGGGAATCAAATTTGATTTTAGATCCGCTCAACAGATTCTTTGAAAGGACCGAGATTCTTGATAAATTCTTTTCCCAAAACTGAAAGTTTAAAATAATTATTATGAAAAAGTATAAGAAAAGAAAAAGGTATTTAAAAACAGAGATTGAATAAGAAGACATAATGTGACCCAATAACATTGGAGCACATCTCCATGGATTAAAATTTAAGGAGAAGGCTCAAGCAGAAAGGATCGTTCGCTATACGCACAGATAAAATCCTGGAAACTAAATGTAGATTCCAAGAAGAACTGTGTGCGAGATATCAACAAAATGAAGCTAAAAACAATGCATAAACATCTAATCTTTAACCCAAAATTAAAACCCAGAATACCAATCTTACAAAATTTTGCCTCCTCAGATACTAATCAGAGAGAGCGAGAGGAGCATTGCTATTCGGCGTTTAAAACCCTAACTCAAACCGGTCTGTGTTGAACGGCCTATTATATAGAGAAATTTGCAACATGGGCGCCAATTACGATACTGCCCTTGTTTCTCTGGTCAGGATCAGCAACTTTGAGGACGGACGACCCGCCGTTTTTTCTGATTTTTTATCTTTATAAATAAATTCTATACTTTCCACTTGTTTTTAAATTTCATACACAGTTTTTATTTTTTAAAATATTAGCAATATATCCAGAATTAATTTTAGTTTTATCTAATAAATTATCAACTAATATTATTAATGTGGTTATAATTTCACAATAAATGAAAATTGAATTAATATATGAGTTGCTAATTCATTTTTAGACCCTTTAAAAAAAAAATTATCCTTTTACTCTCTTTATAGAAGTTTAGGGCTCTAAATACTTTCAAATGTTAAATAAAAAAAAAAAAAGAGACTCGGATTAGAAATTAAATTGTTAAAGGCTAAGTAAAATATTTAAAAAATATTTATTATTAGATTATTTATTAATTATTTGTGATAATCTTTTTAATTACAGGATGAGTAAATAATTTTAATACTAGTTTAATTATTATTATAAAAATTATAATTGTATTAATAAAATTTTAATTTATAATTTCCCCGTAAATTAAAATTAAAACTAATTTACTAATTTGAAATAGATCGCTAAAAGTCTATCCAATTCGAATTGGGCTAATGAATTTCGCCAGTAAGAGCGCACCAATTCATATGTACGAAAGTGGCTGTATTTATTGCTAAAGTGGCTGATGAATTTGTTGTCTTCTAATTCTACAACTTCATTAAGCTGTAAGAATTACTTGATACAGGCTTTTCACGTGTAGAAGAAACTAAAAGCAATTGCAAGATCACATGTGAAGCTCAAAAATATGTATTCTTAAAATAACTAAATCAGATATCTCCGCAACCTGCGTGCATCCTGAGACCACCCAATTAAAACACTTATCATCATGCATTTCATCCAAAAAAGTAATAATGTTACCAAATTCATACTATTCAGGACTCTCGGCAATGTCTTGGTGATTCTCAAGAGCCACTGTAGCTCAAGACAATTCGACAATGTTTACATTTTCGTGATAAATGTGACCCCATAGAAAATATCCTGATAATACGAGTCTGCCAAATATCGCCATCTTGGGTAACATATCTTTGCTCCTTTCGACTGAGAAGGCAACAAACATTTGGATCCTTCAGCAGAGATGCACTAGTTGCTGCGTTCTTCCATCAGTAGGTCTTAAGGACTTGTCATAGAGGTCACTTAAATCAATCAAAACTAGCGTTCAAGAATTTCAGCAATTCATTCCTTTTATTTTCTGCCTCCTTATCCTCCTTGGATTTCTCAAGTTTCAGTAAGATCTACAAAGCCAAAAAACAAAAAAAAGAAAAAAGAGACGATGAAGAACTGCTGGTCACTAGTACCTATAACATCTCTAAATGAAATTTTATAGTTCTATAGCATAGAAAATGAGTAACCTAACCTTTTTGCCAGAAACTGCGCTGCGACGCACACCATCGTCCTTGGCCCGTCCTAAGAACTGCAAAAAGCCAAAGATGTAGGTATTTAATAGGTAAAAGTAGAAAGTGCAGTTCACAATTCAGTGGATGCATGTACCTTGGAAAGCTGTACAGGGCTACTATTTCTCTCCTCCCGCTGCTTCTATAGAAGGCTCCCATTGCCAGGACAAACCCGAAGGCAGAAACAAAATCCAGGCAAGTCAAAAAGCAACCACCCAGACATCATGTCACAGACCCCAGCTCCAATGTTCAAAGAGCCACCATAAAACAGGCAGATCGTATTATAAGTATCTCATATATTAATACATCATCTATGCATTCAATGCCAAACAATTTAAAACCAAATCAAGAAAAAAATGCACGAATAACACATACATTCTTTACTTTCAAATATATTCACTAACATAGGTCTTGTTGGGAACAAATTATTAGCAGGAACTGAATTCTTGAAAAAATCATGTCAATTGCCACATGATTTCATTTTGTTCAAAATGCCTTGCTATTTAAATTGCATCAAATTGAAGTCAAGCAACTATGACCTTTCCAAACATGAGAATTGACTAAAGAGAATACCCTTTAATTGAATTCTTCCATGGGCGCGATCCTACGGCATGGTTACTCTATATCAGAATAAGATCTTTTTTTTTTTCTTTCTTTTTGAGCTTGGTGAGGTTTGATGTCCACTCCTACGGTGGTCTCACCTTGCCGCTAGACTAAGGTAATAGTTCTATTAACAATCTTGTTTAAAACAAGGTAAAAACTTAAAAAGCAGAGCAGGGGCTTACCTCTTTCGCTTTGTGCTTCTGACGTTTATGGCGATGACTCTTACTTTGGTCCTTTTCTTTGCTCTGGAGAACAAACGAGCAATGATATGAGATTAATACACAAGCAGAGAATCTAAAAAGAAAAAGGAAAACAAAACGAGTATAAAGATGACCTTCTTTAATCTGTCATTTTTCTTGTGCCTCTTTCGATGGTTGGATGTTTCATGCTCGCTATCAGATGAATCATCACTTCTGCAGAAACTCAAGAAAGACGCAAGATGTTAGGAGAAAAGACAGAGAAACTAATAACACTTCCTACCAGGCCTCTACTCCACATGCCATATATTTACCCACTTATAGAAATTCTATCAAAAAGTGAATGAAAATTCAGTCTGGTTCGTAATTTTCAAAAAGCCTGGCAACAGGAAGCCACCTTCTAAGTCTGCCTATGCTCTAGTCGCATCTTCATAACAAGATTGATGACATTCATAGTATTTAGAAATTCTAAACTCTAAAAATGCACAGATTCAAATAATTGAAATAAAAATGCACAAATTCAAATGCTTTTAAGTTTATTAAGCGAATTCTAATGTTTGGTCGAAAGAAATAAAATGAAATCATGGCAAAAAGAAATGGCGAAATTTAATTTTCCAAACAAGACCAACAGCTTCAATTCAGAATCTAATTTTTCAAATTCCATATCAAATTGAGCTCAAAGAAACAAACTTTATATCCAAGAAAAAACGAAAACGTGCAAAAGAATCAAAATCCAAGAGAGTCAAGTGAAACAACTTAATAAATTATAAAGAAAAAAAGTTCAGATAATAAAAGAAGAAAAGACATGAAAAAAGATAAGAGATTGATTTAGGGTTTACAACTCTAAGAACCTGGAAGAGTAAGAGTGGGAGGAAGATTGATCAGAATCTGACGAGTGGTGGTGGTGCCGACGGCGTTTTTTTGAATGGGAAGATTTATTGCTCTTCTTCCGGATCTTCAGAGCATCTCTATTTCTCTCACGACGGCTACTATGGTGACGGCGACGGTGATGATGAGAGGATGAAGAATCGGACGATGTTGAGGAACCGGATGTGTGAGAGGAGATAGAAGACGATGATACCGCCATTTTAGGGACAATAAGCACGAAGGGTTTTGCGTTTAGATTTCGGATATTTCACAAGGCAATCGCAATTTGCCCAGATTTTCGGAAAACCCCGTTTTGTCGGGTCAATTACATAAACATTCTTGAAGTTATAAAATATATCTTTTCGTCCTCTATTAGGCTATTAGTCAAATTTAAATACTTTTTACATTTTTATTTTATTTCCTCTATTATTTCAAAAATTAAAAACTTTTTACATGTTTATTTTTATTTCCTATATTATTTCAAATTCAAAATGTTTTTTATATTTTTCTCTTTATTACAAAAAGTATGTGATTTTGATTTTTGAGAGAATTAAGTGTTCTATAATAAAACAAATAGTCAAATTTTAAATATAAAAGCTATAGCATTAACATTAATTGTAATTTTATAAATAATAACTAAATAATCTAAAACCGTTTTTAATTCTTTAGAACTAAATTTAATATTATATATTAAAATAAAATAGTATAATAAGAGATATTTTTGTTATTATTAATTGAAGGATTTCTAAAAGATTAGTTAAATATTTTCAACCAAATTTTAATATGGCGTCTCATATTTTATTGACTTATAATAATTTTATCAATGTATTATAAATTAATATCTATTTATATATGAAATAATTTTTTTATTAGAATAGTAAACATCAAATTAAAAAGTAATACATTCTATTAGATTTGTTTTTGTTATTATTGAAATATTGAAAGGATATTATTTATGTGATGAATTGTTAATACAGAATTTTGAGATTATTAAGCATGTGTGATCTGTTATATACAAGTATACTTGCAACGGTTCTTTGTTGTCTATGATCCTATTCTAACGTTCTTTTCTAGCTTGAGAAGGGTGGAAGTGACCTTTCTTCCTTAGGGAAGAAAGGTTGCTCCTTTTCCCTGTTTTGATGCCTGTGATGATCCAGTCTGAGGCTATGACCAAATTTTGTCCGCTGGTTCTTCCCGGAGGTCCCGGACCGCTGGTCCTCACGATTGTGCTTTGGTCTTGTTCCTCAACACTCCCCCTCAAGGTGGGTTCAAATAAATTAATGGAACCCATCTTGGTGAGAAGCCTATGATGATGAGATTTGTCTAGAGCCTTAGTAAAGATGTCTGCCAATTGTTCATTGCTCCTGATAAATGGAGTTTTAATTTCTCCAGATTGAACCTTTTCTCTTATAAAGTGACAATCTACCTCGATGTGTTTAGTGCGCTCGTGAAAAATGGGGTTTGAGGCAATATGTCTTGCTACTTGATTATCACAGTACATCTTTATTGGTTCTTTGATCTTAATCCTTATATCTGTAAGAACTTGCTTGATCCATATTAATTCGCTGGCTGTTGATGCCATTGCTCTGTATTCTGCCTTTGCACTAGATCCGCGCTTGGTCGGTTTGATGGGTCGGGTCGGCCCAGAAGCGACCCATGAATTGCCGGCCGACCGATGGGTTGAGCCTTGGGCCAGAATTGGCCCATATACAGTTGGACTAGGTGGCCGATATGGACCCGCTTTCCACGTCAATAACGCATCATAACCCTTAGGGTTAGATGCGTTCAGCATACTCACGCCGCCAAACCTTTCTTCTTTTCTTCGCTCGTCTCTGTCCCTTCTGTCCCCAGTCCTTCCGTGCTCTCCTCGATTAAGCGTCGGGCGAAGGTGCGGGTGTAGATGCTACATCTCGTGACGTTGTTAGGCGTCCCTCGCACCCGAGCCAACTCTCGCGGGTGAGAGATGAAGGCCCTATTTTCTGTGTCATTCTGGTTTTTCATGGCTCCCATAGTGGCTCGCCTGGTTTCCTCTTGTTGCACAAGGGCGATAACCGAGTCGAGTCTGGGGAGTTTGCTAGATAACAGGATCTGTGATCGAACCGCCTCGTAGCTTGACTCGAGCCCGCCCAGGTAAGTGAACACAAGGTCTTACTCCACTCTCTGCCTTATTTCCTCTGGATCAGTAGTGAGTAGGAGGTAGTTTGTAGCTCCTCCTACCGAGTTAATATCTCGGTTGCGTAACTCGCACTGGACCGAGTTCCTTGTTTTATTTGTGCCAATTCCTGTTTCAACTGGAATATATGCGCAAAGTTTTGTTCTTGCCCGTATAATCGCTTCGAGTCAGCTCCCATATAGCTGTGATGATGCCGAGTGTATAGCTCGCAACTGAGGCTCGATTGTGTTGGTTAGAAGCGACATGACCATGTGGTCAGTCGTCTACCAATCTTCGATGGCCTCATTTTCTTCCTTTCTTGGTTGATCTGGGTTGATTGGTTGTGGTTTCTTTTGAGTCCCTGTGATAAAACCAATTTTTTTTCTTCCACTGAGGCCGATGTATACTGCCCTCGACCATTGGAAATAATTTTGACTGCCTGTTAAGGTTATATTGGTGAGCTTGGTAAGATCGTTTTAAGACATGATGAGAAATTTGTTTGGTTGGATATTTGATTATTTTTCTGGGTAAGTGATGACAGGATCACTCCTGCTTTGATACCATATTGAAATATTGAAAGGATATTATTTCTGTGATGAATTGTTAATACAGAATTCTGAGATTATTAAGCATGTGTGATCTGTTATATACAAGTATACTTGCAACGGTTCTTTGCTGTCTATGATCTTATTCTAACGTTCTTTTCTAGCTTGGGAAGGGTGGAAGTGACCTTTCTTCCTTGCTCATTTTCCCTGTTTTGATGCCTGTGATGATCCAGTCTGAGGCTATGACCAACAGTCTTTGTCTGTTGGTTCTTCCTGGAGGTCCTGGACTGTTGGTCCTTGCTGATTGTGCTTTGGTCTTGTTCCTCAACAGTTATTATTTCTTAAATTACCATAAAAAAACTTTAAAATAATAAAGAGTTTACTAGGTTATCATTTTTCATCTATTAGTATATGAATGTAAATCAAAAGTCATGTAAAAAGAATTATCCAAAAATTTAAAAACTGTAGAGTATAGATACAAAATTAATCAAATTTGCTTCAGTATTTTAGCCTTGAAATAGTTTATATAATCAAATTACAAAAACAAAAGTTATATGTATAAGAAGTATAGCAATTTTGCTATGGTTGGAAATGAGATAATTATATTAACAATCTCTAAATTTTGCATTTAAATTTAATTTAGTAATTTAATTTTTTATTTATTCATTTCATTCAATTTTATTTTCCTTTTAGAGTTTAGTTATTTTCGCAATGTATTTTTATTTTAAAGTCACTTCTTTTTATTGGTTATTTTAAGAATGTAATTAGATAATTAAAATAAAATAAATTCGATATTAAGCATTGATCAAGGATAAAATCACAAACAAAATTTGTTTAGGGATAATTTTTTTCTCAAAATTCGAATAGTTGGAAGTTTAATGAAAATCATCGCACCAAAATAAAATAGAGAAATCCATGAATCAATAAATTACTTAAAGATATAGTAATTTACTTTCATATGATTAAAATGATATGCAGGAGCTGCAAACAGAAATCATTTCATTATTTTTGTTTTCACAAAATTTTAGTACTTATGATCAGATAGACACAAGTAATTGACATAAATAAGATATAATGTGTGTATATATAATATGTATATGTATTTTAAAGCAAGAACATATTAAGGCCATTATGTATGAAGGTAAGAAGAGAAGGGGTAAAAGGACTCTATAGTTTGATTTTACTAAAGAAGAACAGATCCATGTCTGTGTAGAAGTAATGCTGTTCACTAACATCAAAAGAATTAAAGAACAGAAAACCTGAAGGGCAAGGTGAAGTTACGGGTTTTCTTATTTATACAAATTCAGGGAAATCTAGTTGTGTGTATTTAGGGCAAGCATACATAGGCAATACAACACACAGACAGACTAAAAAGTGAAAAAGAAAAAAGTTGTTGCTTTCAAGGTCTCGTCAAGTAGGGTGCATAAGGCACTCCTGTTGGCTTGATCCAGCTATCTCCTCGGAGAAATCTTCCTGGTGTGAAATCTATGGCGTGCTGGCGAGAAACAGGCTTAATTCCGTTCCATTTTACACGGTTTTTCATGTCCGAACCAGGACCGTAGTTATTGTATTCTCCATACCAACAAGTTTTCAGTCCAAAACTTCCGAACCAAGGGGACCATCCTTCAGGTTGAATCAAATCATCAATGAAAGTCTCCATGATGATTGTTCTTGAGAACTCTTTCCACGGCCTGCCAAGATATGACTTGTACTGGTCCTTGACAGGTTCCAATTCAGGATGAGCAGTGATTGTGCTGTTTTGAATGATAATAGCTGATGGTTGTCTCCTTGCCTTCCTGCCTTGTGCAGTCACTATGCACTGTTGGTTTTCTAAAGGCTTGCGAACCAAGAATGTACAATTTTGGAAGACGACTGGCGCATCACCAAATACGAAATCGATGGTTCCTGAAACGGTGCAATCACGGTAGAACTGGCGCTTGGCATGTGTGTATAGTGTGTCTTGGTAACCATCCATTGAGCAATTGTAGAAGACAGCATAATCTGATGAAACCCTCAATGCTACAGCTTGATGTTTAATGGCACCAGCACTATTTTCAAACCCAATATTCCTAGCCACAAAGTTGTCTCCAATAACAGCTGCATCACCAAATATTCCAATTTGTATAAATTTTGAGCACATTAATGAAAATTAAGGATTTGTGGTCGGAAAAGCAATGCTGCAACGAGCAATTAATATCGAGTCTCACAGATGAGTAATGGTTCTAATTACTGTAATGAGTCACTAAGTACAGCCACTTACCTGTAATATATTGATGATATAGAAAAGGCAAAATTTCTATTCTAGAAAAGGTTAATTAGGAGGGCATACTTACCAACTGTTGCGGTGCGGTAGGTGTTGATTCCGTCGACAAAATTCTTGCTACCAGTGATGCGAGTCTTATCAGGACCATCTCCAATAACCACCAAGTTGGTCATGCTCCTATTGAACTCAACATACTCTTCGTAGATTCCTTCCTTGATATAAAGCACAAAAGTCTCGTTGCTCTTTTTGGGGATTTGTGGCAATGCTTCGAGGATAGTTTTGTAGTCTCCACTGCCATCCTTAGCAACAACAAGATCTGGCTTAATATTTGAAGGAGGAGCACTAAGGAGTCGTCGTGTACCAGGATCGATCCAGGCAGGAAATGCTTGGGATATATCACCATGTCCTGCAACAGGAATGTCATCCTGAAGAAGGCGGCGACTTACACCTGGGATCTGAAGATCTGTAAGCACAGAAGAGATTCCTGAAACAATGTCAAGACCATTGCTACTCATTTCCATTGCAGTCTTTAATGCCTTCTTCATTTTCTCTCCAGCATTGGTAGTTGTATTTTCGAATGCATCCAGGCAAGTCTCTTCGTAAGTAATGGCAGCGCTAAGCCAAGTCTTTATGTCTGCCATCAGTTCATCCAATTGGCTAAAATCAAAGTCTGCAACTTTTTCCAAGGAGCTCCGAAGCTCATTAATAGACATGGTCATGAGTTCTTTGCAGCTATTAAGAGCACCACGAGTTCTTGGATCCTTTTCGAGTTCTAGCAAGGTAAGTGATTTCTTGGAAGCAGAATCAATTTGTTTCTCAGCAAGCTTGAATGCAATCTTAATAAGTTCTTTGGGGTCGGTCGTGTTTCCTGCAGATTTTGCAAGGCTTCGTTCGCATGTTTGCTTATAATATGTGGGCTGGCAAAGAGTTTTGATGGCTTTCATGGAGGCAGACACCTCTTTGCTTTTGTGGTTTTTTCCGTTAATGTCATCTTCGCTCTCTCCATCATTGTTGAAACCAATACTAACGGTGACAGCAACCACCATAGCTACAAGGAGAAAAGAAGAGACGCCAATAATGGCTAATCTCTTCTTCCTCTTTGAATCTTCTCCGTAGGACATTTTCGAGGCTGGACAATCTTCAATATACCAAAAGGGAGGGAGAAAGAAAAATGGGATAACACACCACTTTTCTTTCCCTCAAGATTGTTTTCCTAACTTTTTTTCTTAATGTTTTCTTTTTCCTATTTTCTTTACGAAAAAAGATAAAAATTCTCCCCAGAACGCAAATCAAAGGCAGCTGCAGTTCAAGGGAGAGGGATTTCGAAGAGCCAATGATATGGCCTCCCACTTGTTTGGAATTCTTGAAACACCTCCCGAGTTGTGGTTGCTGAGACAAGAAAAGTATTTATAAATAAGTTTAAATTTAAAGAGAGTTATGTCTCATAGTTAGTTAGTTCTGTTAGGAAATTTGAGGCATAAGGAGAGGAAAGAGGGCAACCGATTCTTGGTTGTCATTGCTTTTCTAAACTGAAGATATATACAGCTTTATTAGAACCAATTTTCTTGGTGTTTTCTTTAAATTTCATCTCTTCTACTCTTTTATCTCCATTGATTTCTCCTCTTATTTCGCAATTTTTTAGCACATAATCTCAACATTACACCCAAAAAGTATGCATTTACCATCTACTAATTAAGGATACCTTTTAAGTTTAACCATGCATTAATACATTAATGCGTCTAGGTCTTCCTTTGGTCAGCAGGCAAAGCCTACATGAAATTAACTAATTAGACTCCATTAAATTATTATTTTCTTTTTGAAAAGTTTGTGTATATATTCTATTTTAATGAATAAATAGGAGTGACAATTACAAATATCCCCTTGAACTTTCCCAATTTCTACACTTTTGTCTTTCATTTCTTAAAGATATGCATCATTTTATATTCTCTTCGTTAGAATGGTTCTTCTATTAGTCTCTACTACTTTCTTTGGTTAAAATACTGATGTCATGGACTAATTTAATTGGTCAAGTAAAATGTTAGGAATAAAGATACTATATGTAAAATAAAATAATGTCTATAACTAAAGTTAATTTTTCATTTGTAATCACTCAACTACCGAACTAATTAATGAAAGTTTACGTACACCAAAAGAATGAAAGTGTATAATTTTATAAGAATAGAAATAAAAATGTATAATGAAATAAATATTAGAGATATATGTGATTATTCTAAAAAGGCTTACCTTGGTTAATATAATGGTCACTGAACTTTATATTTAGTTTTATTTTACTCATAAAATTTTAATTTATTTTTTCTCAGTCATTCAATTTTAATTTTGTTTCAATCTAGTCACTTTGCAAATAAAAAAATTGAGACATGGCAAAAAAATCAATAAGAAAAGAGCAATTAAGGAAAAAAATGACATGTAAGTTTTTTTATTGTCAGAGTGACTAAAATTATAGCCAAAACTAAAATTAAATAATTGAAATAAAATAAATTAAAATCTAATTGATTAAAATGAATTAAATATAAAAATCAATAATCATTTTTAATATGAGATTGACCCAATTACCGAAAAATTATTGCCTTTTAACATATTTAACTAGTTGTTTAATTATGTTGCATTTAAACACCAAGTTTTCAGTTTTTTCTTAATTTTACTATTTCGGGCAATTTTTTTAGATAATGTGCTGAGACTAGCTCACGTGGCAATAGATAAGAGAAATTTTTTCGAATGAGTGAGCAAATAACTAAGCTGATTCATCAAAACGTTGCGTTTTAGAGAACAAAAATAAATTGATAGTAAAAAAAATAGAATAAACCACCTTAATTTTTCTTTTGAATTTAAGAGTTAGGTTTTTAGAAAACAACCCCAAATTCCACCAAACGCAATATCATCAAACTTTTTTTTTTTTGCTCATTCTTTGTTTCTTGATTCTTTTTGTTTTCTACTCTGTGCGTTCATTTAGGTTATCTTCTTTTTCTGTTCATTGATATTCCATAGAAATCATAAATGGTAACAAAAAAGACAAACAAAATCTCTATGGTAAACCTAACCCTTCTAAATCAACCCAATAAGAATACAAAGCAAAAATACTTAGATATTGCCTGCAAAGAAACGCAAAATCCCTCATACTGGAAGTGGAAGAGATACAAGTAATGAAGATAGTACCAGGGACAAAAAAATCCTAAACGTACGATTCAGATCGCAAGTGGGAATCTAAGAGGCTTAAAAAAGAAGAAGAGAAAATTCTGAATTTGAAAGCCTTGATAAATGAACATGTCACTGGGTTCTGAAAGTACAAAAGTCTGACGAAATTCAAAGGTTTCTTGATTTTCTTAAATTCTTTGATGAAAAAATATGGAAGAAGCAGAAACCCAAGAACAAGCAAGAGTCATCAGAGGATTGACAGTGAGGAAAGAGGTTGCAGGCAAGGTAGAGACCAAGAAAATATTGACGAACAAATTCTTCTATTGCTCAATGAGATTTTTTGCTCGGAGTTCATTTGGATGCGTCAAGAACTGCCAGATTCGAAGATGTCTCGCAAGGATGCAATGCTGTCGCTGGAAGCTAAACTCGAAAATTGTAAGAAGAAAATTACAGAGATGAAACCAAAGCTTAATTGCTCGCTGGAATGTTTGAATTACTTGAGATAATCAACAAGAAACTCTTGTTAGAGGAAAAGTTGAAGACTAAAGATGTATGTCTTTCAAAGATTATGTTCCAAATCTAGGTTGTTACTTTCAAACCCTAAAATGCATTGTTTTGGTGAGTCAGCCTAGTTATTTGCTGACTCATCAATAAAAAGAAAAAGAAATTGATTTCCGAGTGCCACATAAGCTATTTCACCGGATTATTTGAAAATATTGCTCAGAATAGTGAAATTGAAAGAAAAAAATTGAAAGTTGGGTGTACAAATGCAATTTTTTTAACAATTAATTAAATATGTTAAAGAAAATTGAAAGTTGTTTGGTAATTAGGCCTATGAGATTATGTTGTAAGAATTCTAGGCAAGTTTTTTGGCTAAACTCACAGGGTTAGCCAAGCGGCCCAAGATGTAATATAAAAGGTGCAGTCTCCAGGTTGAACCATCGGAACCAATTAATAATAAAAGATGGTGAGTTCAATGAAAGCACTTGGAAAACCCTAGTTCAAGTTTTGGCTTTCCAAAGGCAACTGGTCTAATAATAGCAAGTGACGATCGAGGCGCCAATATATTTAGATAATCTTACTAATTAGATGATGTGACCAGTTAGATAATTCAAAACTTCATTTGTCAATTAAGTTTTGATTAGTTCATGTTTCTTTAGAATTATGTCTCTTTTAAGGGGTTTGTTACCTGATAGTACCTCTTTATTTTTCTCCTTCTAATTCTCCAAACTTCCAAGTAATAGCATAATGATTTGTCCTTCTATATGATTTTTTTTTAATAAACATTTTAATGATTTTTTCCCTAATTCTTTTAGATTCTTAATTAATTAATTGATGCTGGTTTAACCTAATTTGGTAGTCTGATTTTGTGCTGAGGATGCACGTTCTTAAGCATTGAAATGCAATCTTCCAGTTACAGACAGAATGTGGTCTTCATGTCTTGGGAATCATGTGTATATCCAAAATCATAAATCCTCTTTTGTTGTGCCCTAAAAATATTATATAGTACGTAATTTCTCCTTTTCTCATTATGACACGTGCTTGTCTTATTTTACATAATCAATTTAAATAATTTTAAATGAACATTATGTTTCTCTCATTACATAAGACTGAGAAACATGTTTCATCTTCAAAACAAATGCCAAAGAAAGAAAATAAAATAATCTTAGAGACATGGAGATGATTAATTGTCACCCTCAATATGAAAAATCACTGTAACCCACCAAAATAAGGCACTCCGCTTGTAGGCAACCACGCATCTCCTTGTATGAATTTGGATACAGTGAAGCTATCTGCATCGGTCGCATTAAAATCACGATCATAACCAGGCCAGATGACTCTATTGCTAATATCTGATCCCGGACCGTGGTTATCAAATTCAGCATAATGAAGTGTAGCAAGAGCAAAATCTCCTGACCATGGAGCCCAACCAGCAGGGCCGATTAGGCTATCTATAAAAGATTGCATGACAACAGTTCTCGAATACTCCTTCCATGGCCTGCCTAGGTAAGTCTTTGTGGTGCCATTGCTTGATGCCAAATCTTCAGCTGCTATTATACTGCAATTCTGAATTGAAGTGCCGGTGTTTTGGTTAGGGTCAGTTCGGCCTTGTGCAGTTATGGTATTGAACTGGTTACTCAATGGCAGTCTCGAATAAATCTTGCAGTTCTGGAAGACAACCGCAGCGTTACCGAATATGAAATCTATGGTGCCATATATCTCACAGTCTCTGTAGAACTGCCTCAGAGAATGAGTATATAAGGTGTCTTGGTAACCCTCAAAGCTGCAGTTGTAGAATGCTGATAAATCTGCTCCATTTCTAACTGCTACTGCTTGGTGCTTTACTGCTCCTGCTGTATTCTGAAATGTTATGTTCACTGCTACAAATCCTTGCCCAACAACAGCTGCACATCAATAAAAAAGAAAAAATTCCATTAAATTTATCAATTTCTCTTAAATAATCTAGTATGTACTAGTAGCTAGTATGGTATAATTTCTAGAGGTGGTAAATGGGATATCATCCTGATTTGATCCAAGCCAATGAGCTCAAATGGGTGTCTAGATTCTAAGTTTGCTTTAGCATTAGAAAAGAGACGTTTTCCTAGTGGCTAGCTAGATTATATTTCAGCAAGAACATCATTGACCGAGATAGCGCGTGATGAAAATTATTGTAGCTTAATTACCAAATGTAGCAGAATTGAATGTAGTCCATCCATCAACATTATTCCGGTTGCCAGTTATCACCGTCTGGTTAATACCATCTCCGATCATCATCAAATATTTCTTGTTTTTAGCTATTGAAACATATTCATTATAAACTCCAGCAACCACATAAATGGCGAAATATCCGTCGCTAATAGCTGTATTATTAGGTGCAGCAGCCACCGCGCCATTAATGGTAGTAAAATCTCCACCTCCATACGGATTCACCACCACTATTTGTCCCACAAAAACGCCATTTGTAAATTCTTCAAGCAGTTTTCTTCCAATGGGAAAACTTTTCCTAGCTCCCGCTCTGAAACTAGAAAATATCTGCTTCCTTTCTGTTAGAAATCTACCTTTTATTGTTTTAGGAATCCAACCATGGCTAAAAAGAGCAAGAGAAGTGCTGTAATGCTTGCTTCCATTAGAAAGATGACCTGACAGGTCATTCAAGACACTTGAAGCTGATGCTAAAGATTGAAGCCCTTCAAGACAGGTTTCTTGATTGGTCAAAGTTGCACTGAACAAGGTTAATAAATCACTAGTTAACAAGCTCTGAAGATCATCGTCAGAATTTATATTTTCAAGTGCATATGACAAGGACTCAATGTTTAGTTGAGCTAAGAGCTGGCAATCTTCAAGGGCACGGATGGTGGATTGGTACGATGTAGAAGGAAGCCTTAAATAATATTGAACAAGCGAAAGAAATTTTCTTGAGTTTGTTAAGGATTGGGAAATGGAAATCTTAGCATAGTCATGAATGGTGCCAGGCTGGTTATATGGTAAGGAGGATTTGCAAAAGATTGGGTAAGGGGTGGAGTTGCAAAGGGTTTCTGGTGTCTTGAAAATGGGTAAAGAGATTGCAAGGGAAAGAGAGAAGAAGAGCATGAAAAGGAGAGAAATGGTGCTTAACAAAGAAAGCTTGGCAGCCATGGTTATGACAAAGAAAGATTCAGATAATAATGGGAATTAAGGGTGGATAAAGGCTTTATATATAAACCCACAAAACTTATGAACTAATTAAAACCGGGTTAGATCTTAACATAGATGAATATATCTTCACCACTAAAATACATAAACTTCATGAATAAATAAAAATATCATTATTTAAGATTGATTTTTTATCCGCAACATCATATAATAATTCAATGAATACATATAAAAGACATTAATTATCATAAGAAATTATAGGAAAAAAAATCATTAAACTAAATTATTAATTAAGGTGATAACCTGAGTTGACTATTATAATAATAGAAAAAGAAAAAAGAAGAAGGAAACGTGAGTCGCATTAAGGGATTGGATAATATGTTGGGCATGTCTTTCTTGTATTCCAAATCTCTTGTAGCTTGCACAATTTTCTTTTTATTTGACCTTTTAAATCCAACAATAGGAGCAACCTTCAATCTGAATATCGTTAAATATGCAGCAATATAAGGTTTTTAATGGAAAATGTCAACTAATTCTCCTCTTTTATTTTGTTTTTTCTTAATTTCACTCTAGCTATACCTTTTCCAACAAATAAAATTAATATGGTTATCTACATATTAGTTGATGTTCCTTATAAAAAAATATAGACTGTAATCCAGCCAATAAGGAAACTGTTTTTGAATTCATGTATATTCCTGTTTAATTACCACCAATTATATTAATCCCATTTTAAAAGAGACTAAAATATGTGTCAAGGACCTGAGACATGCACCTGACTGTGATAGAAAAAAGAGAAAAAAAGAAAATCAAGCTTTGGAAGTCTTTGGGAATCAAGAAAGGAAGAGAAAGTTCTGAGAAAGAGAAAACTGTGGTGAGGAACAGAGGGAAGAGATGAGATGAGGATTTGAGAAAGATGGGTGAGTGAAGTTGAGAGGTATTAACTGGAATGAGTAATTCCCTTAACAATTCTGTTATTTATACAATCAAGAGAGGTAGTACATGTAACTAACTAATCTTGGCTACTTAAACAAACTCAACTATCTCTAACTAACACATCAGTCTGATTTTCTAAGCCTGTGGGTGCAGCTATTGATTGTTAATATTATAGTTATATGCAAATACACAGCAATCAGAGAAATGGAAAAGTGACATTGGCAGCCATGGTTCCTGCAGAAATTCATAACTCATTATAATACTCAGCAATGATTTGTGAAATGAGTGTCATTCTCGAAACAACATCATTTTAACATGAAGCCAAAGTAAAATTGATGTCAGTTTCTGAACATGATACACATATTTCATTGCTTCTTTCTTGTACTTTAAACAAGTATAATAACAATGTCTTCTCGCCAAAATCCACCAGAATGTAAGCAACTTGATCGATGGCTTGAGAACACAATGTTTAAGAATATCAAAGGCATAAACACCACTTATTTTCCTGTAAATATTGAATCAGAAAAAAGAAATTAAAAAAGCAATTTCCTCAATACTTTTTGCAAATAATTATTCAATAGCAGAATAATGCACATGTTTCAATTTTCTTTGTTGTTGAAACCCACTACTTGTTTAGTTGTCACCTGCCTAAATATAGATATTTCATTTGCATAAGACTGAAAAATTCACACCTCACACACACTTGGACAATGCCAGCCATGGGCTGGTAATTTATGTTCAGAATCATTCAATTCTGTATCTCTGGCATTGTAATGAGAAAACTTAATAAAGAAAAATACCTGGTTTTAAATTATTTGTTATTTCTATATACAGTCAGCAACCTGAAGTTCACTATATACATCCTTTCTGCTCCTTATTACTTTTGCTTTATCATTCTGTATTTCGAGTACCTGAAGAACAATAGAGGGTCACATTAATAAGAGTTGGATTACTATAGTGAATTTCTCCGGAAAATAAATGTGAAGAGCAGCAAAAAAGCCAAGAAATTCTATTTTTAAACTATACAGGATTGAATAATATAGTTTATTGAACTACACAGCAACTGATTCGAATTAAGTGCTTAGGTTCTCTAAAGATTTTACTTACTGCACGAGCAAAATCTATACAATTAATATTACTTTTCTTCTTCTTTTTCCTGTTCACTTCGTTTATTTCACTAGTTATATAAGAACCAAAATAGAGCAGTCCAATATCAGATTACCTCTGGTCTTGAATTAAGAACGCCACTAGACATTCCCACATCAATGCGCCATACGCTACAGTTATATTTACTGCAGGAAACATGCAGAGTTTAAAAAAGAACACATATACATACACACAAAAAGAATTATGAACCAGTGATGCAAATTGAAACTTCACTATCAGAGAGTAAGGAACAGTACCAATTGACCCCTGCAGTTTGGGGAGTGTGACCGACCACCATTGCTTTAGCACCTGCTGATTGCAACGTCTCTTCAAGAATAGAAAGTATCTGCTAAGCAATAACAATTCCAAGAGTTAGGCAAAACAGTAAGTTAACATTCCAGAGTTCGCAGTTCACTTGAGGTAAAATAAATGAAAGACATAATGCGACAGCAACAATCTCATTTTTGAGAAGGTCACTCTTTCTCCACACTCGATTACATGAAGCTGAATTTAAACGTGGCATCAAATGGATCATTGTGTCTACAGTACTAAGAAAAGGAGGAAAAGAAAAGGCCAGTGAACGTTCACATGCCTGTTTTGTCTGAAAGTCCTCTGATTCTGCCATATCTCTAGAATATAATCGATTCCATACGACACTGTCATAGCCCCTGGTTGCTATGAAAGGAATATCAGGAATAGTATCGCTATCACTAAGGCCCTTCATCCACTGAGAAACTTCCCTGTTTATCCTCTCTATGCCATATGAAACTGCAGAAGTACTAACAATATAATCCGGCATTTTTAATAGAAGGAAACATTTCGCAAGCAATAACAGTAATCATTACAAACTTCTTCCTAATGAAAGTGTTAGTTTTTACCATGGTGAGGAAGAAGCCCGCCATGACAGAATATCCAGTCATTGATCCTGAGTATAACCGAATGTCGGGCCAACTCACACGCCAATGGACCACCTGGTCTTAGCAATACCGATCTGGCAATGACTCCTTTTTGCCTCTGTCCTAATGTTTTAATAACTTTATCAGAATTGTTTTGGATATTTTCGCAAGGAGAAAGGAAAATAAATATTTTTGTCAGACAACAAGAAGGAACTTTCGGATTAGTCAATTTACTAACTATTATGACAGAAAATTTTAGTACCTTCACCAAATTCCAAGGACCCCAGTAACTTTGGGACATTCCCTGATCTTCTTTCCTCCTTTTAGACGCATCAATCCAGCCAACAAATGCATTTTCCCAATCGTATTTGTAGTCATCCAAGTACGCCAGGAAATCGGTGCATTCATCAAATGCACCTGAATCAACATATCTAAAATCTCCTTCCACATTCATAGTTTCATGATTCCCATTGACCTATATATATCAGCATCAGAGCATAACCATCACATGTTCCATGCTAATAAAAGGAGAATCCTACAGCAGAAAACTAAATATTAATGACAAACTGTGCAGGAAATAATGAGATTTTTATGCACAATAAAGAATTAATTGCCACGTTCTAGGATCTTCAATGAACTTGCAACTTAATTTTGATTGTATTTATAAAATGCTTTAGCAGTTTATATTTTCACATATATAGCATGATACAGACTTCTGCCTTATTAACCAAAGCTTCGCCATCCTCGGCAATACAAACCTGGAAAACTGCTCCTCCTTCGGCTTTTGCCTGAATATCCAAAGAACGCAACAAGGACAATATTGCTATCTCATCTTCACCTCGATCAAGTATATCGCCAAGCTGCACTAACACCTACATTTCCAAGAAAACATCACCAGTCACTAGAAGCAAAATAAAACATATAGGTGCAAATTGTGAAAAGAAAAAAGAAAAAAAAAAAAAACTTCAGTATAATACAAACTTGTTTCCTGCATTCAATTAAAAAATAATAATAATAAAAGCGTACTGTTTCTCCACCAATCCACAAGTCTTCTCTATCAGAACTCAATACACCAGCCATCTCAAGTGCGCACCTAGCTTGGTCAAGATCTCCATGCAGGTCCCCAACTGTACAAAAACCATGTACAGAACATTAAAATGAAAAGCGAAACCAATTTACAAGAAATTGCTTTCGTAAAGAAATGCTCGACATTCATTCTAAAATCATCCCAAAAGATCTTCAAAAAGGTCCTCTTAACGTCTGAAAAAAATCTATTTTTGACTTTGATAAGCCTAAATGCCACTTCTCAAGACATATCCATATTGGACATAGAATAATTAGACATTTTGGGTATAAACACTCAAAAAAATTGCATAGTACCAGCTTAACATGCATAAAATGGCAAAAATGAGGTCACTTGGCTCAAATTCTGTTTAGGTAATTGGATCATATGAAATTCATAACTAAAATCCAGTAAAGACCACCAAAATAACTAAGTTTCTTCCTGTTACAGGATGGAGGCTTAAAGAATAGGTTAATAGAGGTGATGAGCTATAAGCCCACAGAGTTTCAATTAGGAGGACATATGTAATCAACGAGGTTATGCATGCATCAAGAAACATGCCTGTTGTTTAGTCCTAAACAAGCTAATTTTCTTTGGGTACCAAGACTACACCTGGGAAATAGCAAGAACTACTTAAAAGAATAAATATGCAAAGATGGGAACTGAACAAGAGTATGATAACAAAGAAACCGTAAAAGAAGAGAACAAAAAAGAAAAGAAAAGAAGTAACCAGCAACAATACGGCGACCAGGAGCAGAGACAAAAGTAGGAGGGTCTCCACTGATAATTATAGGCTTTAAGGCTCTTCTGCTGCTGCTTCTACCATTACCATTAACATTACTCAAGCCGTAATAGCAAGAATATGTTTCTCTAAGTTTCCTTAGAGGTAGAGATAAAGAACTTAGATACAACAAAGAAGCCATTTATTTTATATATCTATTTGATCTTACACCATAATAAACATCAAAAATTGTACTCTTCATTTGAAGAAAGCAACTCCTCGGTTGTTCTCAGGATGATGAACAGAGAAGAGGAGGGAGTTTTAGCCATGTATTTGCTTGCTTCTTTTTATCTTTTATCCCCTGTTTATGATATGGCAAGATATCTCGTGGATGAAGATTCTTCACATGTTTGGCATAATATATAATTTTTTTCAACTATTTTAAAGGGCCAACTCAAAAACATTAACTTGTTTTTCATGGTATATCTTTCTCAAAATTAATAATTATTATTTCATCCTATCGAATGCTCAAATATTTATTATATAGCGAAATGAGAATTAAAATCAACATATTTTTCGACAAATGATAAAATAAATATTTTATTAAACTAATAGAACACAATTTTCAGAAAATTGTCATATATTAAAAAATAATTCATTGATAATTATTTATATTTGATGAAGATAATTATTTTTATGGTAATTTACAAAATGAATTTTTAATTAAAAATATTATGAAATAAATTTTAACTTTAAAATCATTAACTGTTAAGAAGTTATTGATAAAAGTTAACTAGTTTTATTAAATAGATTATAATATTTCAATTAAAGAGAGTTATCTTTTCTAACAAGCAGAATAAAATTTAAAAATTTAATTTAATTTTGAAAAAACTAAAAAATAAATACTAATTACTAATTTATTATCTATATTTTCATATAGTTCGTTATTTATTTTTTCAATTACACGAAGGGAAAACTCACTTAAAATTATTAATTAGTAGAATGTTTAATTCACCATACAAACCCTGAAATAGGATACTGTTGAATCCAATAGTCATAACTCATCACTAATACAACAGTAATCAGATAGTCATAAATTGCAATAAAGTTATATGATAATGCCATTGTAATATATTCAAATATAAATTTGTAGTAAAATTATAATTTAATGACTATTAATAATAACCAGATTAATAAATAATAGCAGCTTAATTTTTGAATGAGAGGCACAAGTATATGCATATTAAATTGGACAAGATCCCTCTATATTTCACACTACACAGAGTACAAACATTAACAATAAAAAAATACAAGTTATTATTTATGTCAATTCTCAGCAGAAAAATGAACAATAAACAAGATACAGATCATGGGTAATCACATTAAACCACCACTATAAGGCACTCCAGTTGCCTGCAGCCAAGAATCTCCTTGTACAAATTTGGTAACAGTAAAATTAGCTGCATCAGTTGCATTAATTACATGATAACCTGCCCATGTAACCCTATTATCAGTTCTTGATCCTACACCAGTATTATTGAATTCTGCATAATATAGTGTAGCGAGTGCAAAGTCTCCTGACCATGGAGTCCATCCAGCAGGATCAATTAGACTAGCAATGTAGGACTGCATGAAAATTGTTCTTGAATATTCTTTCCATGGCCTGCCTAAATATGTTTTTATAGTCAAATTGCTAGTAGCCAAGTCTTTAGCTTCTTTTATACTGCAATTTTGTATTGAAATGCCTGTGTTTTGATTAGGGTCAGTTCTACCTTGTGCAGTTATGGCATTGAACTGGTTATTTAATGGGAGTCTTGAATTAATTCTGCAGTTCTGGAAAACGACGGCAGCATTACCAAATATGTAATCTATGGTGCCATATATTTCACAGTCTCTATAAAATTGCCTTAGAGAATGTGTATACAAGGTGTCTTGATACCCTTCAAAACCGCAGCTATAAAATGCTGACATGTCTGCCCCATTTCTAACTGCTACTGCTTGATGCTTAATCGCTCCTGCTGTATTGCGAAATGTTATGTTCACTGCAACAAATCCTTGCCCAACAACAGCTGTGAAAGAAACCTTTTTTCAGGAATTGTCATGGCTGGAGCAATGGAGACAGAGCTAAGAGCAAGTAGTCAAAATATGCACATAATTTAATTACTTGGCGACTGTTAATCACTTAAATTAATATTTGTTAAGTAGAAATCTAGGATTTCTTTAAGGAACATGCTGCAAGAATTTCAAATTCACATGGGTCTAGCTAGCTTGTTTACTTCCAGTTGCAGTTTGCTAAACCTAGGACTTTTTGAACACTAAGCTAAAGAAGTTGACCTTGTAATCTCTTAACAGACTTATGAATTAATAAAGAAATCATTATAATTAATGGTAAATGATTAACTTACCAAATGTTGCTGAATTAAATGTAGTCCATCCATCAACTACGCTCCGATTACCAGTAATCTCTGTCCTGCCAATGCCATCCCCAATCATCATTATATTCTTCTTGTTACTTGGAATGGAAACATACTCTTTGTACTGTCCCTGCTTCACATAAATCAAAAAGTAGCCACCGCTAAGATCTGTATTATTTGGTGCTGCAGCAACTGCATCATTAATGGTTGTGAAATTCCCACTTCCTTTCCTGTCCACAATCACCACTTGGTTCACTAAAACACTAGTATTCACAGTTGCTTGAAGAAGCTTTCTTTTATTCACCGACTGGTAAATTTCTTGATCTTGTTTTGACATCCTTAATGGCAGACCATCATTGATACTATTTCTCAAGTTGGAAAATGTGTGCTCTCTTTCTGATAGCAGAAATCTACCTTTCTTTGTAGCAGGAATCCAACCATGTGTAAAAAATGCAAGAGATATACTACAATGCTTGGTTCCATTAGAAAGAGAACCCAACAAGCTATCAATGATGCCTGAGGCTGGTCTTGATACTTGAAGCCCATCTAAACATGTCTGTAAGTTGGTCAAAGAAGCACTAAGCAAGGTTTGCAGATCACTTGCTTCCAGGCTTTGAAGAGTATTAGTATAATTGATAGATCTTAACGTGTATGACAAAGAATCAATGTTCAGTTGAGTTAGGAATTTGCAATCCTGAAGGGCACCAATAGTGCTAGAAGGGAACACTATTGAGGGGAGCCTGAGGAAATATTGAACTAGGGAAAGAAGCTTTCTAGCATGTGATAGTGTTTGATGAATGGAAAATCTGCCATAGTCATGAATGTTGCCAGATTTGTTAGAAGGCAAGGATGATTTACAGAAGGATGGGTGAGGCGTAAAGTTGCAAAATGTCTGTGGTGCCCCAGACGTTGAAGTGGAGAAGTTTGCAAGACATGGAGAGAATAGAATGAGAAACAGAAAGAGAGAAATGGCAGACAGTATAGACAGATTGAAAGCCATGTTTAATAAGTGTAATGCAATAGAATTAGGCTTGTGAGCTATATATATAGGAGATATATGAGTTACACAGAGGCATTGATATAATATGGTATCTAACTGGTACTTCCTGCAGGAAAGCGTGTCGATCTTGATGCTTGATCACGGGAATAAATGCAGGAAGCAAGTTGCATGTTAGCAAGTTAATTTATTAGGAAATAAATTTATTTTTTATTAGCTGCTAATGTGTTGAAACAAATCATGTGATTAATAACAAGTTTGCTGCTTGTACGATTTTCTGGGACTTCCCTAAATTGTTTACTGATATAATTGTACTGCATGGGAATAATCTAATTAATTACCTAGTGTTGGTTCTAGAGATTATACCCTAAATTGCATAAAATACTTGAAGTTACATATTTTACTAACACAAAAAGCTAAGGATACTCTGCAATTGTATTCAGAAATATGAGATTTTAGATTCGAGTCCAATCAAAACCCAATTAAAATAAAAAGGAAAAAAATGATAGCAGATAGCAACGAAAAAAGAAACAAAAAGAATTGACAAATACAAAGTCAAATTTGCCTGCATCTGGTATGGTGGGTCTACAGACAACTCACGAGACTGAAGTATGAAGCCATACATGAACACATTTGGTGAAGGTTAGAACTGATAAATTTGTCAAATATTTATAAATGAGGTGGTTACGCGGATACTATCCCCACTTCATGTTGCAAAGTTGTTAATTCATGATCATGTAATAATGTTACTCAAACATCATCCTTGTCTCAAACATGAACTGCTTGACAAGGAACAAAGACACCAGGCAACTATGGATCTCAATATCAATATTACCCTATATATATTTTACGGAAATTGCCAATGAATATTATCTATCTCTATTTTTGAGTGGTAATATACATAATTCATGCATAGAGCCAACTTACATCCCTCATAGTTGGGGGTCGGCGTTTCTGCAAATAGATCAGTACAATTTGGTTCCAAAATTAACCATATACACAATGACTTAATTACTTAAACCTGCGGTGAACTTTACACCAGTTGACGGCAGCCACGACATGCCATCTATGAACTGGCCGGCAGTAAAGAACTTGGCCGTGGCAGCATCCCGGATAATGTGGTATCCAGGCCATTTGACCCTGCCAGATAGAGATGCCCCAGGCCCATAATTCTTATACTCGCCATACCATAATGTACCCAAGGCAAAGTTACCGTACCACTCAAGCCACCCTCTAGCTTGGACCAAACCACTGATATATGTGTTTATAAAAACTGTCCTAGAAAATTGCTTCCATGGCCTGCCTAAATATGTTGGTTGTGTAGCCAAAATATAGCTATCTTGAATTGAAAATCCAGTGCTTTGATGGGGATTTTTCCTACCCTGAGCTGTTATTGTTACCTTTTGTAGGGGTAGTGGGACTCTAGTGTATATCTTGCATTTTTGGAACACTGCTGCCCCATTGCCAAAGATGTAATCTATGGTCCCATAAATGTTGCATTCACGGTAAAATTGGCGGAGAGAGTGAGCATATAGGGTGTCTTGATACCCTTCCATGCTGCATCGATAAAAGGCAGATTGGTCGGAATCGACTCGGAGCGCCACTGCCTGATGGTTCTCTGGTCCGGCCGTGTTACGAAATGTCATGTCTCTTGCTATGAATCCTCTTCCGGAGACCGCTACAATCACATAATCATCCTCATAAAACCAAAATAAGAAATGAAAGTATATACTTTTTTTAAGTGCTGAAACTAAGCAAGGAAAGTGGTGTATATTCAAGTACTAACCCACAGTAGCAGTTCTAAATGTCGTCCATCCTTGCATGAAATTGCGATTACCCGTCACTACGGTCTTTCCAATTCCATCCCCCACCAACATAATATTGGTTTTCTTCTTCTTCATATCAATGTTCTCCCTGTAGATTCCCTGCTTTACATATATAATATACCTCCTATTACTGTGATTAGGAGCTTCATTAAGCGCCTGTGTAATGGTATTGTAATGGCCACTTCCATCTAAAGATACGATAGCATCTACATGCACACCAAGAGTACCGAACTTTAGGAGTTCTTGATCACCTTCTGTCATCCATTGTGGGAACTCAGGACTTGTATTTGTGATAGTACCGTTTCGCGATGGTTTGAATGGCATGCTGTGGAGTTGTGTGTACAGAGCTAACACATTACCAATTAGCTGTGTAACTTGTTTCAGGCTTCCTTTCACGAAGTTCTCAAGATGCCTGTCTGTGCCTTCAAAGCCTTCAAGACATGTATCTTGGTTGCTGAGTGCAGCACTGAGCCAAGCTTTTAGATTGCCTTCATAGGCAACATTATTATCACCTGCTCGAATTTTCTCCATCTCCGCCAATGACCATGCCAGCTCAGAAACTGAGAAGTCGAGAAGTTCTTTGCAATCTTCAATGGCTAATTGTTCGCGGTAGCTTACAGACAAAGCATTGAACTTTGTGATCGTATCAATTGCTAACCTTGCTTCATTGAGGCTGGCCTGCATGGCAGCACTCAGAACTGAAGTTGCATTTCGGGTGCCTTTTTTTCCAAGCTCAGCTAACATGTTCGACAGGCATGAATCCTGGTTCCCGACACCAGTGCAAGCTTGCATGATCAAAGTTTGCGTATCCAAGCTTGATGGGATTACAATGGAAAAGACTTGCAGAGAAGAAGGCAGGAGGAGGAATATAATAAACAGAAAATTAACAAAGGTCATTTTGGCAATGATGAGAAAGAGAAAGAAGATAGGTTTATTATATTTTCAAAAGAAAAACAAAATTTTATATCAAGGGAAAGAACACGAAATTTTTATAAGCTGGGAATATAAGAATTGTTTGCTTACAAAGGAATAGCTTTTTCGTCGTTGAGTTAGAATCGTGCATTCTCTTATGCCTTTTGCTTTGACAAAGTTAAAAGTTATGCTTTCTTCTGATGGCAAGGCGTCTGATATTCTTTTGTATTATCTTTTGGCTTGTTGAGTAAGTGGATTCCACACTATTTGCTTCACACTATTAGGACAAGCTTAAGAAAGAGCTTATACTGTTTCTATCTAATTCGTGATTTAAAAACTACAGTAAACAGATACTCAGGAGGAGTCATCAGGCTGATGCTCTTATGAAGCCGAGAACATCTCAATTGCTCAGGTCTTGCTTCTGTTAGCCCAAGCCCAGAAGCAGCCCAGATGCAAGAAACTTGGACTTGTTCCATATGTTCCGAGTTGCAGCCCAAACCCATCAGAAAATTTGGAGAGTGCCGTTTTTAGAAAGGACATGAAAACAAAAACAGTAGAAGCAGTTCACATGCAGGAAACCAGTACTAACTAGTGCTGATACGCACCAAAAAGGGAAATTTGGATCAATTTCCAGCATTATTTAACCATATTGGCTTTGATATATATTGACGCAATTTACAAGAGAATTACATCTTGAGCCACAACAGAAAAACAAGGAAGCCAAAAAAAAAGGAAACAAATAAAACGCCTTTCGTGTTTAAATTCCTTTTTAGTGGCCCGGTTGAACTGAATCAACTTCAACTTATCACAGATTCTTCCAAACATGATTACTTTAACCCCTCCTCAATTTTGAGCTGACCTTATTCGCTGAGGGGCATTTAACGTTTGCCATCTCTGAATACAACTGGGTATTAATCCCATCTAATTGTGCAACCCCTGGCACGTAAAATCTCAAGTATTTCCAAGGAAAGCAAGAATCTGAGAGGAGCAACTAATTTAACCTTCTTGATCCGGACACAGCAAGCCCTAAGCGCAAGCTCAAACCCTTCCACGGTGACATTTTTGAGGTGCACAAGTTTTGCATCTTGCAAGCGTGTCAGATTTCCCATCAGCATGCATAACACCATGTCCGATAGAGTGCAGTGGCTCAAATTTATCTGCCACCACCAAAGAGTCAGTTTTTCTTCACACAGCCATACGGATCAAACAAGACAGAACAAAAGCAGAGAAAATAAAACTCATGATCCTAATTATCCATATTCGCTGTTAAAGACACTTCTTCCTTTCTCTTAACAGTGCTGATTTGCTTGTTCCGGAAAAAGAAAAAGAAAAAGAAAAAAAGAAAACAATGCTGATCCGAACCTTGATAATCATTCAATTAGAAGACAAACTGCTAAAAGTTACATTGAAGAACCGCAAATTACCTATAACCTCCATTCCCTTAACACAAACAGTAACCTTATTTTTATGTGAAATAGGATAATATGAGTACTTGATTTGGTCAAATATGGAGGCGGCTTTTGGTGGCTTCATAATGTGTAGATGAACAGAAAGTGGAATTTAACATTAGAATAGATTATCAAATGCTCTGGTAGCAGGATGGGGGTCCAGCTTTCTCCCAAGTTTTTCCTTTTTCTTATTTTATGTTACACTATATAAAATGTGTAACTTGAACTCTAGAATTTTAGTCCCTGTATTCCTATTGGCAGTTGCTGAACTTTAGCATTTTGATAAAATTTTAGCCAAAAATAAAAATTCGGTCAAACCAAATTATATACCTGCCGCAAGTTTTTTGAGTAATAAGCAAGTGCACAGAATCCTGAATCATCAATTTTCTCACAATGTTTCAGGTCCAAATCTGCTAGCGTGTTACACTTGGCTGCAAATGCTGTCAAACCTACACTTGTAATTTTGTCAAGCCCCCGCAATTCCAGGTCAGAGAGCTCCTCCAGATAACCAAGATATTTCATCCCTACATCAGTAATATGATTGCAGTAGGACACATTGAGTTTCTTCAACTTCTTGCAACCACTTGATAAAGCAGCTAAACCATCATCTCCAATACCGCTACAGCTGAATCCACAAATGAAATCATCAACTTAAGTTTTTACATTTTATTCAGCTAAAATACTGGAAATGATATCAAATTGATATGCGAGCTTCATATTACCGGTATAGATCCAGTTCATTAAGCTTCGAACAATTAGAAGCAATGTGAAACAGTCCTTTGTCCGAAATGTTCGTGCAGAGTCCTAATTTCAAGCATAGAAGTCCTGAACATCTAGAAAGACATTCAAGCCCTGGAAAAGAAGATAATCACATTCAGAACAAATCAAACAAGAGAAGACATCAATGCAGTTAGTCCGAAACAGAAACAATTTACCTGTGTCATTTATTCCAGAACACTCAGTGAGATCAAGCTCCTCGAGCAACAAGCAGTTTGATCCAAGCTGTTCAAGACCCTTTTCAGTGATCATATTGCAAGACTCTAACTTCAGGCACACAAGGTTCCTACAAGAGTCTGCTATAGTAGAAATTGCAGCGTCAGTTATGGAATGGCAACATGTTAAACTTAGGACCTTCAAGTTCAAACCACCAGAGACTAGCTGTGCAATGCCCATATTAGTTACCCCAATGCATTTGCTCAACCCAATTTGTGACAAAGAACTGCAGTAGCTACTTATGGTCTGGAAAACAGTGTCTGAAACTCGAGCCCCATTAATTATAATCGTGGTCAGATTCTTCAAGTCTTTCATGCAGTGGAGAACTGTAGGCGAAAGTTCCTTCAGAACAGGCCAATAATCAAAGTTAGATCACCAAACATAAAACATACTTATATATCCAAAAGTCCACCAGATTTCCAAGTTTACTTACTGAAACGCAGTAAGCAGCACGGATCAGCCTAAGTCCAGTATGTCCTCTAATTATAGAAATCAGGCCAGAGGAACTCAAACAATCACACCTTGACAGATCAATTTCCTGCAGTGAATAGAGTACAGATGACAGATATATCACAGAAATAATATGCTAGCAGTAGCAGATAGCTCAAATTTCACCCCACTGCATGCAAAATGCCGTACCTGTAGTAAAGGACATCCATTTCCAAGATATTGGAATCCAACATCATCCACCGAAGTGCACCCCACCAAAGACAAAACCTCCAATTTTGGCAAAGAAGCAATCGAACGGAGTGAATCACTGGTCACCTAAAGCCACCCCAATAAACATCAACGATAAAATTTCATTTCAAGCATCAATACATATATATTCTACTAGACTGCCAAGAGAAAGTAAACGTGTCAAATTTACTTGGCCAAGATTTAAACTTCAAGCTGGTTTTGCCTCCAAAAATGGATAAAAATACACCATTTCTTATTTCCTATATAATCTTTCTATTTTTCACAAGTACCCAAAAAATATTCCACATTTATCATTCTCTTCTATTCCAACTTTTAAGAGAAATTTTAAATTAAAAAGGAAAAAAACCCTTGTTAAAACACCCAAAAAATGTTAAAATTAAAGTTTCAGAACAAAAAAAAATCATTCCCATATTCATTAAGTAGAATTGAAAAAACAAATAAAAGCATCAACCTTCAGATAAGAAACATCAAGAAACTTCAGGTCAACACATTTTTTACACAAAAGGTCGACACCCAGATCAGATATCTCCATACACCATTTCAAACTAATCTTCTCCAATCTTCCACAACCAACAGCGATCTTCGCTAACCCAACATCACTTACTCCCAAACATTTATCCAAAGTCAGCTCCTTTAATCCACCACCACAAGATATCGCTGCAGCCTCTCTATCACCAAACCCACAACAATAAGACACGTCAACCCGCTCCAGAAACGGGCATGCCCGTATTATCATCTCCAGACCCGTGAATCTCAACCCAGTAGCCCGACTCAAGTTCAAAGATTTCAGCTTTCTGAGTAATCCTCCGGCTGAGTCGCGTCTTAACAGCAACGACACTGTTGCGTCGTCAATACGTGGACAAACGGAAAGGTCTAAAGAGTCAATGTTGTTAAACTTAAGAAGAAGAGGTAAGAGAAATTCGAAGCGGAGGATACGCAGCGTTTTGCGAGTTAGTGATTCGATTTTGTGGAATTCTTTGCAAACGAGACGAAATGTTTTCCGATCCGACTCGGAAATGAGCTTGTCATTGACTTTTATGAGTATATCCTCTGTTAAGGCCGAGATTATAGATTGACACGACATTGGACTTTGTTTCTTGAAGTTTCTTGAAATGATTTCGAAACACTAAGAACTGTCGTTTCGTCTAGGTTGGAACAAACAAGAAGAGGAGGCGGAGGTGGAGGAGAGGGTGGTGGATGCGTTTTGAGAGACTCCCATACAGGTCCATGTGGGCTTTACTATGGATCCGATTCACTGTATTTGGGTAACCGGTTTACCGGATTGGGAAAGAAGTTTGGTTAGGTGATGACAGTTGCAGAAAACTGGCTGTGTTTGTAAATTAAGAGAGAAGAAGAAAACGATAGAGAAATTATATGCTACTTGGACGACCATAAAAGGAATATGTGTTAATTATTAATAATCTGTCCCATTTTGATGGTTTTTCTTTTTCTTTTTGGTTTATTATAGTTCTTTTTAATTATTAAATTGATGAAGGTAAAACTTATATTTTTTAAAATTATAAATTAATTGATGAAGGTAAAGACATTAATTAAAATTATCTATATTTTTTAGTTTATACATAAATTGGAAACGAACTATTAAACTAGAATACAATACTAATATCCTTAAATTCATTATGATATATATTTTAATCATAATGTTGTAATACTTTTAATTTCTTAATTTTTACTGTAAAATATATATATTCTAAAACGAACTTATTTTCTAGTAAAAATATTAAAAATGAAAGAATAATAGTCTTAATTAGTAATTGATTTTCTAAAACATTAAAATAGTTTTACTTTGCCACATACTAAAAAATTAAATCATTTCAATTATTAAAACTGAAATATGATAATTTTTTTATTAAATTCATTAAAAACGATTAATATATATAGTGAATATTAAATGTTAAAAAATTAAACTCTTTTTTTAAATCATGCTTAGTCTAAATAACACTAATTTTAATATCCATATTGTAAATGATCCATATTTATTTATTTATTATATTAAATTGTCAACGTATTTATAGCTGTCTCGTCACGTGGCACGTTAGGTTTTTTATGGCTGTAATTGCAATGCTATTCTAAGTGTTTTCTGATAATTAGAATCTATTATTATATATATATATATATACAAAAAAGAAATTTAGAGTAATTACCTGAAAGAAAATCTTGGAATGATTATTAGTTGACTGTTTATATGACGTGGCAAAACGTTACTTGTTAATTGATTTTCAGCAGCTGATTTCTGCTTCCTGAGGAGTATGTACAATGTCTATAGTGCAAGTGTCCTAGAAAAATATGAAAGCAGCAGATCAGGGGTATTTTGGTAACTAGATCACATCGACAACAACTCAAATGCGAGGATAAAGTGATATGCAACCGTACACAGGGCATGGAATGCCGTAGGATGGCGTCGTGATGAGTAAACATCAACGTGATTTGACAAGTCAAAGACACGTGGCGATGGAGCGTGAGAGGAGAGTACGGACAGATGGATACTTTAGGTAAGAGCTAGCGAAAGCCGTAGGATTTATTTAGTAATAGTATATGTGTGCCTGCCGTGTACGGTGGTGACGAGATGTAGGACCTAAAAGGAAGTGAGTCAAGTGCAACGACCGTACCTATCTCCGTTCAATGCTGACGTGGAAGTGAATGGGATGCGGATGATGGTAGAAGATGGACCCCACAAACAGCAGTCGCATAGGAACACCTTTTGTAAGAAGGTATACGAGAAGACATTAGGTGAGAAATTTCATTTCTTTTAATATACAATCATATATACTTTCTCATTCCACCAGTTTTGACTACTCAATATTTTTATTTTAATTCAACGATATAATTTTATTTATATTAAATTAGCAATGGCCAGATCGGATGGCTTTGGCCCCCTTCCATCCTGTTCCATCAATCAAAAATCAAAGTGAATAAAAATAAAAAAATAAAAATTTAAGTGATGTTATATTTTAATATTAGAAATATATATTTTTATTGATTTTTTGAATATAGTTATTTAATATTTAGTTATTGTTTTATATATAATTAATAATATTATCTTTTAAAAATTTATTTATATTTTATAAATAAAACATATATAATAAATAGTTAAGATATAATTTAAAATGAGATAACTTAAATTTGTCTCTATCTCGTTACTATTAGTGAGATAATTATTTCCGTTTCGTTTGAATTGGAATACAAAGTATATCCACGGTAACAGACTAATTGCCATCCTTAACCTATCACTAATAATCCTTAACATTCTTTCAATGATAAGTTGGTATTTAGATCATGTGATTTAATGTTTTCTAATTTATTTTATATTAATCTATTATTTTAAATTTCTTACTAATTATTGATTTATATATTAATTTTATAATATTTGACTAAGTTAGTTTACCAATTATATATCTTTCTAATTCTAAATATAATTAATATGATATTTTATATGATTTACACTGCAAATAATTGTTGTTTGAGCTATAATTATTATTTTTAATTGTGACTATATTTTAAATAAATATTTATACTACGATATTTTTTGAATTCTGATTGTTATTTTGACAAGTTTTCTTAAAACTTATTCTTTTAACCGGTTAAAATTAAAAAAAAATGATGCATTTTCAATTAAGTCAGGAAATTTAAAGGGAATTATATATTTAGTATAATTTAAAATTTGATATATATAGATATATACATATTAATAAGGTATAAATAAATCATTATTTTTTAGGTAAATTTATTTAAATTAAACTCTTTAATTGATATAGCTATAAGAGTATATTAATTATGGTCTGAATAAAAAATAAACGATAATTATTTCTAGAGATAAAATTGCTTATATAAATGTAAGAATGGTGATGGAAGAGTTTATAATTAAAAAGAAAAAAAAGGATGAGAAAATATGAAATATGGAAAGAGTAAAGGGAAGCAGGGAGCAGTTTGTTGGCAATAATTGAAGGGAAGGGGGGAAGTAGAAGAATTTGATAAGGTTATCCAAATATAAAAATAAGTTGAAAGCAATAAAAGGCACTCTATAAATTCTTTTTGTTTCTTCTTTATTTTGAGAGTAAGTCAAAAGCATATTATTTCAACCAAATACTATTGTATTCTATACCATTCCAAATGCACCACCATATTCTATTGTCTACTTGTTGGATTATTTTTATTTTTTTAATTAATTCATTTAATTATGAAAAGGGTCCTACAATTCAAAATGATTTGATACTTGCATTCTTTTTTTTTTTACTTCAGTTTCCTAATTATATATAATATTCTATTTCTAACAACTCATAAGTTTTAATGGAGGATTCCATTGCAAGTAGCTTACACCATTGGAGCCTTTTCTCCTCACCCTTTCTTTTCTTTGTTGCTATTAATCTATAGTTTTTTTTTTTTCTTTCAAAAAAAAGGGTTTTTGACACTTGAATTGAATTATGAACTTCTAAATTTATTTTAAATATTTCATTCAGAATTTCTTAAAGTAATATATAAATGTATAATCTATTTATTCTGTTTATAATTATATTTATGTCGAGAGATTTACATGACTCTGGCCTCCGATACATATTTAGCAAGCAAGATAACTTGGTGAAATCTCGAACTTTCATCCTTCAAGAATGATATGGCAATGAGCACATGGGATTTTATTAGCAGAGTAATTTTTATGCTATGCACATGACAAAGCATTCAATTGACGAGCAATGAGCACATGGAATCATATGGCAGAAGCAACTTGATCCTTGAAAGAGGTAGCAATTCAGCACATGAGTGTGTACTTTGAATGCAAATTGTATGTATTCTGACATTTCTCTATAGGAAAAGAATATTCTGATACAGAAACCTTATCCCCTGTCATGTGATAATCCCTCGCTTATACAATTTTTCACCGCCTTCTACTTGTGAAGAATTAGTGGCAGGGTGCTTTGTTAAATTATTCACTCCGTCTGACGTAATCACAGCCTTGGCATTCCAGTGCCAGGGCTTAAGATATGGTGAAGAAATTGATGGTGAGAATGAAGAAGGATGAAGTATAACAGCACCCCAATCTCTAGCTCCAAGCTTTGCTTCTTTTACTCTCCTCCTAATCAGCAGGCTTCCCACATCTTCTTTTCTCATTTCTGATACACTTCTTAGGATCGAAATGCACAGCAGAAGTGCAAAAACTACATCCTCTTCTGGCAATATTTCAACTATCAGTAGCTTCCAATTGAGAAGAGCTGTTGCTCTTCCAATTGGGTTATCTTCTGTGAACCGAACAAGTGTCATGAAGCCCACCTCATCTTCATCTTCATCTTCGTCTTCTTCATTATCTACTTCATTGTTTTCCTTTTTACTTTCTCGACTAATTTTATTGGCTTGATATTGCATTCTCCGCCCTTTTAATAACTTCATCTTCAAATGAATGAAGCAGCTTTGTTATGGATATTCATTTTGAAAAAGAAAATAGTTAAATCAATTCTTTCAGTTACAGAATGGAAGAGAAATTTCAACTTACTGTTGAATCAGGAGATGCTTGATTTATTAAACAAAACCTCAAGTCAGACGATGATGTTGATGATGATTCCCAATTTATCAACAATTTTTCTCCTGTTGAGAAACACCAAGAAGCTTGCCAATTTTCTGGAGGCTCCTTAGGTGTTGCTGTTCCTACTACTTTCTCTGTACTAGATGGCAACAAACAAAAAGAAAATGCAAAGAGAAACTACTATCACTCAGAAGAATTTACGATCCAATTTCAGAAGTCAGAAGAGTTTGAATCAGATTTTTATGTTAGCATTTAAACTTCAAACAACATACCGGGTGCTCTACCAATGGAACCAGCCACATATTTCCAAGAACCTTCCCGGACCTCTATAATCCTATCTTCCCATCTCACAGCTGATGGGGTTTCACCTCCTCTCCTCCAGATCCCTCCTCCCACTCTATTTTACAATCAAAATTTGACTTGTCAAACAAAGACAACTGACAAAAATTATCAAAAACTATAATCATTCTAATTTATTCAGAATTACCTCATTCGTATAACAAAACACTCTCTTCCTGCATGATCAAGAACAGTGCGAGACAGCCAACGACCTTCCTGAGGCTTGTAATGGTTCATTCTCAAAATGACATCTGATACCATAGCCCCTGAATCATCAGTGACTCTATCTGGAACACATTTTAACAAGTATGATGCTTGAACTGGTGGGGTAATTGAAGCAACTACCCTGACTTGCTTATCTATTTCTCTTTCCAAAGTAAGAGAGTGTGCTCTTAGCAAGTCATTCCAGAGAAATGTAGCAGAGCCTTCTAATTTGCTTGATTTAAAGAAGCCACGACAATGTTTGCGAAGCTCCAGCAGTACTCCTTTGGTGCCAAACTCACAATACAGATGAGAAACTTTTTTCCATGAATCAAAGGAGAAAGTGGAAAAGGGCTTATCTATCTTCAGCTCCCTGTGGCATCTTACAGCTCGTAAACGCAGAAAGTTTTGTTTTATATCATCTTGCACTGCCTTCATTCTAGAGTTGAGCCTGACAAAAATACATACCTGAATTGTAAATTAAGCTTCCATTAGTATTCATTAATACTGTTTGCAGAAGTCGGAAATCCAGAGTACCAGATAAAGATGATAAGTTAGTTGCTTTTTTGGTTTCCATCAGATGATGTCACTATATAAAACTTCACCAGGATGTGAAGTATAGAGAATGATTCATAGTCAGATTAGGTTCTCTGTTCATATAATGAACACAAGCTAAAAATTATGATTCAAGACAATAAAGTAATTATACAAAATATGCTGCTCAGTTTATAAAAATATGAGCTATGAATTACAAAGAAATATAAATATAATCAGCCAAATAATTCAACTTCTGTTGCTCCTTGGAAGACTTTCATTGTCCTTACCTTCTCCTTAGAATGTGCCTAATTATGCATTGCTATGTGGCTCTGTAGTCTTTGCTGAGATAGCTTATACCAATCTCAATATAAAGATGCTCAGAATGAAATAAGTTAAGTTGTCTTGAATCGACTTCTCTCTTCTGGCCTAGCATTCTTGCCAAAATCATATGAAAAGTCTTCCCTCTTTTTTTCCTTTGACCTCTTCCTGTCAATACTTTCTAGGCCTTGCTGGGACCACGTAGAAATCAAAAATCAGACTCATGAGATTTTGCTCTAAAGTAACTCTCAATGACCCATGCCATGATTCAACCATATGACTAATTGACTACAGTGGACTGGCCTATGGTTCTCTACTGTGTTCTTCACCTTTACCATTAGGGTAAAACACCAGCTACTCGGAAATTCAATTTAAATGTTGACATTGTGGGGTACAAAATTGTTACAAGAGAAATATAAGAACAAATAATTAAGAAGAGAGAGAAGTACAAACACTTTATACCTCCAGCAAGAACCTTGGAAGCAAGGACTTGTATTTGGTGTTGACATCCGTATCTGATACCTCCCAATAAATTGGTGGCTTCACTGAGGCAAGCCCATTGAACTCTATAGAAGCACCAGCTTTCTCATAAGGTTGATCAAATGCTCTTTCCCAAATCATTTTTGTCTCTTCAACCTCTTTCACTTTCACATTCTCCCACATCCCCACTACCTTCTCCGACACCTCAGTCTCAATCACCTTCATATCCTCTGCATATACTGTCGGATAACTCTGAATATTCCCCATCGACATTATAAGCAAACAAATAAGTATGGGACAAAACAGAAATTTCAGTAAATAACAAATAGAAATCAAAGGTTAAGAAGTTAGCAATAAATATGGGATATAAAAGAAATAAACGACCTTAAATCAAGATAAAAGAACCCAAAAAGAAAAGACAGAGAACCAACAAATTGACAGAAATGCGAAGTTGCAGACAGGAAGCATTAGTGCTGGAGAAATTATATCCTACCTGATGTGTCATCAACATAAGCAGGACATCCAAACTAGGAACTAAAAGGGAACACCCATCGTCTGCAAATCTCTGCAAAGCATACAAGAATCCCTTGTACCGTTGTCTGGCTGCTATCAAGTACACAAGCTCACTCATGTATGGCAATGAAAATTTACTATATACATGTCTATGTTTCTTGACTTCATTGAATAAATCTTCATTCTTAACAACTGGGTCTAATTGCAAACTACTGGAATCAACTTCATTCTCAAAAGACTCATTTGGGTATCTATGTATCCAATATTCTTGACATCTCATCAATGCATACTCTTCATTTTCCTCATAAAAAATTGCTGGCTTGCCTATTAGTTTTGAGAATCTTGCCTTGCAGTATTGCCTGTAACTGACCTGTTGCCAATTGTTACACATACTGTACTGATTAGTTATTGGACAAGCTCAAATTTTTGACATTTGTTTGGGTGCAAGAAAAGGAAAGAAGACGTACATTTCTTGATCACCCCGTGAATATACAGTAGCCCAAAAGAAAAATAGTACCAGAAAAAGAAAAAAAGAAAACTTCACTGAATGATATTGAATATTCTTTTCCTAGTAACCAAACAGAAAACTTCACTTACCGGATTCAAAGTATGACAGAACCAAACCCATTCAATATCCAGAGGAGGAAGCACCATAGGAGGCGTTGACCCCTCCATCAGATCACAAATCAACGGCATCCATAGCTCTTCATATCTTCAAAAGGGAAAAAAAATAAAAAAAAATATCAATATCGACACCCTCTGATTATATTTATAGTATAAAACACTTCTTTTAAAGCTGCTATACAATATATAACCTTCTAATAGCTTCAAGAACAGCTGGTTTCTCGTGAAGCCCCTGGGAGTCGCTCACTGCTCTTAAGAACCCGATATTTCTCTTAGCAGCAGATACAAGATCCAAACTTAGACGAAAAGTGTCGACTTCCGATATTTCGCTGAGCGTTCTAGCGTCCGATATTTCGGCGCCGTGGCGAGCCGCGGACATGGTTTTAGCTAGCAGTTGTCTAGTCTAAGTCGCAAATTAACATAGGATTTAAATGATGGGTATACATTAGAATATCAACAACAGTGTCTGTCTCTGACTGATAAAGAGAATATATTTATTTATGCGAGGGAGACTTAATTGACAGACAGTTAGCTGAAGTTGAGAGATCATCAGGCCACGTGGAAAGTTTAATTGATATTGATCTGTCGGGCACTGGAAGAGCTTGGATAATTGTATGGCTTTAATCACTACATTTTTTGTTTTAGTTTTTGAATTAGATTAGCTTAATTGATTTGGTATTTCAATGGCTTCAAGAATTGCTTTCTATTTTGGTATTATTATTATTATTATTATTATATCACAAACATATGTATATGGTAGCATTAATTGTTGTTTGGGAAGCAATTTGTGAAGATCAACCATTAAAGAAAGAAGGTAAATGCTTGCAATAATTGTACATGATACAACATTATGTGGACACTTGGGTCAGAAGGAGAAGAAGAAAGAAGCTAAAAGGAAGGGGGCCCATAGTTGGGGAATCTTTATCACACAAGTTAAGCAAAAGGAAGGAAGCGAAGGTGTCATGCATGTGTACAAGGATAAAGAGATGATGGGAATTGGTAAAAGGACTAAATGCCCAAATGCCACTGTGAGGAAAGTGAGCAACCACTACATCATATGGAAGAATCATTCACATAATTGGCCCACATCTCTAATTTATATGGACATACATGCAAGCTTTTCACCTATCCCCGACCATTGAGTCATTTGAAACACTAATTATAATGTGAGGAAAATAATGTAACTAATTATTCTTTTTTTTTCATATTATATAAAAGTAATAAGCTATTATTATAGCAGAATTTTATATTTTACATGCTTAATCCCACCCTTGGTTCCTAACACTTTTATATGCAAGCCACTCAAGAGTCAGGGGATCACTTGCTGAGTTGGAAAAGTTATCTCAAATACTAATGACCCACCAAGAAACAGAGTTTGCAATTTATCTCATAATCACAATTATTTGTGGTTAACTATTAAATTAATATCATTATTATTATCATCCAACACAGATTAAATATAATATAGCCAACAATTGAATTCCTGGATTTATTTGCAAAACTCATAATGTAAAGCTCATTGATGGTTGTTAAAGGCTCCTCTCCTCTCATGGCTGAATCATTTGCTCTGCTTTTAAAATAGACAGTTTAATTTTGCTATATTTGTGTCCCACACCTGTTATAAGAGAGTGAGATAATTGTTAAGGGTTTAGATGCGAATGCCCAAAATTAATATGTTTATATCCACCTTAAGTTAAGGCGGACATATTTGAAGTATTTCAAAAATTTATAGAGATTTTATTGGTGAAAGGTACAAAAACTTTTGGAAAAATCTAATCAAGTTTTTATTTTTTTAATTCAATTAAATTTATTAATTTTATAAAAATTCAACTAAAATACATAAATGTAAGAATCTCATTATCACTTGAGAAAAAACCTTTATTTTTTTTACATAATTAATATTTATAAATTCTTACAAAAATAAGTAATTATTTTTTTCTTTATTGAGTTAGCATCCCATCATCTCTAATATATTTTATTTTATAAAAAAACTAATTAAATAAATTATGATGTAAATTAAATAAAAAATAATAATAATTTTCTAAGAAATTTTTTTTCTTATTTATTATTTTTATACAATTAATATCTATAAACTATTATAAAAAATTTAAAATGACAAACCTTTTTTATTAAATAGAGAGATAATATAATTTATTGAGTTAAATTACATCTCATTATCTCTAATATATTTTTAAAATAAAATTATAAAAATGTCCACTGAAAAACCAAAACCAATCATGAAAGGAGATTATTGTACCCGAAGACCAATACATTTTTTAAATAATTTTAAACTTGGTAAGTAACAATACATTTTTTTATATAAATCCATATTTGGAATGTTTCATGTAAATAGAAATTCAGAACTAACCAAATCGTGGGTCAAAATTTAAATATAAGAATTTGTTCCCTCAGCAAATATAAGAGAAAGAGGTTTCTGTCACAAAACATGATCAGAATTAGCATGGTATATATATATAATTCAACATCACTGGGAACCACTTGTTCAATCCAACCCATCCTAAATCCGATACAAGAATGAATAAGAAATTAAGCAATTAGAGAAATCACTAGATCATGTCTGCATCTAATCTTCATATCCAAAAATATACTTCAAAAGAGTATAAACCATATAATTTTAAAAAGAAACCCAGATCAAACAACTAAAATAAAATAAGCTCAGATAAATGTGAGACTGTATTTCAATTCCCAGACCTTACAAAAAGGTCTCATAATGAGCTGGGATTAAAACATTTATCATCCTCGCTGCTATTTGTAATAGCAATAACAACCGTAAACTCATTTATCCACAAAAATTTATAAAAAAATACCCACTACAGATACAGAGAATGAAAAACAAAAGTTGCAGGAAGTTTACAGAAGAAGACGATAAGTAAAAGGGGGATAGAGTTTATAAAGGAGCAAGTCTTGGCTAGGGTTACTGCTTAATAGACCTAAATTTCCAACTATACCCTTCTTATTTCTTTTTAATTACGTGTCTCGCTACCCTGGATTCGAGAATCAGTAATAAAAGGCTTGACGGAGTCCGGTATTTGATGAATGGGCCGATAGCCCTAGTCATTGATCAAAGGTTCTTTTTTCTAATGAGTATTTGGGCCTAAGCTCAATTCCCTCAACAATAAGCCCACCTTTCAAATGCTCGCCAGTCACTTCCTTTAAGCCCATTTCCACTTCTTTGCCGTCTCCTCCGTCAGCATCGTCATCATTATAAAAACTCCCCAATTCAATCTCCGTCCATCCATCTTCCCGCTCATAAGGACTTGTGCTGTTGCTGCCATCTCTGCTATATGCTGTTACTCTTGATGCTTCTCTTCTGTTTACACCATTTGCAGTCTTTTTCCCTTGGCCGCGGCGTAAATAGACTTTTCCTTTTGTTTTGTAGTTTCCAACTTCAAGAAACGTCTCGGATGGTAAGGTGTCCAGTCCATAGGCACGATCAGCAAATTTGACAATTAGATTGGCTTTGTAAACAGTTCTCGGAGATAGCATCTGGGTATTAAATTTTCCATGGACTTGAAGCCAACAAATTGTTCTAAGTTCAGCAACTTCTGAGAACCTGACAAAAACCAAGCAAACCAAAAGCCTTGGTGTTAATTTATATTCTTCTCGATTGATCTTTGATTATAATGCAAGTCACTTGGAGAAACCTTGATTGAGGATGGATTTTCCAGGACCAGTAGAGAGGATTGTTAGCCCAAGAAATTGAAAGCTCCCTTGAACCCAACATGTAACGTTTCTTGCCTGTTGATTTATCCAGTGAGATTATCTATTAAAAAAAGAAAAAGAAAAAGAAGACAGGAACTGTGGATGAGGGTGCATTCGTTGAAGTTCATCATAAACTAGGAAATATACAAGTAAACTTTTGAATGCGGATATAAGAATTAATTAGCCTATAATGGCGGCAGTTTAAGGCCACTTAAGCATTTACAGTCAATGGATCAAACATGAATTCAACTTAAAAAGAATTCATATTTGATCCACCGCCTGTATATCCATGAGCAGGCTTAACAGCTGCCACTACTAATTGTTTATGTTTGGGTCCACAGAAAATAGAATGGGAATCAGTATTTTAATTAAATTATTTTTGTTTTATTATTATTATTATTATTTTTAAGATATAGCAACTTTTGGAGCCAAATGAAGCATAAGTCTTTGGCAAATCAAAAGTATATGTACAAAATATACTAACTTTACTTGATTCGCCCATGTGAGCATATGCATTCAACCCAGAAGCTGTTACTGTTTTGCATTCTGAAATATTTTCCAAATTTCATCAAGGAAAAGAGTCCTTTTTGAAATACACTTGCATTTAGCAAACGAAAACTCCAAGACCCTGGAATTCAACTTATTGAAAAAGCTTGAAATTCCTTAAATTTTGGCCGACGTGCCATTTAAAAATACCAGATAATTTATTGATCAATTTTTCAAACTTTGAATGCCTTTGGATTTAACTACTTCTGTCAATTAAGCAATTTTAAATTACCAAAATATGACCCATACGACTTGAAGTGTGTGTGATAAATAAATTAAAACCCTTTTCTAGATACCTTTCTTCCCTCGTCAAGAAAATGTGGGTTACATAACCTGGTGAACAACTCCTTCTTAGTTGAGTAATTAATCGGTGATACTAATCTGAACAGAATTTCTGGATAATCAGAGGGCAAAAATTTCTCCCAAACCGTGTCTAAATCAGCTGAGGATCGAACCGCCGACGAAACAATTGATGTGCAGCACGCATCCTTAGGAGATATGAATGATAGAATGTGTGCAAAACAATCTTCAGGCAAGAGATCCATAATTTCTTTTTTCTTCTCTTTTGTTTGGTGACTAAACCAGAAAATTTGGTAACTTTCTTTTTTCCCTCTTTTATTAGAAAGAACTTCACAAGAAATGAAAATTTCTAATTTATAGCTACTGTTTGATAACTTAATATATATGGGCTTTTCGTTCAGGCCATATCCTTATTATGACGACATTTTGGTCAATATGACAACATGAAGTGCAAGGCATGACCACACTTCAGGAACTGAATTCTTGTTGCAGGAAGCTATGAGATTACACGTTGTAGTTATTATCCTTTTAAGGACCACATGCAGCAGGAAAATGATTCAAGAAAATGTACATTATGACCAAGTCTTTTATGTACCGAGCCTTTTGTACAGAAGTGGGGACAGGGAAAAGGAGAAGATCAAACTTATTTCTGATCTTCAGATATTCCATTACTGAACATTACTCGCAATTCTAAATGAAAAGGATACATGCATGCAAGAATCACATCTCTGATGAAAAGCAAAAGAGATATGTATATTATATATATATGCATTACATGATTTAAGTAAAAAGCTAGTACATTTCTTCTTTGGAATTAAGAAATAAAAGAATCAAAATATCAGTACATGATGGGCAAAACATGCAACTTGTGCACATTTTGTTTGTTCTTTTGCTATGAACTTTCTCTCTTTTTCTTGCCTTTTGGAACTATCTATATCGAATAAGAACCTTATGATGATGGGTACTGCTTGGGCCTAACTTCAATGCCTTCAATAATAAGCCCTCCTTTCAGATGTTGACCCTTTACTTCCTTCAGACTCATTTTCACTTCTTCATCACTTTCACCATTAACAAAGAACTCTCCTAGCTCAATCTCCAACCACCCATCTTCTCTTCCACTCGGGACTCTTGCATCCCCTTCCACCACCCTTGACTTTAGCATGTGCGTTCGATTGGCAAAAAATAGATGCTCCATTTGCTGTTTCTTGCTATATTGACCATGGCGTAAATACGCAGTGCTGCTAGACAATAGATTGTCAACCTCGATTGATACCTCACATGGTATTAAATCGAGCCCATATGCTCGATCGGAGATTTTCAATATAAGATATGCTCCATATTGAGTGTTTGGTGAGAGCATTTGAGTCTTAATCTTGCCTTGTATTTCTAGCCAACACACTGTTCTAAGTATAGCTACTTCAAAAAAACTGCAGGAATAAGATATCTCTCATCAACGGCGATCTTAATCTCAGTAGTATCAGCTAATGAAGAATAAGAAGTTAATTTAAATACAAATTCACCTTGACTCAGGAAGAGAAACCCAGTTCCAATACATTGCTTGATTACTCCATGTTATAGAAAGATCTCTTGCAGATAGTATATAGGATTTCCTGCCAGTTGATTTCTCTAACTTGAAGTTCTGGATCATATATAGTTTACAGAGCATACAATATTCAGAAATATATAATTATACACATGCTAAATAAAAATTGCTTGTCGATTAATGATTAGTGGATAAATGGATCTACCTTTCTGCCACCATCCAAGAAAATGGGGTCGCAGAGACAAATAAAAAGCTCTTTCTTTGAAGAAAATTTGAGAGGAGTTATGGACCTTGAGATAATATCTGGATAATCACAAGGCAAAAAGCTTTCCCATACAATATCAGAATCAGCAGCAGATTGAAATGAAGTTGAAACCAAAGATGATTTGCATACATGTAATGGAGATGTGAAGGAAAGAACAGTGGAAAGACAGCCTTCTGGCAAGCTAGTAAACTCCATCGGAGCTTGTCCTTATTCTACTAAGCAAAATCTTGATTTATTTGTATCATAAAAGACGAAAAGGGTTGCTCTCATTTTTAATAACAAGCTGCATCATGCCTCTTTCTCTTGCTGCGTCTTTCATGCGTGCATGTTCCTTTCTTTATTATGGTTAAATATTGTGGGTTTAGTTGGGTTTAGTATTCAATGTCAGTAAATATTTTGTCCGGCAGCTTTTAGACAATTCTAAATTATTAAATAAAAAACTGTTTATATATAGAGCTAAGAGATCAAATTATGATTTTCTCCCCCCTTTTCAGCATGGATGTTTAAGATCATAGCCACTAAATGCGTTCATTCTGGGCCAATCCAGAATCTAAAATGGCGATAATTGAAGACTTGAGAAATTTGACCAGGAAAGGTCTACTCTTTGTGGCTATGGTACAGTAATTTGGGCCCAAGTCAATCAGAATCAACTTGGACTCTGAGAAATCCATATCCTTGCCAGAAACGGACCATTTACCCACTTGTCTATAACTTTAAAATAATTATCTAAAATGAAAGGTATGAAAAAGAATTTAAAAAAATAAAATAATTATATATCATAATTAAAGTGTTAAAATTATAATATAATATTTTTTATAAAATAGTAAAAAATTATTAAAATAATTAATTTTTTATAATTTTAAAACATAGTTTATAATTCATATAATATGTTATATAAAAGAAATAAAATAATATTTTATATATATATAAAGAGAGAGATTGTTGTTGTAGAAGTTCTGAGCTGTGTTTGATTAAATATCATTAAGGAATTTATTTTTATTCGAGAGAGACGATATTAGAAAGAAAGTAAAATAAAAATTGATAGAGTCGAGAGAAATATTTTAATGTTATGAAATATATAAATTTAATAATATAAAATTTATTTAGAAATTTTATTTATTTTATTAAAATTTAATTTAATTATAATTATTTTTATAAATTTAGTTGTGTAAGATTTTAGATTAATTTTTATTTCAGTCAAAATATATAAACTATAAATTTATAATTTAAATGTTTAAAATTTTATAGATTTGAATCAAGTATAATATCAGTGAATTCAGTTCGAAACGTAAAAATATAGATTTCTTTTATATGTTAAGGCCTTTTTCTTAAGGAAGGTTTCACCTTCTAGATCCTACCACTTATGACAAGAGTATATAATAATATACTCTTACTTATTAAATGATGGATAAATTCTAAGATATTGAAGTTTATAGTGACTTTCAATATTTTTTGTATTATTTAAAAAAATTATAAAATTTAAATTAAATTTACATAAAAGATGTTAATGTATAAATCTTATACAAAATTACATACTAGAGTATTTTTTCTGTAAACTTCTCAAAAATAATAAATTAATTAATTTAAATTTTATAATTTTTATTCAATAAACATATAAAGATATTAAAGATTACTATAAACCATGACATTCTATAATGTATTTAGGCAACGAAAATTGAGTATATAATTGTAGACAATTTTATCTAAATTTTGTGTATGTTTCCACCTATACACCAAACTACTAAATGAATGATACATGTTAATTATTTTTAAATAATAAAATATCGTCAATCATTTAATATCAAAATATTAAATAGTCATAATACATGCCACTCTCTTATTTTAAATGTTACATATATCAAATTTAAATAAAAATATTTTTTGTAATTTAAACAGTGCTGAAGAAAGAAAGAGCCACATGACTTATTTTATTATGTGTTCTATTCATTTAGATAATTTTCAATTATAATCGGTAAATGTTTGTTATATATTAATATATATGAACGTAATACAACATAAAATATGCCATATGACATAATTATTAAAAGTAAGTCAATAATTCTATGTGACAAATTAATTTTTTTAAATTTTAATGTAGTTTATTTTAATGGCTGTTTTTAATTTTAACAGCATAAATTCTTGCCTTTTATCTTGATTTTCCTTCCGAAGGCATTTTCTATGATAGTTTTAATTAAACAAAATAAATCATACTTTTACTCCTAAACAGAAAAAAAAAATTAAAAAAACTGTTCATATTATGAGCATAGTATATACGGATCGATAATTACTTTTATTAAATTTATTTTTATTTATCCTCAATGTTTACTTTTAATCTCTCTTAACTTGTTTTTTCCTATTTAATATTTTGATTGTCCATATTTTATTAAGTAACACTTAATAAATAATGATACTTAATTTAAATTACTACTTGAGTCCATCTGAGAATTTGTTAAAAAGTAATTACAGTAATTTCCATGGGAGCTGAGCTGGGAATGAGATAGTCGCTAAATTTCTTAAAACAGCGTCGTATTGATGCCCCACGAATCATTTGATAAAACATCGTCGTTTCAATCATGGACTCTCTCAACCGCAGATTCGTAGCAGTTACCTTTTGGCGCCTTCTTTCAGTGTCTCTCTCTTTCTCCAGCTAACCAAAAATTGTTTCGAGACCCAGTAAGCTAACAGCTTCAATTATTAGTTTAGCACTGCAATTTCACATCAGTTTATCTTTCTTTCACATTTAATGGCAATAAGCCAGTGCTTAAAACCCACAATCCTTGTAGCCTCCACTTCCTCCAATTACTTATATTTTCATTCATCGCTCCCATTTCCACTCAAAACCCGCACAAAATTACACATGTTTAGCACCATTCCTTCGAGAATTCATAATCTTCAACACCCGTTACCTATTTTATCAAGAAGATTATTTCTCCCTGCAGTATCTGGTATCTGGGATGCCTTAACAGGTGCCAACAACAATGCCCGTGAAGCCGTGCTGGCAATTAGACGTGGAATGCTACTCTTTAGACAGGTAATTTTTATTATTATTTGGAACTAGTTTTATTAATGTATTGAGTTGTTTGGCACTATCATGTTTTGTTGTTGCTGTTGTTCAGGGGGATGTTTTGGGTTCTTTAGTGGAATTTGATAAGGCAATGGAGTTGGATCCTCGTCAAAAGGCTTGTAGGTTCAATAAGTATTTAATTAGCTGTTTTTGTTGCTTTTAAAGAATGTTGATCTTCACATGTGAATAATGATGAGACTTTGTGGTGCTTCAATTTAGATCTTTGGCAAAGAGGCTTATCGCTTTACTATCTTGATAGGTACTCATTCTTGGTCTTTGTTACTTCTCCTATATGTTATGTCAAGTTTGCTTGCTAATGAAATTAAGGATAGAAATTCCTTGAATTACTAATAATCTGGAATTTGCTTTATGGGAAACCCTGATGCAGCTTGCTGGCTGAGTTCCTTTAATTTTCTCCGCAACCAAATGAAAGATAAATTGTTTAGTTCTTTGAGTTTTGATAATTTTTGAAAGTGATTAAAGAGGGCATCTACTATCAATTAGGTTTGAGGAAGGGGCAGAGCAGTTCCGGTTAGATGTTGCGCAAAATCCAAATGATACAGAGGAGTCAATATGGTGCTTTCTCTGTGAAGCTCAACTGTATGGAGTTGATGAAGCAAGGAAGCAATTCCTTGAGGTATGTCGGTCAGGAACTAATCAACGTAGTTAAATCATAGGATCTATAAGGACGATGAAGATAATGATAGTTTTGTTAAAATGGGATACTTGTATTTTGTCTCACCTTATCATTTTCTAATGAGAGCTTCCCTTAGACAAGACATTCAGCATGATATGTATCCCATTTTTTCTTTACTAGCTATCTATTGAACTAATTAAACAAAGAGGTAGAGTATAGTCTTGTAGCATGTAATCAAGATTGAATACAAGTTTCTTTGGGACATCTGGTTGAACTCATGCAAACTCCACCTTTCACACGTTTTACAACTGTAGAAATCAACAGAATCCATTCAATGATTTGCTACCTGAATGCAGGTTGGCAGAGATCCACGACCTGTCATGCGAGAAGCCTATAGCATGTTTAAAGATGGCGGTGATCCAGAAAAGGTTGAGTTGATTATCTATCTTCAAAAACATGCTTTATTTTTCATTTTTTTCTGTACTAGTCATGAATGTCTTATGTCAGCCAGGTGTTCAATTCATTTCCATCTTCTGATAATTCTCATGTCCTTGTGTTTGATATTTCTAATTTGTTGATATTTTTCCCAATGTGCAATAATGACATTCTGGATAATTTTATTTGGGCTGTTTAAATCTGTCTGAAGATTCTTAATATGTTCAAAAAATGAATACATACTCTTTGATGATAGAAATTAACACAAGTGATTGTCTCATCAATCAATTCTTCACTGATACTAGGATATTCACAAGGAAAGAAATATCAATTTAATATATTTCCATCTGCTTGCATTTGATGTTGTGTATTTCCATCTGCTTGCATATGTCCAGAGGTTTGCATCTGGCTAATACAATTGATTGTTTTGTCTAGCTTGTCACTGCATTTTCAAATGGCCGGGAGAATGAGTACTTTTATGCTTCTTTATATGCTGGGCTATATCATGAATCCCAGGTCTGTTCACATCCTCCAAAATTGCTCCCTCTCTCTCTCTCTCTGTGGTTCATTTTAAGCCTTACTACAGTATTTTGGTCTTATCATTCTTGCAAACATTTAAAGGCTTTGGTAAATGCTACCGTGATTGAATGCTGTGATGAGATTAGTTATCTAAACATGGAAAACTACCAAAGTACCACTATATTTGTACTCGGAAATAGTTATCCATTGCTATATGGGCTATTCATTAAATTGATAGACTAAATACAGAAGATTATGGCAACACCAGTTTGAGAAAACCTCCCCTTTTGTTGCCTTTATTTAGTTTTGCCTTGTCAAATCAGATGTTAAATCTCTAATCATAATGTCATATACTTGAATTAACGGATGGAAAATCATGTTACTTACAGTCTTTAGAAATTCTATGATCAGCTTCGCTAACACAAGGTACACTGCATTTAAAATCTTGATTTTCACCTCAGTTTACAGGAGTTCCTATCAAATGTGATTTTGCATTTTCTTTTACTGCTTCCTTTTTTTCAAGCTCTGTTGTTGCTGAGGATAGTACAACTTTGTCTATTTACTCCATATATATATATGACATCAATAGCAACTATGCTTCACCTTGCAGAATGAACCAGATGCAGCCAAATTTCATATAGTTGCTGCGTCTAAGTCTCCTTACGGACAAGGGTATGAGTTCAGATTTTCTGTACATTTAATAGTACTACAATCATATATAGGATTATGAACCTAGCTATATTTCAGGTCTGATGACTATATGGCTGCTCTTGCCAATGTCCATTGTCTATGCAGAAACTGGAGCATTGACTGAAATGTTTTCCTGAAGTTGGAAAGTACAGTTCTTAGTAGTTATGTTTATTCACTTCTGGATTTGTCTTTACGGTAAGTTGAATTAGGTGTAATTATGCAAATTGTAGTTAATGTAATTACATATTCTTTCGATATACAAGATTGTATTACCTTCATAGATTTCAGAATGTTATTTTGTTTCTTTGTTGCTGAATAAGACAGGTTAACAGAGGACTGATAATATTGAGTTTATCCACACCCGACTACTTCTAGAATAATTAATAATTCCGAATCTGTAGAAAGAGTTACTTGCTGGAAATGCTCAAATCCAAGTCTACATAAGAGGAATAGCAAGAAATTGGCAACTTCATCATTCTTCAGGTAAGGCATGGCTTAGAGTTTACGTTAATCACTTTTAGAGTTCCGTCCCTAATTTTCTTGGTTAAAATTAAAGCATCATTTTCAGAATAATTTTGTTCTGAATCTGCAACATCTTTTTTCCCAAAATCCTACAAGGGTAAAGGAAAAGACTAGACAAATAGCCCGTGTCGTAGTATAAAAATATGTCAATGTAGAACCCATGTGGATAAAGCTGTGAAGTATACAAGATTTAACAGCAGCCAAATGTTAAAGCCCTCTCTTTTTTCCTTTGACATTCTCAGAATATGCTTTTGGTTGATGCCTTTGTTTGCTCTAACTTTTTGGTGGCAATCCTTGAATGTCCTTCTTTGCATTATGTGCTTACATGCATACCTAATTAAAATAAACACTATTGACTTGATTGCCTCAATGTCTCTATTATCATTATGAGTTTCTGTCCTTTCAACAGAATTTAGAAAAAGACTACACCATTGGCAAGACTTCATGGGAATATGACCACACGCACTTGTACATTGATGTTACGAACTTGCCCTAAACTAATACATGTATAAACCAATCAGAATGTAGCAGACTTGCTCAAGCTGAATGCATTACAAGCTATGATATAACCGTAAACGACAGAATTTTTTATCATATGGAATCATCAAGGGCCAGATACTAATTAAAGCATTGTCCTTAAGCTAATCAAAACAAGAACATGTGGGTATTCTTTTGAAAGAAGATATAACAAAGATGGGTCCTTTTTTAGCATATTCTTGTCTTGGAGCACCAAAAGGAGGATATTCTGAAAGTGATTCTGCTAATAATAGATGCCATATGCCAATACTCATTTTTGGCTCAAATGCACTACTTTACCAATTACCCTCTTGATTATTCATGCAATTCAAGTAAAGACCAGAAACATTGCAGGGGTAATTCAGTCATTATGGCCTTCAAGTTGGACAAATTGGAAACCTTAATCTGTCATAATTTATTGACTTTGTAAACATCAAATTTATATGATTAAGAGCATCTACTTTACTTATATTCTATCAATAACATTAAAAGGCATACAAGTCATTTCTTGCAGCAAGAATTAACAAGTGGTGAAAGTTACTTAAGTAACCAATATAAGCAGATGGTAATTTCAAGACTCCACTCAATTGCCACGTTTGCAAAAATATAAGATGACGTCAGATCTCCCACATGTCACTACCAGCAGTAAGTTCCACAAAGAATCCTACGCCACTACCTGTCACCATATCACAATGAAGCCACCTTTTCATGTATTTTACTGCGAAAGCAGACCATATAAACAAACTGCTTCCCTCCCTTTACGACGACTCTTTTCTTTTTGTCTGTCTTTCATTACCGGAAAAGGACATGCCAACAACGTATTCCGGTGACTGTCTCAACGGAAGTTTGGGATGTCAACAGCGAACGAGCCACTCTTGGGTGGCGCCATGCGTTCTGATGGCACATTGCTGGAGCAATCTTATTCCTTTAGGCAGTTTCCTGAACTAGGTTGGATTTTTTATGAACTGCCAAAGGCAACTATTCTTTCGGTTTCGAAACCTGAGACTGGTGATCTCAGCCCGATGTTATTCTCTTACACCATTGAATTACAGTACAAGCAGGTACTGCAGGAACTACTTCTCTTCTCCCATTTTTTGGTTTCTCTTCTAGTGTTTTTGAAGGGTAAGAATGCAAGAATTTAATCCATTTCGAAAGCTTATAGTTGCTGGAAGTCAATTCTTTCAACTTTCAAAAAAAGTTAGAAGGTATTCTGAAAGCCAGAAATGATATGATTTTTCAAGAATTAGTTTAACTGAGTCATTCTATATGATTTATTCGAAATAGTGCCTCTTTATGAATCTGCAAGTAGCTGATGAGTGTATTATATATGCTAATTAACAGTTTTTTTTTTGGACGAATATATGATAACAGTTCAAGTGGCGCTTAGTGAAGAAAACTTCTCAAGTTCTATATTTACATTTTGCTTTGAAAAGACGTGCAATTATTGAGGAATTTCATGAGAAACAAGAGCAGGTTTGTATAAAAAGAAAAGATAACAACTTTCCTTTTACTTTTTGTCTAACATCTGAAATATGTTTCTTTTCTTTTTTTTGGTAATTTGACAGGTTAAGGAATGGCTTCACAGCTTAGAAATAGTAGATCATCATGTAGCAGTTGTGCAGGATGCTGACGAACCTGATGATGGTGCTGTTCCTTTGCATCAAGAAGAAAGTCTTAGAAACAGGTGGTTGTTTATGATCTTAAAACTCTTGCTGTTTGTTCTTTTGCACAAACACGAGCAGTGAAATGAACCCTTTCAGCTGTAGTTTTGAAAGTAAGTGGTTTGTTATGTAGAAATGTCCCATCCATTGCTGCTTTGCCGATTCTCCGTCCAGCTCTAGGAGGGCAGCAGGCCATTTCAGACAGAGCAAAAGTGGCCATGCAGAATTATCTGAGTCATTTCTTAGGCAACATGGATATTGTAAATTCTCGAGAGGTAAGCAGAGAATATTTGCTTATGACAAATCTTTGATGCATTCCTGTTTTGCAAAAGTTAGGGACTAGCTAGTCGAGGTCAAGCTGAAATTGAATCCAGAGAGTAGTTTATAGATGTTTGATGCTTGCTAAGGATTTGTTACTACTGCAAGTTTACTTACTGTTCCCTCACTCATACCTACACTTTTTGACATGGTGGATTTGCCATGCAGGTCTGCAAATTTCTGGAGGTCTCTAAGTTGTCATTTTCACTCGAATATGGTTCAAAACTTAAAGAAGGTTATGTGATGGTGAAGCATCTTTCAAACATTTTCCGGAGTGATGCTGATATAAGTTGCTTTCCGTGTCAGTTGTTTGACTGTTGTAATAACAATTGGTGCAAGGTAGTTATATGATTTTCTTTTTGCTTCTGATTTCTGAGTGAATCATTTGATAAGTGTTTGGTTAATCGATTAGGTTGATTTCATTAGATTAATTAGTACAAAAACAAGCAAACTACATAACACATGATAAAATAAAAAGTATATCGATCTGCATTCTGCAACTTGCATATCCTTTATTACAGCTATGTTTTTACAATAGCTTATATCATTTTCTGCTTCATCTTTGTGCAGGTCTGGGCTGTTTTGAAACCTGGGTTCTTGGCCTTGCTGGAAGATCCTCTTGATACCAAACTCTTAGATATTATTGTTTTTGATGTTCTACCAGCCTCAAATGGTAAAGGAGGACCTGAATTATTTTTAGCAAGCCAGATAAAAGAACGCAATCCTTTACGTTACTCATTTAAGGTGAGTTGCTTTACTTCTTTAGTTTGTTTAAACCCTATGATAATGCATGGCATATTTTATGCCTTGGAGTTCTTAATTGCTTTTAGTTGTTACTGTATTTACATACAAATAACTTATAAAATGTGGAAAAGGTTTCTTCTGGAAGTCAGAGCATAAAATTAAGAACTACAAGTAATGGTAAAGTTAAAGAATGGGTTGCTGCAATCAATGATGCTGGTTTAAGGCCTCTTGAGGGTTGGTGTCATCCTCGCCGGTTTGGTTCATTTGCTCCTCCAAGGGGCTTAACTGATGATGGGAGTCAAGCACAATGGTTTGTAGATGGGCAAGCAGCTTTTGAAGCAATTGCTGCTGCAATAGAGAATGCAAAATCAGAGGTTCTACTTCTGCCAATGCTTTTAAAAATTTGACATATTATGTGCTATAATTTGTTGTTACACCCAGTGATGAAAAATTATTTGCAGATATTCATTACTGGCTGGTGGCTTTGCCCTGAACTTTATTTAAGACGCCCTTTTGATACTCATTCTTTCTCCAGGCTTGATTCTTTGTTAGAAGCTAAAGCTAAGAAGGGTGTTCAGGTGAATGTGATATTAATTCTTCTCATTATTTCTTATGTACCATGTTCTGATTTGGGTGTTATTACATTACCTGGATTTCTACCAAGGACCTACAATTTCTTCGATAATATCTTCATTGAGAACATAAAATTTGCAAGGAAATGTTTGTATCGAATTATGGTATCAATTGGAGACTAATAGTTCTATACTCGCGTCATTGATTGTAGAAACTAAAGGAAAAAAGAAAATGGCACATCCTTGTAATGGAAGAAAGTATTTTGCAATTGTTGATTGAGTTTTTAACTTCAGTGTTATATTACTATGCAGATTTATATTCTTCTCTACAAGGAGGTAGCTATTGCTTTAAAAATCAACAGTTTGTACAGTAAGAAAAGGCTCCTTAACATTCATGAAAATGTGAGGGTATTGCGCTATCCTAATCATTTCTCTGCCGGCGTTTACTTATGGTATGCATTCCATTGATTTTTGACTATGATTAAAATTGTCTTTGGTTGTGATTGAATATGCAGTTTTGGCATAAAAATTAATTGAAATTAGCAATTTTGTATCTGCATCCATATCAGAACTTTCTTCAACTTGATTTCTTCTGTATGCACATTGATTAGTTCTGTTACTCACAGGTCGCATCATGAAAAACTTGTAATTGTTGACTACCAGATTTGTTTTATGGGAGGATTAGATTTATGCTTTGGTCGTTACGATACCATTGAACACATAGTTGGTGATTGTCCTCCTCATATATGGCCTGGCAAGGACTATTATAACCCGAGGTAGTTTTCTTTCTTTCCACCAAAGAAAGTGAAATTAGTATTATGTATCTTCAGAACTGCAAAGCCAACTCAACTGTTTGCACATTTTTATACCTTTTGGGTGCATCTTTAGATTGGTGCATATTCTATATCTTAATTACTGGTCCTTGAGACAGAATTAGGCATAAATTAGCATAAAATATGATGAATCTATAAGTAAATTTAAAGATGCACATAATTGCTCCAATTTTCATCACATTTGGCAACACAATCTCTTCTTAGCTTATATTCTTCTGTGCAGACTTGTTTAAAAATATTTGGACTAATACTTCCAGAATATTGTTTGGCCAGAGAATCTGAACCAAATTCTTGGGAGGACACTATGAAAGATGAATTGCATCGAGGGAAATATCCACGTATGCCATGGCATGATGTCCATTGTGCTCTTTGGGGACCCGCTTGCCGTGATGTTGCTAGGCACTTTGTTCAACGGTGGAACCATGCTAAGGTCTTCTTTCACCTGTCCCTTGTAGAATAATTCTAATCTATCCCAAAAGATTAAATTTCTCTGACATAGTTCACACTTCCTTAGAGAAGCAAAGCTCCAAATGAGCAAACAATTCCATTGTTGATGCCTCACCACCACATGGTCCTTCCTCATTACATGGGAAGAAGTAAAGAGATAGACATTGAAAGAAATAATGCAGAAGAAAACCAGAAAGACATTGCAAGACAGGATTCTTTCTCTCTATCCCCATTGCAAGATGTACCATTGCTATTGCCTCAGGAAGCTGATGCACCAGTTCTTTCTACTGTAGATCAAAAAGTAATTGCTGAATACAGGAATAGCAATCTTCCTGATCAACCAACTAGATCTTGTGAGAGTTTCTCATTCTCCTTCCAGAAATCCAAAGTTGAAGGTTCAGTTCCAGAAACACCATTTAAAGGTTGCGTTGATGAGCTTGGTTTTTTGGATCCTCAAAGCAGCTCTGAGATCTCAGATGAATGGTCAGTAACATCAGAGGAAGATGATCATGATGTTTCTGCTTGTGGACAAGTTGGGCCACGTACTGCATGTCGCTGTCAGGTTAGATACCCTTTTCATGTCCTCTTAATAACTCGGAATGTTAAGGAATCACAATGAAGCTTCAGTCTCAATATTTAATTTAGAGCATGTCAAAGGAAATTTGTAGGAAGGAGACAAAGTAATTTTTTCTTTTCCTGCACTTAGTTGCTGCAGAAGAAAGTTTGCTTATGGGGGAAAATGATATGGCAAAAATTGCTTTTCTTTTATAATTGTTCTCCCTTTACTTCTCATGTATCTACTTTTGATTGTCCTATGTGAACCTATAATTCATCCTACCCATCATGAGTATATCTGTGATTTGTAGATTATCAGAAGTGTTAGTCAATGGTCTGCCGGAGCCAGCCAAACCGAAGAAAGCATTCATAATGCCTATTGTTCTCTCATTGAGAAAGCACAGCATTTCATCTACATAGAGGTATCTGAACTTTATGGAATTTATTTTAGCCTTTGTTTGATGTGGTTGTTTGACTAACTTATGTTTTTCTATGAATGAATTGATGATAACCTGGATAATCTTTTACCCAGTTTAGATGCCAATTTATCTGTCTTGCTTAAAATTCTAAGTTGAAAATATCAGATTGACATCTTGGCTTGAAAAAGGTGATTGGTGTAAACGATAGCTGTCATGGCAATAATTCTATGATAATTATGATATCATGAGAAATTTGACCCGCATAATTTCCAATCTACCTCTCTCATGCAATATTCTTTTCTTTCAAGTGATGATGCAATGACAGATGATGTTCTGCTTTGAAGGCACTGAAAAATAATAAGAAGCTTCTTTAGAGGACTTGAAAATGCAAAAGCTATATCCTTAAAGCATCAACTTAGATAAGATTTCATTAACATGATCTCTGTCGCTATTTTGCAGCGTGAATAGTCAAAGTTAATTGGCATGTAAATTCATTTTTCCAGTGTGATGTCTGCAATAACTACTTGGCTTATGTATATTGTAGATGCTAATATTAAGCCTCTTAATGATATTTGTCGGTTTTCTATTTCCAGAACCAGTTTTTCATATCAGGTCTTTTCGGAGATGAGATTATACAGAATCGTGTCTTGAATGTGTTATACAAGCGTATTCTGCAAGCCCACAAAGAACAGCAGTGTTTCCGTGTCATCATTGTTCTACCACTCTTACCAGGCTTCCAGGTTTAACTCTCTCTTTTACGTTCCATGCTGATTTCAGTTGTAGGATACTTGGCCTTTCTCTTACATTATAATGTTTTTGACAGGGAGGTCTAGACGATGGTGGGGCAGCGACGGTTAGAGCCATAATGCATTGGCAGTATCGGACCATTTCCAGAGAAAAGACTTCAATATTGGATAATCTCAATACATTGCTCGGTCCTCAAACACAGAATTACATTTCATTTTATGGTCTGAGGACATATGGTAGACTTTTCAAGGGTGGTCCTGTTGCCACAAGTCAGGTATTGTATTACATCTCTTTTTACTTTTTGAACCTTTTGTTACATAAAATTGGTTTGATTCTGAGCACAACCAACCTATTATCCTAAAGTAATATTTGTTAAATTTAGCCTCTTCCTTAATCTTCATGCAGGTGTATGTGCATAGTAAAGTTATGATAGTAGATGATTGTGTTGCGGTGGTTGGATCATCTAATATTAATGATAGGAGTTTGCTTGGGTCAAGAGACTCAGAGGTACTTCGTCCATGTTGTTTTTCCTTATCATCCATTTCTGTGTTTAATTTTTAGTACAAAATTAAAATTCATTTCATAACTTGGAAATACCATAGATAGAGAAGTTGATTAATGTTGTTGTCTCAGATCGGGGTGGTTATCGAAGATAAGGAGTTTGTTGACTCATCCATGAATGGAGAGCCTTGGAAAGCTGGAAAATTTACGTATAGCCTCCGGTGCTCATTGTGGTCAGAGCATCTTGGTCTTAGTGCAGGAGAGGTTGGTTAAAAGGAAGATGTATCTTCCTCAGTGTATCCTTGCAATTGTTTATTAGCTCATCCATTATCTTAATCAGCAAATGACACTATTCTTCCTTCTTCAGATCAATAAAATCAGTGATCCTGTAGCAGAGACAACATATCGAGATTTATGGTTAGCAATTGCAAAGGTGAGCATGGAAAGTTATTTCTAATAGATGATTCAGTTACTTCCCAATGACGTATCTTAAGTCTATCCTATGTATGTTCTGTGCCAAAGTATATACATCTTCATAATCTAGAGCATTCTTACCCAGTATATCATTTTCTTTATGAATTCTTCTTTTGTTTGCTGCTATTACATATGACAGGAAAATACAAAGATCTATCAAGATGTTTTTGCTTGTCTTCCAAGTGAACTCATACATTCAAGGTACACTTGAAATACAATTGAATTGCTTTTGTCTCAGTACGATTTCCACTCAAATTCATAGCTCAAAAGTTGCCATCCTGATACAGGGCGGCTTTGAGACAAAGCACCAACTATTGGAAGGAGAAACTCGGTCACACCACCATTGATCTAGGAATAGCTCCTGAGAAGCTAGAATATCAAGAGAATGGAGAAACCAAGGAGATAGGCCCAATGGAGAAGCTAAAATCAATAAAGGGACATCTTGTTTCTTTCCCTTTGCAGTTCATGTGTCAAGAAAATTTGAGACCAGTGTTCAATGAGAGTGAGTTCTATGCATCCCCTCATGTATTCCATTAGGTTTAAAGAAAAAAAATACCGAACTAACAGAAAGATTAACATGCTAACAAAAGTAGAAGATGTTTTAGTTGGCACCGATCTATTCTCTGTACGGGAAAATAATTGCTCAAAAGTAAACTATTTTTGTATGCACCTTCTATTTGAATGAAGGTTAGGGTTCTCTGTCGAAGTTGTTTTGCTTCTTTTACATTCACATATGTTCATCTTCCAAGTTTCAAGCTTACTAGCTGTATAATGAATTGACTCAAGTCCGACTTGATTATAGTGCTTTCGAGGATATGCCCTGCAATATGCATTTTCCATCAGAACTTCTTCATTCTAATTTAAAGAACCTCGCAGCTATCTTCTCTGACATAATCAATTGCAGCAGTATACTAGAGTTGTCTTTCCAAGACAACAGGAACAGGTTTCTACTGTAAATCTGTGTTTGACATTCTTGGTCAGAGGTATTAGCTATCTTGCTTCCACTGGTACAAATTATTCTCATCAAACATAACATGTTTGAATATTGTTTCTATTGTAAATTTAGATCAATGGCATGTTTAGCAACAATTTAATGATGATCTGACTGAAAGTTGAAAATCTTAGTTTGGTAGAGAAGAAAAAGAGAGAAGGAGAGAATGTTTGAGAAAAAAAGAAAAGGAAACTAAGATATTCAAAACGACAACATTATATGAAGAGAGAAAATAGAGAAAAGAGAACAGGGAAATCAAGATTGTACTATCAGAACAAGAGAGCTTTACAGCTCAAGGAATCTAACGCCAGCTCATGATGGAAGTACAATAGACCAATCAACATAACACACGTGTACTATTCAGCTATCACCTGCACTATTATTAGAACGACAAGGACTGAAGTTCTTCCTCACGACAATTGATTAGCAGTTGATTCAGAAATATAGATATTTTTCCAACAGCCTGTAATTTAATTTGTAATATAATGTACAAAATGAAAATAAAAAGTTCATTCACTGAGATGGATGGAGGAATGCATTTCCATTGATAGAAAACTATATCTATTCTGAAATAGTCTTTTTGCAATCAAACACCAATAGTCGAAATCATTCATTTCCATTCTGATTTCTGCCCAGAAATCAAACAATCCATAAATAAAATTGAATCTTTGCAACTTTTCCCTAATAATTCAAAATCACAAATCTCAGTTTCAACCAGTAATTCAACAAAGTCACAAATTCTAGAGCATATCTGGTAATAGGTTGTACTGTATCCTCTTATTAAATCATTAAGATTTTTGCTTGGTTAGACATCTGATAGATTTGCAGGTGAAGCTTTTGACAGAATTTCAGCTTTCAACCTTCAGCTCAAGAACATACATACTATTAAGATTTTTTAACCATCCTCAGAGACATGATTTAGCCCCATTTTCAGTGAGGGAAAAGCTCTGTCCGCCGCTCGATTAGTTCTGTTAGTCAATTTCTTGCCCGCTTTTAACTTTCAGAATTATCTAGCTATTAATATGGCGCATTGACATGAGATAAACCCTTCTCTAACGACTGCATTGAGAATTTGAGGAATTAAACATTGGGAGCAACTAGCTTGCTCATTTACATTTTGTAATAACTATTGTGTTGTCCTATCAGGGTGGAAGAACAGGCAAATAGCTGATATATCATCCATTGCAATCCCCTTCCTCTTGCGTTTCCATGCATGAACCGCAGATTCGACCAGACACTTTGCTGCCTTTGCCCTGTCTGATGCTGATGATACAATTTGCACCGCTTCTTGATTAGAAATGACATCCCATACCTAAACAATAATGGAAATAATATGCATTATTCTCATCAAGCTTTTATGTTAAACTATTCATAGCATTACCCTTTTGATCATCATTATACATACCCCATCAGTTGCCAGCACCACAAATTGGTCGCTGCTGGTTATATGCCTTTGGGTCACTTCAGGCACAGAAATAAGTCCAAAGTCCTTAACACAGTAATCCCCAAACGCCCTCGACATTGCCAATCCAGGTGATTCCTGATCTGGCAGCCAAATCCTGTGCACCCCTGGCTCATCATTCAAACAGAATACCCGGCCATTGCACTGTATTATCCGCTCAGCCTCCTCTGCCAAAGAGATCAACATCATCTGTAAATAATAACTATATTTTGTTTTCTTCTAGGGAAAGACGAGAGAAGGGAAGGGACTAACGAGGTAAGTTGGGCTTGAAATCGATGGTAAGCTGAACTGATACCAAGTTTCCATCATCCGAAGTGGTAGCCAATACAGCACGAGAGTCACCAACATTTGCTATGTAAATAAGTTCACCCTACAACATAGAATTAGACATTACTCCTATGAATTCATCTCAACCATGTACTGATTTTATGTAAAATCACTAATACAAGAGAGCATCAGGTCATATTTTTGCATGCCTGTCTGACGATCGTTAAGGCAGTTGTTCCACTATGGAATGTATCAATCTTGCGGTGCTGCTCTAACTCTTGATCAACAGCAGCACAAGTTTTCATATAGGAATGCTTCCATATATGGAACCCGTGATGCTTTTTATCTGCTTCTAAATCAATATCTGGATCAATTGAAGTATGAGCAAGAGTTTCCTGCCAAGTACACAGCAAAGATGATGGCATCCATTCTCGGACTTTCTTTGCCACAAAATGGCCCCAGGGACCATGTCCATCAAATATCCCGCAAAATATCATGTCTTCTTGGCATCCAAATTCCTATTTCCAACAATAACAATACCACTCCTTAAGCAGATGAGTTTAATCACACTTAGCATACAAGAAACTGTATATATATCTAAACAATGATTGTCATCAAAGAAAGCATAAAAACGAAACCATAGAACTTGTAACGTAATCCATATAGTTGCAAATGTTTAACTCTTTACCTCCCATACAATGAAGCAATCCTGATTTATTCCTTTCTCGCCTTTCTTTGAGAAAACTGAGGCAAAATTCTTTGAACCATCAACATTTACAGAACCAGAAGATCGCAATATCAAGTCATTCTTCTTTGCTTCTTTGATTATTGCATGTGCAGCTTCTCTACCATCACCATTTCCATTATTCTTCCCTTTTCTTATTGCAAGCGACCTTGCCAGTCCATTGAACATGGAAGATATATGCCCCATTGTCAATGTCAGTATTCAGATGGACACCGGACACCAGAATATGTTTTGGTTCTACTCTTTTGTAGATTCAAATACCTGAACATTCAAAGATAAATAGTAACCACATAAACACAGTGCAAGAATGACAGGAAAGGCAAAAAATGATAAAATATGTACATCAAGAAACGAAGCCTAGTTGCAATTTTTTACTCGACACCTATTTTCCTAAAAACCAAAACGGTGGTTAAAGTACATGGATTTAATACAGTGCCTGAAACAAAAGACATGTATCTGACTCAGAAAGCCAAGAATCTTGAAATTTAATAAGAGTAAAAACCAAAATCTGTAAATCACCACAGGGAATATTCAAATCTGACATGGAATTCCAACATCGCGTCCAGAATTTCATAGAAAGGCCAAGAGAAAAAGAACAGCAAGTTTTTAAAAAATAATAATAACCATGACTATAGGTATTAGACTGTTCTGGCAGCTTCATTACTGTTCTTGTTTGGTTGCTGAGAAAATGTGACTGCATTCACTGGAAGGGTAAAGATAGAATTCTTTTTCTCCTTTATACGATTGGCAGCCACGGAAAACATTTAAGTACAGATTAAAACATACCTACTACAACTAATTTGCTTGGTTGTATTGAGACTGTCAATCTACAGAAAACTCACATTTTTCCCCCTCAATCCTTTCTAACATTTACCTTTCAACCAAACAAAGGTTGACCCTATTGTTATTTTCCAAGAAAATCAAGGAAAAGACGGCAAACAAAATTCGAACTCAACTCAATCGTAAACCTTTTTCAGTCAGAGAGAAAGAAAAAATGCTGAATTCAGCCTGGTAATAATGATAATACCCCAGGAAGAAAACAGTTGAATCATGAAACATTTTCACTTAGAAATCATTTAAACATTTTTCTCATCATGGAAACTAAACTCATGGCCTGCTCTTTTAGCTGAGAAACACATGGAAAGAAATTTAGCCAAAGCTTTGACTTTTATAAGTTTCTAATTGTATATTTCGAAGCCCATAATTACATTCACAATCAGTTCCTTGCATAGATTATTCATATGAATGAAGCTTATGATTCAAAGTCTCATTTTTCTTTCTTTCCATTTCAAACCCAAAAACCAAACAAACTCAGATGAAATCTTTACCAAGAAAGCTCATTCAAGCTGTCTAACTATCACAAAGTAAAGAAATGAAAAACACAAACTTTAGAGACCAAAACATAATAATTCAAAGGAAACCAAGTCAAAAACAAAAATAAGACCTCGAGGCAAACCAAAAAAGAAAGAATCAGAGAGCAGGAATCTGACGAATTTGCAGCAAAGATGACATGATCAACCAGAAATTGAAGCAAGAATATGAGCTGAGAATTCGAGAGAGAGAAAATGGAGATAAATCACAATCCATAATGAAAAAGAGAGAGAGAGAGAGAGAGAAGTATAGAGGTTTCTCTTTGTTGGGTTGTGAATTTCCTTTTCTTTCTTTTTTTTCTTTATAACTTTTGGATTTGGAGAAGATAACAAAGAAGAAAAAAAGAAAGAAGCTTTCTTTTTTACATGCACAACAGTCACTGTTTGTTTGTGAGGTAGCTGTTTAACTAAAAAGACTTCCTCTTTCTCTCTTTATTTCTGGTTTAAAAAGCAGTGTTGGTTATGCTTCCTTTTTAGCTTCCGTTCTTTTTCTATATTATACACTGTATCCAAAAATCTTGTGATTTGCACAGTTTAAAGATGTTACTGTTTGAGGGATGTGTATACATGCTATGAGCTGTTTTTCATGGAAAGACATGGAGTCCTGTGAATCATTATGTCCTAGACTCCCAATTGTTGGTCAACTATGGTTAGCTAAAAACTTTTATAAAAAAAAAATTATCTGGAGTTGCTATATAAGCTAAAATAAATATAAGAGGAACATGTTATTGATATATATTTTATATTTAAAATTAATAAATAAATATTAAATATTTATATTTGTAATATATATATAGAAAAATTAAATAAAATTTTAAAAATATTTACCATTTTTTTCAGTATTTGGCAGCATATTTTTCATATACATATTACATTTAAAGGTTTAATGGGTTGTTTAATTGATATGAAATGAACTCTTACTAATATTATTAAATAATGATGAAAAAGCTCAAATTTACTGATTTTTTTATTTTCAGAAAATAAAGATGCTAATTAGCAGCTCCCTCAAACCCTAGATTTAATTATTGATTTAGTAATTCAATGATGAATTCCAAGTTTTACCATTATAATACCTATAGATTTATTGTGACAGGAGGTAGGTGTATATTTCAAACAATATTTTGATCTAAAATTAAAAAGATATGTTGATATTTAAAATTCTATATATATATATATATATATATATATATATATATATATAATTGTCAATAAAAATTCAAATATGTTAAAGTCGAAATTTGGAATTTTATGAAGAGAAAATAGGAAGGAGAATTTTTGTTTATGTATTTGAAAGTGATTTAAGTTGACTTGTAATTGTAAATCAGTGTGCCCTCCATTAACTCTCACTTGAATGCTCAACGAAATTAAGACAGTAGACTTTTCTTTTAGAAGAATTATGAATATCAGTATATTTTGATATAAAAAATAAAAATAAATATTAAAAAATTTATTTTTAATAATTAGTAATCGTTTTGATAGAACCGTAAATTATAATTTTACAGCAATAATGCTTCATTATATGGTATTAAGCTACGTATCAATTTTATATATATCTTTTAATGATTCTGATTGTCTAAATGTCAGATTTAATTTATTTTTTTCTTTAGAGGGAGAACTTAACGTCATCTTTCGCTTTTTTTTCCTTTGTTTCGAGAAATATAGCGATCAATTCCGATTCTTTCTTTTTCTATTGATTTTTTTCCGATCGAGATGTATGGCTCCATGAGTCTATGTGTCTATATAGATCTTGTTCATGGTTTAACGAAAATGTGCAAAAATGAATAAATATAAAACTTCAATAAAATGAGAACTCAAAATTTTCATAAAAAAGAATTATAAAACTCTTTAAAAAAATACTAATATTTATTTATAAAACTAATTAATAAAAAAAAACCACCATATCCAGTTGCAAACAATTTTTTTGTTACTTTTAGAAGAATTATGTGATTTTTTTTTGTTACTTTAACCAAATCGAAGTTCAATGATCTGAAATTGCTTGACCATGTCCAGTCCCAAACATTTAAATACTATTTCATGAAGTAGCTAGAAAATTTCATAAACTTTTGACCCAAAAAAAGAGAAAAAGAAATCCTAAACTATTAAAAAAAATAAAACCCATTTCTTTATACATAAAACCAACTATGATTACGAAATGCATTGTTGGGTCACCTCTTTGTTGCCCAATCAAAACCTTATTTTCAAAATCCTTCTCTATTTAATAAGGACCAAAACGAAAAAAGAAAAGGGAAAGGAAAGAGAGAGAGAGAGAGAGATATTTGGGATTAAAAATTAATGCATATCTTGAGCACATAATTTGATATGATCCTAACACATGGCCATATTACAAGCCACTGGCTCCTTTTTTGGACCAACACCATCTCCTTTTGAATTCATTAAATAATCATATGGGCTAATTTGTTTTTAGCAAATAATATTATCTAAAGATTCGTCTGTTATTACTTTATTGTGTTCTTAATCATTTGTCCTCCAGCAAAAGCTCATTATAATAACAACCCATATTCTTGACATTCATAAATTATTAAAAATATATAATAACTATAAAAATTTATTTGAATATAGTTTTGTGCAACGATTTGTATGATTATTATGTTAGAATGGAATATAAGCAAATTATTAATTATTTTTATTTTGTTTAGTTTAATAGCATCGAGTTAGTTGACAATATGGAGATATTATTATTATTATGGTGAAATGTTTTTTTCTTTTTATTATTATGCGTTCATGAATTCTACTTTTAAGAAATAATAATATATTTATATTTATTTTATTAGAAATTCAATAAATTGGAAGCTATTATTTATAATTAAAATTGATGACCTCCGTAGATGATAGAACACAAAATCCGTTGATGAAATAAAATAAAAATATTTTTTGAAAGTAAATAAATGCAATAAAACGATATAATGATTATCCAATCTCCTTTTAGTCACAACATTGCTTGTGATACAATCAAATAGTAGCAATTAATTTGTGTTCTCAAAACCAAATCATATTTATTTAAGAATGGAAATTATAGACCAAAAGTGAAGTCACTTTATGAAGAAGAGTTTGAGCATTTCTTCCACAAAATCTGTGGATCAGATTTAATTCACTCAGATGGTCAGGCTTTTTGTCACGCGCTCACTGTCTCTCTTTTTCCAGGAAGTTCCATGTGCTTTTTTTTCATCAGCAATTTGCATTGGATCTTTTTGAACATCTTCATCCCTATTTGTCATTTCAATTTCACCCAAAAGGGACAATTTGGTACACCCACCTCTTTTGATAATAATTGGATTTTAATACAAATAAATTATTGGTTTTTTTAGCCTCTGCTATAATTAAAGAGTTTAATTTTTTGAGATTTTAATTTATCCAGCTGGTGAAAAAGTTCAAAAAAAAAATAATAATAATAATAGATTTATTTTAATTCAAAATGCTGGAAAATTCTGAAAATATTCTGTGATTAAATATTACATAATATTTACATATATGCGGGAGTGATTGTGAGTGGTCAGGATTAGGTGGTCCCATGTACGCGTATAACATAATTGAGCCATTGAACCAGTAAGTAGTTAGAAGTTGGGACCCATACATAATAAAGGTCATGAGATGACTGTTTTAGGTCTGTTGTCGGCAACATTAATTCTGTCCAGGAATATGTATTCATTCTTGGTTCTCTTTATTTATCACATTACCGCCAAACAAAAATAAATGCTCAATATTATTATTAATTCAGTCACTTCATATTATTTATATTTTTAAAATTTATTTATAACCGAATTAAATTGATATATTTGACAATGTAAACAATAGAAAAACCGATATTATCATTTAGAATAATTAAAATAAATAAATTGTGAGGGGAATGTGAAATACTAAATTTGGAAAATATATGACGTGGATTAAAATTTAATTAAAGAAACTGTTATTTGTTTGGAAATAAGTAAATGGAGACCTAAATAGTCTCAAGACAGAGGAGTCGTAATCGCTTGGATGGCAGATGCGGTACACCGTATAATAGCCATTCACAATAATACCTCGTTATGAAATCGGTGAAGTGATTCCCTGGATCCGTGAATCAAGGACGAGTCGCCACGCGTGAATAGTTTCAAATCGGAAACTGACACGTAGCAACAGTAATCACATGTGGGCGGTGCACCAGATAGCGACATTCGAGCTTGTAATTATTTTTGGTTTTTGTTTTATATTTATTTTCCTGTTGGTAGGCGCGGACTAAAAAAGACATGCAACTTTTTAAGCAATACAAAAATGATTTGTTTGATGGCAAAATCTAGAGTTCAGTATTTAATGGAATCATGGGAAATCTAGGCCTTTGATTTTTATTTTTTTTATTTTTTTTTTCTTATTGGATGGATATTTGATTAGATTGACCCAATCAATGACTTTTTGGTCATAGTGGGGTTTCAAATTTTCAACTCTCCAATGGAATTCGAAGCATTTAACAAACACTTCATTCTGTTGTTATTTTTTGTATTTGGAAAAGGAAAATAAAATAAAATAAAATTCAATATCATGACCCACTTGCTGCTAAAATACTTTAATAAGAAAAGTATATGAGAAATTCGTGGTCCATAAATTATCATAATTAGATAATATGCTTTGTACTGCATAAATAAATATTTTATCTAAATGAGCTGTAGAAAATATAATATAAAAACTATCCAATTACATTTACCATTTTCTAATTCGAACGGATGAAAATATCAATTAAATAACTTTCTCAATAGCATTTTATACGTACCAGTTAACTTTCAAAAACTCATTAAAAATGAAATCAGAGCATTAAGAATTTGAGCTTGAATCTTTCTCCAATTGTAATTATATTAGAATAGTTGATGTCTTCTCAAATTATAGAGATCTTTGTTCTTGGGCAGTTGGGCCTCACTACAGTAACTGCCTTGCTCGTCTTCAATTGGGATCAAGAAATTACAATGTATTCCAGTTCCCATTTCATTATTCACATCCATCATTGATCTTTGCCTAACAAGACAAGGAAGCACCCATAAGGAAAGAGCAAACATGGCATTCACAACTATGGCATGCCCGCCTCATAATGGTGCAAAAAGCAAAACAGCCATATAGGTTTAGTGCTTTGTACATTCATTTGAAACAAGTAGAAAGTCAAAAAGTAAAAGAGTCCACCGACAAACCCGTAGATGTGACATATGGATAATTTTGGGGTTGTTAATATTCACATTCAAAGCAATTTCACAACCCACATTACAGGAGTAAAATAAAAGATGGGAAATGGAAGGAAATTTTGAAAATATTTTTCTTTGCCAGACTTCAATAATGCGTCAGGCTTTTGAGTTTCTTATGTGGTCAGCTTCGAACTGTCTTAATAACTGCAGAGACTGATTATATAGGTTGAGATCAATGCCATCAACATTCCTACCTACACGTGCCTGCAAGATTGCCTGAAACAAAGCATAAGACTTATTTATGTTATCAATTAATTGAAAGGCGGGGAGAGACAGGTAAAGGAAGCCTTCAACTGAATCAAACTCTTACCTCATCATCAGGTTGAATTAGGAGTTCGCCAATGAACTGATAGACAGAACCAATTCGGAAGCTTAGGTCACTTAAGTGCTGAGTGTCAATCTTCAGAATGGCATTCCCATCAGCAATACGAGCTATGGCCGTATCCACAGTATATTCTTGTAGCCTATGAAAGAAACAACAGATTTAGTTTTAATATGTTGTACTACAAAGAAGAAGGAAAAATATATATGCTGCAGTCCAAAGACAATCGACTAACAAAATGAAGTAATGTGACATACATGGTGGAAACATTCAGTTTAATAGAACATGTTTGGATACTTCATAGAATGAAAATTGCCAACTTGTATACAGCAGTTTAATCTCGTTAGGAATACAAATCATAAACAACACCGAGAATTTGATATTAAATGGTGTATAGCATCTGGCCATGCCTGATTGAAAGAGATACATAGTTTTCCAGTTTTAAAAAACCTTCTCCTGTCAAATAAGGCACCACCCTAGAATAATGGTGAGTTCAAAAACAATGCTCAATACTTATATCTACAGAATAAATAATGCCAAATTGTCCCTTTTTCTTAATACTTAACCTTCTAAAAGTTTGATAAATCTAGAATGAAACTCATCCAAGAGATATTAGTATGCCAACATCTTTAAGCCCTAGGCTTTATAAACAGAGTAATCATGTTACTGTATTGTGACAGAACACCCTCAAAAGATCACTAGTCTTTTGTCTCGTATGCATATCATGAGGTTATCTTGATTACATGAGTTCAAAAATAAAATGCCTAATGTGAAGTAAAGTGGCCAAAAAATGAGAAGAAGCTAATAATTCTGGTTCTGTGGGAAACAACATGCAATTGTCTATATTACCAATGACATGAATGAAAAGATCTCTTTAAGACTCTGACATAATAATAGTAGCCTTTTAGACCTACAGATAGATTCTCTTCATTTCCAGCAAAATGGAGCCAAGAATTCCAGTATTTGATATGGGAATTTCCTTCCACAGAAAACTTTGAAAATCTCAGATTATATACATATGTTGACACTATTGCTAGCCACTTTGCTTCTGCATCTGTCATCATCACCACCTCCAATCCTCCCACCTTAGTGCAATTTGCCCCAACCCCCTCGTTATCTTTACCATCAACTTTCTCTGCCTCATCTCCATCTAGCCATCAATTTTAGGTACAATTCTTAGCTACCAACATCTAAAGAAAAAGGCCCACCCCCTAAAGCCTCACTCCTAATACATCCGACAGAAATGAAAATGTGAAATCACAACATTTATCGTGATCATCATCACAGAACATAGGAAACAATCACCAATGTTAAGAACCTCTATTTCCATTCTTTTTCCCATCTCAATCTCACATTTTTCTTTTGCAATCTCAATGGCAGACTACTTTGTTTTACTATAAACACTACTAAAAATTAAATTTAAAAAAAAAAAAAAAAAAAAAAAACACAGAAAACCAAAATGTCTACAAGCTTTTAGGACCTAATTGCTCAATGGGCTCCGTAATTGGGAAAATGAAAAACGATAAACAGAAAGAAAAACACTAGCTTTACAGAACACAAATCTCTCCACATTAATAAAAGGAAAGAAAAAAAAAACATAAAAAAAAAAAACTTACTTCCCAGTGATTCTAATTGAAGATCCTTGCTTAAAGAAAGGAGATGATGGGTGCAAATCTAGCAAGGTCACCAATTCACCATGTTTAATTGCAGGAACTGCCATTAAATCACCACTCACTCACACTCGCACTCTCCGAATGCATAATTCTAACACTGCCCAAAAGAGGAAAGAGATGATAAAAAAGAATATTAATGGAGCTTCATTTTTTCCTGATACTTATGGGCTTCTGGTTTTATAGCATTGGGCCGTATGGACCAACAATCTTTTTGTTTTGAATTCTTAAACTGCGTGGAGAAAAAGGCTTAATTCCAAATAAATCCTCGAATTTGCATTTATTTGTAACTGTAGCCTAGTTTCTAATTTTTTTTTAATTTTAGTAATATATTTTAATATTCTCACCAATAACAAAAATAAGATTGGGTTAGTAGTAAAATTCTTCGCTCATTCCAGAACCGACATCAATTAAATAATTAAACAAGGGTAATAATAAATCATCTTACTCATTTTGATTTTTTTTAGAAGTTACTCATTTTAATTGATGTCTAGTTGAAATTTATTAAAAAATTTATTTCATTTGAGAAAAAATATATGAAAGATAAAATAAAATATATTTTAATATTATGGAATATACAGACAAACTAATATATAATTCATTTATAAATTTCATCTATTTTATTAGAATTTAGTTAAGTTATAACAAATTTCATAAAAATTTGAATATATATAGCTCTAAATTAATTTTCACTTTATTTAAAGTACATAAATTTTAAATTTATAAATAAATTTCATAAATCTTATGAATTGAACGTATAATTCCTTTTTATAGTTGAAAGTCTTTTAAGCTCTATATTTCTAAATAATTATTTCAAAGTGTTTGTGAATGAATTAGCAACTCTAATACTGACTCAATCTCTTTTTATAGGTAATGTTACAACTATATTAGCATACTTTGACTAATAATTTTTCTTAGACTTTAGTTAAGATCAATGTTAAAATGTATTGCTAAATTTTATTTTTTTAAATCTGTAATTAAATTTTAAAATTAAAAAAAATTATAAGATAAATTAGTATGTGAAAAAAAAAAAGATACACATCAAAGGTTCTATATCATGTGAGATTATTAAGTTATAATTTGGCTGAAAAGTCATATATTATGCAATTTGAATGCAAAGAATGTTATATTAGTTGTTGGAAGGTACTGATTTCATATGAGTAAGTGAAATTGTTAAGACAAATAGAGCCATAGAGTTTGACCATGTTTTTTAATGGTCATGATGGCTGCTTGTATAGTTGAAAATAATAGAATTTGAACTCAACAACCCATATTAAGAAAAATTCAATGTGACTTTGCCACTCTGATTATTCCTATATTATGATTTTATGAACTGAAAAGTCCTTTTTGTTCTTTGCTAAGTTGATTCAGTCAATTGTTGTTGCATCTCACTCACCAATTTGGTCTCTTTTAAGCAAGCAAATATAAGTTTTGAAAAGATAATATGCTTTATGAAAGTATTACACAAAATGTTTGAAGTTAGAATAATGGTTAAATTCAATTTACTTTTCCTCTATATTACCCATGTCATTACTTGATAGTAAGTGAAGAAAAATATCGATTGATTTATTTAAATGTATTTAATGAACTTTTATTTTTTTATCAATATTTCTTCCATTCAACTATTCTATAAGAAAAATCATATAAATTTACTTTATTTTATTAAATTCTTATAATATAATTTTTTTGTTTTTCTTAATAAAAATAAAAATTTCATAAAATATATACAAAGTTGTTAATCCAAGTAAAAATTAATATATGAAAGCTCTCAAAAACTTAATATGCTGACTAATGATCATACTTTGCATGTAATGTATATACCCACTTAAATAGTCATATAGTTTTAATAATAGTGGAGCAAAGATGACAATTATGGAATAGATAAAGATGTGTATGGATGTTACTTGTGCCATGGGTTTCTCCAAATTTGTTTGCTTTCTAAAGTTTGTACCTAAGTTACACTATCCAAACACATGTGATGCCTCTTTATAATTATTATAACATTATCCTTTCTTCATGTGAAACACAAAAGTCCTTGCCATCGTTGACAATCAACGAACCCATTTTAAAAGTATGTATTATTTATCAAACTGACTAATAAAATATTTCTAAAAATTTTGTAAATTTATTTTAAAACTAAAAAATATATATAATAAATTATTTCTTATTTCTAAAATTTTATATTTATATCAATACAAAAGTATAAAATTTTATGGATGTTATCCGAGAGAATATTAAATAAAAATAAAATAAAAATTAATACTCTAAGCTGACAAAAGAGGATTAAAGATTTTTAAATGTAAAAGTGCATAATTATAAGGTATTTTTTATATTTTATTTTATTAATTACTATTTTTCTTTTTCTTTTTTAATTTGCATTGAAGAGGATTTTATTTCACATATACCACGTAGGCTGAGTCTGAGAGACGATTTGATTGGGCCACCAAAAAGAATTCGGTGGGAAAGACTTGCAGGGAGCGCGTAAAATCCACTGTTACGAAACAGCGCTTGATAATAACCAAAGACATACTTACTAGAACAAAAGAACTTTCTTTCAATGCTAATAATGACGGAGAACGCCCGCCCCTTAAGCACTATCCTATTGAGAACAGAATCGTGACGCGCCCTGTGAAAGAAAGGAATAGAGCGCGTGTAAAAGTAAGAAGAGTGGGGACATTTAGAACCGGTAGTCACTGAGGTGGGCCCCTACTTGACGAGACACTTCTCCACTTTGTGTCCCTATAAAATGGGTTTTGAAAAGTTCCATATCATATGATCAAATTATCTCGCGATAATGTTTGAATTTCTCTTGTAAAAGACACGAAGGAGACATAAAGAATAGAAAAAGACGTGAGAGCAGTGATAAAATAATCGCGCATTTCGGGAGTAGATGAAGAATTAGCGGTCCTCATAAAGTAGTGTGGAATAGGGTGTGTGTGAGTGTGTTTAAGCTCTCTTCTTGTCTTTGTCTTTTATTGGTCAAAAGTTTGGCTTACCAATGTCCTACAATGAGTCTTATAAGTGACCTTTCGGTTGGAGAAGATAAAATTAAGATGAAAAAGAAGTTAAATATAAAAAAATCTTATTTTTTTAATAGAAATTTTAGAATAAGAAAAATTATAATATAAATTCTGAAATTTTAAAAATTTATATAATATTTATATAATTTTAGCTTAAAAAATAGAAGATAAATTTTTTTATTTATTTTCTCAATTTTATTCCGAATAAAAGATAAATAGTTGATAATGATTTTTTAGATTCTAAACTATCTTTTTCTTTTAATTTAAGGTAACCTAATTCAATATTTCAACTTAATTTTTATTTATGGAATTTCATATTACTATATTATTATTTACACCAAAATATTTGATACTTAAAGTTCGTTTAAGTATTTTATAATAAATCTTGTAGTAAATTAGTTACTCAAAAGAACTAAATTTAGCAAGAGCTTTTAATTTTATTAAAAAAACAAATTACAATCTCCAAAAGTTTCTTATAGTCATTGAAAATATAGGATTAGAAATATATAAACTTTAATAAAGAATTGATATAACAAAGTTTAACTAAAAATTGCATAGAGAGCAGTAACGATTAAAAAGTAGTTTTGAATATCATTAAACTAGTCCTACTTTCAATAATTAAAAAATAAAAAATAAAGATAATCTCCATGCTTTCATAAAAAAAAAAATCCTAATATTTCTAATATATAATAGATTTGATTTATCTAGTAAATATATTCAAAAAAGGCTTTAAAATATAATGTCAAATTTAATATTATTAAATCTCGTTAATTTAATTAAATCATTTTAAAACAGCATTGACAGTAGAATTTATATTTTTTTTTATTTAAAAAAAATAGAATTTAATTAGACACTAATGAAATGATAATTTTTTCAAACTCGTATAAAACAAGAACATATAAAAGTGTGACCAATATACTTTGGTTTAGTTAGATAATTAAAAAGACATGTGAGATAATAATTTTGTTATTGATGTATGCAATTTTATATATAATAGCCTATAATGAAAAGCTTGAAATTTGGTAGTTTGATTGCACTTGGAAAACAACTCACCACACTAAATAACAAACGGATAATGTCAAAATGCTCTATGATTGTCAACATGTTGGCCACGAAAGCTTAAAATCTCAATCATTTTTTATTTTGAATATTTTTATCCTTTTCTTTTATATTTATTTTATGTTTGTTATTTGCCAAAAATATCAGCTGCTTCTCATGAATAAGACACCGCCCATCAATTTTCACAAACAGAAGAATTTTCTGGTTTTTAATCTCACGCCCGTTGTGCGGCGCGTGCTAGAAACCCAGCAATACGCAGCCAGATGTGATGAAGAGATGATAAAATGAGAAATAACAAAAAGCGAAAGCGACAGCACCATACGGGCGGGGGGGGGGGGGGGGGGGGCGACTGGACGTATGGGACGAATATTCACTAAATTTGAATATGTGGTTTCGAATCCGCGACAACGTATCGATATGACGTATTACTTATAAAATGATAACTGCATTACTGAACATTATAAGTGCGACTACGTATCAATAACTCCAACTTCTTATCACTGATAGGTCAGTATATATGAAAGACCTCTGTACAACGCATCGAAGATAGCGAGAAGTCTCTCTTTATTTTTTTTTTCTTTCTCTCTCTTGTTTATCTTCTTCTCTCTCTTCAAAGCAGCCTTTGAAAACCCTAGACGTCCTCGAATTTCGAGCTTAGTTTTGTCTAGGAAAGCTTCAAAATTTGATAAATTGAGCTCAGATTCATGCTAATTTGTGATTTATCAGTGTTTATTTTCATTTGAGTTTAAAGCTCTGAGCTTTTTTTTTTTTAAAAAAGAAAAATCTTCTAGTTATTTGGTCTCTGGATCAGCTAGTTTTGGGATTTTGGAGCTTAAAAGATGTCTTCTTTAAGCAGAGAATTGGTGTTTCTCATACTTCAATTCCTTGAAGAAGAGAAATTTATGGAGTCTGTGCATAAGTAAGTCCTTTTCCCTATATATATATATATATATTGAAGCTCTTGTTAGGTTCACTTGTGGAGATGAAAGCTTCTTTTGGTGAATTGAGTTTGTTTACATCTCTTAAGTCAATAGAGATTTGTATTACACTTGAGCGTATTTTTTATTTATTTCTTTGGCCTGATTTTATGGTTTAGAGTTTTTTTTCTAATGTGTTAATTATGGACAGAATGTTGAGTTTTTTTTTTTAAAGATTATGTTTTATTTGCATATATGCAAGTTTGAAAGACATGATAGTTTCGTTTCAAGTAAAATTGTGGATGATCAACACGTGGTATAATAGTGCCAAAGGAGGGAGACTCGAATATGGTGGGGTGCTTAACAGAGACTCTTCCTAACTGTAAAACTAGGAAAGCTCTAAACTAAGCCAGATGGTTCAGTTCTGTTGGTTGAGTGCGGAGTTTGTTGGTTGTTTTGTTCACATTATTGCTAGTTTAAGACTCAATATTTTTTCAGACATAATTTAATTAGGTAGTTAATAACTGGAAAACTTTGCTAAATATGTTTATATATTTTCCTTCTGTAGACTTGAGAAGGACTCAGGGTTTTACTTCAACATGAAGTACTTTGAGGAAAAAGTTCAGGCTGGAGAATGGGAAGAAGTTGAAAATTACTTATCAGGATTTACTAAAGTTGATGATAACAGATACTCAATGAAGATATTCTTTGAGATCAGGAAACAGAAATATCTCGAAGCACTTGATGGGTGTGTTGAGCGTGGATTTTTTTTTCATTGACTTCTGCGTAATTTCTGTCTGTTTTGAAAAACTGTGATTCTATTCTTTCTGGTTACTGATTACAGGCAAGATAAGGCAAAGGCTGTTGAAATTTTGGTTAGTGATTTGAAAGTATTCTCGACATTTAATGAGGAATTATACAAGGAAATCACTCAGCTTTTAACTCTTAGCAATTTCAGGTAATTCTCTTTTATGGTAAGTTATATTGATTGTCTAGCTACGTGGAAAATTATGATGTGTCACTTTTTGATTGGTTTGGCTTCTAAGAGAATGTGGAGAACAGGAAGATTGGACATTAAAATCTGATCCGACTATTGGATTATGCAATGGACCCTAGCTCTGGTGTGCTTAATTTTATTAATTAGAAAATTGTTTCTCTTCGGAAAGCCAATTTGCCAAAACCATAATTGTGTTCTTTTTACCTTTCCCGCATTTCTCAACCGGCCAATAAGAACAACTTGTGCTGGATATGATTTTGCGTGGCATTGTCCACTTCCATAATGTGATTTATTGAATCATTTATTCACAATTATTGACTTTTTTCTGAAAAAACAGAGAAAACGAGCAGCTATCCAAATATGGAGATACGAAAACAGCTCGCAGCATAATGTTGATAGAGCTAAAAAAACTCATAGAAGCAAATCCTCTTTTCCGTGATAAGCTTGGGTTTCCTACTTTGAAGTCATCAAGATTGAGGACTCTAATTAATCAAAGGTAATGTTGACACAAGATGCATCTGTAATATTCTAATGCTTGTTATTATAAGCGACTACTTGCTGTTTGCAGTTTAAACTGGCAGCACCAGTTATGCAAGAATCCAAGGCCAAATCCAGACATTAAGACTCTATTCACTGACCATACTTGTTCACCTCCAAATGGTCCTCTTGCTCCTGCACCTGTCAACCTTCCAGTTGCTGCTGTTGCAAAGCCTTCTGCTTATCCATCTCTTGGGGCACATGGTGTATGTAAACCTTAGTCTTTATAGCGCAGGCTGAAGTTCTAATTTAAAGATTTTGGCTATTGAATGTTCTTGTTTTCAATTTATGCATACAGCCCTTTCCACCAACTGCAGCAGCTGCTAATGCTGGTGCCTTAGCTGGTTGGATGGCAAATGCTTCTGCTTCTTCATCTGTTCAAGCAGCTGTTGTCACTGCATCATCCATGCCAGTTCCACAAAATCAAGGTTTGCAAATTAGTTCAGTTGGAATTGGCATTTAAGTTGGTGGATTTTGCTTTGAAAGATATGGATAAAGCTGAAAGAGGAAAAAAGAAATAAAAAACTAGAATTTTTAGTTCACCAAACGTTGTAATGTGTAATATTTTCAATATGGTAAATGAAGAACTAAGAAGTAAAGTTTTGATTCATAAACTTTTTATCCTCTCCAGTTTCAGTCTTGAAACGGCCAAGAACACCACCAACAGCCCCGGGTATGGTTGATTATCAGAATCCTGACCATGAACAACTGATGAAACGCTTGAGACCTGCCCAGTCTGTTGATGAGGTAATGTATTGGGACTTTCCGCCTTGTATAATTTTATGATTTTGTTATCTTTCCTTTTTCCAGTACGTCTTTGAACTGTTGTAGGGTGAATTTTGTTTCATCGTTGAAGTTGGGTAGTCTTTCTTCATTGTTTCAGGTTACATATCCGACATCTCGGCAGCAGGCATCTTGGTCTCTGGATGACCTGCCAAGGACAGTAGCTTTAACCATGCATCAAGGTTCAGCTGTCACAAGCATGGATTTTCATCCTTCTCACCAAACATTGCTTCTTGGTATGATGATTATCTTTTTCAGTTGTAATTTGAATTTTTTTTCAAGCCTCTCCTTTCTGACATTTGGTGTCACTTGGCCAGTTGGCTCTGCTAATGGTGAAGTTACTCTATGGGAACTTGTGCAACGGGAGAGGTTGGTTTCGAAGCCCTTCAAGATTTGGGAAATAACGTCCTGTTCACTGCAGTTTCAGGTTATATGTTATCGCTAGTATTGATTTTTATATACCATACTTGGAATTGTTTGGCTTGTAGAAGATAAATGCATCTCATTTAACACATCTGTTTCAGGGCTTAAGAATTTGAAGAAACGCTTGATTTGAATCCTCATATTTGAAAGTTTCTTGCAGGCTTCTTTTGTCAAAGATGCACCGGTTTCTGTCAACCGCGTTACCTGGAGTCCTGATGGAAGTCTTGTGGGTATGTGCATGTTATCAAATAATTGGTGATTTAAGGTGTTCTTTTAGTATCTTAATCTTTCTTTCCTCTTCAGGGGCTGCATTTAATAAGCATTTGATTCACTTGTATGCTTATACTGGGTCAAGTGATCTACGCCAGCAATTAGAGGTGAACTGCTACCTGCTCATCATGTCAGGCAAAATATGTAACTGTAGCATTTACTTGCCTATCTTTTCTATGATAGATTGATGCCCATGCTGGAGGTGTTAATGACTTGGCTTTTGCTCATCCAAACAAACAATTATGTGTGGTAACCTGTGGAGATGATAAGCTAATAAAGGTAAAAGACTAAGTTTAATTTACTGAATACTTAAATTTGAGCTTCAACATGATCTAATGTGAGATGGAAACAGGTGTGGGATTTGGGGGGACGGAAACTGTTTAATTTTGAAGGTCACGAGGCCCCGGTTTATTCTATATGTCCTCATCACAAAGAGAACATCCAGGTATGCCAGAGAAATGAATGGCCTTATCTATTGTTTCCTTATGCTTTCACTCTCTACGAAATGATTTTGTTAATCTGACAGGGCATCTATAATTTACAATTTCTTATTGTTTAGGGCCTATCACTTCACTGTCATTAGGCCTATTACCCTGCTGCCACCATATTTTTAAACCCATAGGCGATCACTATTAGAAGTTTATTTTAATTAATAAAATTTAAAATAAAGTTTTATTACATTGTTGGTCTGATAAGGAATTGTCTGTTGTGTGGATCAACTTGTTACTGGCAATTTTTACTTTTTTAATTGTAATGTTAGTTAATTTGTTAAATACCTGCATAAGTGAAGATATGATTCAGTGGAATTAACTATTCTAGTTGTCCGCTTCCAGTTCATATTCTCAACTGCTATTGATGGAAAAATAAAGGCTTGGCTATATGATAATGTGGGATCTAGAGTCGACTATGATGCTCCAGGCCACTGGTGCACTACAATGCTTTACAGTGCTGATGGTAGTAGGTGAGATCAATGAATTGTGAAGATGAATTTGTTGATTTCGTTTTCTTATTTCCTCCTTTATAATCATGAACTAATATCTGTCATTTCTGATTCTTTCTTTCAGATTATTCTCTTGTGGAACAAGTAAAGAAGGGGATTCTTTCCTAGTTGAATGGAACGAAAGTGAAGGAGCAATAAAAAGACATTATGCTGGATTTAGAAAGAAATCAACAGCAGGTGTGGTGCAGTTCGATACCACACAAAATCATTTTTTGGCTGCAGGTGAAGATGGACAGATAAAGTTTTGGGATATGGATAACACCAATGTACTTACAAGCATTGATGCAGATGGTGGACTACCGGTTAGTTATTTGTTTAATTTTGTTGCTCTTTGGGGGATGCATATTCTTTTAAAATTTACATGCTTGTATATATCAATTGCTTCAGAGCCTTCCTCGCCTCAGATTCAATAAGGAAGGAAATCTACTTGCTGTTACTACCGCAGATAATGGGTTCAAGATAATTGCAAATGCTGCTGGTCTCAGAGCACTGAGAGCAGTAGAAACTCCAGGTTTTGAAGCATTAAGATCACCGATAGAATCGGCTGCTATCAAGGTTACACCTTCTTTTTCATGGGTTTTCTCCTCTAAAAGTTATTTAAATTCTGAAATTGTTGGGAATGTTTCTGCCTACTGAACAGGTTTCCGGTGCTTCTGGTGTTGCAAACATTAGTCCAGTCAATCTGAAAGTGGAAAGGAGCTCTCCTGTCAGGCCTTCTCCTATTCTTGTAAAGCAATTATTCAATATTGATTTTATTTTTTTGTTTCTTTTTAGATACTATGTGGCATTATTTAGATGTATTAGTTTTATTATTAGTTTAAGTTTGTAAGCAAGCAATATCACTTATTGGATGGTGGCTTCTTAGTTTCTAGTTAAATCATGTCTGTGAAAAATGGCATTTAATATTTTTATTTTATTTTAGTTTTTTCTTGCGTTTCCTAAATTATGATTTCAAAAAAGCAGCCTATGAAAAATTCCTTAACAGAATAAGGAGAAAATAGAAAACCAAAAGCTGTGCCAAACTGGGCCTTAGTAAGTGTGATTGGGACATTATTCCTCCATCTAGAGTGAACAAAGTAACCCTATTTTTACGGTGTCCAGTTTATGATGGTCTTACTGCTTAAAAAAGTATCTTCTGTTTGTTATTGTGAATTACTGCAGTTTGGTTCATTCATTAGCAAAGAGTTGACTAAACTTCTTTTGGCTTTCTTATTTAAGAATGGAGTTGATCCCATGAGTAGAAGCATGGAAAAGCCGAGAACTGTGGATGATGTAATTGATAAAACAAAGCCATGGCAGTTGGCTGAAATTGTAGAACCTGACGAATGCAGATTAGTTACTTTGCCTGACAGCACAGATTCTTCCAGCAAGGTTTACTAACTTTGATTATTTAAATTTATTGCGTGATTTTCTATCCAATAGTGTTACAGTCATGTCATTCATGTCCAGGTTGTTAGACTTTTATATACAAATTCTGGTGTTGGCATTTTGGCTCTTGGGTCAAATGGTATTCAAAAGCTCTGGAAGTGGGCACGCAGTGATCAGAATCCAAGTGGAAAGGTAATCTTTCTAAGAATAGCCGATATGATGATTTGCAGTCTCCGTCTTCCCCTTTTCTTTTTCCCCTCAATTCTTTCCCTAGCTTGTTCATCTTTGAGTTTCTTATATTGCTAAATGGTGTCTGAAGTTGTCAGTGTTTAAAGGCCACTGCCGGTGCCGTTCCGCAGCATTGGCAACCAAACAGTGGTCTTCTTATGGCTAATGATGTCTCAGGTGTTAACCTTGAAGAAGCAGTTCCATGCATAGCACTTTCAAAGAATGACTCATATGTAATGTCAGCTGCTGGAGGAAAGGTTTCACTCTTTAACATGATGACATTCAAGGTATATATACAATATATTGCAAATTTTGTTTTTATAATTGTCAGTTTTAAGTTTTGACACTGAATTCTTGGTCTGCAGGTTATGACAACATTCATGTCTCCTCCTCCTGCCTCAACCTTCCTAGCATTCCATCCTCAAGATAATAACATCATAGCCATTGGAATGGAGGATTCAACTATCCATATCTACAATGTTAGAGTGGATGAGGTGATTACTTGCTTTAAAATGTTTTAACAATATGTCCACCCCAGCAATTGAACTAATATCTCTTCTTTGTATTTCTAGGTGAAATCAAAATTGAAGGGTCACCAGAAGAGAATAACTGGTTTAGCTTTTTCCACCAATCTTAATATTCTGGTTTCATCGGGTGCCGATGCTCAAGTAAGTGGGACACGTGCTTCTCTGCTATTTTATCTAGCTTTTCTTTGAGTTTAGCTGAACTATTAAATTAGACACGCAACTAATGCCTAATCAAGAAGTGTTGGTGTGCATGCACATACACAAACAAGTTTGTCTGATTACCACCACTCTGAGAAGGCATCTTTATCTTTCATCTATTCTCTTCTTCATGTCAACGATAATCCAATCACAGTGAGGTACATAGATATTTGTTTTCTATGTTTGGCATCCATTTGCTATCTTCACTTGTATAAGCAGTCAGTATTTATGTCATTGTCCTGGATAGTACTGATATGGTAGGGGTAAGAGTGACTTTCTGTTTTTAGGGTTCATGGTAGTAAATTGTCTAGTTCTCTTGGGGCTCGAGTCATAGTAATCTTGAGATATCTGGACATTTTTCATTCAACTCCTAGTCGTCATGTTCTCCTATCTACCATAGTATTCTTCTCTTTATTGAGTCTTGTATGTAATGGCTTATTCGCCTATTAGCTTTTTGGAAGTTTTCATTTCTTATGGTACCAGACTGCCGATTGATGTGATAACTATTTCTTACAGCTTTGTGTTTGGAGTATTGACACATGGGAGAAAAGGAAATCATTTACAATTCAAATTCCAGCAGGAAAGGCACCTACCGGGGTAACCCGAGTACAATTCCACTCTGATCAGACCCGCTTACTGGTGGTTCATGAGACCCAGTTAGCAATATATGATGCCTCCAAAATGGATCGCATTCGGCAGGTAGGAGTTTGATCTAAATATTTGACATTCAGCAGCATCTAGAAGATTTGTTTATGATGTTAATGTAAATTTTTTAAAAATTTCAGTGGGTACCACAAGATGCGATGTCTGCACCTATATCTTATGCAGCATACTCCTGCAACAGCCAATTGATTTTTGCGTCCTTTCGTGATGGTAACATTGGGGTGTTTGATGCTGATAGCCTGAGACTAAGGTGCCGTATTGCTCCATCAGCATACTTATCACCGGCTGTCTTGAATGGGTACGTGGTATTGAACTGTCTTCTCAAGTTGTTACCTTTGCTCCTTCATCCAATTAGTATTCATCCAACATCATATTTGAACCATGTCAAACCATTGACTAATTTCTCTGCATTTTAACCCTTCATTTTTGTGAGATTATGTTGATTATTGTTTGATGAAACATTTATGGGTGCATTATTTTGCAGAAGCCAATCCATTTACCCTCTTGTTGTGGCTGCACATCCTCATGAGACCAACCAATTAGCTGTAGGGTTGACAGATGGCTCCGTCAAGGTGATGGAACCCAAAGCATCAGATGGAAAATGGGGAACAAGTCCGCCGGTGGATAACGGGATACTCAATGGCAGGACGACCTCATCATCCACTACAAGTAACCACACACCAGATCAGTTACAGAGATAAAATTCCTTGTATTCTATTTCTTAGTTTGCATCTGTAATTTACCGACATAGAAATTAGGTTCCTAGTCCCTATATGTCCCTTATCAAAGGTAAGTTCGGACATGAATGATTAGAGATATACTCATTCTTGTATACTAATGTCTAGTTAGCTGTAGTTATTTAATTTTTTTTCTGTTGTCCCTCCTCGAGTGACATGCTCGTTCAAACAGTTATTGTATTGATAATTTGTTTCGCCTTCAAATAAAACTCAAATTGCGATTGTGATTCCCTGGTATTGGTCATTTGAGTATCTACTAAGTGTTAAATGTAAAACGAAAATGTAAAACTGGCGTGAGGAATTGCTTTTTCGCTACATTTTTTTTATGTGCATTGAATGGAGAAGGGGGACAAAGAAACCCCACTTGTTTCTCTTTTTGAAATGTTTTAAGATGGATTTGCCATCTACAATTATCTGTCAGCTAACAGCATAAATTTGATGAAAAGAAAAGTTGCGAGTGCTCAGAAAGCTGGTGATGGGTTGAGTGGAATGCATTGAATTTCTAGTATCAAACTGTTGTCATCTCACATCAAATGCTGTTAATACATGCTTCCCCAAGTGGAACTCAACTGAGCTAACAGGATTAAACACATGAAAACACATAAAGGCATAAATCCCTATAAAAATTATAAATCATGGAATGATATCTGGTAACAAAACCCCATCTTTATCATACTGAAGAGTACCAGAATTATTGAGTGGCCTGCACTTCCCTCCCATTAAGATCCTCTTCTTGCACAGCTCCACTCCACCACCTCTGTCTTCCCATTCTGATTTCCTTCCACTTTCCATTCTTATTAAAGACTCACATTCATCCCTATCTTCGCTTCTTGATTTTCTTCTGCTTCCCATCTTCGTTAACGAATGAGCCATCTTCAATTTTTGCTTAGTGGTCAGTATTCTCGATGGAACTCTAGGCAGGCTGTGCGTACTTCCTTGTCTTCCCATTATTTCTGCAACTCTGCCAGTTGAGCTACAACTGTTTTGGCTATTAAATCTAAAACTACTTCTAGTGCTGCTAAAACTAGTGCTAGTGCTAAGACTGCTGTTGATATCAATTTTGTTGATTTTAACTCTCATGCAATTGAAGCTGCAGCTTTTCTTGTGGAAAAATCTCGATAAAGATGATGACCCTGCTTTGCTTGGCTTCTTGTTGTTTGCTTTCTTCTCCATATTTGCTTTTCTTTGCTCTTCGTTTTCAGTCTCCAAAATTTTCCTAAATGGACTCGTCCCATCAGATTCAGTCCTTTTCAAAAGTTGCGACTCTGCTGAACTAGAATGATTACTGTCATCATCATTTCTTGGAACCTCTGTAGAGTGAGATTTAGGTAATGATTTCTTGCTGCTGCTAAAGACACTAGAGAAAATCAAGCTAACCCTCTTTGAAATATACCATTTCTTTTTCTTCTTTTTGGTGTGATCACCATTGCCATAATAACCACTGCTTCTTTCCTGCATGATCTTGGCTAACAGTTTTGGAATCTTGAATCTAATCCTGGGTTGTGTAATGGGAGCAGCTGAATTTGCAGTTGCTAATTGCCATTGATATTAGCCATAAAGAAAAGAAGAAACTGAAACATCATGGTTTCTGAAATGTGAGGGAACTATAAAACGTGGATTAAGGAGTCCTTCATTTGTGGGATTCATGCACTGTGTTTCCATTTTTTTGGCTCTCTTGCTTATTAAATGGAAATGAAATGGAGGGGTTAATCAGTAAATTAATGGTGATGCAGTTGCGAGGATATAAGATTAGGCTGCTTAAAATTTGATTCTAATCCAATTACCACTACTTCCTTCCTTTGAACGATATCATAAATCATATAGTCGTCTTCATTTTAATCTATCTATATATATTAGTTTCTGATATTTAAATTTTTTCTGACACGCACGTAAATTTTTTTATTTTTATATATATACTATTTTTCACACATAGAATTTAAGCTCACATATAATTTTATAATTTTGTAATTTTTCTATTAATTTATTAATTAATAAGTTACATTCCAAGTTAAACACTCATTATAATCCTAAAAAATAATATATTACTATAAATTAATTTTTTAATTAAATAATAATTATTCTAAAAAATAGTATTATTAATTATATTTTAATATTATATTAATTAAAAAATTACTTTTCTAATTAGATAATGATTATAATTATAAAAAATAATATTTTTAATTAATATTATTAATAAATTAATTTTAAATATATAATAATTTTTAATTTTAAAATATAGTAATATCAATTATCTTGATAATATTAATTTATATAATATTAGAATTAATAAATAAAAATTACTCTCTATCTAGTTATTATTTAATGGAAGGATAAAGCACTCTCTATCTGTACAATTATAAGACGCACAAATTAAAATTACACAAAAAATTTTCTTAATTTTAAATAAGATTCAATTTTTTTAGCACTATTTTTATATGGACAGAGAAATTGTTGTGTACAAAAGTGTTTAATAAAACAGACATGTATCAAGTGATTTTGGATTTTCTGTTTTCAAAAATGTTAAATAGCCTAAGTTTTTTTTTTTGTTTTGCCTTTTTTGGAACCCTTATTACTATTATTTAACTGTGATAATTTTTTATCCAATTTTATTTATACGGGCTTAGGTCAATAGAGCTATTTTGGGCCGAATCAGAGAAATTTTCTCATCAATAAAAATCTCCTTAAGCCCAGAAAGGGGAAACCATCATAAAATATAAGGCCCAGAATCTAAGCCTGAAACAAACCCTAAAACCAAGTTTTTAGCTCTTCTTCTCTCCTAGAGAGAGCGGCACTCTCTTCTTCTGTCTTTCGCATTTGCATCTGTAATCTGCTGATAAGGTAATTTAGCTCCTTCTTTTGTTCCCTCGATCAATAATAGAATGCATCATGAATTTTTTTAATTCTTTTTTTTTCTTGTTTTAGTTGGATTTGTATTTTGTATTGGTGCCTATTACGTTTTTACGTGTTCGGTTCTAGTTTTTTTTTTTTTAAAAAAATTGACTAGTGTGTCTATCCGTTTGGTTTCGTAGTCTGTCAGATTATTTTAGTTTATTTTTATTGTCGATTTTTTCCCACTGTCTTATTTTTTGTGATGCCTTTTTGATTTGAAGTTTTTGTGCTTGTTCCTCTGAGCAGGTCTAAAATTTTGTTGTTGCGATGGCGACATTTGCCAAACCTGAAAATGCTTTGAAGCGAGCTGAAGGTAAGTTATAGTTTTATCTCTTTTTCGTTTGGTATCAATAATCATTTTGATAACTGCAGTTTTAACTGGCGGATTTGCATATAATTACTGTTAAAAGTGCGTTTGGAAAGTCTAAATTTGCAATAATTCCTTTCATTTGAATTTAATTCTTTCAACTTAAGAAACAAGGAGTTTTGAAAGAAAAAAATTGTATTCATGTAAAAGAAAAATGACTTGCTTCTGCCAGATTTCAATTCAATTTAACTCTTGCAAATGATTTACTCTGAACAAGACTTTTAATATAAATTGTATTCCTTTCAGGTAACCGTAGGCTGCATGATTTTTATACTTTCATTGCTTGACATGCAATTTTTCACTCTGATTTGTTTGTATTTTGTGGTTCTAGAATTAATAAATGTAGGGCAGAAGCAAGATGCTTTACAAGCGCTGCATGATCTGATTACTTCAAAGAGATACCGAGCATGGCAGAAGCCATATGAAAAGATCATGTTTAGATATGTAGAGCTTTGTGTTGATATGCGGAGAGGACGATTTGCAAAGGATGGTTTGATTCAATATCGTATAGTATGTCAACAAGTGAATGTAAATTCTTTGGAGGAGGTGATTAAGCATTTCATGCATCTCTCTACTGAGAAAGCTGAACAAGCTCGTAGTCAGTCCCAAGCATTGGAAGAAGCTCTTGATGTTGACGATCTTGAAGCGGATAAGAGGCCAGAAGATTTGATGCTTAGTTATGTCAGTGGAGAGAAAGGAAAGGATAGGTCTGATCGAGAACTTGTTACCCCTTGGTTCAAGTTCTTGTGGGAAACTTATAGAACTGTGCTTGAAATATTACGAAACAATTCAAAGTTGGAGGCATTATATGCGGTAATTCTTGTTTTTAACGAAATTTTTTTGATTTTTAATGCAGTTTTTGCTTGGTTAGACTTTCTGGTAATGATGATTAACGAGTGTGCATGATTATATTCACCATTCTGCCTATCGTACAACTTAGACAATCTTGTCAGACAAGATCACAAGCACAGACTTCTTACTTGAGTTATTATCTGCAGATGACAGCACATCGAGCTTTCCAATTCTGTAAGCAGTACAAGCGGACAACAGAGTTTAGGCGGTTGTGTGAGATCATCAGGAATCATTTAGCAAATCTCAACAAATATAGAGACCAAAGGGATCGGCCTGATCTGTCAGCTCCAGAGAGTTTGCAGCTGTACCTTGATACAAGATTTGAGCAGTTGAAAATTGCCACAGAGCTCGAACTCTGGCAGGTATTTGAATTGTTCTATTCATCTCAACATGGTGGTTAAATGTTCATGTTTTCACTCAAAAAGGAGGTCTATTCTTTTTTGTTAAGGGTTAAAGCTTAATTCATTTCTCACCTAATTGTTTTATTTCTCATATGTTCAGGAAGCTTTTCGGTCCATCGAAGATATTTATGGACTAATGTGCATGGTTAAAAAGTCACCCAAGCCGTCTTTGATGGTGGTGTACTATGCCAAGCTAACCGAGATTTTCTGGATTTCATCAAGTCATCTTTATCATGCGTATGCTTGGTTCAAACTTTTTATCCTTCAGAAAAGCTTCAATAAAAATTTAAGCCAGAAGGATTTACAGTTGATAGCCTCATCTGTTGTGTTGGCTGCACTAGCAGTGCCCCCCTATAAGCGTACGCATGGTGCATCTCATCTGGAACTTGAAAATGAAAAGGAACGCGTCTTGAGGATGGCCAATCTTATTGGGTTCAATCTAGACCCAAAACCTGAGAGTAGAGAAGTGGTAATGTGATTCATCTATTGGATTTACAGAGTAACTTTTTCATGCCTTTTTTTTAATTTCTTTTTTCTTTTGAAAAATAATGCTCATCCTCATAATGTGTTCTGTCTACAGTTGTCAAGGTCAGCCCTCCTTACTGAGCTGGTATGTCTGAATTAATATTTTCTTTTCATAAATCACTCGTTTTCCTGTTCTTGCTTGAAAAGACTTGCTCTTAAATATATCCTTCATGTTTGAGTTTTTTTTTTAAATGAAGACAATTTGTGTTCTAAAGTTGAGAATGGTTTATACTATTCTTGTAATTATTCAAGTTTAGCAAGTGTGCGATGCTATCTTTTCTTTCCAATAGGGGTTGCTCATAAATAATTCCTTTGTTTTTTGGTGTTTTTTTTCTTAATAATTAAAATGTTACAAAATTAGGCATGCTTGATGATGAATGTGCAATTATAATTTCCTTTTCTCCAATTGTACAAATTTTTGCACCAGTCATAAAATGCAAAGAAGTTGGCATAAGAATTGGGTGATTAAAAAGTATTATGCTATTTGTGTTTCATTTCATGTGAAAGGTGTGAATGACGCATTCCTTCTTTGTTTTCTTTTGATTCCCATTTAGGTATCCAAAGGGGTTTTGAGCTGCGCAACGCAGGAAGTGAAAGATCTTTACCATTTTTTGGAGCATGAATTTCTTCCACTGGATCTTGCAGCAAAGATACAGCCGCTATTGACCAAAATTTCTAGATTTGGTGGGAAACTTGCTTCAGCTTCCTCTGTGCCAGAAGCACAATTGTCTCAATATGTTCCTGCTCTTGAAAAGCTTGCTACCTTAAGGTTGCTCCAACAGGTGTGTGATTTCTCCACTTACTAGTGGGATTATTATTTTCTTTTTTAATCATATGTGCTTGTCCATGCTTTTTCAGGTGTCTCAGGTGTATCAAACGATGAAAATCGAAAGTTTGTCTCAGATGATCCCCTTTTTTGATTTTCCTGTTGTGGAGAAGATTTCTGTTGATGCTGTTAAACATGATTTCATAGCGATGAAAATTGACCATGTGAAGAATGTCATATTATTTGGTAATTTGGTATGTTCCATTCCCTATGCTTGTTCTTTTCAATGTTATGTTTTGAAAGAGAAAGGAAATTAAGGGGTGAAAATTGGGGGAGTAAATAACCTCTGTTAGGGTGTGGAGGGAAAAGGAAGATGGGAAGAAAATAAATAAAAAAGTTTACCAATTCTCCAAACTGGATAGAGAATGATTGGAAATTGATTTTATATTTATCAGTAAAAATGAATGTCAAAATTGTACTTGCATATATTCTCATCCTTTTTATTTCATTTTCTTCTCATCCAAACAAAACAAATGGTCTCACCCACCATCTCCTCCTCATTTGTAAACTTACTTTACAAATTTCTTTTCCCCATTTTCTGCTCTCCCAAAGTGTCTAAATCATTTACTTCTCTCTCTCTCACACACACCTTGCTGCATTTCTTCTTTTTGTGGAAATAAGAATCCTGTTTTGTGTCACTTTTATCAAACGATTTTGCCTAGCCTATTTTCTTTGTTTACATGAATTGCTGTGAACTGATATTTGGTACTGTCATTGGGTTGGCTGTTCCAAGGATCTTGAATCGGATGAACTGCGAGATCATCTTGCAAATTTTGCTGTCTCCTTAAATAAGGCAAGGACCATGATATATCCTCCAATAAAGAAATCATCAAAAGTAGGTGATATTTTACCTGGACTAGGGGAGATTGTGGATAAAGAACACAAGAGACTACTTGCTCGGAAATCAATTATTGAAAAGCGGAAGGAAGAACAAGAACGCCAACTTTTGGAATTGGTATGCGAATTTGAATCTAGGCATGCTGTCTGATAATTTATGATCACTTAACCTTATGGGAAAACCTTTTCTTTTTAAGGAACGAGAGGAGGAGTCAAGGAGGCTGCAACAACAGAAGAAAAGAGAAGAGGCAGAGCAGAAAAGGCTTGCTGCTGAGATTGAGCAGAGGAAGAACCAAAGGATCCTCCAGGAAATAGAGCAGCGAGAACTTGAAGAAGCACAGGCTTTGCTCGAGGATGTTGACAAGCGAAGTAAAAGGAAGGGGGGAAAGAAGCCAATCCTGGAAGGAGTGAGTTTAAAATCTAATTTCATGTTGTTTTAAATGCAAGTAGTTAATTGACCTGATTGTAATGCTCGTATGACTATATAGGAGAAAGTGACGAAGCAGACTATAATGGAAAGGGCTTTGAGTGAGCAACTAAGGGAGAGGCAGGAGATGGAAAAGAAGCTACAAAAACTGGCTAAGACAATGGATTATTTGGAAAGGGCTAAGAGAGAAGAGGCAGCTCCATTGATTGAAGCTGCTTTTCAACGACGGTTGGTGGAAGAGAAGGTCCTTCATGAAAGCGAGCAGCAGGTATCTTAAACATTTTTTGTTTTATCTAACTTATTGGTAAAGGGGCATTTATCTTTATGTGTAACTGCTAAGTTTGCTTCTAGCTTGGCTTCGTAAGTACTGGTTCTTATTTGTGTTCTTATAGTTATAATTTACTCCAGGAGTTTCTTTAGATTCTTTTCCATTTAATATGGTACTTGTCATTGATTTTGCAGCTAGAGACTGAACTAAGCAGACAGCGTCATGATGGGGACCTCAGGGAGAAGAATAGACTGTCTAGGATGCTGGACAATAAGGTCAGTCTAATCTTGATTTGTGGCTGTTTTGGGGGCTCGTGATCAGCGGCTTAAAAATAAATCCATATCTTTTGTCCTTTTTCAGATAATTTTCCAGGAAAGAGTGATGAGTCGTCGACAAGCTGAATTTGATCGGCTTAGAGTAGAAAGAGAAGAAAGAATCAACCAGATCATTCAGGCTCGAAAGCAAGAGAGGGAGGCTAAGAGGAAGAAGATTTTCTATGTGAGGTCTGAAGAGGAGAGACTGAGAAAGCTGCATGAAGAGGAGGAAGCTCGCAAACATGAAGGTAATAGTTATTACACAATGTTGTTATACTTTCTGAGGTTTTTCTGAAAACTTGTGCCTCTATTTCAAATTTGATCAGCTTATTGAATCACTTTTTGCCTGGAATTTATCTGTTCCAAAATTCCTCTCATCTGGTCACCCCCCTGTTGGACCCATGCAACTATAGTCTATTTTTTATTTCATTATGCCGAGCCCTTGACAAAACTGTTTTATACTAGCGTCTTTTTTAAATAAGTCTGGGATTCGCGTCATCTCATTGGCAATTTCAAAATGTAGAGGCTGAGAGACGAAGGAAAGAAGAAGCTGAACGCAAGGCAAAGTTGGATGAAATTGCTGAGAAGCAGAGGCAGAGAGAGCGAGAGATAGAAGAGAAGGTAAGGAAAGAAGCTGACTTGAGGAGAGCAACTGATGGGTCTTCTAGGCCTTCTGAGCTTCCTGCTGTGTCCCGACCAGAGCCAGGAGCATCTGCTGCGGCTGCAGCAGCTGCTGCTGCACCAGCCCCTGCAAAATATGTGCCTAAGTTCCTGCGAGAGAGGGGAACCTCAGGCCAGGCTCCTCCAGAAACTGATCGGTGGACTGGTGTAAGTGGCAGGCAGGCGCCTTCAGAACCTGAACGGTGGAACAGTGGTGGTTCCAGGCAGGCAGCAGCTGCAGATGGAGATCGTTGGGCCGGTGCTGGCGCCAAGCAGCCTCCTAGCTCTGATCGCTGGGGCAGTAGTACAAGACCTGATGATCGTAACCCACCTGGTGATAGGTGGCGTGGTGGTGGTGGCTCAAAATCCACTTGGTCGTCCTCTAGGCGATGATTATCTGAGTTATTAGATGTGGGAATTTTGGATACATCTGGCACCAACTGCAGATGGTATTTGGTGAATCAAGTTGAAATATCTCCAGGAAGCCGAAGGAATAATATTTTTTAAAAAGAATTTTGAGACCTGCAGCTGAGAATGGTTTCCTTTTCTTTTTCCTCTGCCATGATAAAAAGCTTGAGCATTTTTCAATATAAGTTGTAACTCTAAAGACTTCTTGAAGAGCTGTTTGTTCCTTTTGACTTGAGAGTTATGTTTTCTTTGGTTACATTTGGACCATTGTAAGACGAATCCTATGCAGCTTGGATTTTAAGGTTCTGAGGCAATGTTTTCCCTGAGCACCCTGTAGTATATTCCTATGTATTTACTGATGCGAAATTTAAATTTTTATTTATTTTAACACTTAATGTTTGGATTTAATAAAGATATTATTTTTATAATTTATAAAATATTTTTAATTCTTAATTTAATCTAATAGGTATTTGAACACTATCCTCTATTACTGTTTAAACATTTATGTGTAATATATGTAATGTATTAAACGAAATCATATGTGAGAATGAAAATATAAGTGGAGGGTCGAAAGAAAGGTTCATGAAAGTAATGCAAAAACTGTAATTGATACAGCTTTCGGGCTCTTTTGGAACCTCCTTACAAAATGTAATTGGGTAACCCATAAGTTGACCAGGAAGGTGTCTCATCTTTGACAAGAAAAAATAAACCTAAATTGATTAAGTTAGATGTTTAAATATACATTTAGCCTTTATTATTCAATGGATTTTGGCCAATTTCAAGTATTATTTTGCATTGTTTAAACTGCAAAATAACATTAATTTGATAAAAAAAGAATCAAACCTAAAGATGTACTAATTCGATTATCAAAAAGAATTTTATAATTATGACATAGCCTCAGAGACCCATATGTATTTCAACCTTATCTCAGACGAAAATTTTATAGTTTTCTCAGATTCCAACCTTGTTTTCTCTTTTGGATGCTGATATTTTCCAATCTTGTATGGGAGATTGCTTGAAGGAGTAAGAGAGATCACCAATTGACTCGATGTATTGCTGTTATTACAGCTGTAAACAGTTTCTTGGATACTACCGCAGGAATTTTGATGTCCGCTATGAGGTCTGAAGAGACGGGTACCTAATTTTAAATAGATGTCCTCTTCTTCTTTTTAATAATAGAAAATGCAATTGGTTTAATTCTTTTTTCTCTTTTTTATGTATTTGATGATGCATTGGCAATTTTGTCTGTGCAGTACCATGTTATGGAAACCATCTTTTTCACAAACCACCATAGATTCAAGGTTTCAGGTATATTAATACTGCACTGTTTCTAATGTTCGGGTGCTTTTTCACTTGTTTCTGTTTGGTGTTGGTACAAGAGAGTATGATCTAGTGTTATTAGATATTAAGTATTTCTCCAGTGCTCATTCAGATAGATGGACGGTTGATTACTGATTTCTGATTTCTGATTACTGTTAGTTAGGTTAGGTTGGATGTTGGTGCATATATATTAGACTTACAATATCAACTAGCTGTTGTCATCCATGATGACACAAGTCAAAAACATGTAGTCTCCCTTTTGAGCCTTGAAAAGAAATATTCTTTTTCTCTAAAGCTTGTATATTTAATTTGGCTCAGCTTAAAGTATTTAAATCACCAAAGCAATTATAGGACGACAATTGATATACATCACCTTCTTATTCTGTAATTGTACTATTAATGTTTAGTTCCAACTTTTTCCTGTTTGTCCTAGCCTCTTTTGATCAACACAAGATGTACTTTAATCATTTAATACACACCACTTAAGGTAAATGGGAGAGCCTCCAAATGCAATTGGCCCCCCTAACTTTTTATATAAGGAAAGTGGGTGTCAGTTTAGCCACTTGAAATCTTATGTGCTTGTCTGTTTGAAACCTATTGATTTAAAGAATACATTGGTAATGAGATGAAAGTAAGTTCTTCGATTATGGAAACAATTATGGCACCTGTCATTTTACTTTCGTAGTTTTTGATCCATGTTAACTGGAACCTTCAGCTCCTTTTTTCTTTTTTAGAACTAAAAATTTTATTGGCCCTCTATTCCTTTTGATTATTAAGTTATCAGCTCTTGTAAATAAATAGATAATTATTTGCAGTTGACTTTAAACCGTTTTTGCTGACTAAATTGGCACATTTAAATTATTGAAATCTAAATAACTTGACCAAATTCATTGCTGGTGATTGAAAGGCACAAGAAGCAATTTGAGATTCACAATTAAACACTGCTAGTTTGGCTAATCAGCTTCATAGTTCATGCAGTCTTAGTAAAGGGGTACTATAGAGCATCTCACATACTGACATGTTTCTGGTTAGATATTGGATGGTAATGCACTTATCGGGGAAATCCCACTTCGAAATTCAGTTCATCATACCCCTCTATATTTTAACTTAATATAAGTGCCATTGGTCCACCTCCCAAGTACTTGAACTGAGTTTTTGTATAAAGAGGGTATCCTGCTCTTAACATTCTTGCTTCGTAGAGTCTTTCTTATCTTTCTTCTATTTGTTAGAAACCAAAGTGCAAAATGCTTCTAATCTTTCTTATATTGTGTTCAGCAACCCAAGTGTCAGCCCTTAATGCTTGCCCTAAATGTGGGAGTATGGAAGTCCCATATCCACTAAGCACAGGTGATACTTGTGGGGATCCTAGGTATAGAATTTACTGTAAAAATGATGCCCTAGAATTCCTGTCATCTACAGGGTTTTACTATAAGATCCTCAGCATTAATCCTAGTACTAATAAGCTTGTTATAGGCAGTCCTATAATGCAGAAAAATGCATGTTATTCTTCAGACCTTGCTTTAGGTGGCCTAATGCTTGATGAGAATTTGCCTTTTAATATATCTACTCACAACACTGTCATGTTATTTAACTGTTCTATGGATATTCTCAAATCGCCATTGAATTGCTCATCGACCAGCTTTTGCAGACAGTTTGAGGAAGGAGATGAAGGTGGAAATGGATGCAAAGGTACCCTTTGTTGTCATTTCTTGAAAGACTCAGCAATGACATCACATAGGATTAGGGTCAGAGTTGGAGGGTGCACAGCTTATACTTCAGTTGTGGATCTGAAGCCTGCGGAACCAATTGATGCATGGAAATATGGCATTGAGCTCCAGTGGCTTCCTCCAAACTGAACTTTCAGCAGGTCATTATGACTTCAGTCAAGACACAATAACCATCAGCAGAAAGTAGGGCAGACTTGGTGGTATCTTCATTAATTGCCTTTGAAGAATGTGGGTATATGTTATTGTTTTCTTTTTCCTTTTTCCTTTTTTTCCAACTCGTAAACTGGCAGCCCTGCAAATGACTCTTAGTACTACCGAGTCAAATCTCACTTATTCCTGTTGTTTGTCCCTTGAACCAACCATTTATGTCCATATTTGCTGCCCTTTAAGTTGCTTTTATGAGTGTTTGTTGCTGTTTAATCAGAGAATACATTTTCTCTTCCTATCTTATTGTCATGACCTCTATGGCTCTATAGACATAACGGTTTTTATCTTTTCAAAAATAGAATGCTCCAGTAAGTGCTGTCAAATGCCAAAAGAGGGAGCCAATACTTAAAAATCACTGATAGTGTTAGATTAGCATAATTGGGTGTCTCATGTGTTTGCTGATAAGTGTAAAAGTTGTACACCTTTTTTCCCTGAAGAAACTAAGAGGGTAGATGCTACCTCTTTTACATTTTATAAACCATATATCATACCATGCCACCTCTTTTTGCCCTCTGCCAATCACCTATGGAAAGGAGTAAAACAGGGTCTGAAAAATAAACAAGTTAATTAAATATAAACCTCCTAGAAGTTGGAGACAAGATTGTAAATTAAAGCAAAATGTTTAGTACTCGAAGTTGGGGTATATAATATATGGATGGGCATTATACTTTTTAAGTCCACACCAGAAAAGAGGAATGTTCATGCTAGTCTATGTATTTGCTTCACAAAGAGTGTAACAATCTTCTGTTTTTTGTAACCGCAGAGAAGTATATCAGCATGAGGTAACTAAACAGATAAAAGGATTGGGAGAAGATAGAAAGGCAAGGCCATGTTTACTTGTAGACAATCTTTTCTATTTTCATTTTCATATATAATTTGTAAACATATTTATTTTATAAAAAAATTTATTTTCTATTTAGATAATATTTTTAATATAAAAAGTAGACTTCAAATAGATGACATAAAAATTTACTATTTTTATTTTAAAATAATTGATTTATATAAAGAAAGATATAAAAAATATGTTAAATTTATTTCCAATTTTTTTTTTTAGAATTTAGTTATAATTCTAAAAATATAAAAAAATATTTGTTTTAAGAAAAAAATAGCAAAAGTAAATATAAAATTATATTTTCTGTTTTTTATTATTTGAATGTTTTTTAAAAAAATTGATATAATTTTCTATAGAAAAAACCACGGAAGAGTGTGGTAATGACCAATAGAAAATTCTAATTCATTTTCAATAATAATTCTAATTCTTGTTATGGCATTACAAATTGACAAGTGTAGGCAAGTTATGGCTTCACACGAATTGACTACCCCGTTTAGGATTTTAATTGGGTGTTAAAAAAATTGAATTGAATTTTTTTATTTATTTATAGATCTTGTTAGAATTATTATTAGATGTTGGAGAAAACTCTTTTATAATTTTATTTTTTTAATCTAATAGTTTAGTTTTTTTTTTTTTTTTTACAAACCACTTTATAGAAAAAATATAAACAATCTATTGAGATTGTCTTTTTAATTGATTATAAAAAAAAAAATATGTAATATTACATGCTTTTATCCACAAGCATAATCTTCAAAACTAATATATAAATATGTATTTGATCCACTGAATCTCATACGGAGCTTACTTTCTGAAAGCAATTTATGAAACTATAAAGGAAGAAAAAGCGAGAAAAGTTTAAAAAGCACTTTAGCTACCAAATGGGCACTTGAACTTTTGGCAATTGGCAGTAATAACAGAATCTATAGTAATGTGAGCGCAGCACCAGCATAACAGAGAAGAAAATTGGGCTTGATTATTCTTCTAGTTACTGGATGGCCCCTAAAGGTCACACTAATTCAGAAATGAGAAGCAAGTCTGCAGCTGTAAGACAGTATCAAAACATAGATAATACCAATTCTTAATATATTGTTGTTGTTTCTTCCCCTAATACATTTGTATATGGAAGTAAATAATAAGTAAAAATGCACAAGATAACAACTTTGCACTTGAACACAACGAAGAAGCTGCTGCTGTGATGGACACATCACAATGCCACCTTTTTTACTTACAACTTCAAGCTGTTAGCGACCATACTATCACAAACGTATCTATCGGATAGCATCTCTGTCCTTTGTCAGTTTAACAAAAAGCTTGGAGAAAAAAACCCCAGAATCAACACAACCAATTGTAGAAACAAAACACCTACGCGCTATATCTCTACCTCATTTCTTATACATCTATTACAATCATTACTAGAAGGTAAAAAAACCAAGCATGATCACACTTCCAGCAAAAAAATTTTGAAAAATATTTACTCTGTTACCAGATAATTTGCTATGCAATGACTGTGGGTCTGCTAGGCCTTTTCCCTTCCATGGCATCTTTCTTCTTTCGACAGTTAGGGCAGAGGAAGGGGCCTTCCCATGGCTTTGATCCAGGTGAGAAAAAAGATGCTGAGTTTACTGATAAACTATCAGTAGGGGTTTGATCTACTTGGCATACAGCACATCTGTACAACCCAGAATTTGTATTTGAAGGAAAATCTTTACCCAACCTGCATTTCCAACACACAAGTTTGAGAGGCATTACAGACCATTTAGATTTTGGACCTAATGGGCTTTGTTAGAAGTAAATGTCAAAAAGTTATGAGAGAGCACTGGCATAAAAAATGATAGAGGGAGTACTACAGGACCTAGACATTTACAAACACCCAATTAAAAAGAGCTTCCACATTTAAGCCTCCTAATACCTACCAGTAAAAGACAGATCATCCGAAAATATGTACAGTAAAATAAGACAGGTCTCATTCAGAAAAGAGTTGTGAGTTTTTTATCATTTGGTTTTATGCTTATTTCTCACACAACCTTTTACAAAAGTAAAACTCAGGGCAGCTAAATTTTAATAAGGAATTCGCAAATCAACAAACCTTTCCGCAAGCATAGCAGAACCCTCTTCAAACAATTCCTCCACCACTCCTACAGCAGAAAGTTTATTTGTTGTTTTGTTCAAAGAATTAAGAGGTTTCTTTCCAAAAAGTGAAGTAAGCATGCTTTGCTTCTTCCTTGGGATAGGAGGTAATACGGGAACATCCGATGGGATTATATCAACAACAAGGCATGTTGTATCATCTTTCAGGCCCCTTGACCTTAAAGCCTCCTAAAGAGTAGAACAAAAAAATACAATTAAGACAAAGCCAAGTATCAGAAAAACACCATTGATAACTTTAACAGAACTTCACCTTAACAACCAACTTGGCAGCAAGCTCTGCAGGTAAACCCCGACAAGACTTTGCAGCCATATCAGAAGATAAAGCATCCCAAATACCATCAGAAGCAATAATGAGTCTTCCCCCTGCATTTGATAGCTAATAACCAAGAAAAAAAAAAAAAAGAAAAAGATCATAAGTTTCATGAATAGTAAAAGAGAAGGGACAAACCATCACCAGAGAGAGAAAATGAACTCACCTTTACTTGCTTTACATGTGGTATTGGGACAATGAATTCACCGACATCTGTATCTCCAATTGACCTAGAAAGACATAATCCACCCGGCCAGCAGCGCAAGGGACCAACCTATAATACCAAACAGAATTTGAACCAATATGAACAAACTGGGGGAATGTGGGAGTTAGGTAATAAAAACTCCTACTGCAACACGTTGCAAATATGATTTGTCCAATACCTCATTCCCCCCAAAAACATTAAGCCTTCCTACTTCACCCCCACTTGCAGTTACACGCTCCCTTTCTTCTGCATTTTCTTCGAGCCGGTGATCAACTGTCAATAGGGAAACTACACCCCCTTGGGTGTCCAATATACATCGTGAATCCCCCACAGAGGCAACAGTCACAGTCCACCCATCTATCACAACAAATGTCACAGTTGTGCCAGAGGTTTCCCCTGCCATTTATATCCAACTTAAGGATAAGCTGACGATGCAGATGCCAAAAAGAAAGGTGAAGGAAAGATAAGCAGCAAAATGGTACATACGTTTCTGCTGAAACTCTATGTCAGTTTTCACAAAACCTGCAACTAGTGCTCGAGGAAGCGCTTGAAGCCACTCTTCCCGACTACTTTCCTGGGGAATCGCACTCAAAACATTGTCCAGCAAGTTCTCCTTTGCGAAGATAGCAGCTGATATACCATTATGCCCATCAAAAATCTGTCAACAACACCAACACGATGAATTTCTGTACAACACAAAATCAAACAAATGTTAATCCTACGTGTTCTAAGGTTACAGAGTGCATGCATAATTCTCCACTTCATGACCAGGAAAAAGGTTGAACAACAAAATAATTTAAATAAAATATTTGATCGCAGACCTATAACTGTTTGGGATCAGGACTGTTTTCTTATATGGTGGAAGAGGAGGATTATAAACATGTAATTATGTAACTTTCCTGTAGGAAGCTATGCATGTCACCTGTTAAAATGTAATATTCTAAATTTTCTCAATCAGCCAAGCAAAGTCCAATCTCCTCTTATATGTGCTAGTGAGTAGCATGCATAAAGGGAAACAAAAAGTACCGCAAACACAGAAAATGATGTTGACGCGTCCCCAGGAATCCTCTGGCAGTCAGGTTTAATCAGAAAGTAATCCTCTCCTTTCTTAGCCAAAGCAGCTTGTCCATACTTCACGAATGGTTTCTCAACCTTCTCATTCCTAAGCTCACGACCAATCAAGGTCCCAAGTGGAATGAGAGGAGTTTTCATCCTCGAAACTTCAGCCTGGCTCATGGCAGTTTAGGTGTCAACATTTCCACAACCCCAGTGCCAAAACCCTATCCATTCTCATTAACAAAATTAACAAATTTTCACCTTCATATCCTAAAAGCAAATAACCATCTACATTTCAATCTAAGTGCAAAAACAATACGTAATTAACTAATAACCTATGTAGAAAGTGTACATAAGAAAAATACCAACTTTCAGGTGAAAATTAATATTTCCTGAGAATTTCTAACCATAATATAAGAATCAATCAGAACCTTAGCACATAATATCTTATATTTTACTAGAGAAATCACAAAAAAGAATATCTCAACTTTTTTTTTGTATAGATTCTCAAAAAACAATTTACAATAACATACTTTATCAGCCGCCAAACTGAAAAACTAGAACAGCTAGCTTATGCTAGTCTATCTCCAAAATTGAAACTCATAATGCCAATGCAATTCAGAATGTCAATTTAGAACAATCACCCATAATCTCACCATATTATATAGTTTTTCCCTAATCAATTCATTACAAAAAAATCTTAATCCAAATTATAGAAAGATTGTACTTAGAAAAATAAAAGAAACCCTAATCAATAAGAACATGCCCAGTAAAGTTCATTCAAGAATTACACAAATCTCAACTGAAGAATAGAAACTGGATCTCAAAGTTTTGTTTTTTACACAACCAAATCCCTAAAAAAGAAGATAGGCTAACTAAAGCTAAAAATGGCATTGAGAAACTGAACAAAGAGAATCCCAGATAATAAAACTCACAGTTGAAACATGAAGAGGCCTTAACAGATCCAGCATTGACAAAAAAAAAAAAGGTGATCTTTAAAGTGGCTTCATTTGTAGTGATAACAGAACAAGATTTAGATTAAGGAACTGAGAGATATAAAGAACAAAACAGAAAAAGCGCTTAAGAGAGGAGAGAAAGGGCTTTTTTGGGTTTAGTTGGGTTAGGATTAGAAAGAGAAAGCGAGTAACAGCGGATTTGATTGGATTGGATTAGAGGGAGAAATCTAGAAAAAGAAAATAAGAATATTGAGACGCGGGTTTTTGTTTTGGTTGAAGTGGGAGCTGATTTTTCAGAAAATGAAATTTATGGTAATGACATTTATGTCCTAATCTTTGATGATGTAGAGGAAATAAATATTTGCCTCATTTTGGATTTTTCTTTCAAATTTACCTTTTTGTCCTTTTTTACTTTCTTCTAGAGAACCTATTTTACTATTTTAAAAATGTTGTTGAAATATTCAAATATTAATATTTTCATAATCAAGTTGGATTCAATTTGAAATTAATAAAATCAAAATTTATTTAAACAGATTTATAAATTATAATTATTTTATTTTTATTAGGTCCAACAAAATATAAATGTATTCATAAGTTTGATAACTAATATCAAACTAGACTATTCTTGAGCTAAAAAATAAAATTTTAAAGTTAATTAAGTTGATTCTAAACATGATCTATTATACAGAGAGAAAGAAAGTTATAAATGGTATCATTTTTAATTTTATAATAGCTTCACTAAATAATTATATAAAGCACCATTTGGCTCTTAATAAAGACAACCAAAATAGTATATTTTACTTATATAATATGATTCAAATGAATAAAATTCTAAATAATAAATGAATTAATGGAAGTTAAGTATTGTCATAAAATAATTATAGAAAAACAATTATTGTTTCTTTGTGATGGAATGCTCAAAATCTTTTACAAAAAGAAAAATGGAGAGATGAATGCAATATAGAAACAATTAGATAAGGAGAAAATGGGGGATATGGACTTGTGCTGTGAACTTGTTAAGAAATAAATAATTTAGATAATATGTCTAAATGGGTCATTTTCAAGGGATGTTGACTTTAATAAAATCATATTTATGAATCATACAATAAAAATTGCTGTCTGTTTGCTGGCAAAAACTAAGTGGTAGGTTTGATTACGCAAATTGCTCAATTAGGTAAGTTGATTGCATAATCTAAAAAAAGAAAAAGAAAAGAGAAAAACAAATTATATATTATCTGAAAAGAAAAAGAAAATGAAAGGATATAATTGTAAATGGGAAGGGAGCAATGAGAAACTGGAAGGATTATGAATGAATCCAAAATAAATAATAAAAAAGAGGGATGCAACTGGCAAGGCCAACATCAACGTTTTTAATTGGGTGATTGCTTACGTGGCCATGTGTTAGTTGGCCCCACCTCTTTTCTAAAGGGTTTAGCCACTCATTTGATTGGGGTCCAGAACACCCCCAGCTGGAATAAGGTTTACACGTATTGTATTCTATAGTATTCCCTGCTGGGTTAGTAGGAAAAAGGAATCTCTTTATCTTTTATCAAATCAATTATCTTATTTTCTTTTTAAAAAAAAATATCTACGAATTTAAAATTTTAATTTTTTGACCAAAATAAATATTATAACATGAATATAGCTATTTTTTGAGTTTTTTTTTTTTTTATCTATAGTATTGATTTTCAAATAAATTATTATTTCATGTTAGATATTAAAATTCTGATATAATTTATCGCCGGCCAAGAGATAGACATGTACAACAAACAACATGAACCAAAACAAAGACATGATGATGATGATGATGATGATGATGGTGATGTAATTTCCTCATCTTTTCTTTCATATTGCAATTCTGTCTTTTCTTTTCTTGAAACAAACTGCAAATGAAAATTTTACAAGAAAAACAAAGAATTCACAAGATGAAAACCAATATTAACAAAACGAAATCGGTAAGGTGGGATTTCATACACAGCAAAATCACCACCATTTACATATAGAAAACGCAGGCAACTGGGATTATTGCCATTTAAAAATCTATCATATATGGAAACCTCTCTCTGTTTTTTTCTTTTTTTTTTTAAATCTCTTTCTCTATAATTACTAAATGGTAAATACACCAAAAAGGAACAGCCATAAGAAAAAAAAAATCCACTTTCTTCAGGAACTCCATGCTAGACTTTGTTACTTTGCACGGCTGGTTTTCCTTTTAATATCAGCAGCAACTATCTGTTTTATAGGCTTGTTCTTCGCTGAACTCACTCCATTTGGTTTCCTTGACGGTGAAGGAATTAGTGATGGAATTAGACTCCTGTTTCCATAAAACACAAAAAGAATAAAGATTAATACTAACAGAACATCAGTATACTTGAAGAAGACTGTAAGAGGGGTATAAACTAGACTTGGGAGTTCTGAAAACATTCTCCAAGGTCGTCTGGTCCCGAATTTGAATCTGTCTTAGAATCTAAATAATTGAAAAAAAAAAAAAAAGAACGACATAAGATAATGTAGAATCTTACTTTGTTTCTGGTCTCTTGATTCCCTTAGCATTAGTCTTCTTTGGTTTATATCCCAACCCATTCGGAAGGCTGCCTGCTCTTGGAAGGTTAGATTGCCACAACAAGTCTGGCTCAGAAGAATCACTAGTTCCAGCATCAAGCTCTTCAGAACCGTCAGTAGATATAACATCGAACCGGCGACTCTGTGCATCATATTCTTGGCTGTCCTTATTCTTTGTAGGACATTTATTATTATTATTATAGAGTTGTTCAGGGTAAATCTTTGAAGGGTCTGGAACATATCCCTGATAAAATGGTTCAGGCAATTGTCTACTGTCTAGTTCCCATTGTCCCAGCAGGTTTTCTTCTCCACTTACATTGTCAAGCCTGTTCACCATCACCTTGTCTACCCAGTCATCAGAGGCTGATTCTTTGTCATCTTCCTTTCCATTCTGTGCAGGAATGCCGACAGGCGGCCAAGGAGGCGAATTCGTTCGCAAATCATTGAGATCCAAGCTTCGTCTTCTTGTGATGGATAAAGAGTTGCTCCTCATCTGTAGACCAGTATGTCATATGTAAACTTTGTTCGTGAGAATATGAGCTTAAAAGAGCATGTTTGGTAGACAGTAATGGATGAATTTTCAGTTCACGGTCCTATTAATTTTGTATCTTTTGCATTCTATCACATTCTACCAGAGATTTATTAAATTCTTAATGGATTATTCTAATGTACTGACTATATAATAACGACAATTTACCTCTGGATTACTAGCATTGTCCAGCGATTGCCTGCGACTATTATTATCTTCAACACCGTGCCAACTATGTTGAGAACCAGAATGTCCACCCAACTTCAGTCTATGTCTTTCTGGGGTGCTAGATCGAGAATGCTGTGAATGCTGCTCTGAATCTGCGTCCTTCCTTGCTAAGGCTGCCTTAAGGTTAGCAACCTGAAAACAGATTAGAAAAAGAAAAAACTGATTATATTTCTGCATGCGATAGCCAAAGCATAAAAGACCATAATCCGGGCATAGATATCTGCGGTGATCAATAGCAACAAGAAAAAAAAAAATCATGGCAAATATGAACCTGCTCTTTTAGCTCCTTCACTTCAGCACTATCTTTATTAACTTTAGCAGCACCAAGCTCAACTGTAGCAACCCGTTCAGCAAACTTAAGTGTACTAATTGTTTCTCCAACAGCTTCACTTTCAGGACTTATGTGGACAAACATGAGAGTCTTGGCCTGCCCTCCTGATGATTACAGAGACCAGTAACATGATTAGAGGAAGATTACATTGGATTAAGAAAGATGGGTGCCTTTTCTGATGCTAATCTTACCAAGTGAATCTTGAAGTAGTTGTGTGAGTTTACTGTTCCTGTAGGGAACATGAGAACTCTTTTGAGCAAGAGATGCAATGACATCTCCTAGAGCAGAAAGAGATTTGTTGATATGCTGTGCTTCCTTCAATCTGTCTCCAGTCACCTCAGATTTGTCGACACGTTCACTTCCTGCCAAGTCAACCAAGTGCATAGAACCTCGAATTATAGTTCCAGATGTTAGGTCTCTTCCTTGAACATGAACTGTCAAGCAGCTGCATTATTAAAAGAAAAAAAAAGTTGACTGCAAGGTCTAAAAATCATTAAGGAAACATAAGGCTAGCTCTTAGCAGAATATTAGCTGTACCTGTGAGACCGACTGCTCCGATCATTCATTGCTGTAGCACTCACTGCACGATTCTTGTGCCCAACGTCCATCAGATTTAACACATCAGATGGTGTAGATACAGGCACAAGGCTTGCATCTGGTACGTTAATCCCATTCTGGGAACTGTTGCGGATTTCTAATGTATGCAGGAGTTAAGTATACAAGTTGAAATGCTAGGGGCACTGAGCCAGACTTATTCTTATTGAAAAAAGAAAAAGAAAAAACAAGACACGTTGCTTTAAACAAGGACAAAATACTGCCATGTAAGGATATCTTTTATTAAGGCCATCACTAGCAAGCAGATCTCTCACTTGCTCATTGTAAATCTCCAGCATCTGGACAGAAATTTCATAGCAAACAATTTCCTTTCTTTGATCGGAGAGAAGAAATAGATCACTCAATGCCCTGTAGTTAACACCTAAGCTTTCCTCTGTAAGTTCCTTGGGGCCAGTCTGTTTTATCAAATTATACGAGTAAAACAAAAGTTACTTATCAATCAAAAGTCTGTCACTGAAAAATTAAAGGAAAAGAATGAAAATTCATTCAGAATGATGATAGTCTAAGTTATCCTCTCACCATTGTAAAAGTTTTTCCAGATCCTGTTTGGCCGTATGCAAATATACACACATTATAGCCATCAAGAACCGACCGAATCAAAGGCCGAGTGTCTGCAAATACTTCCTCTGCAGGGCAGATAGGGTAGAACAAATTGAAGAAGAATGCTTTCAACAAGATGTACGCTGAAAAAGAAGCGAAAATGGAGCCTCACAAACCTTGAGTTGCCAAAGGACCGAAGACTTTGTTGAAAGTGAATGTTTTCTTTCCCTCCTTTCCATATTTTGAAGGAGTAATTATTGCAATATTTCCTTCTTCTATGTGATCCACAGTACTGAAACGGCTCTGTTGCCCAGGCAGGAATGGTCTCACCCGGCAGTATACTCTAATATTTCCTAATCAAACACATTTTATAACAACCATTAAACTCAGCTAAGAAATTTAGCACATGTATAACGATAAAGCCATCAAGTCGATAACTAATTATACCTTTCAGGTCCTGCACTTGATTGTATAACTTGCGGTTTTCTTCAAGGACTCTCTGGTATCCTGAAGCAGCATGCGCTAGACCATGCAAGTGCTTCCCTATTGCAAGAAATAGTAACAGTTTTCATAAATATCATTCCTCTTTTAGTAATCTTGAGAAAATGCATTGGAGGCTAACTCTACCTAGATTGCCGAACTCCTCTAGATGCTTAATCTTCAAATACTGCATTCCTGCTTTCGCCGTGCGAAGAGTGTTTTTCAATTCCTGCAGGCACACAAATTTATTCAGTGATTGCACTCATATGGGATGGTTCAAAGATTTTAGAGCATTAGGATATTTACCATCACGTTACCTGAATGTCTCTCTGCTGTTGTTCAACCAGTATTTGCTGTTTCAAAAGCTGAATTTTCGATTCTTCATCTTGATCATCCTTTTGATCGAAACTCTCCTCTGTTGTGGTTCGTGTGGAAGCTTCTCCTGTTGCGATTGGTGAAGAAGCTTCTCCTTCTCCCATCTGAATTCATTGGTTAAATAAAATATCACCCAATTAAATACCGAACTCGAATGCTCAATTACATTTCAAATTACGAAAATTGATTGGTCGGTTAGGACACTTCATGATGCAAGCAAGGCTCATACCTTCATATCAGTATCAGTAGAAGTAGTTCTTTCAAGAGACATGTCAGGGCCAGATGCTGCCATATCTTTTGCTGCTGATTTAATCTGTCATATTACCAAAGAAAATTAAGAACCTATTCAGCTGAATGATAACCACATAAATATTATTAAATAACTGATATACATGTTGTGTGTTCAAGCCTTCACATTAGCCAGGAAGTAACAGAAATTTTTTATGACGGAGCTGCTCACCAGTTCTTGTTGGCTCGCTAGTCGACGTTCGAACTCCTCCATGACTTTATTCAACATAGATTCTACAATCTGAAATCAACAAGTAATTCCTCAGCTAAAATTGCAAGAAGAATTATCATTCTAACAGCAAGAAGTAGAAGAAGGATGCTTACACTTGGCAATTCTTCTTGATTCTTATTGGCAAGAACTGCGCGGACTAGCATATGCAAGGAACGAGAGCCATTCTGCAAGTTAAAAGAGTGCAAAAACCAAGCTTTTAGTTAAATTGCATAAAAAGAAAAGGATTAAGGTAAAATGTGAGAGAGCGTAAGTTAATCTCATTACTGGTTCATTGAGTTCATGGCCGAGATCATTGAAGAAAGAGTGATCAGTGGTGGACAAACCACCCAATGAAGAGGTCCGGGTTGGCTCTGTGATCTTCCTCATGAAAGGTTTGACAGTGCCATTGTGTGGTTTGAAACTTCCACCATATTTGAATGTACCAGTTCCGCCACTTTGTTTCCATTCATTGTATGATTTCAGTGCTAACACACAATTCACTATCCTTGCAGTTTTTCCTCCCTGAAAAGTTCAAGATTATTGGATTACCTCATTTCAATTAAGATATGACATAATCTTTACAGGTCTGGAGCTATCGGTATAACTTCCTATTCAATAAATCAGTATCTTATATGATAAAGATATAGAGCAATTAACAAAAACAAATATCTGAATAGAAGAAAAATAAAACTCTTACTTCGAAGATTGTTGGCTTTTGGGGTATATTTTAATGAGATTGTTCTCATGAACATTTTTTTATTTTCTATTAATAAGTTGAGGTTTTAGTAATTGGTCTAGTTTTAAATAATGTTACCATTTTATGATGTAGGATTTAATTGAAGACAAAACAAATGATCATATGGCCTAATTGAGAAATAGCATAAAAGCATTAGCAGCAATATCAAAAGACAACCCTTACAACAAATTAATAGAAAAAAATTGGCATGGCATGGCATTTTCAAGAAATCATTTCTGGAAATTACTTGAATTCGCACCTGCTCAAGATCACAGGCTTCAAAAGTAGGAAGCCCCATTTCCTCAACAGCAACAAGAAAGTTTCTCACATATTCAAAGTACTGAAATGCAGAGAGAGCCCCACCTGCCCCATCAGGATTAATAACAGAATCACTAGCCAATTCCATTACCTGGCAACAAAGATTCCACCATCAGAATCATGAAATAATAATAACAAAAGGAAAGCCTTGATTGAATCACAATTTATAAATTTCATAATTCATACCTTTGGCACTGCTCCAGGTTGAACCTTGTTAAGAACATTGCACAAGATTATTCCACTCCTCAATCCAAGCCTGAAGTCTTCTTCTGATGGCTCTGCTGGCAAATCTTTGCCTCCAACAACTCCCACCATCTTTCTGAGCCATCCAGCTGCTTCATACCTTCTAAGTGCTATAAATTTTTCATCAAATACGAGCAAGAAAAAAGCTCCGAATCAATACAAAAAAAAAAAAAAATGTAGAAAAAGAAAACAAGAAAGAAAAAAAAGAGCTTATATCGATCATACAAGATTCATCAGCTTTTCTTGAAGCCAAATCAACATCTCTTGATCTACCAGTTCCAGTTCCATGCTGTTGAAGAATTTCTTCCACAACAGAAACAACAGAGAAAGGCGATGATGCTACTACTTGTTCTGTTGCCATTTTTATTTCCCAAGAAATCTAGAAAGTAAATTTCAAAGAATCCTGTATCAGAATTCCCTGTTCAAATATAACCCATCTCAAGAATTCCAAAAAGGAAAAAAAACTTCCAAAATTTCACCAACCAAGAAGATGTATATGTATATATGTGCAAATGCTGTGTGTATGTATATATTTCTATCTCTATATAATGTATTAGCAGAGACAAAAGAAAAGGATGTATGGTTATATGGAGATCTATCTGATGGTATAGATAGACAAAGAACGAAATGTTTATGTTGATAATATTATTAATAATAAGAGAGAAAAAAAGAAAGATTTTTCTTTGAAGATTTTCTCTCACTTTCTTTCAGCTTTCTTTCTTTCTTTCTCTTTGCGTTCTAATTTTTGAAGGAAAAGAAATAAAGCGTTGTTACCGAACCTGGTTCCGAACCTCTCGCTTTCGTGAGCTAATTATTTTTTTGCGGGTAGAGCAACTGAAGGGCTAATTTTACACTTTTCTTTCACAAATAACAATAATTATTATAATCATATATCTTTATACATTTTTTTATTTATTATATACTAATAAGTAATACCTTTTTCTAAAGATTTCTTACACCTTTTTATATTTATCAATCATCATTGAATTTAGCCATGCCAACACTAAACCATAAGCTTTGAATAAAAATAATGTATTTGCTATATTAATATTCCTTTGCCTTTTTCATGGGAACAATTCATAGTTTATCTTCATGAATCCTCTTATATGAATTGGAAATTTATTAGCTATTCTGAACATATATATTCTAAATAATTAAACGTTAAAATAATAAAAAAAATGACACGTATTTTAAATTTTATAATTATTATATATATATATGTTATTCATGTAACAACATCGTATATGTTTATAAATATATAAAATATAACATCAAATATTGGTAAGTGTCTTTCCAATAATTAAAATAATACGTTTTTTAAAAGAGATCGTATGTACCTTTAATTTGTGTGATAATACAATTTTTCTTATTTAGTTCAAAATGAAGATCATTAATATGAAGCATCATTTTTTTTGTGGTAAGTGGTAACCTAAATTTTTCTTTTAAGTTAATTGGTAGTGAAGTTCTGGATGAAATGGAAAAGGAAAAATCAAGTAATGTATTTCTTATTATTGATTATGTGATAATTTTGCCTCAAGCATTAATATATATACCTGAATTGGGTAGCATGGTACAATGTATAACACACCACAATCAACATAAAAACCTATGTATACTTTATTTTGTTTAATCATTATTTTCCAAATTTTATAGCACATTACTAGATTAATATTCATCAGAAAATTATTATAAAATTATAACATAGCAAAGAATATGTTATTATTATTATTATTTGTAAAAGGGCATTTACATTATTAATGTATTTATACAAAGAGGAATTTAATTTTCTACAAGAAGTATAATTTCATTGTCATCTTAAAACACAGAAGATCAAATGAACCCATCAAATGTCAAAAGAAGCAAAGAATCAGTAATCTAGAAACCAATTAAATTTGATAGGAAAATTGCAATGTTGCTTTCACATCTCACCTTATATAATTCAGTATGAGATGGACTTCTCATGCCTTCCCAGGTGCCACAAATGGCAGCTCTTTCTGGCCTTTGCATATCCCACTTTGACCTACTTAGAGGTCGAAGTAATTAAATCATTATTTTTTAGTAATGGAAACTATATATTAAATAAATAAATGCAATTTAGTATCCTAATTATGCATCTTTAATTTATGTTTAAATATCACAATAAAATTTAAACTTGTGATAAAACTTTGTTTTGTAGACGAGCTGTCCAAATAATTAAAGATTTGTTCACTCTTAACTGCTTGATTTGAGGCATTTATCAAATCACCTGCCCACGAAAATGGAGTTATTATATTTCACATTTTTATATATTTTTCTTTGATTTAAGTATTTGTATGTCTCTTTGCTTGTGAAAAAAGGCTTGGCATGCATGCCATCATAATTAAAAAAAAAACTGTTATTTAAGAAATAATGATTAAGCAATATAATTAACGAAACATGAGATGATTATTGTTACCTTAATTTTCTTATGCTTTTCTTTCACCATTCTGCTTTTTTGTGGATAAAATAATGCATCAAGCCTTGGTTCTTACACAAATTTTTCTAGGAGGTATGGCTCATATACCAATTTAAGGGATAGATAGAGTGTAGCACAACATTATCCTTTGTATTTATAATCTAATTGGTGGATCATTATAAAATAATAACAGATACAGCCGCTCATCCTCCCGATAACATAGGCACATTACCGAACTTCGTTAAATTCTTTGTGTTTTTATTTTTCTTGTTTATTTGTTCATATTATTGTAATATTATTTACCTAATTTATCAACATTCTGCCAATTAATTAGTCAATTTAGGCATGATATGCTCTATATGGTCTCATTGTACAAAATTGTGTAAAGAGAATCAAAGTGGGTTAGTAAATGAACCACAAATTAATTTTTCCAGTAACTAAGTAGCTGGACAATCTCACTCATGAATGAAGTAAAAAAAGATTGATTACCACTGTGTTTTTATAGTAATTAAAATGGTTCCACTAAACCAAAGTATACATATAACAACAGCTAAACCTTTTTTTTTCTTGATTGATGACAACATCTAAACTCAGCTCTATTACATATTTTTCATAATAAATAATTTTGTAAAATATATATATATATATATATATATATATATATATATATATATATATATATATATATAATCACTTTATTAATCATGTATATGTATGTTAATTTATATAAAATTAGTTCTTTTTATTCTTCTTCAAATCAATTGATAATAATAAAAAATAAGAGAATAGAAAATTGTTGAATTTAATTTTGATGTGACTATAATTGAATTATTATTTTCCCCAAAAAAAAAAGAAATTAAAAAGAAGTATAAATAATTCAAAAGAGAGTTATCTGGGTAGGACCTATACACAGAAAATGACCAACTAAATAGTCCCCAATGGAGAAGATACCACAACAAAGCATGAAAAAGGAACACCACTTTATCTATCTAATTTTTCTTAATTTGCTGAATGGGATTAAAATTTCCTGATTTTACCCTCCAAAATCTGTTAGATTAAGTAGTAAATGTGCCAGCAGACAAAGGGCTTCATTGTCAATCCAAGCGCTCCCATTCCCTCCAACTTTCGCAAGTATTCAAACATATGGTTCGGATCCGAACCTGATGCTCTTTTAGGTTGAGTGTGATTATCTTTTAAGCATGATTAAGCAAGCGTAATTAAAGGCTATTAAGAAAAAAGAGAATTAGAAGGGAGAAAAAGAAAACAGCGGACCCTAAAAATAGTGGTCCAAAAGTGGGGGCCGAGAGCACCATGCCGGCATGTATTAGCTAGGGGCGTAAGGCTGCCGGCCCAATCACAATCCTCTGCTGCAAAGTGGGTTCCATTGGCCAGGTTAAAGACCTTCTTCCATTGCCATGTTGATGAAACAAAATCATTATCAAATCAAACAATTTCCAATCAATCTTTTCTTTTGCAAAATTAAGTAAAAGAAAAAATTATAATGACTAATATTCGATAATAATCCATCTTACATCTTACATCCATCAATAAAATGAAGTTTTATCACTTTTACGACGAAGATAAAAAATTATAAAAATTATTTTAAATTCCAATCTGTTTATTTTAAAAGCACTAATATTAGTATGGATATGTTATGTTTATAATGTCTATGTTTTACAGTTCAAGCTCATTGAACCTCCAATTAATTGACAAAAATATATGCTAAATAAAATTTAAACAATTTGGACGTTCTCTTTATTATTTTTCAGAATATAGATTTAACATGATAGAGAAATAATATCGTGGTATTGTATGAATTTTGAAATAAATAGACTTAGCAGTGGATTTCAACAAGAATAAAAATATTTTAAAAGAGCAAGTATATTATATAAATGAATAGATCTGAATCGACTAATTAAATAGTAACAATTTTATTATAAAATGTATATCGTTATTTCGGTAATTTTTATTATTATATTATAAATATTTAATTAATCGTTACAGTTTTATTTATATAATGAAATATTACTTGACTTTTTTTTTATTTTTTTAAAATGTTTCATCATCAGCACTAGGAAATATAATCCTACAATAATCAAGTCTAGATTATTTAATCTACCAAATAAACATGAAGTTATTAACAAACTCGATAATAATGGTAGGTAATAATATGATGGTGGAGCTCAGGGGGGTTTGGCAATAGGAACCCATGATCAAGGCCATACTGGGGTTGGTCTACCACCATGGCAGTACAATATGCACACTAAACCCCATCCTCATCTCTTCTCTTTTCTGCAAACTAATGCCCTCATCATAATAGAAGATCTTTAGGGTACTTTTTTCTTTTTAAAGTCTGTTTATTATTTTACTCTTTCGATTTATATATGATGTCATTTAATTTGTCCAAATTTCAGACATTATCGTTAAGGTTTGGATGATGATTATTGCACATGCTGTTGGAGACTCGTCTAAATCAGTAATCAACTCAATGTTGGCAAAATTAGTGTTTGCTATGTATTATCAAAAAGGTTTGTCACTCTAGATTTAGACATGAACCTTCTAGCAGCCGAAAAGAAAGAAAAGGGTGTCTCGAACTCTTTGAAGCTTTGGACATGGACATGCTTATTTGGGGAAAAGGGTACACAAACATTTCGAATCTAGGGAAAAAGCATGGGCTACACATATGGGTATGTTCCAGTGCTGGTGCAAGACATGCCTCTAGATGTGATATTCATGTGTCCGAAATTTAGTTGTACAAAAAATCATTTACTTATCATGATTTTGTGACCTACATTACCATTTCAATGTAATGGATTTAGGCATATGCACTAAAGATTTGTGAAGGCCTTAGTTGGGGCAGAGAGAAGAAAGAATTTCAGGCATTATGAGATAGCTAGATGCTCCAATATTTTGAAGCTAAAGAACAAATTGAGATTGAAAAATGTAAATTTTTTTTAAAGAACAAAAATAAAAGAAGTTGAAATGATTAGACCCACTAAGCGGTTTTAAGTTTCAACATGCATGGGAGAATAGATTAATCCAAAGCCTAAAAGAAGTCATCATATTATGTTCTTCTAACTTTGATATTAAATAATTCAGAAGCATAATTCAATGGATAGGAGTGGTTCAAGGCTTTATTTACAAGTTAAAAGTATATATATATATAGTTGGTTGATGATTTGGACTTGGCGATGAGGGAGGGGTCTCAATTGCACCAATTGGCTTTGCTACTAAGACCTAACCCAGTCAATTTATGACCCTAACTTTTGACCATTTTTTGGTTACCATATAATACTAGACAATTATATTAAATTGAGGAGGACTAGTATTTTCATGAGTTGGAGTCAATAGAATGGGTCCAATTTGAACCTTTTTCTTCATGTCTTGGTCCCAATCTATGCTACATTATTATCGTCCATAAAGTCTATTTTCAGACTTCATATAATAGTCCTGACTTACAAAATCATGTAAGAAGGACTGCAAGAGAATCCATCATATTTTCATATGACATAGTAATGATGGCTTAGGGAATTAAGGCTTAGATGTAACTCATTCCCAATAAAATCATGACACCTTACCAATTCCAATTTCTTTTGGCCACCTTATTCTATTAATTCAATGTATTATATATAAAACCAACGATTGTTTAAGATAATTCTTTTTTCTCAACCCTACACAAAAGTATAGGTATATAAAAGAACAATAAGGTGAAATGAATAATGCAATAGAGGTTACATTGTTTTATCTCAAACTTTGTTCAAAATCATAATGTTCAATCACATATTTCTCTTTTTATATATATAGATAGGTGCATTTGCTCAATCCTTTCTTTTTAATACAAGTCATGTGTCCAAGTCACCTTATGAAGCCCTCAAGCATTTCATGATATAGATATTTTAACTAATAATATACTTACAATTTTCCTTTAATTCTATTTAGAACCCAACCTAACTATAATTAGAGATTAAAGGGTATTGGACAAAAAGGTCCAATTTGCTTAGTTACTTGATGAATCCAAGAAATTTAAGAAAACATATATAGAGGTGTAAGAAAGCTTTATTGTGCCAAATGACTTTGTGTCCAATTATTATGTCCCAAAACCCTTTAATCTAAAACTAAATCTAGTATTAAGAATGGAGAAAAGAGAGGACAACCATGTTTTCCTTTTTGAGGCAAAGAATGTATTATAATATATGAAATGATAAAACTATTATCTTTAATTCTTGATCATAAATTTCCATATCCATTATTATAAGATAGGATGGTCCCAAATTTGGGCATAAGTTTGTTAGATGAAAAAAAAATAGGTTTAAGATGGTTGTCATTAGCAATCCCAAGTCATTGAATTGGACAACTCAACCCTCTAGGATTTCATAAGTGGGGGAAAGGAAAGGAAGAAATTCCATTAGTTGCTTCTAGACCAAAGGTAGATTCCAGCCTTAAAGATACTCTATAAGCTAAAGTTTCCTTCATGAATATACTTTGATGTATATCTATACAAGTACTTTTGCAGCAGTCATGTATAACTGGGTTCCTTTAATGGAGATAAAGCTCTCATATAATCATTACTGTACTATAAGGCAGATTAGGGTTCATGATTGATGTCGATGTGTAATCTTAGACATGTTCAGGTATGGTGACTGACTGAGGAAGAAGTGTCAAAGAGATGAGAAATAAGTCATTTTAGGACTGGACCAGAGCCTAGCTAGGAAAACAGTACCTGTTTTTCTGAGCCCAGCTTGTACGAAAACAATACGACCCAACCAATTGTTGCCTTAAAATCTGGAAACAGCAACAAGTCAAGAACTTAGGCTACAACTCAGCTTTATAGTTGACAGCCCAAAATGTATTAGATTGAACCACTTGACAGCCTCGAGCCCATAGCACATAGCAGTTGACCCCTGTCTGACTATAGTCTGATTTTAAAAAGTCTAATTATTAAATAACTTTTTGATATTATATATTTTAATAATTTTATTTAATTATTTTAAAATTTTAAAATTAATTCCTATTGTCACGACCTCACCCGTGGGCCCGTGACCGGCACTAGGGAATGGGTAGGCTTAAGGCCACCGAAACCCGTAATAAGCCTGACACTCACTGATTTAAACAAATCTCATCTCAAATTAATATTATTAAAGCCACAAATTATCTTAAATGCTACATTTTACATAATTACTTCGGTCTGCCAGAAAAACTAGGCGAGACCTGAAACTCAGAAAATTTACAACTGATACATCTACTATTACTACTGCGGAGAATCTAAGATTTACCAATTTACATACCAAATCAAATACATCACCCGATGATGAAGGAGTTCTTGAATAAGAGTCGCGGGAGAACTATGATCCACGAATCTGAAAAAAGCGGTAAAAATGGGGTATCGGTCTAGAGTGAGTTAAAATCATATATCTAAAACAGTTTCCAACATTTCAATATCACATTCATTTAATTTTAAAAATAATTAATAAATCACGCGAACCATACGTGTCATGTTAAAACATATGTGTCATGCCATGCTTAAACAAAATTTATTCCACATGCAACGGGACGGAGTACTTCAGTATAACCCTAATCCCAACTCTAACATCTCGATTTATTTCAACACTTATGTCTCAACTAACCTCAACTCTAACATCTCAAACCTCTCATTCCAACAGGACTGGCGCCCAGAGAGCAAAGCTCGACCAGGGACCTTACCTCCAGTCCGGTCACTTAACTCTCAGCCTTAGCCTTTCGGCTCTCTTATCCAATAAGACTGGCGCCCAGAGAGCATAGCTCGACCAGGGACCTTACCTCCAGTCTGGTCACTTAAATTTCCAAATAAGCCGGCGCCCAGAGAGCAATGCTCGACCAGGGACCTTTACTCCGGCAACCACACTATACTAAGCCCAGAGAGCGATGCTCGACCAGGGCAGGTCCTAATCTTTCTTTCTCAAAATTTTTACCTCTTTACCCTTTTCTTATCTCTCTCATATTATATTGGAACACTCATCCAACTCCTATGTTCTACTGCCGTCCCATCCTGAGTCATCATGCAATATTAAAATTGGTGATAAAGGAAAAATATATTTAAATAATAATTAAAAGCATCAAGAAAATAATGATAATAATTAAATAAAAAATTAAAATTGCAAATGAATAATCACAGAGTGTAAATCAAATTTTATGCATGACACGTGCATAAGCGATATATGACTTTAACTCACAGGTTTGGCGACCTCCTAGCTCTGCTCCGGTGCCTCGGTTGGAGCGAGCCGAACGAACTGACAATCTAGTCACGGAAAACAATTTATCAAAACGATGAAACAATTACAATAGATCCTAGGTCTAGATTCCTGGGGACTGTCTAAGAATCTCGACTCGGGAACTACCGAAAATTCGGCAGAACCTCCCCTACAACACGAACATTACCCCCCGTAAAAACGGGTCCAGGACCTGCCAGAAAAACACTCCAAATATCCAACAATTTAAACAACGGGAGTCGGGTCCCCAAACTTCACTATTTCCCGACTCCGCCACACAGCACAAAATACGGGGCAAGCAAACTGACAGACAATTATTTTTTACTCACAATATCATCAAATACACAATATAATCCAATAGACACAATTAAACCAAGAATTTCTAAAATTAACGGGCCAAAGATAATTACAGGGCGCTCGATCGCTCGGCCGATACGGAGTCCGATCGACGATCCGAACACACCATCGGACTCACAACGACGCTACCGATGACGATCCCCGCCCGATTTTTCGATCCGACACCCGATCATCCGGAGAGATTTGCGGCGATCTCGACCGTCGATTCGCGAAACGAAGCCCGATCGCCACGAAACCGGTGCCATCGCGAAGCTTGGTGAGAGTCGGGATACGTCCTCCGATCGTCCATCCACCGGCTTCGGAAAAAAAACGCCGCCACTATTTTCTCTCTCCATCGGATCTTAGTCTCCGGCCACCACAGTGGCCGCTAAAAGAAAGTTCTCGCTGAGAGAGGCCGATCGCCACCCGACTGGGCCGCCAACAACGCCGAAAACGGCCGAAACACTGAAGCCACCGCCTTCTTGCCGCCGGAAGCCGCCTCCGGCCGCCCACGCCACCACGACGCCGCCGCCTTCCTCCCTTCTTCTTGGCCATCGCCTGTCTCTCTCTCTCCCGATCTACTTTCTCTCTCCCCAATTTCTTTCCCTTCAATATCGACATTTGACCCCTGAACTTTTCCTTATTACAATTTGGTCCCTCAACTTTCTTAATTACTTACAATTTCATGCTGCATAATTCCAATTTGACCCCCAAACTTCTTTTTAGCCTTTCAATTAAGCCCCTAACTATTTAATTTGGGCCAAATCCGAATTATTGAAAATACACAATTACAAAAATACCCCTAACCAACATATTTATTTACGAAAATACCAAACTCACAAATTTCCATTAAACCCTCACAAAAATAAAATTATACTTTTAATCCTTATTCCAAAATAATCCTCCAATTAAATCCTATACACAATTAAATTAAATAATTAATTATAATACCAATTTTCTCAAAATTCTTTTATAAAAACATCCCTTACAATTTCTATCATAATTTTCCAATATATAATTTTATTTATATAAATATGCATTTGGGAAAATTTGAATAACCAAAATATAATCATTTCTCAAATAGTTTACTTGAATAAAAATAAAGCTAAAATTAACTTAAATAAAAACTCACCATTAAATATATATATAAAAAAAAAATCCGGGTGTTACATTCTACCCCCCTTAAAAGAAAAATTCGACCTCGAATTTTAAAAGAAAAGGGGCTACACTCTAAGACTGAAACTAATTAGGAACCTCTCATCTCCAACCCGGCTTCTCGGAAACTTTTCCTCGGCAGAAATAAACTAAACCACAAGACTCATCAATAAAACCCTTAAATAAAACTGGCGAACCTGAAAATCCGCGATCCTCACTTACTACTCCTCGGAAACCAAATCTTTACTTGCTTCCGCACACTGAGGATCCAACACGAGCAAAAGATCGAAAATATACTTCCTCAACTCAGACCTACGAACAACTGGATTTAACCTCAGAGAACATTACTAATACTTGGCGGCAAGTCCAACTTACATGCCACCTCACTAACCTGCCGACAAAACCAAGGGTTCTCACAACCTTATTTTCTTACCAAACCACATCACTTATGACATACCATCCATCTAGTCGCATCAACCGTTATAAACCATGCCATCCTGACACAAGATTTCTCCTTGACTGAAATCCAAAAGCCTCCCTTATAATCTAACATGGGGCCTACAGCTCCACAGACTTACTTTCTCAGCAACTCAACTCGTCATCCAGAGAATTCTCAAGCTAACACTATTTACTTTGAAAATTTTACTTATTTATTTACTTTATAATCATCACTGATAAAAAAACTTTATTATCTTGAAAAACACTTTTACAAAATCGTAAAATCTCTAGCCATTTTTCTTTATATAAAATTCTACAATATCGCGCACCAGGGTGATGATGCTCCTATCACCAAGGGTTGCAATGCACAATGTATGATGCATGCCCTAAAATGAATTTATGTATGCCTAACAGTGAAATGCCATATGCATTCTTACGGGACTGGGTGCAATATTGTATTTTAGAACATTTGTTCTACTTAAAAAAATAAACAATGTTCGCTTAAGTTTCTCTGGATTCCGAGCATCCAAAAATACTCCTGCCACCTTTCTTAAGCTTCTTACAATCACCAACTCAACCATAACAGCCGACATCCGCTCGACTTCCCGGTGCACTACCTTCGGCTACTCGAAAAGACGATGCACAGTGCGATGGCGAGGCGCTCATGACACGATCGCAACCACGCTCTACATTAAAACTGACTGCGGTGCCCACCATCGAAACCACAATCAAAGCTTCTAAAGGCGGACTGCACTAATCACTTGAAGAAACAGCACGAGTCTATCGCGCTTCGGATCCTCTCATCGCTACAAAGCACATTCTCGTGACAAGACCAAGGACAAGCTTACAAGAAAGGAAAGACTGACTCTAACGTTGAAGGTGAGACACCTGAGTCAATGAAAATAACAAGACAAACATGATCCTAACTCTGCGATTGCAAGAAAATCTTAACTTAGGTCGAAAGAAATCTAAACCTAAGCTCGATACCAACTTTGTCACGACCCCACCCGTGGGCCCGTGGACCGACTAGGAATGGGTAGGCTTAAGGCCACCGAAACCCGTAGTAAGCCCCGACACTCACCGGATTTAAACAAATCTCATCTCAAATTAATATTATTAAAGCCACAAATTATCTTAAATGCTACATTTTACATAATTACTTGATGCCCGGGAAAAACTAGGCGAGACTGGAAACTCGAAAATTTACAACTGATACATCTACTATTACTACTCTGCGGAGAATCTAAGATTTACCAATTTACATACCAAATCAAATACATCACCCGATGATGAAGGAGTTCTTGAATAAGAGTCATGGAGAACTAACGTCCACGAATCAAAAAAAGAAAATGAGATCGGTCTAGAGTGAGTTAAAATCATATATCTAAAACAGTTTCCAACATTTCAATATCACATTCATTTAATTTTAAAAATAATTAATAAATCACGCGAACCATACGTGTCATGTTAAAACATATGTGTCATGCCATGCTTAAACAAAATTTATTCCACATGCAACGGGACGGAGTACTTGATAACCCTAATCCCAACTCTAACATCTCGATTTATTTCAACACTTATGTCTCAACTAACCTCAACTCTAACATCTCAAACCTCTCATTCCAATGATCGGCGCCCCGGAGAGCAAAGCTCGACCAGGGACCTTACCTCCGATCCGGTCACTTAACTCTCGGCCTTAGCCTTTCGGCTCTCTTATCCAATAAGACTGGCGCCCAGAGAGCATAGCTCGACCAGGGACCTTACCTCCGGTCACTTAAATTTCCAAATAAGCCGTCAGCCCGGAGAGCAATGCTCGACCGGGGACCTTACTCCGGCAACCACACTATACTAAGCCCAGAGAGCGATGCTCGACCGGTAGTCCTAATCTTTCTTTCTCAAAATTTTTACCTCTTTACCCTTTTCTTATCTCTCTCATATTATACTGGAACACTCATCCAACTCCTATGTTCTCGTCCCATCCCGAGTCATCATGCAATATTAAAATTGGTGATAAAGGAAAAATATATTTAAATAATAATTAAAAGCATCAAGAAAATAATGATAATAATTAAATGAAAAATTAAAATTGCAAATGAATAATCACAGTAGCAAATCAAATTTTATGCATGACACGTGCATAAGCGATATATGACTTTAACTCACAGGTTTGGCGACCTCCTAGCTCTGCTCCGGTGCCTCGGTTGGAGCGAGCCGAACGAACTGACAATCTAGTCACGGAAAACAATTTATCAAAACGATGAAACAATTATAATAGATCCTAGGTCTAGATTCCTAGGACTGACTGTCTAAGAATCTCGACTCGGGAACTACCGAAAATTCGGCAGAACCTCCCCTACAACACGAACATTACCCCCCGTAAAAACGGGTCCAGGACCTGCCAGAAAAACACTCCAAATATCCAACAATTTAAACAACGGGAGTCGGGTCCCCAAACTTCACTATTTCCCGACTCCGCCACACAGCACAAAATACGGGGCAAGCAAACTGACAGACAATTATTTTTTACTCACAATATCATCAAATACACAATATAATCCAATAGACACAATTAAACCAAGAATTTCTAAAATTAACGGGCCAAAGATAATTACCGAGACGCTCGATCGCTCGGTCGACTCGCCTCCAGCCGCCGGAGTCCGATCGACGATCCGAACACACCATCGGACTCACAACGACGCGCTGATGACGATCCCCGCTTCTGATTTTTCGATCTGACACCCGATCATCCGGAGAGATTTGCTGACGATCTCGACCGTCGATTCGCAAACGAAGCCCGATCGCC